>NC_139479.1:65083545-66283545 GCF_008360975.1 Lichenostomus cassidix
GCAGTGGTGGATTCACCAGCTTTCTGGTTTTTGGATTCAAGCCTAGCTAAATTGCTGGAAAATGTGTTTAGCCAAACACAGGGTAGCACAATAAAAGGGGAGCTGTGTGATACATCTGTGAAATGATCTGTGAAATACTGGAGATTCAAATCAGATGATCTGATACCCACTTCTCATGGAAAACTCCTTCAGTCAACTACAGGTACCATAAATTTTACTTTTGATAGTACCCAGGTTATTAATATCAAAAACCATAGAGCTCAGTCTTCTAGCTAGAACAGGTTGTAAAACTGCTATTTAAATATACTGGGCAAATCCAATCTAGTGGAAAGATGTTCTGCAGAGATTTCTTTTCCTCTTGCTCCATTCTTGGAAAGAAACATTCCTCTCTTATGTAAGGTAGCAGATGAGAAACTTGCCTTCTTTTCCACCTCTTCCCTTATACTACCTCTGAGTTGTTCCCTATACTCACTCACAGGAATTCCCTTTAACAGGACAATGATCAGCAGAGATGGGATGTTGAGAGCTGGGTATTTCCTTATTTGAGGAGCCAGGCTCTAGGGTTTTGTAGCAGTAATGCTTTTCTGTGCAACTACTGGGGCTTTCCACAGGGTTTCAAAATTTCTTCACATTGGGCAGCAGCTTGGGAATTTGTATCTGCTCTTGCATGAATTAGATGGAGCAAAGCATAGCTCATGTAAAACTGCAGTTCACATAATGGTGCTACTTCACGTTTCAAAGGCTGCCCAGCAAAGAAAGACCTGGTAGCTTTGCATACAACCGATTAGATATTCGAAACAATCCGAGCTGAATGATCTTATAAGAGCAGCATTTTCTCACAGAGAAGTTGCCACTGTAGTGACTGTCCAGTAGGCTGAGACCACAGCAGTATGGTCAGGGTGAGAGACAGGTTGTGAGAACAACAGAAGAAAGAGGCAACATTTTCTGTCTCTGTCTTTCTTAAGAGCAGGGCAACCCCTAGATGCTGCTAGTTCTGGCAGCCCTCTCCATGAAGGGACAAAGCAGTCTCACATCAAAGGTCACATTCTGAAGCTTTTTATACTTTATGTTCCATTCTCTCCTAAAATAGCTTTTCATCTTGCTCTTTCTGTGTGTATGGCAATAGAAAGACTTGCCGGCAGAAAGGCTTGGCTGAGGGGTTTATAGCTGGCAGAAACCAGGCAGTGTAATGTACATTGACACAATTCTCTGTACCAGGCAGAGTGTCATTTCTACTTTTCAGAGCTATTCTGTGACTTCTGGTCCAGGGGAGAGAAATCGGACAATATTCTAATTCTGAATATTCTTGACCTGGGCTTTTTAGATTAAAGGTTTTGTGTGAAAGCTAATTATTTTCTAGTCCCACTATCTGATAACAGTCCATACTGATATCCATCTGAAGAAATTAATATGTTCCAAAAATAAAGATTAAAAGCTTCTAGCTTGAGGAAAACTGTTTTTGCACTTCTAGCTGTGAATGTTTGAGGTTATTTGGAGAAAAGACACCTGTACTTCACAGAGAAGAGAGAGGGAGGAGAGGAGAGGGATGAAGTATGATCCATCAAGAAAAAATTCTTGAAAAGAAAATGTGTTAGGTTCCAATTCTCATTTGGGCGAGGTATGTTTTACCAACTGGATCGTGTTCCGTCTGGTACTTACCCAGAAATTCTTGTGACATGGAGATGTCTCTGCCGTTTGCTGTGCTGCACCTACCAAAAGTCCCAGAATCATCAACTGACATTGCCAAGAGTCATCATAAGAAACTGGCATAAGCTAAAATTATCTAAATAAGCTAAAAGATGTTAAACAGGCTAAATAAGTTAAAGCCAAAGACATACAGCTAAAAACTTCTTTGTTAAATGCGTGAATGAAAAAAAATCTAGTAAATCAACCTTTCTCACCACTCTCAAAACACAATAATAAAGAAATCAATTAGATAAATGAAAATGTGATCATAAGAAGGGACCATTGCTCTCCTGCTGAATAGAGTATGCTTCTCTCAGAGATTGTGGGGTCAGGAAGTAAACTACAGTGCAGTAAGGAAGGAGGGCCATTTACAACCCCTATATGACCAGAAACTCCACCAATGATAATTTCATCCAGTAGGACTTGTTTCCTTTCTTTCCCCCCTCATTCTTGCAAAGTCTAGAGAGCTTTTACTGAAATAGCAAACTCTAGTCTTGATTTGAAAGTAACTTGTGTTCTTGATTTGAAGATAAGGGATTTAGATTTGTCTTCAGACAACTTCATGGGATTCTCCAGTGAATTAAAATGCTCCAAATTTCCTCAGAAATAGATGCCTGACGTTGTGAGTGCCACACAATTCTGGTGGAGCTGCAATAGGTTAGTTTTGTGGGTCTAAATGTAGAATGATATGTGAACAAGTGAATCTCCTTTTAAAACTTCTAATTTTTCTCCATTTTCTCCACAACAGATCTGTTCCATAGATAAGGCCCCAAAACTGGAAGTGTTCCTTCAACATCAGCATCTCTGAATGGCTTCAGTAAATCAAGTTGAACCTGGTACTGAAAATGTTATGCATCACCCATATCTAGTTTTTAATTAGGCCCCTCTCCTTCCGCTTCTTTTTCCTTTTTTGGTCATTCTCAAAAGCCACATTTTTTTCAAATGTCTGTCTTCCTAGTTTTCTTACATGTGCCATAAAAGTCTCTCTAAATCTCTCATAGCATGACTGTGGCACTTCTGTTTCTGCTATCATTCAGTTGATGCTAATCTGTCTCTGTTCTTTACATATTCATTTTCTTGTTTCCCTGATTAAAATTCTGCCTGTCATGACTCAAATTTCAAACCCTGATTACTTGTCAAAGCCATGAAAATTCTGAGAAGAAGCCTTCCTACAGTGCATGTTCCCCAAATAATGCCTTGTGTTTGTGTTGACTCCAACCAAATCTGTATGGAAAACACTGAACTAAAAGAATTACATTAGTATTCAAAACCTTTTGCTAGATCAAAATTAAATCAATCTTGATCATTGTAATTATAAAATGTGGAAGCATTTCCTCACAAATAAAGAACTTGGAATTGCTGGAGGCACTACCTTCTGGAGTGGTAGCTAACAGTCTCAGGGTGCAGTAGCCTCTCAAGCTAGTTAAAGCTCCTTAGGAGACTGTCCTCCCTAAGAACTGTAGAGTCTTCTTAATCTAAATCTCCTTCTAGTCCAGTGAATCTTGAAATACTGCTCAAACACTGCCCCCTTGGAAATGTCATAGCCCTTCCAGAGAGCAATAGTGCTATCAAGGAAATAATGAGGTTTAATCAAAACCTTGTTTTTAATAAAAACTCTCATTTAAGACAGTTCCTCAGGGCTCAGTAGGAGGCAGTGGTCTTTCTGTGAGTTATGAGCATATGTATGACTTCTTTGCACCTCCAGCATCCTTGCTGCTCTTGCATTTGGTATGCCAGCATCAATTCATACCTCATTGGTGCTAAGGGATAATCAAGGCTATTTCCTTATTATTTTTCTAATATTTTTCTATTACATTTTCTGTTTGTAAGTAAAAAGCAGCTAGTGTATTAAAATTTATTAGGAAAGCAATGGCAAACAAACCAGAAAATAATATGCACAGTGTGCCTCTTGGAGGTGCTCAGAACAGTTCTGGCTCTATCTCAAGGGTGATAAAACTGGAAGAGGTACAGATATGAGGGATAAGGACAATCAAAGGTATGGAACTGCTAAATAATAAATATTGTTTATGTAAATACAGAAATACATATATAAATATGTATAAGTACAGTTGAATAGACTGGCAAAGAGAGGGTAGAAAGATCTGTAAAAATTAGTGGTTAGAAAAGACAATTATAAATTTTTATTATAAACTATTTCATCCAGTACAAAAGCATGAAACTTTCAAATGAAACAAGCTGATGACTAGATAAAAGCACACAAAAGAGGTGAATTTTCATACAATATCCAATCAGGCTGTGAAAAGTTACCCTGCAGAAAGTTATGGTTGCTACAAGTTTACCTAATTCAAAGAGTGACTGGACAAATTAATGCAAGAAAATTCACCAAAAGTAAAATGTGAATGTATTGTGTTACGTGCAGTGGTACTATACATAACAGTATACAACATATGTTTAAAGTATCCATTGTGTACACCACAGTTGTATTAAACAATTGCATAATACAGTTCTGATATACGTAGTGACAATACCTCTGGCTCAGGAAGTCCTCAAATTATTATTTGCTGGATGATTGCCATGAGAGCATTTGGAGGAAGCACTACTGTGAGTGTACTGTTCTTATTGCCTTTATCAAGTATGCTAACTGCTGTTCTCCTGGGGATTGTTGTTGTTTTCTTCATTTTCTTCTTTTTTTTGCCTCTCAAGAGAAAACTAGCCTTACTGAATTCAGTGCCACAATCTGCTTGATGAAGTGTTTCGCCAAACATCCCTTAACTAGGGGATATTACCATCTGTTCCTGGCACCTTTGAAGTTTGGCTGCTGTTACGGGCACAGGATTAACTAAAACATTGCTCAACTCCACTGGATGGTGCTTTTGTCAGTGGATGGGAGAAAAGGGAATAAAAAAGGGAGATGCTGTGGTCTCCTAGGGTCTTGTCTATCACTGCCCTAGTATTCAGATTCTGTGATTTCCATAAGCACCAGTCCTGTTACCAGTTGTTGGATACTGGCAATTACATATGATCTGTGCTTCTGGGAAAAGGACAGTCATTGCCAAGAGGAACATAGCTACATTGAGGCCAAACATGCCACATATCAAGTGCTACCTCTGACAAATTGTACAGTAACACCTTTCGAAGGCTGAATCCTGGACTAATTGGCTCCTTCTTCTGACTCTTGAAAACGATTTCATATTCTTAAAAAACATGAGGAAAATATTTTCCCTGATCATACCTCAGTTTCTTCTTAAGCTGACTCTTTCATAGTAACATTTCTGGGGTATTGAGTTCAGACTAATAGCTAAATATCCTAGTGAATATTAGGTTTATAAGACAAGTATCTTCAAAAGGCTGTTGTGTTGCTTTGGAAAGGGCATTGTGGTTCTTGTAGACAGCAGCTTGCAGCCTGTCTGGCCATGATTCCATATCCATTTACAGCTGGATCAACACAGAGTAGGCTCCAGACTTGTGTCTGTAAACTAGGCTTGAGTCCACAGCTCCAGATCCACAGCAGGAGACTTGATTGAATCCCAGGGGTCCTACATTAGCAGCAGAGTAATCAGTGGAGCTCACTGTAGTTAAAAAAAATACAACAGAATGTCAGAATCTACACCTCTCTTTTTTCCCCCCAGAAACTGGAGAGGAATAGGAACAACAAAACAGCTAATGCACAAGCTGTTGTAAAAATGGTATGGAAAGTTGAGCTAAAGTGGGCACTTCTGGCTTCCTAATACCTGCATTTGCTATATAAAACCATAGGAGGGAAAAACTTCCTTGCAATATTTTGCAGTTTTTTGAAGCATACAACTAGAACGGAATTGTCACTATAATTTCTTCCATCTGCTCCCTTTGGCTACAGGTACAAGACTGTCAATTCATCATACACAAAAAGAAACCTGGGGCCAAATCTCTGTTGGCGTAACTCCACATAAGTCTTGGACTTGATCTTCCCATGAAGAATTGATTCGGAAAAATTCAGTGGAAAAACAAGAGAAAAATGGAAATAGCAGTACGCGACCGTCTTTTCTCATGGTTCATAGAATCATGTAAAAGACTCCAGGGTACCCTTTGCAACAGATTTCTGAGGCAAATACCTTCAAGAATCAAACACCAACAAAGTAAAGAAGCAGTCAGCCATGTCTATTTCTACATGCAATAAGGAATGCATGGCATCATGTCTGTAGCTGCTGCTGGACGCATTGTCATGGAATTTTAATACTTGGCCATACCTTTTTGCAGGTTGCTGTTCTTGCCATCAGAAAAACATTTGATCTCTATCAGTCTGTGAGGTGTTTTGGAATAAAAGATGGACAAGTGGACCTGATGGGGTTCCTAGTTTTTGATGCCATAGCTAACATAAAAAGATTTTAGAAGAGGAAATGGGCTCTCTGTTGTCTTTTGGTCTTGAGGTCTATTGTGTTTGTTAACTGTAGTATGAGAAGATTTTCTTCTACTAAAACAATTTGAAGAAGAGGTTATCATTGTTACAGGAAAGTCTACAGAGAGCTTGAAAGCAAAGACATAAGCAGAACTTGAGGTGGGACACCCCCTCTCCCCAAATGTCAAATGGCACATGGGGTACCTGAAGATTTGAGAGTCTTGAGTGAAGTCAGGTCCAACTGTGTTCAAAGTAGGCAAAAGATTTTTAATTATGGTCAGTGGTGTCTCACCTGAAAAACCTAAAACATAATAGGTTGAAAGAGTTGTGCCTATTTAGCCTGAAGAAGGCTCCAGGGAGACCTTATCACAGCCTTCCAGTACCTAATGGGGGCTTATGAAGAGGAGAAAAAGTGACTTTTTTACACAGATTGATAGGACAAGAGGGAACATTTTTAAAGTAAAAGAGGAGACATTTACATTGACATTTACATTAGACATTAGGAAGAAATTCTTTACTGTGAGGATGGTGAGGCACTGGAACAGGTTGCTCAGAGAGGTTGTGGATGTCCCAACCCTGCAAGTGTTCAAGACCAGGCTGGATGGGGCCTTGAGCAATCTGATCTAGTGAGTGGCATCCCTCCCCATGGGGAGAGGGATGGAGCTAGGGGATCTTTAAAGTCCCTTCCAACACAAGCCATTCTATGTTGTTCTGAAACTACATGGCAAATAATACTGGCATCCAAAAGAGCATTTCTATATGACCACTGTCCTATATCACTGACCTGTTATTATCAATTACAGTAAATATTAAGAGTGGCTAAAGCATAGGTGAGCCTTGAGGTTCTAAGAGCTATTCGTGAGAAAGAGCAGAACATATGAAAACTCCAGAATAACCAATCTGTGTTCAAGTCCTGGAATTGAAACTACAAGTGTTTACTATAAACTGCAGAGTCCTATTTGGCTTGTAGCACCTGATTTTCCTGGATGAGAATGTTCATATTTGTGAATAGCCTATGCTGATAAGAATGTGCCATCAAGTGAAAGGATGAGAGAAAATGGCTTTAAGTTGCATCAGAGAAGGTTCATGTTAGATATTAGAATTATTTTTTTTCCACTGAAAGAGTGGTTAGGCATTGGAATAAATTGCCCAGGGAGGTGGTGGACTCTCCATCTCTGGAAGCATTGCAAACATGTCTGGATGGCGCACTTGGGGATCTGGTTTAGTGGTGATTGTGGTGGTGTTAGGTTGGCTGTTGGACTCAGATGATCTTGAAGGTCTCTTCCAATCTTGACGATTCTGTGATTCCGTGATTTTGTGATCTGACTGTGTAAATTCAAAAAGCATTAAATATATCCCAGGAATTGTAATTACTTGTAAGTCACTGCAACCCTAACGGGATCAGCATCTCTAAAACTGTAAGTTGGCAATTAATTGTGCACAGCATTTGGTTTGTCATGACTCATGATTGACTCATAATTCTCTTGCAGATGTAGCTGGCATCAACCCCAGGAGATCTGATTAGAGGGTAAGAAAGTAAGAATCTCATCATGGGATCATAGCACTGGTAATGAATTTAAAAGCTGGGGGGCAGGGATTTTGAAGGACTCTGTGATACAGGTCCCAGTAGCAGTTATGTATCTGTCTTATATTTACATTTCTGGAAATTAGGAGTCTAACTACTACAGGGAGTTTGGAATGAAGTTGATTAGTGCTGTGGTCTGTGTGGAGACAGAATTGCCTGAGCCCTAGACCTCTTTTCTTGCTGTATGTGTTAGCCATTTGAACAAAGAAAATAATGGATTTATTAGGAGTCTCTCATTCCCTCTTGCAAACATAGCTAGTTTTTCCAAATTAGGAAGGAAGTAGCTCAAAAAAGTCCGAGTAAACTTCCAATCATTTTATTGTATCATTAATGCCTGATAACCTAGCTACTTAAGACTGTGCTCTCTTATTAAGAGGCAGAATGATGGCTCCTGCAGATGGCCAAGATCATGGTAAGGATTAAACAGCAGCAAGGTAACAACAGCAGTCCATTTCAGAGGCCAATGAAGATAAGGAGAAAGGAACAGTTATTGGTCTCACTGTTCTACAACAAACGTATGGATGCAGACAGTTTGTGCTCAACTTTCGGCTTGTCTGCCATTGCCACACCACTACATGCTGCCACAGGGTCTCCCAGCACTGTTCAATGAATGGAGCCTTCAGGGCTGCTCCTGTAACAGGGTTTCTGGTGTGTTCCCTGGAAGGTCACACACTCATGGAGCAGCACAAAGCTGGCCTGCATCCAGACCCAAATCAGGACAATGATGTCAGGCAACAGTGAGGAGAGAGAAAAAATTTCATAAAGTTCCTCATCATCTGAATGCAACTGTCAAAGCTTTGATTCATGCCAAGGGTTCTGCATGTTCAGCAGTTTTCTGTGCCGCTTGATAATGCATGTTAGAGGCATTTTTTATTGGAACCCTTTTTAGGACATGCCAGCTGTGTGATCAAGTACTCTGAAAAGTTCGGTGATTACACTGCTGCAGGCTTTCAAGGAACCAAGACTTTGGGAACAATTTATAGCCCAGCTCTCTCTTTGCTGCCTTGTTTTGCTCCTGATGAGATGCAGAATCCCTGAGGGCCTGGTCTTATATCATGTTAGTGAGTAAAGCTTTGAAAAATTGATGTTTTATAAAATCCATTTAACTGATAACACTACCCAGTCACCTTCCAAGCTTCCTTGACTGTCCCACATCTCTCATTCTGATTCAAAATGGATTTTTTTCTTCAGAAGTACACAGTAATTCCCAGTGGTGATTGTTACTCATAGCTTATACTAGAGCTCAGCTGTGCTGCTCCTGAATTTCTAATCAGCTTAGCAATGACAGAACTCCTGTCAGAGAATTGCACTAAGCCTATTTTATATTGAAAACTAGACAAGCAAAAAAAAAAAAAAAAAAAAAAAAATTTTACTATACTTTATCACAAAAAATGGGATAAAATAAAAAGAGGTGGACACTTTTCACCCATGGGGCATGTCTTCTGCTAATCCCTGGGAGTTAGCAGAAGGAATGAATGGCTGCATGAGCAAGTTAGTGCAGGGCAAATTTGTGTCACAGCAGCTATTCTGCTGTGAGAGCCTGTCAGAATGTTTTCAACCCCCAGCAAGCGTGAGGTAGCTTAGCCTGTACCCATCAAGGTACAAAACCACTTGACACTTAACCACAATTTAAAGAACAGTCACTGCAGTGTGACTAATACTTTGTGAAGTCACAGCTTCTGTCACCTGTTAGTTGTTTGTGTTGCTGCATTCAAAGTATCAGAGACATTATAATCAAAGTGGTTTTCTCAGGATGCCTAAATGATGTAAACAGAAGTCAGAGACAGTGTTTGGCTGTAGTTTTGTATGCTTATTAATGATATTCCAAGTTTATTTTCTGTACAGACTGGTCAAAGACTTCCTGGTGACCTTTAGCAAACTGCTTTGGCTCCAATCCTCAGAGATAATTAGTCCCACACTTCCACTGAATTAATGATTAATCAACTTTGGTGGTCTAGGATTAATCCTTCATTTCCTCAATTGAGCCACAATAACAGGAGGCAATAACATCCTTGTTATCTTTTTTGTCTATACAGCCTGCAGTGTTTTTGGGAATAAACCACAATTACTGCAGTGACCACAATGTAGTGTAGATCTACCTAGATTGGATGTAGGTGTTTTTGTGTTTTGCATTTGTTTTTTTTTCCTCAGAGTGATAGCTCCGTGTTGGGAGAGCATGCTATGATGTTTTACAGAGATGAGAAGCATTTATCTGCTCTGATGGCTGTCACTTTGAAACCAAACCATCTAATTTAAAATTCATAAAAATTGCCAGCTACTGATTGTCACATTCAAATGTTTGCTCATCTGTTTGCCTGAGAAGGGATATATGCCACGTTTGCTCAGCAGTCAGTGAGGAATGAAGCTTTCCATGACACTTATTTTGGATTTTGGTGACTAAACCAACTTCCATCTCCTGAACTGGATGCAACCCTACTCTGAAAGAATCTAACTTTATTTTCATTGTAGGCACATTCACACTGGATACCTCAGACCATTTAACATTTGTAAATCAGTGAGAAGATTAATTTAAAAACTGAAATGGATGTGCTTTATTTTTTTTTGTATGTAATCTCTGTAATGAGCAAAAACTGCATTTCAACAGGACAGATTGATTTAGTTCTCAATAAACATCTGTATAATGACTGAGACATCCTTCAGCTGGGTTTCATCTTTCTCTGAAAAGCATCAACCTATTGTGAAAGAGAAGTGAATGCTATGGAGAAGACATTACACAAGAGGGGACAAGTTCCTTTCTAGTCCTCTGCTCTCAGTGAACTTCTTTCTCTTTTTTGTTTTTTTCTTAGCATTTTTTGCAGCAAGCAATATCCTGTATTCAGACTAGAGGTGTTTGAAGGGTATCTGTGAAAATACAAGAGATTATTATTGGGATATTTGTACGTGCCACTTCCCTTTCTGTCAGTGAAGTTAATAAGTGTATTAATTGTAAAATAGGTATCTTGGAACCTCTGTCTGTCATGTATGCCCTGCCAGGGCCTGTGTTTCATCCCTGACAGTAAAGGCAGCCCTGGCTTCTCTGAAGTAGGCACCTACAGCTTAAGGTAAGAAAAGACCAATTCCAAAAGACAACTTTGGATTACAGAGACTTGTACTTTTTTGTGTCTTCCAACAGTGGTTTTGTTGTCTCTAAACCCTCTCACAATTTCTGTCATTTCAGTTTCCCTAGTCCTTCTTTTCCTGTATTTGCTTCTATGCTAGTCTCAACATCATTGCTTTCTGGGCAGGCTCCGGTTAGAGCTCTAGCTGATGAAGGGACAAATATATCATAAGCAACTGCAGCTTTTATGAGCCTTTTTGGTGGGGAGAGATAGCCATGCTTCTCTAGGTTACCCCTTTTTTTACTTTCAAAGCTGAGACTGCAATACGACCAACCACAGCAGAGAAAATGACAAATGTTTTTTTCTGCTTGTAACTGAAGAGAAAGGAGAGGGAAGGTTCTTGCTGCAGATGCATTAATTTCTCTGTGCTAGTGTCCTGACATGAGGTCCTTCAGAAAAGGTTAATTTCGTAGGGGAATGTGGCTTCTTGATTGAACAAAACGCCTATGTGCCACCTGGCAGTTCTAGAGTTGTGCTGGCAGGGCTGTTTGTGAGGATATGCTGTGAATACAACAAGGAACTAGATCAAGCTCAAAACAAATTTAAAAAGATGCATTTTTGTTCAGTTGCCTTGTCCAGTCCATTTGCAAAACAAGAGTGAGCCTCCAGCTATGGGGAAGGGAGGACCTTATGAGAAACTGTGTTTGACTTGTGGCATTCCTCAGTCTGTAGCCACATCTGATGTGCTTCTGAGGCAAAATCACTAATACCTTTTGGACTGTAGAGAAACTAAGGGCATTAGGATGTACATCGTAAAACCTCTGTAAGGGACATAAAAGTCCAAGGAAGCAGGGTTGCTTTCAGGAAATGGATTTCCATGATGGAGTTGTTGTGCAGTTTTCATCACTTTGTCTATGTACTCTCTTTTGTACATTATTAATACTTTTCAATGCTGATATAAGAAGATAGAGTGACTTTGAACATACTTTTGTTTGGTGATATCCTGGGAATATGTGAATGTAAGTCAAAGAACTTTGGTATCCTGCTCTGTGGTTTGAATGATGCAAATATCATGATGCCTTATTCAAATGTTCTTTTTAAATAAAAATGTGAGGTTGTCACAAGTATTTATGAACATTGTGCACTAAAACATCTATTACTTGGTTTCTTTCTGAAATAGGTTCAACAAAACAGGGCTTATCTCTGTTCCACCACTGAGTGACAGGCTGTTCTTTGTCAGGATCTTGTTTTGTTCTCACCTGTGTTGTCACACATCCAGTCAGCCTAATCACGCAAAGTTGCAGAATTGTGCAGGGATGTAGAGAACAGCAACACTGCAAGAGAAATAGAGAATTTCTGGCTCACCGGCCTGTGCTGAAGGCATTGGAATTACTTATCTTCCATTACTGTGAAATACCAAATTCAAAGTGGTTCTACTACTAGAATACATTGATGATATGTCAACATTGTATGTCTTTTTTTGTGTCATTTGATGTGAACTAACAAAGGGTTCAAAAGGTTAGAAAGGTAGACTGACAGAGTATGAACCTACAATCTGCCAAGCTGCTGAGCCATGCACTTAGTATTTCAACTGCCCAGCACTCTGGATTGATCTCAATTTTGGTTCTCAGTGAGACAACACAGGATTTACCTTGTTGAAATTTCAGAAATTATTATCCCTTAACAAAATCCCAAGGGACTTAAAAGGCAAAAATTAGGTGCTTCTCTATTTAGAAAGAAATTTATTGACTCAGGAAGACAAAATCAACATTGTGTCTTGAATTGAAGGCATCCAACAAAAAGGAATACATGATTTATTCCCATGCTTAAAGTGATTAACATGAGCAAGACATGCTTTCTCAGCAGAAAACTCATTCTTGGGTTAAAAACCCAGCTAGAATAAATGTTCTTAAGGCTCTGTGAAAGAGCTAAAATGACTGTACATCCTTTGTGACTACCATCATGCAGAACATAATAGCTGGCATTTAAAGAAACTGTTCACAGTAAACAAATCAGTTTAGCAGTACTCATATTGATTCTTTAAACAGGATAATTTGTCTGTTTCTATAAAAGATCTGCCATATTTTATTACAAAGGAATTCTAGTAGTTAATTTTATTCTATTTTTTAAATTTATTATTCATTAAGTCCCAAATAACTTTTTTCCAAAGCCCTTGAGAGTTTACCTGTATTAGCAGGAGAATGGTCATGTTTCTTAATTCTATAATTCTTAATTGTATAATTAACTAATCACTGAGGATTTAACAGAAAATGTTGTTGCTCTACCTGCCATGCTATGGCTTCATTAATTTTACAGAATATATCAGAGTGCATTAGTCTGATGTATTGTCAAAAATAATTATTGTGTTGTCATACTCTGGAAAGCAGATATGTAAAAATGCCATCTTCTTACACACAGATCATCCCCCTGTGAGCATACAGTCAGATCTGCCTATTTTGTGACAGAAATACTCTTTTATGTGTTTCAGTTCTGCAAGCACCTTGTTTGCATAATATCACTAAACCTGAATGTGTTGAATCCCTCAAGGGCATTCTCATCATGGTGATCACCAAACCTGTGGTCATGGAGTTGTGCACAAATTTTACAAAGGGACAGCTGGAAGATCTTAGAGCTGATGAATCTTGAGTCAAATCACAGCTTGATTTTCTATAGGCATCAAAGCAGACATAATGAGAAGATAATATATTCTTATTTTTAAGACTATAATATAGTCTGAGTTTTAGAAAGCAGGCAGAATTTCCAGGGCTAGCAGAGAACATCTCTTATTGATAGAGGCAATGTGTCTGATCTGAAAGTAATTAAGCTATAATAAATATGGAACCCCAGAATGTCATTTTACGTTACTTCCATTTTCAAATAACTCTCTAAAACTAAGCTGTAATTGTCCGGTGTTACATTTTATTGTGCAAGAGCCTTGTTTCAGTGAGGCTACTCTCTTAATCATGTTGCTTTATTTCTTTATTTATTCATATAACATAACACTGTAGGATGTCCATCTGTGTTTACTGTTGACTTCAACTTACAACCTTGAGTTTCAAGCATGAAACATAATTTCATCACAAAAATCATAACAGCCTGTTACCCACCTCCTCTTCCACCTTTTTCACATTTTATGTAAAATACCAAGATGATCCCACATAGGTCCCTCCAGTCTGAAAAGCAAACAATTGCTCCTGTTTTGTTTTCTATCTTTTTGCCATTTACTCTTCCATAAAAGGACTGTCCTGCTTGCTCCGTGGTTTCTTAGTTCCCTAAATATCTTTGGCAATGGGCTTACTGAAAAGTCTTTTGGAAAAGTAGTTGGAATGACCTTGATCATCTCCATCCATATTCTTGTTCAATCACTTGAAGGACTTGTTCATAAAGCAGCATTTCTCCTCATAAAAACTTTGATTATTCTGCTCAGTTAGATAATTTTTATTCAAGTGTCCACTTGTGTATAATCTTCATTATACTTTCATTTAATTTGCCTGGTAGAAGCATCAGAATTACAGACCTAGAGTTCCTCAAAGCTCCTACAGAATCATTTTCAAAATTGGCATCATGCTAGTTTGTCACCCTCTAGTTTTTTGGTATCAAGACAATCCAATACAACTGCTTCCCAGGCTACTGTGATTTATTAATTCATAGAAATGTAACAAATGAGAGAACAAGCTTGGAACAAGAAGAAGCTTTATTCTTTTCCTTCCATGCCAACTCAGTTATTTTATTCTAAAATTTAGGTTTATTAAATTTACAAGTCATCCTGTAACTTATTTTGTCAGTGTCTCTGCTGGTCTTCCTGCAAGCAGTTCCTGGCAAGTCACCTCTTTTGATTTCTTCATGCAACTCTGTATAGCTCTTTTGTACACTTGGAGAGCAAGCTTTCAGTCTTGGTTAAACTGCTGTTTTGCTTGGTTTGGAGCTTTGATATTCCCATTTTGCAGAACACAGCTAATTGTTTTATCTCAGTTTGTTTTTTCCTCTGCCTTGGGTTGTTTCTCATCCAGACCGCTGCCCTTTCTACCTGCCTGTTGCGAAAGCAAGCCAGTATTTGCTCCACTGTGCTATAGTTGTACTTTCTAAGCACCTAGGAGAATATTCATAATATCACTTCTGCACTCTCCTTGGGCTCAGATCTGTCCCAAAATGGAGCTCTGCAAATGAACTTGAGGTGGATTGAGTAGGCTGTGCTGGTTTCCCAGCATGGGCCATGAAGCCAACGGGACAGGACCAGGAGACAAAATCTGCACAGCTGGCATGGTTCAGAAACCAGCCAGCATGAAGTAAAACATCCATGAAATTCTCTTAGTTCCTGTAGTGGTAAAAAGGAGCTCAAAAGCCCAGCTTAGGAGGGCAGAAGATCACGAGGGAGTATAACACTGCCATGCCATGGGCTAGTTCTGGAGTCCCAGGTTTTTAACAGGAAGCATAAGACACAGGTGTGTTAAGGCCAGGTGCAGCTGCTATTTCCCTGAAGTTGGAACACATGCCTCCCCTGCTGTAAATGACTGTTCAAACTGCTGAGGAGGTTTCAGTAGAGTTTGACAGCCTGCACTGGCTTTGTGCTTAATGTACCATGGTACTTTGAAAACAAGGGCAAGTGTGGAAGCAAAGAATTCTTCAGCTTCCCTCCCTTTGTGCAGTCCACTAGGATGCAGCCAAACTGATGGATGGTAATAGGCATCTGTGCCTTATGTCTTACCAACAGTTTAGCAACTCAGTTTGCTAAGCTTGGCCACAGGTGTTTATCTTTGTATAATTAGCAGAGGTGACAATAGCAACCTGAAATTCAGTGGCTGTCATTAATTTTACTTAAATGAGAAACAAATGTGAAGGTGAATGCAGAATTTCAACATCCCCCTAGATATCAAACTAAACTGTACACTACATTAAACAATAAAAAATTACTGGGGAAGAGATTGATATTCACAGCTCTTATAAAAATGTGTAGGTGCTTGCACAGCCCACACTTGGCAAATGGCCTGAATAACAGCACCTGGTAACACAACAGTGTGAGACAAAATGTGTGTGTGTTGAACACAAAACTGGCTGGAGGACATTTGTCCATGTTAACTGATCACATTAGAGATGAAGGTGACCATCAGCCCCACACTGATGGTGTTAAAGAGGAAGAGAGACCGTCAATGGATTAAACAATAGCTAGAGAACTTCGAAGAGAGCTTTGAAACAAAGGAGGAGTAGGCCTGAAAAGAAGTATAAAAGAAGCTGAAAATTGGTATGGGGGTGGAGGAGACACCTTGAAGGGTAACCAGCTACTGGTGTGACACTGCCAGAAGCTGCCCTGCTAGCATTTCTTTCTCCACCTACATCAAACAGATCATCATCCCTATGGAATTCCTCCTGGAGCTGGAGCTCAGCAGGTGGCATGGCTGGATGAGGCACAGGTGGGAGGCCACACTGAAGGTGCACACACATAAGGAGGCTTGTGGAGGGACCTTTTTCAGCCTGCAGGAGACATGGTTTATCTCTTGGATTACTGGTATTGATCCTGAATGTACTGCAGGTGAGTTATATGTCATTAATAAATCAATACACTGCTTTAATCCTTATTTGGCTTAAATTGTGAGAGCTAAACAGTTTTCCCCTGCTTCATTATTTGAACAGTGGATGGAAACACTAGCGAAATATTTCAATTTTTTCTTTGCTGAAGAAGCTTTTTAACTACCTAGTGGCTAACTTCCATTTTGTATGAGGTGAATGGAACTTGCTTCATCACACACTGATGAGGAAGCTGCACAGTGGGTTAAAAAAATAAAAGAGAGTGTTTAAACAGAATAGAGTGTTTAAAAAAAAAACAAGCCTAATTTTTTTCTACACTACTGTTTACAGCTGTTGCACAAAAAGGAAAGTCTTTGATTCCTGTTTGGTAGGATTAGATATGTGCAAAGGAGATACAAAGCTAATGCACTACATCTGCTCTGTGATAGTTTTGCAAGCAAGGGCTTCAGAGAACAGAGGTTTGTGCAAATCATGCCCCCAGGTAAACCTCTGCAGTGACAACTTGAGCTAGTCAGTCAGGACTCCCTCAACTGCCAAAAATCCGTTCTAAATCATGAAATGCCACATTAGAAAACACATATCTGAAACAAGTCAGGTGTTTCAGAACCTGTGAGGTTTCGTTCCATTAACCCTCTTTCCCTCCTTAATTGTCCAGGGAGTCTGGAGTAGCTACCTCAGGACTGGATATATACATTCTGGAAAACTAAGGTGGGATTTACCTCGCAGGTAAAGGACTTAGATGTATGTGTGTAAAACCCATGTCAGTACCTTGGCAACCATTCTAGCTGATCAAAATCTAGTCAACACCATTGATGAAGCCTGAAGAGTTGCTTAGCTGAGCGTATGCAAGAGTGTTAATGTTTATATTAATAGCTCCATTCTGTGTATCTACCTGTCTCATCTTCAGTAGGAGAAGCTTATTCTCCCTTAACTAGTAACAAAAAAACCTCAGAGCCCAAAACCAGCCAAAGAAAAAGAACCCCACCCTAAGATTATGAAATCTGAAGTACTTAAAAATCATTTAGATGCACAGTTGCACAACTTGAGCCTCTTTTAACAAGATAAAAGTATTTCAAATTTTATCAGGTGATGTGTAAAAGAGATGGCTACTTAGCACTGAGTACATGTGGTTTTTGTTTGCTGTGGGGACAGTAGACTGAGGCCTAGAGACACAAAGTCCTCTATGCTTTAAGCAAATATTCAGAGGAGACAGCCTTCTAGGTGTGGCTGTGGCAGAGGATAATGAGGTGAAATCCAAGATTTGCTATACACCTCTAATATAACCTTAGAAAAGACATTTAACATCCCACTTGGAAGACCTGATCAGTTATCTGTAAAGAAGAAAAATAGCTGTGGATTTTTTCCCCTCTCATTGTGTTTAGACTGGGCATACTTTGGGGCAAGGATTGCTCTGTGTGCTTTTGTGATTTCATTTAGGGCTGCAAGTATGATAAAACAAGTCCAAAAGTCTGTTTCAGGAGTAGTACTGGTGAACAAAAGCTGAAGTGAGAATGTCTTGACTGAAACACATTACAAAGGTAGCTTGATCTGGTACATCTCATGGTGGGGTCTAACTGTGGCTCCCAGAGAGTCAGTGATTTCCATTGCCTAACCCAAGGACTCAGCAGGCAGTAAGTGACGGCTGCACAGCCTGATTGCAGCAGGAGTGACCTATGAAAAACTGTTGCTTTCTGAAATGGATGAGCAGGGAGAGTGCAAAAATAATGCTTTGGCAAAGACTTTCAGTTCATGCAGTATGCCCAACACTTCTCTAAGTTCACTGACCTTCCCACATTTCTTTTCCATTTATGCAAATATATTCCTGCCTCAGATCTACACTGAGACCCAGACTGGATTGCAATATAGTCCAAAAATCCTTTCAAGAAGATTTTGCTTTTATTATTTTTCATAGAATTGGCTTCAATTAAAATGATCTATTTCTTTAAGAGGTAGCTTTGCAAGTCATTGCAGAAGATACTGCTGTTGATAACTGAGACAAGCCACATATTTGAAAACAACACTTTGATTCCTTTAAATAAAAAGAAAGCTATTTTTCCACCTTGAATAATGCAGTCAGGCTTGAAATGTGGTATCTGATGCCCTATTAACTTTTCCTTTAGAGAGGCCCAGACAATTCCTATTTTAGCAGGTCTGTCAAAATCTTTGTGTTTAAAGCAAAGGAAAGCAGAACACAATACTGCTGTACTCTGGCCACCTAATAAGGCATGATACCTTGTGGTAAGGCAAATGCTTCTGATATGACAAAATACCGTGAGGTATTTATTGTCATTGCTGACTTAGGTAAGACAGAATTTAGTGCAGCAAATAATTCTAACACCTTGGAATGGCTGAGATTAGTTGAGTTTGTGATTCTGCAGAAAACAAAGCCCTTCTGTGATTTTCACATTTTTCCAGCTGCTTAATAGCAATTTCAGCAAGTATTCTCTCTGAATAAAAGCAGAGGTGTGTGTTTAAGAGGTTTCATGCCATTAGCTGGGAGGCCAAGTGCCTTCAGTGGCCAGGAATGATGTTTTCTCTTAGTATGGCCATGCAACCTGTACCAGAAGGTGCTCATACTTTCATCAAGTGTTTAATTTTCTGATTTAGGCTGAGATGTCAGAAATGTTTTCTATTATGCTTCTTCCCCCTCATCTTCAGGTCTAGACTAATGAGCTAAACAAAAGAAACGAGATTAAAGAAAACCTACAATAGAACAAAATAAAAAGAATTGGCTAAGGCTTTTAAGGAAAAATATCTAAGTAGACAAAACCAGTAGAAATATAGTTGGAAATGGTCAAAGGACAAATGAAAAATACAACACATTTTAATGAAGGCCACTTCCTGCCTGAAAAAAGGCTGCCACCCAAGGAAAATATCCAGGAATGGTGAGGGGACTAAATTCGCACAAGAGTTTTATCTGACTCTAAAAAGGTTATGTCATAATGAGAAAGGAAAATAGGAGCATTTAGGAAGTAAAGGAGATCTAATAAAAGACCTGTTAATTGCTAAACCAGACATGAACTCCCGGAAAATATAAACATGAAAAAGACAGTCGGTTCAGGTCACATGGGGACTGTGGTATTTATGCAGCAAATGTAAGGTTTAATTGGGAGCAGCCACATTGCCTGTTCCTGCAGAGCCTGAGCCAGCTGAGATGGTGTCTGGGAGAAGCCATCAATCCCAAGTAGCTTCAATAACACTCCCAGACTTGGATGTGCTTCCCAGACAAAGGCTGTCTGCTGAGACACAGCAGAAAAGGAACAGTTTGCAAGAAACTTCCAACAGTGGTTTAAGGGTTGGACCAGGGAGAAGCGAATAAAGAGCAATGAAGAGATTGCCTGTTTGTTGGGGGTGTTGACCTCAGGGTGCAGGAAACTTCCCATTAAGGCAACTTATGCTTTATGATGTTTGTGAACAAGAAGAAAAAAACAAATGTAGTTTGGTTTCTCTGGAAGGGAGGAACAATCCTGGCAGTTACATTTGGATGAGAATAAGCTCCCATCTCACTTTATGCAATGGGGGGAATTCTGAGGAAAGAAAACCCCAGACATCTGTGAAAGGAAAGCAGGAGCCACTGAGGACAATATTGTAGACATTTCCTGTCCAGTGCAGCAGTGTGTAACTCTCCTGGCTGTGTCTGCTCCACACATGGAGGCTCCATGCATGCGCTGCCTGAACACCCTTCTTGCTCCTAGGCCATGGCTTTGCCTCAAACAAGCAAATTAGGGAGCAGAGAAGCAGAGGAAGTGACAACAGCAGGTCTTCTACGAATGCAACATCCCTAATTCTGTTGATAGCTCTGACAACCTACACCAACATAATTACATTTCAATAAAGCACTAGATAGAGTAATTGATGAAATATCACTCAGATCATTGACTTGATGGGTGTTTTGACTGGGATAAAACCTCCTGAATTGTAAATAAAGGGCAATGATAAACATTAATGTGTCAGGTTGGTGCTTGGTGGCTTACTGTTGAGACTAGTATTACATGCAGGCTTGTTTAATGACCTGAATGAAGGTGTAAACAGAGTATCAAAAGAAATCCCAAGGGTGAGCTGAACTGGGACAAGGTGAGCACAGTGGAGGCAAAGAACTGATGAAAGGATCTTAAGTGAAATGATGGTTTGGGATTAATGGAGTGGACCAGGGTCCACTTTTCTGACTATACTGTGCACAACATAGGCTTTCAAAGATGCTGATTGATTTCAGACTCACACAAATTATTTGGAGCAAAAACAAGTTATTAAATGTGAGGTTGCTACAATATATGGCCAATCTGTGCCTCTTTATGCAGAAACATCCCCTTGTAATGCTGCAAGGGAATCCTGCAAATGCTCTCCATGCCTCTGGGGTGACAGGAGCTGCAACACTGAGTGGGATGCTGATCATCTTCCTAGAAGTGATTGGAGAATTCAGAGAAGAATGACTGGGAGGTGACTGGGAGGATTGAGGATTACACAAGCACACAAAAATAGATGTGTATATGAGAGTGAGAGAAAGTAAAATGAACTAATTTCGCATTGTCAACAAACATTTGCAGGATGTCAAATGAATTTGTGCTTCATCCGTATGTACTGAAAACCATCACTGGGAAACTTGTTTTGGTCCATAGCTTTGTGAAATCACAGCCTTGGCAAATCCAAAAACCTGCACTGAAAGTGTTTCTTTAATCTTTTTAGTCCAGACATTGCCACTGGACTTTGCAAGGGAGCAAAATAATCCCTAAGTTATAAGGATGATTTGTTAATTAAAATTCCATAATTCAACCCTGTAAACCCAAAAAATCCCTGGACTTCCAGGAAACTAGGATGCAGTGGTAAAGATGTCTAACTAATTCAGATGGGGGGGGGGGAGGCAGGGAGGGGGTCATGAAAACAAAATAAAACATATCTGAAATAACTTAGAAAATAATATTTTCAGAATGCATATTTTAGGGTAACATGAGCAAGAAAGAGAAAGAAAGAATCTCTCAGAGGTGATCCCATCCCATACAGCCTGGTTCCTAGAAATGCACTTAGAAATTCCTTCACAGTATATACTCAACACTGAGTAATTTTATTTGCAGCACCCACTCTGGGATATCTATCTATCTATCTATCTATCAATCATCTATCTATCTATTTATCGTCTATATCTGTCATCTATCTATCTCTTTAATACAAATTAGAATAGCACTGAAGAAATTTAAAAGTCCCAATGAATGGCAATAATGTATGTAGCAAAGGCCTTTTCATAAAAGGGCTCAGAATTGTGTCAGCACCACCTTTAAAAGTTGTAACTAACTGATCTTTATCTATCCTAGCAAGCATACTGCCAAAATTGTATTTACAGCATTTCCCTCTTTAACTGTAGAGACTTTTGTCATTGCGTGTTCATCAGGTAGGCTCACTGAATTTACCAGGACTCAGGAGATGCTTGGAGAATCATTACTCATAGAGATTCAAAACCCAAATGAGCTGCTGTGTATTGATATCCAGATGAGAGGTATGTAGCTAAAAATACTCCTTGTCAACTGTGATTTTTTTTATATGCCAGCTCCACTTACAATTTGCTGCAGACAACCAAGATGAGCAGAGTCTGCTTGCAAGGAACATTTTTCCCTACCCTTTTGATCTAAAGCAGATGTTACTGATTATCAGCAGAAGGCTTGTGTTGCATGCTAAACAAAGTCAGGACTGCTCAGTAAAGGGTATTGGTAAAAGTGGCATGAGAGTGGGATATGCCATGAATTACTGATGTCAAATTGCCCAACTGTTCCACTACAATTTTTATTGCAGAGGTTTCCTAGGCTCAGTAAATCAGTGGCAGGTCAAGTCACACCTAGTTGCTGCACCAGAGGGTTTCAGATTGCTTAGCATGAAGTGTCTCATACATAGGACAGGCAGTAATTTCAGGAAAAACAAAGAAAATAGGAAAACCCAAAGAAAACAGGAAAATAGGGGGGTCCTGAAGTACCTCCATACAAATGTGAAGTCACTGTCACGTTTCATCTGAATGAAACCCAATACTACCCCAATAATACCCCAGAAATACTTTCTTTGTATGATTGCTGATGTTTTTGTGTCATTTCTTTCCCCCCGTGTAGGCTGAATCAATAGATAATGTGATTAGATCTATCCTGTGGCCAACTGACAAATCCCTACCCATAATGGAAATGATCTACTCTTCCCCTTTACCGCTCTGAAGGTCTCTGTAGGGCAATGCAGACTGTTCAGCTGTTGACACTCAGTTTCTCAAAGCAGATGCTTTACACATTTTCAGGGATGTGGTTTTCTGAATACAAATTAGCAGAAGTGGCAACGGAAATGGCAATCGGTGGTATTTGTAACTCAAATGAAAACATTCACATTTACCAATTGCTCTGTTTCTGCTGCTCTAATATAATGCTAACTATTTTTCTTATCTGATTATGTTCTCATTCCAGCATATTTTTCTTTTTCCCATTAAAAGTCAGTAACTTCGTCTCTAAACAGCGGAAAAATTAAACACCAATTAGAGCAATTAGAAAATCACTAATTTTGTCTGCTGAGTCTGGTTCTGCATTCTCTTTAGATGTGTAACTTCCATGGAGGTCAACAGGAGGTCTATGCGCAAACATGCATTAGGAGCAAGCCATGAAAGAAAATTAGATTAAGGTTTTATGAATAACTGACTTGATTAATCAAATTATTGAAAAAAAAAATTCACCCAGCTCTATATGAAGTGAATTTTCTTCCAAAAAAATTATTGTTTTTGGAAAAAAAAATTAAAAACTACTTTTACTGTAAACAAGACTGTTTAATTTAATCTGTATAGACATGCTTTGAATACTTCATTTAAAAATAGATGTATCTGAATCACTTTTAAATATAGTTCATAACAATCTGTGAACAGAGCTTGTTTCAAAAATGCTGTAAAAAAGCATTTCAACTCATAATGGTGTTTATTTAATTCAAATAATTTTGACAGAAATACATGAAGCTCATGACAGTAAACTGTGACCTGTGTTTTCCAGTGGGCAGAGAAGACAGGAGATATCTGCATAGGACTCTGCTGCAGATTTGGCTGCTTGGAGGCTAATTCCAGTAGGAGCACAGCCCAGTGCTTGCACATGATTTGCTTCAGAAACAGAATAGGTATCTAATCTTCTTTTTCTGCTGAAAACAGTGCCTCCTACCTGCTCTCCCATCTGCTGCATTGTTTTAAGCATAGAAATTTTAAGTTATTTTCAGCTTTAATGGAGTAATGGGGGGGGGAGGGGAACAACTGGGTGGCTTTACTGTAAATCCTGTGATCCTTGAGGAAGATGTACAGTAAAGTCAGTCCCTCATTTCTGTACTCTGCCTTGCTCTCATTCTCCTTTTATTTCTTTATTCTCTTTACCACAGTCGTCATAGCACCAGACATTTGCAGTCTAACACAAGTTAGCATCTTCAGATACAAGTGAGTGTTATAAACCTCTTGTTTTTCCAGACAAGAGAGGCTACATAGCTACTTCAGTTGGCCAGGAAGCTGTCCTAAGGCATTTGTAGCTCATCACTATGCAGATGTTCACAGGAGTCACACTGGCTCCCAGCAGCTCCTGCAGCATCCTGGCTGCTGGGGAGAGAGAAGGCAGTGGACAGCACCCCCTGACCCTGTGCACCCGAGCATGCCAGGACAGTCCCTGAGGCTGTCTGAGGGGGTATAGGTGGAAATGGATGAGGAGCAGATCCTGGTTGCTCAATTCCCCCTCAGAGAATCACTGGATCCCAGTGTTACTGAAGACAGAGTCCACCTGCATATTATTCCTTGTCTGCAGAGCTGGTTCTATTTCTCCATCCTCTCTGGCGCCTTTCCTGCAGCAGCTGAACACACATGGGCAGAGATGGGAACACACATGCTCCCCAAACATTTAATCATATCCGTTTTCCTAATTACCCTTCCACTTATCTATTTTGCATGGCAGGTTTCTATTGTAAATAGGAAGCAATTGGTGGGTGGTTTGCTTCAAAGCATAATTATTTTTTTCCTCTTGTTTTTCTGCAAGCATTTCCTTCTTTTCTTTAAGATAGAATTTAACTGAGTTTGCACCTCTTCTGTCTATCTATACATAATTTTCAACTCCTTTTGCTTATTCCCTATTTATTGATTTGTATACCTATTTATTTATACATGCAGTTCTATTCTCATTAAAACCTCCTTGGTTTTTGCTTTTCACTTTTCCTTCTGTTGGGATCCATCTTTGGGGAAGAAAACCAGAGACCATCCCAGAAACCATCCCAGCAGGATTACTTTAAGAGGACAGATACTCAGATGGACTAGGGCACAGGAGGGAGCAACAGCAGAATTCTGCCTTTTTGATAACCACTTTGAACAACTCTCGATGACAAAGGATAGGAGCACCCAAGCTGAGCAAAGGTCAGTCTGTCTGTCTTGCTGATTTTTCCAATTTCTTTTTTTCTCTGCAACAACCCTTTTATTACAAAATTATAATCATTTTCTGTAATGCAAAATCATGTAAAGTTTTTTTTTTTTGCTGCCTTCTCTTCCACTTCAACTGAAGCACTCTGATTCTAGTACCGAACTAATTGCTTTTCATCTTGCCAAGGTTCAAGTTACAGTATCTGATATTTTTCTTCATCACAGCAGCCTCTATTTCCACTTAATGAACACTGATGAGTTAGACACTAGAAAGTGCCTTTGGTCAAACCTCGTTCTGAATTCTCAGTAGATCTAAGCAATTATAAATCTGTCAGCATAATCTTCTTTACCTTCAAAATGAGCTATAATGTTTTCTAATACATTTCTAAAATTTTTGCCAATAGTTCTTTTGTGTGACATAGGGCTGCAGGGTCCCTTGTCAATGCACTCATGTAGCTTGGCATGATCCTTCCATGTCCTGCCTGGGCCACCAGCCTGTGCAGGAGCAGATGATGAGGGACAGTGTGATAGTGTGGGAGGGAATTGGTGTACTCTATACACTTTCTGGGACAGGATGGGACCACAGGATCTCACCTCACTCACTGTGAAGCACAGACTTCCCCCTCACTTGATGTCAGCAGGACTGATAGTGTCTTACTACAACCACCATGAAATCTGCACCGCCTGGGTCTAACAAAATTGTCTGGCAAATCTAACACAGCCTTTAACTCACTGTTAGGAACAGATAGTCAGTTTAACCTTTCCTCCCACTTTTTCATAGTGATGGCTGAAATGAAAATTCTAGACATTTCTTCAGAAATATAACATTGGACTGTAACCTGAAATAGTTTATTTGTGAGATTCTCAAATGTAGAAAAGTTAGTGAAGGAAAATTATTCCTGCAGAGATACAAAGATGTGTTCACCCAGGAGTTAATTTCTGAATAAAACCAACTTCTTAAAACATGAATGGAAACTGAAAACCATGAAGCAGCTTCTGTTTTAAAGGAGCTACTGAAAATGTGTTACTCATTCTTCAGACTTCTTACAATGGAAATTAGGCACAGTCCTGTGGGTTTTCCAGCCGTGTTATAATACCATGCAAAATTATTGTGAGCATAGAGGCATTTCTCATTGGAAAGCCCTCTCTGGATGTGTTAAGAACAGTTTTTGAAGTTTTTGAGGAGCAGTTGGTTCCACATGTGCTGAAGTGTGCTATGTAGCAGGAGAGCTGGGGCACTGGCAGGTGGCAGGACGGGAAACACTAACTCAGTGTCTCCAGATGAGCACATACCTGTCCAGCTCCTGCCCAGGATGTGCAGAGAGACATCATGACAGCCTGAGAGAGTCTTTGTGTGATAACCCAGAGGAAGTACAATTTATTGGGCAATCCTTCAGAGCCTCCGAATGCAAAGAGAGAACAAAAAAAAAAGCATGAGAGTATGGGAAAAAATAGGACTGGGCAGAAAAAAATGCCCTGGGTAGAAAATGCTTTGCCAGAGGCAAGGGATTAAGGAGCAGAGCAGCAACAGTCAGAGCCACAGCAGGAGGCCCTTGTGTGACTCAGGCTGGGGGGAACTTCCAGTGTGTGAGACAGTGCAGTTACTTGCCCAGCTATGAACCTCGTTTCCCTCCTGCCCATTAGCTGTCCCTGTGTGGACCCTGACACTGGGGACAGGAGAAAAAGGGACCTTGTGTCATGTGAGGGATGGTAGCCTTATTTACCTTTTTGCTGCAATATGGCCTATTTGTCCCTAATTCATCTGCCCTCTCATGGAAAGACACTCTTCTGTCACTACTTGTTTCTCCAGCCAGCAGTAGTCCTTTCTCAGTTTTTTCCTGCCCCAGACACATCCATTTGCTTGTTTTCCAGGCTGCATCTCCTTTTGCTCCCTGCCATGCTTGTGTTCTTGCTGGGTGCCTTTGTTTCATCATTCCTTTTTCCGGGCAGGTGTTTCAGCTCATCCTAGTTTAATAAGTTTCATCTTCTGTATCCTGATGAAGCTGTTTGGAAAAAGGGAGGAAACCTTGGCAGAAATCCCCTGGCACACAGCTCCCAGCTCTGTAGCAGCATTCAGGGAGCTGGAGCAGGATTTGCTGTGAGCAAACAACACAGGGAATCTCCAACATAAATATGTTCTTTACACCTATTTCTTACTTGTCAGCGACTGCTGAGCCCAGGCTCGAGATAAAGCCATGCAAATGATTCATGGGCTGTAACAAACAACTGTGCTGAAGGGCTACTGACTGCACAATTAATTAATTAACTGCTTAGTTTCCATCTTATATTTAACCAATGATACAATATGACAAACAAATAAAAAAAGAGATATCAGTGTACTCTGGAACCTGGTCTATATGACCAAATCAGCATTCAGTGTTAGAAGTGTGGCTTCATAGGTAAATATGTGTGGCAAAAAATGCTCTGAGAGACACCTACACTCATTTATTGAGGAGAGAAATAATTGGATAGAGTAATTTTTTGTCCCCTAAACAGTAGCTGCCACCTGCATGGCAATTGCCATGATTACATTGATGTGCTTACCTGGCCCTGGAAGTGGATACACAGGTGGTTGATGTTGCTTTTATCTCCTAAGCACACTGCTGGGAGGAGCTGTGGAAACACCTTCATCTGGCATCAGGGAAGTGACCTTGGCCAAGCCCCAGTGTGGGGCAGCATCTTGGCCAGTTTGGGCTGCCTGTTTGGGCAGTGTGAGTGAACCAGGAGCTTTGGGGAGCTGTGGTGTGAGCACAGGGCTGTGGCTGCAGGCAGTTCTTGCTGGCAAGTCCAACTGCCTGGTATCAGGGCTGCTCTAGGCTATACAAAGAAACAGGCAAGAGCAAGACCACTTTTCCTGGAGAGAAATAAAAAAGGCCTCCTTCAGGCTACTTTTGAGCCCTGCACTTGGGGCATGTAGTCTTCTGCTGTGGCCACAGTGGGGCCCTTGTCTTTTGGAGCCTGTGGAGGGCAGTGGGAGTGAAAAGGTCACTGAGCCGGGAAGCAGCTGGGCTGGAATTCACAAAGTCTCCTTGGACAACCCTAATTGCTTCAGTGAAAACAGCCCCATCAAGAAGAATGGGAGGTATATGGTGTGGACCTTGTAAATAACCTTCCCACACTGATGTGTTTGCCTGGGTTCCACCAAAAAAAAACCACTGAAGGAAGAAAGCTCAAGTAGAGTGGAGCATCATGCTGCTTGGGGATTCAGTCTTGCCAGAGTACCATGGGATTAGACAGTGAGGGGAGGGCAAACAAGATGCACTAAAGAGGAGTAAGACTTGCTCCCAAGTTAAAAGGTGTTTGTAGGAAATCCAGACAAGGTTTTCAGCTTACAGAGACAAACCTTTCAGGTGACCTGGCAGACAGAGAAGGAGTGAACGCAGAAAATAATTTCAATTCAATAAACTCTTCACAGAGTTGAAGAGTTACTAAGTGAAAAGCATGACACTGCTTCAGGGTGGGAATAATGTGGTAATGTTGAGGGCAGATAAATATGACAGGTTAACTTGACTGTAGGGCCAAGGTGGCCAGCAGTGCAAGAGACTCTTAGATACAGTGGCTGCTACAGCCTTCAGCAGGTACTCTTTGATTAAATATGCTTGAATGGACCATATTTGTTGAACTAAAGCAAAATATTTTTTCTCTGTGTTCCAGAAAGTCCTTCTGTTCTTTCCTCATCCATATTTTATTCAGTTCTTTTTTCTATAGATTTCCAGGTATACTTTGCGACTACCTGATGCCATGCAATCTTGGAGTCATGTCTTGCCAAAGTTAACAGCAGTAATTGAGTTTGAGGGCTTAGTAACAACCAAAAACGGCTCAGGGCAAAAACTGACTGTGAAATGTGAACCTACAGCCCAACAAGGCAGTGGAAAAGCTGGAAAAGTATGTGGCTGCAGGGAGGAGGGGGAGCAGAGCAGCTCTATAGCAACAAATTATCAAACTAATCACCTCCTTGTAAAGATGTTGTTTACTCAGCTCCAGGGATGAGAAAACATATCAGGAGGAGGCAGTGAGCCAGAAGTCTCTGAGTTTTTGTGCCCACAAGAAGGGGAATGTCTGAGAATCATCTGATCCAGTCTTCTTGCTGAAAGCAGGGTCAGCTTCAGGCAGCTCAACACATGGAAACACTACAGCCTCTTTGGGCAACCTGTGCCAGTGTTTGACTACCCTCTCAGTAATATTTTCTTGTGGAATTCCATGTGTTTCAGTTTGTTGTGCCAGTGGCCTCTTGTCCTGCCAGGGCACCACGGGGGAGACCCTGGTTCCCTCTTCTTCCTCTTTCCCATGAGGTATTTATACACATTGATGAGATCCTTCTGAGCCTTCTATGCACTAAACAGTCCCAGCTCTTTCAGCTTCTCCTCATATGAGAGATGCTCCAGTCCCTCAGTCATCTCAGCAGCCCTGAGCTGGGCTCAGTGCAGTATCTCTGCAGTATCTCTGCATCTCTCTTCTACTGTGGAACCTGGGACTGGACACAGCAAAAAAATACCTATAATGCTAGTTTGAATGGAATAGTACAATAATTTCAGCTGGAAGGTACCTACAGGGATCTTCTAGTCCACCTGTCTGACTACTCCAGGGCTAACCAAAAGCTAAAGCATGTGGCTAGGGGCATTGTTCAAGTGCCTTTTAAACACTGGCAGGCTTGGGGCATCACCAGCTCTCTAGGAAGCCTTTTCCAGTGTTCTCAAGTTAACTCAGGCTCAGGTTCTCAGGTAGATTTCTTTTTTCTTCCTCTTGTTTTTTTTTCCTTGAAGAACTGGTACTTCACAATCCTCAAAAATGCCATTGTGCTTTTCACCTGTGGCTTCTCCTGATGCTATTTTGTTGGAACCTACTTGTTTCTATTCAAATCTGTCCTGAAGAGAACAGATGCAACTCAGCTGAAATCATGATGACTCTACAATCCCGTATGTCACTGCAGAGTGGGAAAAAATTAATAGCATCTAGTAAACTACAAAACAAAATCAAATATGTGGTTTCAGTTCACTGTTTTCTGCAGTCTGAAAAATACTTTTGTTCTTGTCAAGTTTGACAACAGCTCACTGAACACAGCCAATGGATTTTCAACAGTTTGGATTTTAATATTAAATGTCTCTGTATCTGCAAGTATAGACACATTGCTGGGAACAAATACCCATCTCAACCTGTGGTCTCATCTCTGGTTTTGATTAAATTCCTCCATTTGCAGCAAAGGAAGCAACAAATTTACAACTTTGTCAGTAAGGGAAGATAGTTGAACAGTTGCTCTGTCTTGATTTACAGTTAATTTATTTTTTATCTATCATTCAACATACAAATACATTCTGTTACAGGTTTGGGATTTCAAAGAGCTTTCAGAAGTGAAATTATGTTTCCTGATCCCTTTTAAAGAGCCATCTCTTTTTCCAAGGTCAATTGTCAATTACAGTGAAAAGTAAAATACAAGGAACTTTTGTCTAGATGAATGAAATATTCCAAGCAGTAAATAAATACATTCATCAAACTAGTTTGTTCAGGAAATCTGCAGGCTTACATTCTTTATTAGTCAGCAAGTTCCTTGACCTTTGTAAGGAGCTAATCACCACCAGAAGTCATTACTACTTACCATACTGCGTGTCCACTTCTAAAAATTGAAAACACCAACTCCAGCATCATCTGTGTTGTTTGGCAACAGCAGCTGCATTTCTAATTATTATATTTATACCAGGCTTTCCAAATTTGTATTTTAAAGCCTGTGTAGTTAATGGCAGAGTCTGTCTTGTTCAGGAACATATTGACAGCTTGGCAAGAGGTAGAAATGTGTTTGGGAATTCTTCCCTAACCCCTCAGCCTGCTGGGGAGTAGTGCCAGGTGAGGGGAGGGCAGCTGCTCCTGCTGAGACCATCCCATCTCCCAGAGTTACACCTGCATTATGTCAGTAACAGAAATGGCACTGACATTGCCATACCTTTCCTCCAGCCTCTCCAGTGACTTGGATCCAGCCATGAGAGCCAAATTTGCATGGGCTTGGATGGCAGGATGGAGCTGTGCTCACACAGTGTGGTAAGGACAACAAGGTACTGCACCACAGTCTGGGGCTGCAGTCCTAGCAGGTCACACTTGACACTTCGAATCCCTACTTTGAGTGTTTGGCTTAATTCAGAGCCCAGCTGACCACAGGATGCAGTTCACAAAGCTGCTCATTACTGCAGAAACTGACTGATGTGTTAGGTTTTGGGCACAGGAAATCATAACCCAGACAGTGGCATGGCATAAACGTGTGAGAATGGAACATCATCCATTTCTCTTCCTGTCCCTGGCTTTTCCTTATGCTGATGGGGAAAAGGGGCACAGCTATTGCCATTTTCCTGCCCATCCCTTCGTACCCTCTGCAGCTACACCTTGCACTTCTTGCATGTCAGAGCACAGCTCTGCCTGGCCATTGTGCAGATCCCTGTGTCCCCCCTCCACCCCACTGTACATTTCGGAAATCACAGGACAAAGCCCGGCCCAGAAAGTCCTCACCAGGACAAGCAATTTCCGTCCCTGCTGGCCCTGCCGATGTGAGTACAAACATCATGTGTCTAAAAGGACAGTTTAGGAGTGATTCGCTTATGCAAAGGAGTTGTGTGGTATTTATGATTCAGCAGCAAAAGCTGCCCCCTGGAGGAACAAGTCATTAGGCAAATGAGAGAATGAGATGCAATGGGCTCCAAAAATACCTCCACACATTCAACAGTGAGCATCGTTATTGTAGTTGCTTTACTATGTTAACCAAAGAGACTCAAAAACTGAAATACAGACTTTATACAGAATGAGTTGGGAGTACAAATAAACAAAAGCAACATTCTTCAAGAATTAGTTGTGTTTTCTAAACATCAATAAATACTGAAAAATATGTGAAAATTAAAAAAAAAAGGAAACAATAGCAACAACTTTAAATTGTCCCAATATTTATAATTTAAGCAGATTTTTTATACCTTAGCAATAGGGATTTCATCCAGAAGTCCTTACATAAGTAAAAAAAGAAAAGAAAAGTAGTCAGCATATTGCTGACACAAGACCAGGCAAGAGGTCACAACTAGAGCAGAAAAATGACACATCCAGTTAGAACTGTATTACAATTTGGCAGTAATACTCTTAATGAACACCATATATATGTGAGAGAGACAGCATCACTTTTACAGGCAAGAAATGATGATCAGGTGTCATTATCTATTGTCCAAAATGAAAATTAGTTAAGGGGGAAATGGAGACTAGAAAAGGAAAGGAGAAAAAAAAATATGGAAACTTTTAAAAACACCTCTTGATCATAGTCTTCTAAGGCAAATGTTACATGCACTACCTCCCCAAGAAACTTGACAAAGCTCTTCCATTCCCTGTGTTTTTCCCTTCGTTTATTTTCATGAAGAAAGGTTTGAGAGAGCAGAGCGCTGAGAAGAAATGCTGCAAACCTCTAAATTAGTGAATGAACTTCCAGCATCACTATTGTATTCTGGGTAGGAGGAACTGGAAGAAATTATGTTTTTCAGCCTCTGAAGTGCAATGATCAATAGCAAGAGGAGAAAAGCTAAGAGGCTAAGGAATATAGAAACATAGACATAGACGTTGGATAAACGGCCAGGCGATGAATCCACTGAAGTTGAAAGGGATGTGGGGTACAGCTCCAGAAAAGTCCCATTTTCCATGTTTCCTACAAATCCAGATGAAGGGTCAGGTTCTGACATTATTGGGTTTGTGTTTTAAAAATCACAACAGATCTTGTATTCAAAGGCAGTTTTAGTAGCATAAAAAGGGTTTATTTTAAGCAAACATTTTTCCATCACAACGGTGAGATGACAAGTCAGCCAGTGAATGAATTTATCCTTTACTGCTGAAGCCCAGGAAAATTTAAGATTATATTCTTCAGAACTGCAAGGGAAAAAAAAAAAAGCAGGATTAATTTACTAGCAGATAATGTGCACCTGACAAAAGTTAGCTCTTAAGAGTTAGATTTTTTAGCACGAAGCTGCAATTCTTAAAGAATTAGCTAGCAATTATCTTTATATCTCAATTTTCCAAAATGCAGGGATTAGAAGAAATCCTACTGAATCTTAATGAATCAAAATTGACCCTTCCCGACAATGAGTTGTTTAACTGCAGGATGGCACAATCAAAAATGTACTTTATATGGGATAGAGATATTGGAATCCAAATTTATCTTGTGAAAAAATCTAGTCGAGGAATTAAACCCCCTGTCATGAATTCAGCTCGTCAACCTAGATGAGCAAAACCACACATCCACAGTTGAAGATTAATCCATTAGCCACTTACTCCATAGTGCCTTGCCAGAGGTACCCAGAATTGGAAAATCTGCCAGACCTGCTTTCTTACTGTATATTTAAAAAATGTTTTGGATGGTTTCAAATATCAAATCACACCTCACTGTAATTCTGCCATGGGGATCTCAATGGCAGGCATGTTTCAGCAAAGTGATGAACCTTGTGACACCTACAAGCAAAATCCCTAGGAATGGGCAGCCCTGCCAGCCCAGAAAGCATGAGAGGTCTGTCTAAGGGCTATGGACAAAAGGTTACATTCCAGATGCTGTTTTATTGTTTATTTATTTTGTTTGTTATTTTATAGTGGAGCTTTTGGTAGTTTTAATCAAGCATCCCAGTAGTCTACAAGATACACAGGAGCACAAAAGTGCACCTGCAAATCCCAGATAAAAATATTCCTACCCTTGTGGTATATAAGTCATAGTGATGCATAAAATATACTAAACTAAAATCATTTTGTAACCCTAATAGTATTTAATCCCACAGGAAACAGTATTTATTGTACCTCATGAAATAAGTCACAACAGACTGAACAAAGAGAGATCCTTATGAGATTATACTCCTTTTGAACTGTCTTTAATTTAGTGATATAAAATTAACTAATGGAACAATATGTGTTCATTTCATGTTCTGGAAGTAGTTAAGTGGGTTATAGCTAATTTATCCTTTTTATAAGATAGGCTTTGATATAGGAGATGTTTATTCTTAATTATTTGTCATAATGAAAATCAGATCCATTATTAGTTGAATTGCTCTGTAAAAACTTAAGGAATTATTTCACATGAATTTTTTAACATGGCAGAAGTTGAAAGCCTTTAAATTTTTCACAAATTTGAAATCTACTACATTCTACTCTTACTATTAACACTTTTAGCCCTGGTACAAGGAATAACTTTGGCACTTTTGGGGACTTTTTTTAAGTTGGTGGAAAATTTTTTGTATTAAATAGGACTAATCTTAACCTCAGTTAAACAGACATCTGAGTGTTTTGCTAAATCAGAGCTTTTACAGGTCCTACAACATCACCCAGGCTATTTTTAAATGAGTACTTTGTAGTGAGATCAGAGACACTGTAAACTCTGATTCCAAATGAAGCCACAAGTAGTTTTATTCAGTGCATCACAGCTACTACTTCAGCTCAGGTTCCTGCTTCTGCTGGGGGAAGAAGGTAAGTGCCATGAACTGTTTGTCTCTCTTAGCCTGATCCTCCCAAAGGAATAACTCCCAGAGTCAGATATCAGCTTCACCTTCTTGTTTGGTAATTGGTTTTTTTGTTGTTGTTTGTTTGGTTTGGTTTGTGGTTTTGATTGTTTTTGATTGGCTTTTTGTGGGTTTTTTTTTTTGTTTTTTTGTTTTTTTTTTTTTTTCATTTCTGAAAACTAAATGCAACAACATCATAACATTTAGCCCAAACCTAGTCACAAAAAATTATTGGGAATTTTGCCACTTCCAAGTATAATGGCAAAGCTGGCTAAATGCAATAAACCCGTTGTCTTTCTGAGAGCCATAAACTGATCAAGGAAATGAGCTAAGGAGGCAAAGTTTTCACATTCTGTAGTTAGTGGTTCCCTGCCTTTCCCTCATCTGCTGTTGGAAAGCTGAGTTGGTTTAAGGCAAAGACTGAATTGAAAGAGTTGTTCCTGACTGACTGCAGATGGAGAGGAACTCTGACTGACAGCAGAAGGCTTTCCAACTAACCACTCTGAAAACTCCAGGGACAGGAGTACTGGTACCTGTCTGCTGGGGGATTTGGATTCTGTGAAGTAGCTGGATTACTTTGTCAGAGGCACCTGTGCAAAGCCAGGACAGGGATGTGTGACTTGAAGAGGCTTTCTGAGACATGGAGTGCAGCCTGACTGCTGAAAGCCCCAGGTCATGCTCTGCCTTTCTGACAATGGCTGAGTTTTCCTGCTGCTATTGCTCCATTGTTACACAGTCTTGCTGCTCTGATGGACAAACTGCCTAGAAGATTCACACAATCCACTGTTGCAAGAAGGCACAGACTCTACCTCCACACTATGCTGGTTTTAGATGTACAAGAGAGCAAAACTTTGTTCTGCTACTCTGGTCCCCAAATATGAGGGTTGGCACAAAAGAAAAGGCTCTCCTAGACACATGGTGTCTTTTGTACATCCTGGCTTTTCAACCAGAGCCACTGTTTATGTATTTTCTTCCAGCTGTGCATTGTTTTTTCATTCATGTCCTTGGTATAAATCACCTTTCACAGGTGAGGACAACCACACATTCCAAGGGTAAGCCAACCTGGCAGATACTGTAGGCAGGTTCAGTTGGAGGTTTTCATATTTTCTTTTATCCTGTGGTAAGTGGGAGATAGGCAAGGTGGCATTCACCAGAAGCAGGGCAAATTGAGCAGGTGAAAGCTCAGGCAAGGCATTGCTTTGTAAGAGGCCAGCCCCATGTACCAGGCCCCATGTACCCATGCCAAAACTATCCACTGTTTGCATATCTGATGGTACCTGCTGGAAAATCCATCTTGTAAGAAAATGCAAATGTGGTCAGGAGCAGAGGCCTCACAATTAGCATATGCTCTGAGTGCCAAATTATATGTAACATATGTAATTTAATTTTTAGCAATGCTAAGACAGTAGCCATCTCCCAGTTCAGACTGAAGTGAATATTAAATGAGACTGCAACACTCTCCAGGATGGCATGAACAGAGCTTTTTCATAGTCCCCACGGCAAAAATGCTTTACCATCCTACCATCTGTATTTTATTTCTCCTCATATTTTGATGCAACAACTCTACTTCTCCAGGCACAGTCGGATATAGTTTAATGGAGCATACTCACACCACTGAAACCCTAAAAATTGAGGAACAGGAAGCAAAGATAAGTCTGGTAGACTCAATTTCTTGTGAATTTATCACCCACAGAAAAGCACTTCATTTTCTTGGTTCTTCCTGCATTTTGTGACTACAAGCTGAGAAATACCTCAGCAGTTTCAGAGGCTTCAAAATGTTTAAGCAGAGAGACAAATTGACATCAAAGCATATCAGCATTTTAATACTACGTAAACTAACATTTTTGTCACAATCTCCTATGAACTATTTCTTTACAGGTAGAAGGTATTCTAAAAGGCCCTTATTGTAAACATCTCCTAAAAGATGAGATCTTAATTCACCTTTAATATAGTTACAACAGAGAGGTCCCTCCTCTTGCCAAACTTCACTGTGCTATTAACAGGGCAGGAAGAGCAGGAGGAAGATTGTGAAGGTTCCCAGGTGATGTGGTGATGCCAGTTCTACAATAAGACCTACTCATCCCTAAAAATGTGTTGCCCCTCCCCAAATTCTACTATCATAGTGATTGGTGGAAGGTTAGGGAGATCCTGATTTAATTCTTTCATCTTCTCCCTCACTGCCTTTGTTTTCTTGATTTTATTTATTTCCTTCCTATATTACCAATATTGCCCTTCCAGCAAACATGTAACACAAAGCATTTAATGCCAATAAAAATATGTTTGCATGCTCATACTAAAGGGCTGAGTGAATGTTACATACCAGGAAGACTTCAGCTTTGAAAGGCAATATGCTCTAGACTGGAAAAATGTAGCAGTTTAACATCATGCAACTAAATATGACAGTAGCTCTAGACAGAAAAAAATATGTGAGCAACATTTTATTCTAGTGAAAAGGTAGGTAGGAAAGGCAAAAAATTACTTCTAGCTTGGAGTTTACCAAGAATATGATTCTTAATACTTCTTCTTCTTGGATACATGCCTTTGGCAATTAAAAGACCACAAGTAAGTAGGATGCTTCTTTTTCCCATTACAGATGGACCCTCCAGGAGCAGAGAATCCCTTTTCCACTCTGCCTGGGAAACAGGATCAATTGCCAACTGACTCAATAAAATAGAGCACAGAAGGAAAAGAAAAACTATTTCCTGCCACAAGCAAAGTTTTCCTTTTAATTTATGATCTAATTTCATTTTTTTATTATGATGTAATATGATTTAAATTTATGTCTTTGAAAATCTAAGAAGACAAGCACCCAGATGGCTTGGTTGCAGGTTAAAATCAAGTTATATTTTGTTTGGGGGTTTGTGTGGGGCTGGAAAAAGGAAACTCTTAGAGCCATAAGGATTCTTAGATTAATTCAGATAGGTTCCAGTGATTCTCTAATTTACATTTCCCATGGATCTGCAGATTACAGAGTCATTTATATCACTGTAAGTCAAAGACATTGTGACCTGGGATCAGACCCAGGACCTGTGACTTGAATCTGGTCTTTAAAAGTAAAAGAAAAATGAGCAAGGAGAAAGAATAAAATACTTACAAGCAGGAAGAAGATATAGAGATAGAAGCTGAATGTCCAATGCACAGGATGTGGTTGGTGATTGTGCCCAAATCTAAAGGGACTTCATGCTGAGAAAATCCCCTATAAAAAAGCAAATAAAAGCTGAATAGTTTAGTAATAACTACAATAATAATAAAATAAAGGGAGGACAAGGACTGAATTTTTACTGCTCTTACGGCCAGAAATTTCAGAAAAAACCCCAAACCAACTGGAATCCTGGCTTGTGTTTTATTCCTGCTGTCCACATCCTTCTGCTGCCCAGTTACAGACCTGCATGTGCAGAATCAATACCATGATCCTGAACTCTGCTTTACAGACATGCTTTGATAACACCTTTCTCCTCTTCTTCTGCAGTGTGCTCCAGGATGAAGACAGACATCTGTCCCCTGGCACCTTTTTGAGCACTAGATCACTGTATCTGCTCTCCAATTCATTTCACATCATACCCTAAAGACTCCTGCCAGGAATCAGGTCTTTTGGATTACACACTATTATTTATTCATTCTCTTTATTTCAGACTATCTGCAGTTTAAGTTTTCACGTACCTGAAATATCCAAGCTGGATATGTTATACGCGCAAAAATAGCTAGAATAATTTTGTGTGCTGCATGCATTCAATACCTAAAATTAAAAGATAGCCCCTGAATTGTTTTTAATAAAGTAAATTAAATTTCTCATGTATGAAGAAACACTCCCAGCTGATGCAGATTAAAGCAAAAGAGTGTGTATTTTCAAAAAGATCATGCCCTCTGGGAGAGAAAAGACACTTTCACAATCATTGTACATCTTAGAGCTCTGCCCCTTCAGCACATTTGGTTTGACTGTGTTAGAGAAGCAGATCTCTGGGGATGGATGCTAATGCATTGTTGTGCTGCTTTCATCCTTTCAGTCACTGAATCACTTATGCTTTAAGCCTCTCTAAGTTCAATAAAGAAAATTATCTAGTGCAGCTGTTAAAATACAGTATTGTTGAAATCCAAATGTTTTGATAACACTGATTATACTAATGTTCCACCCAAGGGAGTCAGATAGCTTCTTGACCACCTCTTTGTGCAGGAGAGGTAGGAGGCTGCAGGTGAACCCCAAGGTCAGCTGCCCCAGAGATGGACCCAGCACATGCTCTGGGACGTGAGGGCAGGCACCCTGACACCTTGCCCAGAACTGCTTCTGAGGCTGAGGCGGGAGAGGTACAGGATGGAGGGGGTACAGCAGCCACTGTATGCTTTTTCTCTGGCAAATATGTCTCACCTAGCCAAGAGCTCTACCCTATGCCTCTCTGTTCTGTCTGCCCAGAGCAGAGACCCTTTCCCTCCCCTTTATTTCTTTCCTGGGAGAAAGAGGCAGCGATCTCTGCAACAGGGCTGTATCTTCAACCAAGGCAAATATAAACGATTTTGCTCTTTTGTCTTGGCAGAATCTTTGTTAGTCTATCTCCTGCCAGACACACAGAGCACTGCTTTTGCCCATTTAGCCCTCCATTCAACACAACAGCGCCACAATCCCCAGCAAAGCAAAGGGGAACAGAGTCTACCAAATCTTGGGCTGATTAAACACGCAGTGAAAAACACAAGACATCCTCCAGGCTTCCTAAGTGCAGGCATTCATATTCAAATGGCAAGTGTAGACAGTGAGACAGGGAGGGCTGAGCTTTTAATCATCTTTGAAGAACAGAGAAATACTTGGACCAGAACATCAACAAGCTTATCTTTGGAAGATTGCTTGGCATCGACAGTAGTATCCCACAGTCCTTCATCCTCTTGCTACACTCTAATGCCCTTCACAGCTATTTTCACTGCTTCAGCTGTGGCAGTAGCCCACAGAAGGATTTGGCCAAAACAGTATATTCATTCTCAGTGCCAACAAGATATGCAAGGAGCAGGGATTTATCTGTTCTCTGTATCTCTCATGATGTGGAGAGGGGTAAGGAGTCTAACTGCTGTACCTGCCTCCCACAACAGCATCAATTTTAATCTCATCCAAAGGACACAAAGTCACCAAGGAGATCAGTGTCCTTCTCGTGCTGGTTTGTTAAAAATATTTATTTCCCATTTCTTTTTAAAGTTTCCGGTGACAAATTACAGGTGGCTGAAAGAAACCCACCCAAAACTCAACAGCATACTCTTTTCTGACCATACTGATGAGTCATATTGGATTTCTTGGTGTTCAGTCCCAAATTTATTCTCCTTATTGCCACTCAATAACTTTTGTTGCCATTCTCAGCCAAATTCAACCCAGTCAGAAACCTCAAACTGATTTGAGCTCCTAAAGTTTAGTGACAGTGGGTAATCAGGCAAAGACATGAAGCTTCATGCAGACATTTGGTTGCCCATAATAGCTTTAAATCTTGGTGATTTACTTTTACAGTCAAAAAGAGCCACTAAGGTGTCACTGTCTAAGTAACAGACCCCAGGTGCCAAGCTGGAAAGGAGGTCCAGAGCAAGGTTAGCCAGGGAAGAGGAGAAACCAGTAGGTATCAGGAGTCCTTCATTTCTGCATTTTGTGTACTGACTTCTTGTTTGATTTCTAGCAACATCAGATCTGGCAGTTTTATTTGGACAGAAAATTTAGTGTACTGTGGAATGGCTGCTTAACGAGAAACGAAAATTGCGTTAAGACCCATTTTCCGCAGTGGAAAAAATAAATGAAAATATTTCAATTGCTCCTGCCTTGTTGCCTCCTTTCATGCTTGAGTCATCCCATTCCTGCTACACCTTCTTTCCGAGGCTGCAAATGGCTGTGTGGAGCATCCCACCGACGCTGCTGATAAGCCTCTCAGGAGCTGCCATCCAGCATGTGTGTGTGTGTGGCACAGCGGTGATGTAATTAACCTCAGAACAAACAAACAATTAAGCTTTGCTACCTCAGCCTGACTCTTCACATGACCTCCTGACAAACACCTCTTGTATTTGACACAGGCAGACCGGCACTGAACTCCACAGCTGGGGCCAAATGGCCAGTGCAGGGCAGGGCTGTGCACTGTGTTCATCCTTCTCATGGGGGAGTGCTTCAGCTCCTGCACATTGTTTACTCAGACCGAAACCTACCAGATAAAATATCAAGCCCCAGGGCAAGCAATCCTTGTTATCAGAGCTTGCTTTCATTTTCCATCACACTCATGTGGGAAGCTAAAAACTTGCAGTGCTTAAACCCTCAGGTTCAGCTCCAGGTGGAGGGGAAAAACCCCTCAAAAATATCAGACATAGTGCCCTTCATCTACAAGGAGAGCAGTTTTAGGACGAAGCGTGGCTAAGTCTGGAACGGAATGGATTTAAGGTCTCCATTGTGTCTCCCAGTGCTGCAGCACAGCATCCTGCCCGCTGCCGATGCCGTGGCTGCCCAAGGAGTGTACCTGAGCGCCTGCATCTCCCGCGCTCCATGCGGGCACATCCACTCCCATCTCGGGGGACCTCTGGGCACACTTCACCAAGGAGCTCTGCTGAGCACTAAGTGCCTTTTAACTTTACTAGTCAATGGGGTTATTGGTCCTTAACTAACAAAGCTGTGACCCAGGAAGTAGAGACCTGAATAATAAGAAAACACTTTTCTATTGCAAAATTCAGCTGATTTCAATAAATTTTATAAAAACAACGGGTATAAATCACACATTTTATAAATCCATATCACACCCCAAAATGTCAAGCATATTTAATTTTAACCTTCTTAGGCATCTTGTCACGATATAAAGCTAGGACACAATTTTGTACACTTGGTTCAACAGAAATTTCTTTTAATGCATCATTTTGTTTCAGACCTTTTTTCTCTCTCAAAAAAAAAGAAAATCCCAAGCAGACTCAGTACCAACTACATACTGTACATTCAAATGTCAAGGGAATTTGAGGCACAGATGTGCTATCACAGTAACTCTGCTTCCCGACTTGGGTACCTCAGCATGCTTTACCAAGAAAAGTGAGAAAACAGCCTTCCCCTTTGATTTTCTGTTTCCTCTCACTGGTGTAACAGAGAAGATCCCCATCCCCACGCTATTCCTTATTTTACTGGCACAGGCTGCATGCATGCCCTCCCTTGAGAAAGAAACCATGGCATATTTGTGTGCCTGATAGTCACATATAGTCCCTGTTTGCGAAACAGCCTGCAACAACTTAGGCAAAGAGACAGCACGATTGCAAAGGGAGTTGCAGCGAGCCACGCTGTGCCTTGCAAGCATAAGGGGGCAGGGTTGCACCTGAAATGCCAAAAAAGAACAAGCAGAGGATAACACAGCCTATGGAAGGAGAGTTTCTGCTAGTTCTAGAGAGAGTGATCTATTCAACAACTGCCTCTCAGATGTCCTAGCTTTAGAGGACACTGTTGTGCTCAAATGCAGAGCAAGAGTAATTCCAATAGCAGGGATGGTGGCAGCATGGGTGAGGTCTTGTCTTAGCATCTCACCAGACTGCTGCTGAAGGCATCAAACCGAAGCGAACTCGCTGGGACATTTCAAGGAAAACAAAGGAATGATGGACAAGGTGCCGATATGAAGCTGCAAGTAAGCACAAGGTGGAGCTCGGAGAAATAGAAAGGTGATGGCTTGAGGGAAAAAGATGCTGAGAGCACAGGCTGCTCAAAGCCCAGGGGGTGTTTTCTTGGGAAAGCAGAACTGGTACATCATGTACAGGGAGACTGTCAAGGACACTTGAAAGCGAAGCCTGCGACTGACATGTCCGATGCAGGGAGAAGAGGGAGCAGCAGAAGGACTGACCAAGATGCAGACGAAGTGGCAGGCTAAGAGGTGGGTTTTGCAGCAGCGCCATGGATCGACCATGTCGTAACAGGATTTCCTCTGCGCAAGCCAGGAAAAGGAGGCAACTGCAGTCATGAAGACATGGGGGGAGGAGTGCTTGCAAAAGAATACAGGAGGTAGAGGTGAAAATATACTGACTTTTTTTGTATTTAGATTCCAAGTCTCAGACCTATCAGAAACATCAGATTTTTCAGCAACTTCTGAATGTACTCTGTTGTTGAGATAATTCCTCTTCTGCTTCCGTGTAGATGGGGTGCAAGAAGGAAAAACTCTTTTGCTTCCTGCCTCTGATGGGGAATTGACAGAATACAACTTATAAGACCCAATTATGAACAAAGACACTTGGCAGATGCTAGCTATCCCATTTCAGCCTTTTACATCTGAAAAGGTTAACAAAATGCACAAGGCAATAACTTCCTGAGCCAAACATCTTTATACAGCTACAGTAATCTACATGATGACAGTACTAGATTTGACCTGGCTGCTGAAACAGCCTTTCCCCAGCAGTTCCAGATCCTACAGCATGTATCCTGCTGACAGCAAAGCACACGTACTGGATATAACAAGTAGCAGTCTGCAGGCAGGCAAGCCTGTGAGCCAGAGCACAGGAAAGCTGGGAAAACGTGAGGGATGCAGAGGTGACATGCCTGCCTCTCCTTCCCCCACCTTGGGTGACAGAGAAGTCTGAGGAAGAAGTGGGGAAAGAAGGCAGCCAGTACAAAGCTACAACCATCCCTAAGAGGAGGAAGCCCTTCTAGGCATAACAGCAGAGAGAAGGCAGCTGGTGGTTTCAGGTTGCCTGTTGTTTCAGTCTGTTCAGGCACAGAAAAGTTAGAGTGGGCTCAGAATGACTGTAAAAAGCAAAATCACAAGGAAACAGATATCGACACTCCAGCTGGATCCCTTATCATAATAAAACTGCCAGCACAACATGCATCCTATATGGTCCAGATTTTACACATTTCTCCTCTTCATCTTTCTCCCATTCTGTTACAATTAGTTAAGAATTAAATTTAATAATAGCTAGTATGCACTCCTAATTGTCTTTGCTTATATGAATGTTAATCTGCGTGGCAAATTCTCAGCCCTTTACCACTATTTTCACAAATTTCCTCTAATTGTTTAGCATTTGCAAGGGTAGGAACAGTTTGCTTCACTTGCTTTCTGTTCCAAACTTTATTACGTCTAGCGAGATGATGTTGAAACACCCTGCAGCTTTTAGGCAGACATAAAGTGTTTGCAAAGGGCACATTTTTGTGCATCCATACTGTTTTGTTTTGTTTTTCCATGCTGTGCTGTCTAAGCTCAGCTCTTCTCCCAGTACACTGGATAAGCATGTTTCAATTTATTTGCAGAGGGAACAATTCTTTTCCCATCATCTTTCCGCAAACAATGTGAAAGAGCACACGGGTGGCAATCCATGCTTATGCCCGCTGAGCCAAGAATTTTCTTGCACAGTGATGACCCAATGGTCTGCGCTATCACACCCCTGGGCTGCAGCATCTTTCAGCACAAGAAACCAGCCCGTGCCTCCCTTCTCTCCGCATCCCTCCTTCCAGAAGCTGTGCGTCCCCCTGTGCCCCCCGCTCTCCCAGAGCGTTCCCCTTTTTGCCTCCACCAAAAGCCATTTCTCCAAACCAAAAAAGCGTTCATTCAATTCAAGCACTCTAAGAACCCGCGAACTCAGACTAAAACCAGGTCCTTTCCAAAAGACGTCTGTGAAGGATCAAACACAGGCCACAAAACACGTACCTCGCTTAAACGCTTGTGAAAATCGAATGCCCTTGGTTACAGCACAGGACAGGCAAAGCGCTGAGGATGCTCCCTCGGAGCAGCAGCACGGGCGAGGCACGGCGGGAGCTGCTCCAGTGCGCACAGCACCTTCCCGAACGCGCCGGGGACCCTCCGGGAGCCGCCTCAGCACCGCTGGGCGCCGGACAGCGGGAGCGAGCGGCCCCGGAGCTGCGGGAACGTGCGAGCAACAGCGCTCGGCCGCCGGGCAGCCGTGCCCGCCCGGCTCCGCTCGCACCGAGGGCACGGACAACGCACCGGGTGGTGGGCAGGGGGAGAAAAAACACCCCAAACCCGGAGTGTCCACCTCCTTGAAGAGGGAGACGGCTGACGCGGCCGGGATGCTCCGGCTCGGGAAGCTCCGGCTCAGGCGCAGCCGGCAGCGCGGCACCTTCCTGCCCGCAGCAGCCCCGCTGGGGCAGCTCCGCTCTCCGCTCACTGCTCTCCGTCCGCCGCTCTCTCCTCCCGCTGCGCGGCTCCGGCCCCGCTCCCGCTGCCGTCCCGCTCGGCCGCGGAGCCAGCGCCGCCCCCGCCCCGCCCCCCTGCCGTCCCCACCGCCCCAATGCCGGGCAGGGCTGCGAGCCGCGCCGGGCGGGGCTGCCGCTGCCCCAGCGCCCGGGACGGGGCGGTCTGTGCTGGGGCAGGGGCTGGCCCAGCTCACCCTGGATGTGCGAGCCAGGGCTAGGCGCTGCGCTCAGCTGGAAGTGGGGCGAACCCCCAGTTCATGGGGGTTAGGGGATGGAAGTCTCCGGGCATCGTACAAACCCGCATCAGCACCTGGCTCTTACCGTCCCACGGCTGTCGTACAGCATACAGCCCTGAAACGAGTCACCGGGGCTGGTCCTTTCAAAAAAACACATGTTAAGTCCGTATCCTACAGGGCAGAGCGCCCCGTGGGAAATGGGAGCTCCTTCGGAGCAGAGCATCAGCAGAGGGGTCAGATCGTGGCACCGTGATGGGAACTGGACTTAGCGAGGGAGTGGGTTAGAAAAGCGGTTTCCTGGGAAGTGGAAACTTGCAGGTGTCATTCGAATGCTCTTCCAAGTTTTCAGATGGCTGTTGAGGCCCTCAGGGATACTCTGACACCATGTACACTGGAGCGAGTTAGTAGTTGTGCTAAGATCAGCTGAAATAATGAGGAAGTGTAAATGAAAACAAAACCTGGCTTCCCTAGATGGTTTGGAGAATGACTTACCTACAGATATCACATGCTCTGGAATGAAATATTGAGGAAATATTGACTGGATCAGACACATTTCCTTCCATGGATACTGTGGAAGGAAAGGTTCAGCTAGCTTCTGGTACGCTTATCTCATTCACTATGGCTTATTTTGGCCAAATGACTCTACTGTGGGTTAGAGATCAGTGATGAGCACTGTGAAGAGCAGATGGGGAGTTAAATGCACCCTCTGCAGCTCAGTCTTGTGTCTGGCTAATGTCCCTCTGCAGTTCTGAAAGGATGCTGGAAAAGGTTGCTCTTCATTTTAAATTGCTCTTAGGGATCTGTGCAGTCCATAATGTGCTGCAGAGGCACTTCTGTGAGATGTGCTCCCTTTGATACAGTCCACACAGTTTCAGTAGAAGAGTAACTTGGAATGTCATGAAACAGTCAGTTTTGGAGGAACAAGACATATGATTAAGTAGATAAAAGACAAAGCTTAAAGGAAAAATAATTTCCAAGAATGAACCATATTTCTCCTTGATAATGACCAATGAGTGCAATGACATACAAAAGAGATGGGTGTGACTTTCAAGTGGCAAAAATGCTCCATATTTTACCTGTGAAAAAGGAAATCAATGTTTTTGTGGGTTTGGGGTGTTTTCTTGTTTAGGTTTGGCTTTTCAGAGTGGAAAGTCATATGCATAGCATGTGAACAAAAAAATAATGGAGTTAGTGCTGTGGTATTCCTAACCTGGAAGCAGACCACTGGCTCATTTCAACTTGCAGCCACTGCAGAAAAGGGCACATTTGACAGTGAACTTGCTGATTGCATTAGCTTCTGTGGAAATAGCACACAAAGCCTATTGAAACTGTGGGGAAAGAAATACTGTAGACACCCACTGCACTACTGGAAATGGTGAGTTTAGAGGTGAATAGTCCTGCTGGAACCATTTAAAAAATAATGAGAATTTGCTATATCCTTTCTTATTTGTATACTCAGACTAGAGGTAGAGACTTTCTGGTGCAAGCCCTATGTCTGGCATGTCACTGGATATAAACAGAGACAGATGGTGCATTGAAGCTCCCAGCATTGATTTTGCATATAGATAAGGACCCAGGTACAAAGCTTGGAGGAGATGAATGAAGCAAAAGTGGTCAAGCAAAATGTTTGAATCTTGAAAAAAAGAAAGAAGTCAATAGAAAGGTTTCTGTTATAATTTAATTATTCCAACAGTGAAATTGCAACCTGGGACACACAACAAGAATTTTCCCAAGGTCAAGCAGGGAGAAGAATGGAAGGAAAGGCAAATGCAACAGAATTGAAGTGGCTGCTAAGCCAGTCATGCTGTTGCTAATACTGCCCAGAAAAAAAATCAGTGCTTTCTAAAGGAAATAAAGTGTGATCCCTTGGACTTGTATCACTTTTGTGGATGTTAGCTCAAAACCTAATCAATTTAGGAATGAAGAAATTCCTAAGTGCTTCCTACTGATGAATTTGCTTACCCCACAGCATCAGGCATAGTCACTAGTAATCCTTGGCTCTGGAAGAAACTGAGCAGTCAGATCCAGATCTATCCAGTATGTCTCACAGTCTCAATGTATGCCATGTAGGTTAGGTCATGTCATTGTAGCTTGTTCAGGTACAAAAAAATACAAGTACTTAGGCAACAAGTGAGAATTCATTTTTGCAGCTGTGCTCTGGTTTTTTCATTCTTTTCCTGGATAAAGCACCTCTCAAGGGGAGGTGAACAGCACTGCTAGAAAAGGTTATGATTTGTTCAGCAGAGAGAGAACAGGGCAGAAAGGAGAAAAGGACAGAAAGGCTTTTGTGCTTCTTGGAAGTCACTGCTGCTTCTAAAAATTTTTTAGCCTGGGCTACATCACTGATGTCCTGCCGCTCTTTGTGGATTGCTCATTTGCTGTGAGCTGCTCAGTGACAGTAAAGCTGCACCAGAGGAGTTGTCAGCAAGACCAGCCTCTCTCACCAACACTGGTGGCTGCGTCAGGACCTCATGCAGAGGCTGAGGCAGCGGGAAGCACCACAGCTCCAAAGTAATTAATTCCATCTTTTATTGCTCTTCCTCCTTCATGCTCTCTATGCAAACAGTACACTGTGAGTTGGCCCTTCCTCAGGACAGTGTCTTTCATGTAAAAGGTGTTGCAAAATGTTTTGCAATGATAAAATATACCAAGAATGTTAAACAGAGAAATGGGAAGACAGATCTTTTCAGAGAAGGTTTGAAATAAAGATGACAGTACAGCAAAGCAGAAAAAAATTGATGGAGTCTTGAGATGATGATAATAAAATAAAAAGTAACAAATAGAGCCACTTTTTTTTTATTTTTTTATTTTTTTTTTAATGCAGTTGCAGTCAGATAAGTACTGACTTTGTCTTAGAATCAGAGCAACAGAGTGAGGGTCTGGATGGGTCTGGTTGCCTCTGAGGTCCTGGACTGGGAAAAGTACATCAAAGAAATGTGGCTTGACTTAGGCTTAGTGTGATTCAGTGTCCAGAGCTCAGTGTCATTCCTGCTGCTACTAGGCTGTCTATGAGACAGCATGGCTGTAGTGGATAGCTTTTAGTACCGTTTTTTAGAATACAGAAATATATGGAAAATTATTATTATTATTATTATTATTATTATTATTATTACTACTACTACTTTGATGGTTATTATATGATTTCCTGTACCTGCTCAGACTCATTAGGTGGTAGAGTAAGCAGGTTTGTGATTTCCCCACTCTGCTGGAATGTCTGCCAACAGAGTTCCTACATCCATGCTGTCTGCTTGGCTTTGTTATGTCTTTTGTGCTTTAGTATTCCTAGCTGGTGCATCACAGCTTGGGGAACTTTGAAGAAGTTGATAGGATTCCATCTTTCTAGGCTTCTACAACGTGAAATGTGGAACATTTTATGTTGTCATGAAATCTGTCACCAAATAAATGTTTTATCCAAATTTCTCCTTTCATCTTTGTGTCCAGAATCTGCACCTGGTGCTTTTTTGTCCTCATCACGACATAGTAATTAATTTATTGAGGTGTGTGGTTGGATGCAGATCAGCAAAATTAGGCATCTAACAGAGCCATATTTTAAGACTCTGAAGACAAGACTTTCTGAAATGCCTAAGTTCACTTTGTTGCCAATAGGAAAGTATTAGGTCACTGTGAAAACTTCCAGAGGGAGTTCTTATTCATCCAAGTTTGAGTACAGGAGTCAGGTGTACATGACCTTTTCTGGTGTCCTTAAAGCCATTTATCTTTCTCCTTTTGACTATCTAAGGAATTTAGGAACTTCCTCTGAAACGTCTGCTTCATTACACTCCCAAGATATAGGAACATAGCTGTTAAATGAACTAAATCCCTCCCAAGAAAATCAGATCCTCATCTCTCCAGCTGAGCTCTCCACTTTAAACATTTAGATGTAGAGAGTGCATTTCTACTGAGACCCAGGGTAAAAACAAAACCCTCTGTTATTTGGACAGCCAGTCCTTCCCCCAGAATGCTGGGTCTCCCCTTGTTCTTCACCAAGCTCCCATGAGAAGGAAGCAAGTTGTAATGCCTTCCTGAACCTGATCATCTCCTCTCAGTGCCTGGATTTGTACTCAGCTTGTAGCACTGCCTTCAGCACCTATTTTGTCGTGAACATGGTGGCTGGAAGTTAATGAATTTTCAGGGTAACATTTTCCAATACTGAAAGGGTTTCGGCACTATAATTTGCATAAACATTACTATTTAATAATGGCCAAAAATGCAAATAGGAAAAGTCTTCAAAGACTTATTGAGACAATATTTAACTTCTAATTCCTCCATCGCATAAAAGCTACTTGTTAATGCAAGGACTAGCCAAATTAATTCTAAAGCTCAATTAACTCCATCATTAGATGTTTTTAAAATACTGTTACGCCAGTATTAGAGCTAGAATTCTCCAGATACCTCTGGTCTTTTTAATTACCTGGAGTCATTATAAAGAGCAGTCACTGAAGTTCATTCATTCTCTCCATGCTTCCTACTAATCCACTTACAAACTTTGCCATCAAGCAACCTCAGGAGAGGCTATTTTTAATGAGAGCCCTATGGAATAATGGGCTATTCATTTCCCTAAATGTCACTTGTATCATATTAATAGATTCACATGCTAATAAGAGGAAAGTGCCTCATACACTCCTTATCCATGATATAAAACCTTGGCATGGATCAGCTCTGTCTGTTAGTAGTCAAAATTTTTCATAGAATCTTTTTAATGTTTATAAGTTGGCTCTTTGTTTTGGACATATCTGCACTGAGGTACATTAAATACACAGATAATGTCCAAGGTCAAATGGTGATGTCTTCTCTTGTCCAGGGACTGCTGCTTCTTCTGGGAATCAGGGCTCATTAATAGCCAACAGCAAATCCTGTACAGAGCCAGATGAGAAATTTGCACTTGATTTTAAAGACAATGAAAATCACACATAACTTATAATCCATGCTCTTTGCTGACATAACCATTTAATTGTTTTCCTCAGATTATATGTATGTGCATTTTTCTAGGAAGCCAGCCTGAGCATGGCTTCTAAACTGTAGTCTGGTCTCAGTTATAAAGTGCATTTCCTCGCTTTCAGTGTTCCATTCATGTATTTCACAGTTACCAGTAAGTTCCCAAATCAGAGTTTCTCTTGTTTTCATACATATTCAAAGTGCCATTTGAGGCATAGTTTTGTATCTAGTCTGTTCACAGATCCACTCTTGGCTGCTATTGCACCTGTATCCACTTAAGAATACCAGATATATCCAAGGCAGAGCTACCCTGGTATCCTTACCTGTGATGTCTTAATGTTCATGTCATTTTCAAAAGGCAGTTATATAGCTGTTAGCTAATCAAAACATTACAGATCTGATGCCCATGTACTCTACAATAATCTAATACCATTCTGTCAGAGCAGAAGTACTTTAAAGGGGACACAGATGTGATCTGAGATGATTCTAAAGACCCATTACACTGCCTGAGTACTCCAAAGTGGCCTAAGTATAATTGAAAACCAGTACCTCCATCCCAGAGATAAATGATCCCACCAAAAGAACAATCTCATCTCCACAGAATAGCAGAAGCAACAATAGTAGAGATGAATCTCTTCAGGGCCTCCCGTTGGAAGCATACAGAGCCAGTTGCAGAGCCCACAGCGAGAAGGGAAAACATCCCAAAGCACAAGACAGATCTCACGTGGGGCTGCCTTTTACCCAGGGGATGAAGCACAGCTACTGCAGCCCATCTATTTATGTCTGATGAAATATTCCCAGATGAGTCCTTTCTCTTTTCAGGAGCCACTTTTTTTTTAATACAGTAATAAATTCTCAGCTGAGAAAAACCTAAAGCATTGTATGGAAAGGAAGTTCATTATAATTCTGAGAAATGGGAGGTTTTTTGATAATTTTAGCGTCTCAAAGGTCAGTGGTTGCTGCTTCTTTTTGTCCCTGAGGTAACACTGCCTTTTTCTGTAGAGTCTCTGTTTCATCAAAATCAGAAAATATATGAACTGTGTGATAACCTTAGGTAATTACTCAGAGTGGTAGCGTAAAGTGCTGTGACACCAGCACTGAGATAGAATAATTTTGATAATGTATCAGCTCCTGAGTGCATCTGCACAAACCAGCCTAGAAACATATACTCTAAGAAGATCAGCTTTTCATCTCAACCCTATAATAAAATGCAAGTTCTGTCACCAACCAAGAGTGTAGAAATAGCAGCTGTTCCTGCCTCTTTCTGTGATCTATTCACATTTGAAGCACTAGCAAAAAAAGAAGTGGATTCCCTGCTGATCTGATAATATCAAAGGCAAATAATCATAGGTTATCTGTGGATGGAAGCACCAAAGATACACAAAAGGGACTTCAGTTCTTTTTCTTCTCAAAATTCAGCTATATTAACAAGTACAATTTTCATAAGCTTTTCAATTGTGACAGTGTTTCAGTGAGTTGGATCTGATTCTGAAGAGTACTAAACATGAGCTTAGCAATATATGAGGAGAGTCCTTTGTTGGCACTGACATCAGATCCTTTGCTGGCACTACCGTCAGATCCTTTGCCTTTGGAATCCCTTGACTGCAGTCAAGGATGCTAAAGCATGACATTGAGGGACAGAGAGGCAAATAAATCTTCTCTGGACATGCTTATCTCTTTGTTGAAAGTGGAGCTTTGCAGTTTTCTGTGCTCTTACCCTAAAGCAAGCATATAATACAAGTTATGTTATGCAGCTGTGCTCAGACAGCATATAAACTACAATTCTTTTATTCCTGTCTCCTTAGGTTTTCTCTTTTATAGTCTCTCCTCAAGTTTTAAACAGAAAACTCAGGACTGGAGTAGTTAAACTTTCACATCCAATTTCATGTGTACCTCTCAAAATGCAATTCTTTTTTGCTATTCCTTTTTGACTGTATTTCACATCATAGGAGACCTAACAGACAAGCTCTTCCTGTGGTGCACCTTTGAGGCTTGGAAGCTCAAAGCTCTGCTAAAGTGTAAACCAGAACAGTAAGGGAAGATGCCTGACCCAGCCATGTGGGGGAATGGGCTTGTTTGTGAAAGGCAGATCGGCAAGGTCACGTTAGATTTTTGTGTTGTGCTCTCCAGCCCAGGCTCATGTCAACTACAAACAAGACTATTACCCAGGACCAGCCAAGAGAGAGAGGGTGTTGCAACACTTAGACATATGTAGGTTGTGTCATGAATACAATGTCCTGTATTTGGTCAATCTGATAAATTCCAATATTAATTTTTCCCTTTCCTGATTTTCAATTTTTGCTAGCTTGAAAAACCTTACTCTTCTTTTCAAAAATCACCCAAGTTGTATGGAGGGCCAGGTTTGCAGTGGGAGACCCAGGCAGCATGTGAAAAACAGGACCTGATGAGCCTTCTTCATGGCATTTCCCAATGTCCTTTCTTCCATGGCAAGCTGTGTGAAAGAGGCTATTAAAAGGTTTTATTTTCTAATGATTTGTTATTACCCAATGAAATGGGGCAAGGCTAAACACACCACATATTGCAAAGGCTCAAGGGATGGCTGAGAGAGAGGGTTTAGCAGTCTCAGGATGGTGGGCTAACAGCTGCATGCTGGGAATGACTCACTTCTCATATAATTTTTATGTATGTGGGGTTCCATGGGCATCAGTGATTCACATGAGTGGCAGAAGAAGGTCCTATGAGAAGTGTGCCACAAACTGATTGATTTATTCCCATTGCTCAGTCTGGAAGATTGCTTTCTTGAGTCAGGTTTCTAATGGTGAAATCCATGAAAGTATTCTGTTTGGCAGCTTTCTCTGATTGTTAGCAGAAGAGCTATGGAAAATGAATTTGTGATTTGGTTTATTTATAATCTCTGTTCCAAGTTGTCCTTCATAATTAATTAAAGGAGATCAGCTGGTGCCAGTTTTTCACCCTCTTCCATTTCAACAAATTCATCACTGCATAAAATCTGATTTTTCATGAAATGAAATGAAAATTTCCACCAGCTTTTAAAGATACGACATGTTGTTGCTTTCTCATAATTTACACACAAATATGTGCATGCATTTTAGTAAATTGCTGGGTTTCTTCCTCTGCAGTCCTGGTTATCAGAAAAAGGTAAATTTGTCCCTGGTTGTGGTCACATGAACTGTGAAGTCCTTGACATTTGGAAGCACAAAACCACCAAAGAGTGCTATTTAGTCAACCTTTTAAGTTTTGGACAAGCTGTAGTGTAATGGACACTAAGTCCTCAGCAAACAACACCACAGACAAAAGAAGGATTTGATTTAGTGTTTCTGTTGCACTTAAACTGAAGTAATTGTTTTTAATATGTATAAAATAGTTAACAATAATAAATGAGTTATTATTATGCAGCAGTAATAAATTCCCAGAAAATACATTGAATATAAGAGTTTGATTATTACCTTTTTTCACATAGTAAATAGAAAAGTATCAGAATTAGTTTTAAAAATTCACCTCAATATTTGAGGCATATATTCAGGCCTTTCTCCCAGGGTAATTTATATCCATTAAGGCCCAGGTCAGTAATGACCAAAGTCTTCAGTTTTACCCCTTTCTAGTTATTTGCTAGTGTCTCTGAAAGAAGACTGGTTGTTTCAATTCATCATGCATGCCAAGCTGAATGGATTAACACAGCTCTTTTCATGTCAAATCATTTCACAAAGGGAACAGTACTGAATGTGCATTATAGCTCCAAATTGTACCAGCATAATTTCAGTTTTCTCCATGAGGTTTTAGCAATAACCTCATGGAGACTTGGACCCTATGATCTTGTTTTATTGCTTTGACATATTCTTTGTACAAGTACCAGAGACAAAAATATTCAAAGTTATCACTTGAATTAAAACAAAGGCATCATACTTTTCTCTAAAAATAAATTCTTAGCAAACTATTGTCCATGTTTTCTATTAGGCAGATTGTGATATTATGGCTCCTGGCTTCCTATTCATTGAAGTGTACTAAATTATAAGTTGATACAGAATCATATATTTTTCTCTACTTTAATAATGTTCTCACCAATTCTGTATGTTGATATATCTCTGAAATGACACCTTTGTGCTTGATGAAGGGACAGAAGTCTAAAACCAGGATGAGCAAAGTACGGTCCGGGTACAAAAAATTAGCTGTGCTAGTGGTACACACATTTCAAATAAATTCTATCATTGCCTTATGGAAGAGTCTTGCTTTCCTCTATTTCTTACCCTTCTGTGGGCTGCAAAGATACAGGTGGACATACAGTGACTGCAGCAGAGAAAGCCTGCACGTTGCCAGAGGTCTCAAGAGGCACAAAAACTTCTTCCTTTCTCTGATTTTTTTTCCCCACACTACATCCCCTGGTAGGATTATAAGGCCAGAATTTGTCCCTTAAACCTTGCCAGGGTATTTGAGTTTCTGTAGTATATCATGATTCGGAATTTGGGAAATAATTATAGTACTTAAAACTCCCATCTTCATCTAAGACTGTCACCAACCTGGAATCCACATATGTTTGCTTCTGTAGGATGTCACCAGTCATGTGTGAATATGCCTCACCTCTTCGTTTGTCCCTCCTAGTTGTGCTATTTCATTTGCTAAAAATATTCTTTCATTCATTTAATCTTATTAAATGGAAGACACTGAAGCATTTCTGAGAGGGCACTTAATTTCATTAGCTTTTCTGAAAACAAAAGCACAGCTATGAACACCTAAGCAGAAAAATTAAATTACTAGATGCAATTCAGAGGAGGGAAATACCCTGATACCAGCTTTAAAGACCATAGACTTTTTATAAAATCATCACTGTAGTAACTAAAATTATAGCTACAGTCTTGGAGATCAAAACTTGGTGCAAGGAGGAACAAGTTTGGGTGACTCAGTGCTGTGGTGCTCTGTGTGTGTCAGAACAAGGCTTTGTCTGAAACTCAAAGAGCTATCAAAGCAGTCTTGTATGGTCCTCTTCTATTAATCAGATAGTTTCACTATAATATTGAATATTGGTCCTCTCTGAGCTACATTTTGTCTCCTCGTAGTTAGGGTAGTCTCTGAAAGCTTTACAGAGAATAGTAATTAACAGCATTTTTTATCTCAGGAGTCATTCTGTGGGCAGAAAGGGACATGGGATGCAAAAAATTATAAGCCTTATATCGGCTGTAGGCTTTTGTCAGTTTTTCCAAGTTTGGAGACAATATAAAGCCTGATTGTAGGGTCATTCAATGTTATTTTACTTAAAAACTAAGCAGAATGGTAGCTGATGGTAAAATTGCTAGTTATATGGCAATTACTGGGCCTTGAATTTAAAGGGAGTTGAATGGCTAAATCCCCATCCATTCAAAGCAAATCAAAGGAAAGATACTCAATTCTACTCAAATGATACAGGTTCCATATTTCAGTGAAAAAATTCACGCAAAAGCATACTGGATATTTGGCCTACTTCAGGAGTTTTTGGGCCAGAGGTATTGTCACTTTTGATGCTCAAAAATGCCAATAATGGAAGAGTCATCAGCAATGACAATGAGAACAGCAGTGGTTAAACAAGAACTGGTGACAGAATTTCATCTCTTATAATACGAAGTCTAATTAGCATTAATATATTCTTCAAGCTAAATTGCACCCAGTGTTTTGCATGCATAAGTACAGGAAAATATAATTTAATAGCTTGGTAGATCAAAGTGCTCTGTGTAAGACCCAGGAATCTGCTACACACAGAAGCAGCAGCACCAGTTGGGATTTGTGGCCTCTCTTCCCAGTGAACACCATGATGGCATCCAGGAGGAGGGACTGGGAGGATGACAGTGGAATCCAAGGATGTGGAAGTGAACCCAGGATGCCTCATGGATCTTTTCAGGATGCACTTTTCAGGAGCAGCAATATCTGAGCCCAGATGCCTCATACAAATTAATTCTACCTTTGAGAGAAAGAGGTGAGCCAAAAAGGTGACAGTTGAGGTTGGATCTAAAGGGATTTTGCTCCAAATATGAAATAAAAATAAAAGAGATGCTGCAATAATCATAGAACCATAGAGTCACAGAATGGTTTGGATTAGAAGTGACATCAAAAATCACCTAGTTCCAACCCACCTGCCACTGACAGGTAACACCTTCTACTAGATCAGGTTGCTCAAAGCCCCATCCAACCTGGTCTGGAACACTTCCAGGGATGGGGCATCCACAACTTCTCTGGACAACCTGTGCCAGTGCCTCACAACCATCAGAGTAAAGACTTCCCTCCTAATTATCTAATCTAAACCCGACCTCTTCCAGTTTAAAGCCATTCCCCCTTGTCCTATCACTATACGTCCTTATACAAAGTTCCTCTCCAACTTTCTTGAAAGCCCCCTTTAGGTACCAGAAGGTGCTATAAGGTCTTCCCAGAGCTTTCTCTTCTCCAGGCTGAACAACCCCAGCTTTCTCAGCCTGCCTTCACAGAAGAGGTGTTTCAGCCCTCTGATCATTTTTGTGACCTTCCTTGAAGGCACTCCTTTGTAGGTCCTCATCTTCATATTATCCCTATTCTATATGCCAAATTCCAGCTGAAAGAAAACAAAAAAATTATCTGTTTGTTGCAAGGAGTTCAATGTATACCATCTAATTAATATAATATAATATAATATAATATAATATAATACTTACAAAGTATTTTAAAAACAGAATATGAAAGTACTAAGGGCTGTTAGTGTAATGGATGTCTTTTTTTTTTTTTTTCAAAAAGACATGTAGCAGACAGTTTTAAAGCAGTATCATGAAAGACTACGAGCACTTATTAGTTGGAGCACTTATTAGTATGAAATAAATAATGGATATCTGTTCCTGGGAGCTTTTGCTTCTTTGGGTAGTGTTATTTGTTCCTTAATTTATTACTTCTTTATCCCAAGACATATGTGGCTCTTTGTAGGCCTGAGTGAGATAGATTAGAGCAGGGGGAAGGGAGAGGGAGAAGAGTGGAAAAAAGAGGCTGAAGAGCAGCACCACCACTATGAATATTTGATCAGTCAAAGATGGTGTCTTTACTCTTTAGAGTAAAGATGGTGTCTTAGCTCTTTACTTACATTTTTAGGGTTTTTCCTGTGCTGTTTGGTGCACAGGGGAAGGAGCTGGGGAATTTGTACTGGGGAAGGAAACACAAAGCATGGATGCAGCAGGATACCCCAACGGTGGGGTTGTTTCAGGAGGAGACAAAGGGTGGGCAAGGTGCCAGGTGTGGGCAGGTAGGAGTTTCTCCTAAATCCTTTCAAGATGCATTTGCAGGAAGAGGTGGGGCAGACATGATTTAGGAGTCTGACATTCCTATTTAAAATACAGTCAAACCTGAGTGGAAACCATAACTTTTGTACTGCAGAGCTCTTTAGGCATTATTTTTACAAAGGAACCAGCTCTTCCCCCATTAGATCAGCTGGGCAAATTTTAAAAATTTTAAGCAGTATCCTTCTTTTCAGTCACTTATTAATAAAACTATTAAAAAAAAAAGGTTTGTTAGCTTTTGCTCTTTCATCAGGAAGTCAATCTGGTACCAAGGTAGTCCTTACTCCTCTTGCTCTTTAGTCCTCACCTTGTTTGAGTGGCTTGGGAGTGAAGCTGCTCTCCTGTAACCCCAGGCTGTTTGCAAAACCCCACTGAGCTTTGCTCTGCATCCTCTAGCCAGGGAGCCACATTTCCCAAAGATTCATTTTACTTCTGATAAAATCACAAAGACCTGCCTTGCACTCTTTAACCAACAGCACATTCTCCAATTTACCAAGTGCAATAAACCCAGCTGAGGAGTTGGTTGCTGCTGCTGTTTCAGTTAAGGCATCAGTCTGTCTGTCTTGGACTTGGGAGTTGCCAGCTCATCTGAAACATCCTTTGGGGCTGATGAATGGCTTTTCTCACCTTTTCCATCATAGCTGCTGCTGCTGCCTAGAGGGTCACCATTCTAGGTAAATTGTTCTTGGAGTAGGGTCAAGACACGAGGAAATGCCCACAGAAACCTGAGGGCATTTTTCAGGCAATCAACAGAATTGCTGGCAACCTCAGGTTGCAGGCAACTAAAAGTCGAGCTAAAATCTATGGAGGAAAAATATGAAAATGTTTTTTTCAATTTTTTGTGGTTTAACTGAATTTTAAATCCTTCTAGATGGTGATCCTTCTACTCCAAAGTGAACATTTCCCTTTCTTCCCAATGGTGTTCTTTATTCTGCTGTGAAAACGGAAGTATTTTCATTTGAGAGTATGTGGGGACATTTAGAGTAACCCAACTGAGTCAGATACTAATGCTTAAAATTTTCAAATTTTCTTGCTTTTAAAAGTGATTAATTATTACTTATCTGATAGAAGGAAATCTGTTGTTAAATAATCCCCAGGCACAAGTTTACAATGTTTTTAAATTCAAAGAGAAACTATTTCCTCTGTCATTTCCCAGGGCTTGCAATCAATGTTCCACTAATTAGCACACTGAGATATACATTAGGTCCTATTCTTGCTGCTATACAGTACACTGACTGACCTGCACTTCAGCTTTTTCACCTTCAGCATTTACTCCTGGGAATCAGGCAGAGTTTTACATGGTTCCTCTGCTTTCACTGTTTTCAGCTCCGTTTAAACAACTGTGGCAAAAGCAATAGTTTTGTGCATGAGTCATTTTTCTCCTCTCTGTTTTGTGGTTTGGGGTTTTGGGGGTGTTTTTTGTTGGGTTTTTTTGTTTGTTTGTTTTTTAGTTTTTGTTGTTGTCGTTGTTTGTTTTGTTTCGTTTTCTCTAAGGCTAAAAACCAGTCTGTTGATAGTAGTGTTATTGGGGATTGTGGCATTCTCTGGATGTAGTTAAGAAAAACTTCAAGTCAGAGTCAAAAAGAGTCTGAAAAATCTGATAAACACAGATCTGAGAAGGGAATTAGCAAAAGGGAAGAGGCACGTCTATGGCCATCCTGCGAGGATGCAGATGCCAGCTAACCCGGTATCAACTGTTTCCACAGACTTACTGATCTCATCATCTTTTTGTGGGGACCACATATTCCACACCTCTTGCAGGTGACATTGTGCTACCCCCAGTAGCACCCTCCAGAAATAAAATAAAACCAAGGCAGCAGCAGATTGTGAGTCAAAGGTATGTGGTAACTCAGCCCTGCAAAGATGTCAAAAATGTGACAAATATTAACCAGGCCTTCAGAACAACTTAAAGCTGTTTCATCTTTCTTCTGCTGGTTTACAATGTGGCTTGTATTTGGACCACTAATGTGCTTCCTCTTCACAAAAAAAAAAAAAAAAAAAAAAGAAAATCCATGTTAATATAATAACATCTGATTTATGAATGCTCGCATTTCTGAGTTTCAGTGTACATACATCACAAGTACATTCATGTTTGCACATGTGTAGTGCTTAACAAGAATATTGTATAGAGAATTATGAATATATATGCATATGTGAATATACCATTCCAGCCTGCCCTAACATATTGTAGTACTGTATTTTTTTAAATCGTGAAAATAATTATTTGCAACAGATTACTTTGCATGGCTACATTTGTATGTACATGTATACACAAAGCAAATGAAGATTTGTGAAGTGCCAAAGTATTCTAACATTGAATTATGAGAAACAGATGCATCTTTATCTTTATTCATTTGTAAAAATTTGTATTCTTTCATATTTTCTGCTGACTATCTGGGTTTTTTGTTGCTTTTTGAGCTAAAGATGGTCCCTCTGCTCGTGTTTTCCTTCAACTGAATATGAAAAAGTGACATTACATTTGCTGAAATCCTGAACAATTATATAATGCATCTTGTACATCTCCTTGATGGTGACAGAGGAAATTGTGCCAAAAATATCAACAAGTGTAAGACTTTCTCCAGACCTTCAGCAAATTTTGTTCTCTGAATTCCCTGTAGCCCCAGAGCAGAGTAACAGGCCAGTGTTCCACTTGCTTTTTTGTGTATGCTCTGACAAATCTTCTAATCTGAAGCTGTCTTCCAAGCAGAGCCTTTCTCTAATGTTCTCCCTTCTCTTGAATATAATGATTATTTTATCTTCAGACACTTTCTGTTCCCTCTTCTAATCCTTATCAACAGCATGGCTTGGGTTCTTTAATTTTACAGGTCATTATACCTGATGATGAAAAGAATGGACTCGACATGGGTAAGTGCAAGATCTGGGTATGCATTTGTTGCAAAGGTGCAGGTTACATGAAATATGCGAGAACATAATGTTAAATATTTGCCAGTCTGAGGTCTAAAGTGTCAGCAATTTTGTGCCCCAACAGTGGCTGCTTCTTTCCTAAAGCTTTATTTCAGGTTTGAATCAGAAAAGTAAGCAGTCGCCTTCCCCTCCATGGCTTTTTGCTCTGTGGATTTGATAATGTGTTTGATAATGTGACTGGGTTCAGCCAGCAGGCTTTGCCTCCATCCATTAACTGATTCAAATCTGTTCCCTCCCCCACGGCACCAATTTGCATTAAATTAGTGGGATTTAGTAACTTTGAGGTTTTTTTCACTGAAATTGCCCAACATTGAAAAAACATAAAGAGGCAGGAAATTATACACAGATGAGGCAGATGAAATTGTGTCAACTCTGCTTCCATAGTAAATCAGGCATGTAATCTGTAAAATTTGCCATCTTGTAATATAAGAAACATTGCTGCTATAACTCCTAATGTAAGTATTAAAGAACCTTTTTTTGGCTAGAACAGGACTATGTCCCTGTCAAATAATGGGGCAGACTTCTCATGGGATTATAACCGTATACAGGTAAGAATTGTCTGATGCAAAGAATTTCCAAGTAAGCAACAAAAAGGGTTTGATAATTCAGAAGACTGATGTCACTGTCACTTAATGGTTTTCAGTAGCATCAAAATAGTCTCTGTATTACCAACAGCAGAGATAATTTACACATCGTTATGAGTTCATTCACTTCTTAAACTATCTGTTTTGTTTATTTGTTTTCATCAGATGCTTCTTCACAGTCTCACAAATCTCACTCACCTTTTTGTCACCTTTATTTGCTCCTAACACCTCAGATTTTAGAAAACTTTCAAAGGCCCTTGTGCTAACTCTACCTCCCAAGGCTTCACAGGCAGCTGCATCTCACATCTGCTGGACATCTACATGCAAAGAACTGAGATCACAAAGTTAAATTATTAATTAGTTTCAGTAGTAATGCTTAGCATAAAAGCCAGGAATCAATGAAATACAGCTGTGGTTTTGCACCATAGTTTATGTAGAATCTTACCTGGGATTAAATTGCAGAAATACAAGTAAATAGATACTTTCTATATTAGAAGTAGAATGTCATTATTTAAGGACTAAATACAATGTCTCATTGTTTTTATTCACTAGAAATAAAAAAAATCAGCCATTCTGCTGCTCCTTCTGTTGGTGTTACCACAATAAAGTGTGCATATCATTATTTGAATTTAATGTTCTTTTTAAATTTACTCTAGCACCTAAGGACTTCAAATTGAAACCCTGAGTTGTATTTGTGGATTACACATTCTTGCCCTAACTCCATGGTGCAGAAATATAGACTTTCATTAGTCCAAGTGGTGTAGCAGCTTCAGTGTTTTGGTGTGCAGAGTACTATGGTGCGTGAAGAACAATACAGTTAATTTTTGTGCAAATATGCACAAAAGAGATGTGTTTCTAAATCACCATCACGTACAATACAGTTTTGAGGTTTTGTTTTTTCTTCTTTTTGCATGTCTTATTTTACCGTCATTGTAATCAAACAATACTATAAGATTTAAGGCAAGCAGCTTCGTGTATTATGTCGAAAGCTTTCTTATATACCATGTCAACTTCATTCTCACAGTGGGGCTCTCTTTGGATAATGGATGTACTTCAGAGATTGGAAAAGGCATAATTATAGTTCATCCCACACTGTCTCATATACAGAGAGTGAAAATGAAATCTGGAGTGAGGATATTATAACAAAGAAGACTTGTATCTTATAAAATAACAGTTACTAAGCAGTATTATTTCTCCCTTTAGTAACACACTAATTCCTGCAGGGCTGAAGAATAAATTCTAGATAATTAGAGTCCCCTGTTAGTTACGTGTTATTTATTTGCTACTACCAGTTTTCTTTCTCTCTCTAACACTAAGCAGATTTTTGTGTTGCAATTCCCTATATCATCTAGAGCTAATTTAGTCAATTTTATAGATCAATTTTATAGATCAATTTTATAGATCAATTTTATAGATCAATTTTATAGATTTTATAGATAGTCAATTTTATTTGTCCCAATATCTACTCATGCTTACAGGATCTTGCATCCACCTTTGCATTATCAAAAATCCTGTTCCCAAATAACTAGTTACAGGAAGTGCTGTATGAAGAGGATGTCCTGATCAGGTATTTGCCGATGGTTCCATTTGACATTAAACAGCCCGTGGCTTTAGTCACAGAATCACACAATGGCTTGGGTTGGAAGGGACTGTGAAGATCATCTAGCTGCAACTCCTCTGTCATGGGCAGGGACATCTTCCACTTGACCAACTTGCTTAAAGCCCCATCCAGCTTGGCTTGGAACATTTCCAGGGATGCGGCATCCACAGCTTCTCTGAGAAACCTGTTCCAGTTTCACATTCCAAAAATACTTCTCCATTTCTCTAAATGTTACTATTACTTTTGAGTCCTCCATTTCTAAAAAAAAAAAAAAAAAAAAAAAAAAGAGTGCAATTTGCCTAAACTAGAAAATGGGGATTCAGCCTTTTTATTACAGAAATTATCTTTACGATGTCGAGAACCAGTGAAGAGCTGATTTCCTGTTTCAAATTATTCTGAACAAAATATAAACACATACATTTTTTGTATTAAATCTTCCATGTCTCTTTAGCAAGTGGTTTCCTCCCCTCCAGGTGATAGAGCATTTTTGTTTCTTGACCCTCTTATCACTTTGATGGAAGTGTTATTTGTCACAGTCACTGGCTCTGATTCTCTGAAGGCTTCAGGGACTTGCGCATTTCCAGTCCTTCATAGTCATCATCAGAAATCTTTTCAGCAAAAGCCTGATGGTGCAGATCAGACTTTCTACTTTCTCTAATGATTGAGGACAGAAAAAGAAAATGTTCTATTATTTTGTGGATTAGCTGTTTTCAGTTTTCCTGTAAAATGTGTTCTCTGGTTCAATTTCACTTTGGCAGATAAACTGCCCTGGACCTATTTTACCAATACATGAAAAATGTGAGGCAACTTATTTTTTCATGGAAAAACAAGTCTGCTTCAACAAACACCTACAACACTGGCTTACATTTCTGTGAAAAAGCGAGCCTGTCTGCAGAAGGTAAGGTCTTTGTCCAGACTTTTCTCACACTTCAGTAAGGAAGGTATCACATGTGGCGTATTTTAGCTTATCACTCAGGTTAGCTCTGTCAGTCCCAGTGGTTAACCATGAGGTGCAGATGAATCCCATAAGGCTGCTGAAATATATTCTAAAACTTTAGTTTGGATTGTAAGTGTTTTGAAATCCTGTGCATTTGCCTAAATTAAATACTGCCTTAATTTATCCAAATAATTATTGTGCTTTCTCATATGAGAGATTTTCTTTAACCAGAACTAATCCTGGTTGCAAATGATTTGAGGTCCTCTTAAGCCAACTGGCAGAGTAGACTGTGTTCTGTTATTTGAAGTGCAAAAAAAGAACACTGTCCTACCTGCTCGTAGGATTAATTAGTGTGTACATTGCGTTATTTTCACAGTGTTTTTCCCATCCAAATTTGAATAAAAGCGTTCTATTTGCAAGAAGCTCTCTTGCCCTGTTCTGCTTTGATTAGCCTGAGAGAGTGTTCACACTGCATGTTCAGTTTTATCAACACATAAGTCAGGTTCTCCTTGTTTGCCTTGTCCTGCTTTTGTGGCTTTTGCCTTCATCCTAGTTCATATAACCCGAGAAAATACCTCTTCCTTTCTTCTTTCATTTTTTCAATATTTGTGCAAAAGTTTGTATTGGCCTGAGCTACCCTTATTGCTCATTACTTTTATTCATTGTTTGCCTATTCTATTAATTTCCCTGTCCGTGTTCTTCATTTGTGTTCTTTGGATACTGAGAGTCACAAAAGACATACCTGAGCCATCCAACATCTCATTTTCTGTTCTCTTTCGGTGTGTTTTGTGAAGTGTTTGGGAAGACCAAATGTGTCTCAAGGGCTTATTTTTGCTAACTGTGCCCAGTTCTGACTGCTGGAATCCTGTGGCCACATTGGATCATGAAGAGCCAGCACATGCCTTTCCTCTCTTTTCCTGTAGCTTGGCTTTTGGTGTGTTGGATGTCATTTTACTGATACATTAGTCTGTGGCAATTAGGCATCAAAGCATTTTGTTCTAGCTAATATTTTTCCCTTAGCTGTTCAATGTCCATGGCAGCAAGATTTTGTTATGTGTGCAGTAGAGGTTGGTTTGCAGTAGGAGTCCTTCTTGCTACCTTTTAGGATTAGGCTGCAATCTCTGTTACACAGTTTGGTAGATAGGAGTTAGTGACAGCTCTCAAAGGTGATAATCATATTAGCTGGTTTACCAACTCCTGTAGCTCAAGAATGAGTGGGTTTCTCCCTCGAATAACCAAGTCAAATCAATTATTACTCATTAATATTCAACATCAACATTAAATCTCCATACATTACCTAAAGAGAATTGTGCTTGCAGCACTCATGTCCTCACTTTTTTCCAAAAGAGATGCTCCTATTTATATGCCATTTGTTTATGGCACTTGAAACATTTAATTTCTCTGCTGCAGATCTCTCCCACGGCTGCCTTGACTTGATGTCTTTAAGTCAGTTGCTGACAAGCTTTCAAAGACCATTGTGCTGACTGTACCTTGCTTAGGTGCAGTTCTGCTGTGCTTCATCAGCCTCAGCAGAACATGTGTCTCGTACCTGATCACATGCAAACCCAGAAATTACAGTAGTCAGCTGCTAGCTGCTTTCCCACCACAGCCTAGTATGAATACAAATGATTCTGAGAGGAGGTTCATGGTTAGGTAACTCACCCCCTGTACTGTACAGTCTGTGCGTGTTTTGTACAAGATGACTGAAAAATGAAATTTGGCACATGCTTGGAATCATTTAGGTTGGAAAAGACCTGTAAGATCATCCAGACCAATATTAAAACCTATCCCTAAAATCAGGCGGGCTCCACCTAGTAATATTTATACAAATCATGCTCTTGGCATTCTTTCCATGGCCTAGGAATGGATGGAAATGTTTCTTATTTGACACACTTTAAAGAAATTTAAACAAATATTTCTCCAGTATGGTCTAAGGATGCCTGATTCTCAGTATGGTGGGATGGTAGCACTTCTGCCTGACATTTCTTTAATTCTACTAAAATCCTAAATCCTGAAATAAACACCAAAACCTGCATTTAAATGAATCTGTCACTACACCCCAAAAGCAATGTTTCTGTGTATTATTGCCATTTTTAACAAGAGGAGAAAAACATATAAGCTGAATGAATTGCCTTGTCTTTCCCTATTATCCGTTAAGATACAGGATCTATTTCCTCTCCATTAAGATTCCAGTGATTTTAGTACTGTAAGTTAATAGAGACTTAATTTCTGAAATGGGATTTTGATAGTTGTAATAGAAGAGATTGTAATGTGAATAATTCTACCTTCAGGATGAAAACAAAAGAAGCTTCTTCCTGCTCATTAGATAATAGAGTAACAAGCACTCTGATGTCCTGATGTGTTAAAGCCAGAGCATGTTTAGACTAAGGTGCTGAAACAACTTAATTAGTGGCAACTGGTAAGATATTTAGAAGAGTTTAGTTGTTTCTCCTGACATTTGCTGAAAGGTGAGGAGAGGTGATTATGGCAATGTGATGTAAATGTAAACCAAACAGTTGTTAGCTAACAGAATTGGGTATCCTGATGTGTACTACAGAACTCACATGAGGTGTTAACTGCTACACTAATTAAATAACTCACGGATTGATATGTAATACATTGTAGCCAAGAAGATTGTGGCATATATTATTTGATTTCTGATTCGGTGATGAAAGTTATTGTGCTAACAAAGAAGCAGCTCATTCCTCGAGATTTAAGCATAAAATCACAACTACTTTACACCTGCTTTGAATTTTTATCAGGCATAGTATTTTTATTTGAGTATTACCAGTAAATGAAATTGCCACCAAAAGTTGTTTTTCCAGATGTTATTTGTTTCACCTTTTGTTTCACCTATCACCTAATTATCAGGAGTAATCTTTTTATTTTTTAATGAAGAGCAAAGAAGAAATTAGCCCTGTGTAGTAATAAGTCTTAGAGCAAAGAGAGTCAGCTCTGGCCATCCTGGCCCTGGGCAGCTGTAAAAGTGTGTGAGGAAAGGACTCAGATCCCTGACACTGGGTGGGTTAGGAATATGTTGCATAACAGAATTGGGAGAAAGGCTTTTTTAACAGAGAAGAATTCTGTTTCCTTTGCTTGAGTTGTCTCTGCTAATCAGGGGAGAGAGTGCTAAAATCATAACTGCTCAGATAGGATGTGCTTAGCTTGAATGATGTGGTCTGATAAACCATTTGGGAGCTGGGGTGGTGCATTACATACTCGGGAGTTCACCAGGACCCCAATAATTTTTTTACTGTAGAAATGCCAAAATATATATAAATCTATGTTTAATCAGAGAAATGAGGTTCACCAAATGCACTGTGGAATATATGACAGCAGAGAAATATATATTCAAGTTACATCATCTATGTTGTAAAAGAATAAGTGCCTGGAGTGATTCTTTGGCATTTTCCCAAAGGTGATACCTTTAAAATATGACAGATATATTGCCTTGCTAGGTCAACAAAGTTGCCGATTGGGAAGGGATGACAAGCTGCTGCCTAAGGTTTGCTTTATAAAAGTATTGTTTCAAAGGTCAGTGATCAAGTGTGCTACTATTACCATGTGGGGTTTTGTGGTAAATTCAGAGTTAATGGCCAAAACTTGAAGCCTTGCAAAACAAAATTGATATCTGGCTTCCATAATCTCAGTCCAGCCTGAGGGAGACAGGCAAAGTGGTCTAGGCTTTAGTTTAAATCCTAAAATGGTTTTTTTTACTATCTGCTTCACAGTTTTTTTTTTTTCTAAGATAAAATACCTGTAAAATCCCTGAGTATGAACAGAGATCATGCTTATTTTTGCAAGAATCACAGAGTTCTTAATGTCTAGCACAAGACAAAGGATGCTGTGCGTGGTACAATAAATGTACTTAATCAGCTGCCAATTATCTAATTAGCAAATAGAAAAATGGGTGGAGAGATTTAGCGAATGTAGGGGCGGTTACCATTCACCTACCAGCATTTACTGGCAGAAGAAGGTCAAGTTGCTCCTGTTTCTTTCCACAATAAATGTCCTTTTGCACTCTGAGATTAAATTATTCATTTCAGAGAAGAGGAGGGCAAAGGTGGACAGAAAGGAGCTGCTGTAGCACTGTGACTGAGGATCTCTCATACCTTTAGTCATCTGAAGACCATGGAGCTGCCTCGGTGGTACTGCTGGAGAAAGGTGCTACAGGTCCTCCCACCCTTGGCTAAACAGACAAACAGGTTTTGGAGGCACTTGAGTGTCCCCTCTGACTCGAGAAAGCCCAGACAGTTTTCTTTGACTAGAAACAACCTTTTAGAAAACTCACTTAAATGAGAAAGAAGCCTGCTAATACCCTTTGACAACTCAAAGTGGCTGAGAGAAATCCCATTTTATATGTATTTCTATAGCTTTCTTTTTTTCTTTTGGGTTGTGTAACTATTTGCTACTCTCCTTATCTTCATCTATATATATCTGACATATGCTGGAAGCTAGAATTTTGCTCCTACACGTACAGAACTAAAAAGCCATTAAGCATTACTCAGTCAATGTTGAGCCTGCTGACAGCTGAATTAGCACAGCCAAAAAGCCTTAGAGCTTCCTTCCAAGTGTGGATGAACTCCAGTGTCCTTATCATAACTGGAAAGAATAACAGGAAAAAAAATTAAATCCTTAAATATACACCTATCTAGATTGTTTCTTACATGGAAAAATCTCAGTGAAACAAATGAGGTCAAAATTTTGACACATTTTAGAAAGACTATGGAAACCATTCTAAAAGCCTGGAGAAGTCAGTAGATATTGACTTAGCTTGTTAGAATGTTAGATTATTATAACGTTAAATTAATATTTAATATCCATGCATTGATGTGTTTTAAGTAACATGCACAGGGGATTTATCATCTTTCCTGAGTATTCATTTCATGCTCTAGCAGAACTTATAGGCTTGAACAGGACAGGACTCATACAGGTATTTAAAATGGTGTAGAAGGACTGTAATTTTCCAATACATTTTCTCAGACATTTTTCTGTGTGTACTTTTTCCTGAAAGCATTTTGCCTCTAGTTAGCAGAAAGTCTCTGGAAACACATTTATGACAAAATTTCTCCAGGTCAGTTGTCAAATCCCTTGAAATAGCTTCCTTTGTTTTCCTGTGCTGCTCTCCTGGTTTCCAGAAACAGAGGAGCAGTCTTCTATAGCAAAAAGAAAGTCATGATTTGTAGACACTTTCAGAAAAAATGTTTGTGACCCCAAATAATTTCAGTCAATAGTTTATGTGCTTAAGTACTTAAATAATACAGTTGCCTTTTTTGTTTGCTCGTTTTCCCTAAATAAATTAAATTCCAGAATTACTAGGTAAGGGTTTCAAAGTTCCCCCATCAAAGCTTTCAGTGTCTCTTCTTTACACTGTGTTTTCGTATTTGGAGGGAGATGTAGTAATATGTGTTTATGTTTCTGCGTTTCATATTTCAATATTTGCTTCTAGGGCTATTTGACGGTAGGAATTTTTCCCTATGGTATTGCAATAGAGGAGGTATTTACAGCTCCTTATGTTTAAAAATTGCAGAGTAGTTATAAAAACAGATAGGAGACTTCCTACAAAATGAAGGAAAATAAAGGAAGTGTGAACCACTCTGTGAGAAAAGGAATAATAGGAGCTGAAGAAGCCAAGGCAGGTAAATAATTGGGGTATTCAGTACTGCCAGTGTTTTGCTGCAGGAAGGTACTGATTTGCTGTGGACAGACGCAGGACTTTGACTGTGCAGTACACAGTGGTGAGGCTGCTGCCCTCCTTGTACCTGAGAAACGAGTAATTGGTGTGCCTGCCTTCCCTGAAAATGTTTATCTTCTTGAAAGAGTCCCTCCTTCTGGGGCTGGGCTGGAGTCAGGAGATGTTTGTTCTGAAAATCCTGGAGTATGTTCTTTCCCTAAGTTTTCTCTTAACAAGCGGTTTTTATCACTTTTCCCTTTTTGTTCCTCCTCAGTTGAGCACTGAAGTGGTTTGCCATTTGCCAGCCGTGCTGACCTGCAGGCGCTGTTTTCCAGCTCTGAGAGAAACAAAAGTGCTTGGTTTCAGCAGCACAAGGCGTTGGAGGCTATGCAGCTCTTCATCCATCTGCACCACCCACAGCAGAGCCATGAGCACAGAAAAGCAAAAGGATATTTCATAGGTACAAATTACATTTGCAGACGATTCTTTCTTGAATGTTATCCTCTGCTTGCTGTTAAAATAAAAAATCTCTTTATTATTATTTTAAAACTGTGCCTACCTCAGGAGGGAGTGTGCTGAAACTTTCATACTTCTGATTTAAAGCAAGAGCTCTTTTCTTTGCAAGCGAAACAGGTAAGTCATACAGGAAAAGGAGTGAAAATACTATAATCTCTTCTTCTGGTTCCTCAAGTCAAATTTTTATTACCATCTGGGCTTTTGACTTTTTTCTGGTTTTCAGAAGCAAAAATGCAACATTTCAGTCATTCCTTATATCCCTGAAAGGAAGAACTGTCATGTTCCATGGCAGTGACTGGAGCTGCCAAGAGGGGTCTGGCTACCCCAGCCAGGAGAAACCACATTGCAGCTGCTGGGAGGTGACAGGTTTTTCCTGCTGAAATTCACCCTCATCAGAAGGCTGTCACATCCCCAGCTTTTAAGCTTTATACAGACCATATTTCTTTGGACAGGGTTTCCTGGTATAACCTTGGCTGACCATCTCCTGTGCTTTCAGAAAGTCTTATGCAACACAGATACTCTGCCTTGCAGGAGAAAATTCTTTTTCTCTGGTCATTAAATATAAAACCACCGTTCGGATGTGATGGTGATAAAAGCCTTTGGAAAAAACCACCACATTCTCCCTGGTGACATCTTGGGATGATTTTTCTGTTATTTATACTGCTCTAATCCCTATCCAAATCGTTCTAGCTGGCTTTTTCCAAGCTATTTCATCACAAATAAGCATTAAAAATTAAGACAAATGCTCCAGTCAGTTGTTATGGGGAATAGCAATTGTGTGAATTTTAAGAAAAATTGAATGTTTTACACAATAAAGAAGAGTGATATTCAACTCTTCATCCTTTGAAAAAATATGAGGACACCACAAAGAATATATTAATGCACCATAAGTAAAAATACATACATTAATTTTACATGAAAAAGGAAAATTCTTAAGTATAAGCCCAAAATAAGCAAACACACGTCATGCTGACATCAAATGAGATAGTGGATGTGAGGAAGAAAGCAGCAGTTGTGAAAAAACATAATTTCCCTTTTGTGTTAGGTGTGGGAGGTGAAACCATACCATCTTTCTATGGCAATCGCTTCTGAACATCTCTTTCCATAGGGTTAGTCTCTGAATCTTACTAGCACCTTTCCTTCTCTTTTATTAAAAAAAAAAATAAAGAAAAAAATACATATGCAGCTATGTTTGCATTTCTCTTTCGAGAATCTCCACACTCTGGGTTGTGCTCTCACCACATCGAGATCCTTGCACCCCCTTGCAGTAGCAATCATCCCATACTGCTTTGTCCCAAAGTGACACTAGCAGTTTTGGGTAACACTTTTCCTGTTTGAAGTGGTTGTGTGTGGACAGGGCAGTAGGATCAACACAGACAATGTGGATGGAAGTGGGCCAGAGTGGAGCCAGACACCAATGCTTGTCCCCTGGGGGGCTACACTAGACCCTGAACCTTGCAGGGGCCAGAGCCACTGCCACTGAGACTCACAGGAAGGAAGATGAAGCTCTAGGGGCATACCTGGGAAAAAGTGTGTCCTGGAGATATCCAGCTGGAAGCAATTAGAGAGAGACAGAGGACAGAGATGGAAAAAAAAATAGTGCATTTTAAACAATGTGGAAACAATTAAGATGCACAGCAACCTGTTAATACCACTTGAACCCACACAGCTGCTCTCTTTTTCCAGTCCTTACTGTTAGCCTGAGTTTTGCTTATTTTGGGGCTAAATTCACTCCCTTCCCAATGGTTTAGCATTTCACATAAGCCTGCATGAGTGGCTGGAGACAGGTGGAAAGGAACCACTCTTTCTTTCAGACAACTCTTTTCCACAAGCTATTTCCCCCTCCCATTCCTTCACCAAGTATCTGCTTGGGACACATCCCTCTGCCATGTGCAGCCCCCTCCCCCGTGCCCATTTGGTGCCCTGCTGCAATGGCTTCCTGGGAGTGTGCCTTGAAGCCACCCCAGGTACTTGGCATCCAGCAGGATTACTCATTCTCAATTCACATTTCTTTTGGGAAGTTCAGCCTCTCATTTTTCCTTCCACTAATTAACGTCAAAAATATTTTATTGTCATGCTCTCTTTATCCCAGCGTTCCTCTAATTAGCTCTCTGAGTTATTCAGTGTGCATTTGAGGCTGTTCAGTGTTAATGAGCCTGTCAGTCATAGTCTTCAAAGACTCATATCTTCGGAAAACCCAGCAATGGAAAGGACCTATTAAAGATGGTTAGTCCCTATCTCTGAAAGCAAGAGTCCTCCAGTCTTAGTTTAACCACTTGTAAAATTGGCAATGTTTCTTCTGGGCTTTGAGGGTGGCATATGTGTTTTATTCAGCTCAGCAGTTTGACCAAGGCCAGCTTTGCATACTGAAATGGAAAGGTGCTGCAATGTGTCAAAGGCACATGGAAAGATGATGCCTGATTTGCAATTACCCTGTTCTGCATTCTGGTCTTATCTTCACAGCATACCTATGCTGAAACTGCTTTTTATGTAAGTAAAATCCCTCCAGAGCTTGCTAAAGTAGGGACAGTAGAGAAGCCAATGGATCCTCCAAAATGCACACGGGGTTTTTGGAAACCAGCCCCACTAGAGCTAGGATGTTACAGTTGGCCTTTTACCAGGATCTGAGCTATTGTTTCAATTTAGATCTATTTCATACATATCTCATGAGCTGGATTCATCCTGTATGCTGCTGTAGACTTTCACTGAGTCACAACTCCTCAGAGCTACCTTTGGTTGGCCCAATAAACCTTTCCCATTTTATTTATTTCAACATTTCAGAGGCTCTAGCCACTTGAACGGCAGCTGGATGTCAGTTTCTGTGCACTGATGTCTCTGCTGCAGAAGGGGCCTCATTCTGTGGCTGCTCCATCCATCCACAGTGCAGAGATCCAGCCTTTCCTGCAGGGAACTGATCTTGCTGTCTGCTCAATATGTGGCTTCACTGGCTGAGATGATTTGACAAGGTTGACATTCGATAATCAGAGCTAAAATTTGTCATTAGCACATCATGACAAGGACCTATTTCCATGGGGACTCTTGTGTAGCTGTTGATTTGACTGCATAGATATTTCTAAAAAATTGCAAATGTCCATTTGCTTTTCCCATCTCCTGTCTCAGCATAAGCACCATATTCATGACAAATTAGAAAGCAGTGGCAAGGTCCTTAGAGAGATTTATGCAAGAGTGTTTTTTATTTGGAAGCTGCTCAGAGTCACTGCTGCAACTGGGACAAAAGCTGCAATGCTCTGGGGACTTCAGTAACATCTCAGCTCCATCCCCCTGTGCCAGGCAGAGGAGCTGTGGGGAGCAGGGTTCTTGGCTAGAGATGGGGGGCTGGTTGCTTGTGTTTCCAAGGGGCTGTGCCAAAAAGCCTGCAAGACTTTTTAGCTTGCCACTGAAGTTGTTAAACACAGCTCATCCTCAAATGGTTGCAACGCCATCAGGGAGTCCTGCATGTGAGAAACTATTCTGTCTTCTCCAAACAGCCCACCCATACTCTTTCCATGGGGCTGTTTGGCTGCCAGGTCCTTTGGAATGTGGTTCTTGCAGAAAATTGGAGGACACAGAGCTGAAAGATGGACAGGAGAGTGGACAGGATCCTCCCAGCCTGTAAAGCTCCTGACAGCTCTCAGCTTCCCAGTCTGTGCAAGCCCATGACTTCCCACCAGCTCTTACCAGGCAGAGATCAGTTTCTTTTCCTTTTGGCAGTCACCTCTCTTCTGTGTCTCATATGCACACACCAGCCTCCTCTCTGCAGATTAAACAACCCCAATTCATTTAATTTTTCCTCATAAACCATATCTTCCCCCTTTCTCCAATCATTTTATTTGGTCTTTTCAACACCAAACAATGGTCACAGAAATTCAGAGCTGATCACCCCATAGCTGAGAGAAGCAGACAACTCCTTTCCTTGTTGATAGGCTATTTTCCTGTTGAGGGCTGCTGCTTGTCTGCTTTACTTTTCAAAACCATGTAATTCCTGCCTCGTATTTGCGAATGACTGTAACTCAGCTGCTCTTCTACCAAACTGTCTTGGGACATTTATTCCTAAATTATCTTAGTAAACCCATGATGGTTGACTCATCTGGCTTTCTTCTAAGTGCTTACAGCAAGCTTTTTTGTTGCAGGACCTTTCAGAGACCTGGAGGCTGGGATTTGCCTGACTCTTCCCTGACATCTCTCCCAGGCTCAGTGTGTTCCTGCCTTTCCCAGCCTCCCAGGAGCTCACATACTTCACAGCTTCACAGAGCTCTGCCCTTGCTGCAGCTGCAATACACCCTGAGGTGCATCTTGTCCCTTTGGCATGGGTAAGAAATGATCAGTCAATTGATTGCAGTTAACCTTTTTACTAAGGGAACCAAAAATCATTTAACAGTTGCCAGCAAAAGGCATTAAGCACAGTCTATTAAAAGCTTTCCCCTTCTACTGATGAGGGATTGCACATTTTCTCTCTGTCTCCTTATGATTGGTGTTCCTACACAAGCTAACAAGAAATCATGCTATGACCAGAGACAGAGGTATCTCATTTCATGCCTTTCTTTTCCTGATTTCCCTGTTTTAGAGTTGCACTCAGCGATCTTTTCTCTCTTTTCTATGTGCCCCTTGAGCTTGGCTCAAGGAAGAACTCAGTAATGAGCCACACTTATGTCTTTCCAAACTTCTCATACCTCCTACTCTCTGGGGCAGTTGGCAGTTTTGTTTTTAAGAACATTTCCTTAAAGACAAAGCCATCTATTCCATTTTCATTTTAATTGCCTCCCAAGAGATCTTACTACCAGTTGCCTGAGTCTATCAAAATCTGCTTCCTCAAAGGCCATCTTATCTTGCTGCTCTCCCTCATGAAGTGAGTCAGTTCCATCCTGGCATGGTCCCTTGCATTCTCTCCTCTCCTTGGCTGAAAGCAAAGATGAAGAGAATCTCCCCTCTCACAACTAGCTTTTGTGTTAAAACTAAGTCCTGCATGCTATACTTCTTTTGTGTAGACAGTCTGTACTTTACTCAGTCACTTTGGGATTGCTTACATTTTATTTTTTCTTAGCTCACCGCTCATGGTGTGACACCCTTTGCCCTTGTGTACTGGTTTTAGCTGGGGTAGAGTTCTTTCTATTTATAGATACTGTGTTTCGAATTTGTGATGAAAACAGGGTTGATGACTTACCGACGCTGTAGTTACTGCAGAGCAGTCATTTCAGTGTAAAGGTCTTTTCTGCTTCCCACACTGCCCTGCCAGTGAGTGGGCTGGGGGTGCACAAGGGTTGAGAGGGGAAACAGCTGGAACAGCTAACCCCAGCTTAGCACAGGGACACCAAACCATACGGTGTCATGCTCAGCAGTAAAACAGGGCATGAGGGAGGTTGTTCAGGGCTGCCATTTCTCCATTTCTTGGGATCTAGCTGAGCAGCAGTTGGTTGGTGGTGAGCAACTGGGATTTTTTTTTGTATCACACGATTTTCTTCGATTAGTTTTGTTTTCCCTTCTCCGCCTTTTTTTTTTTTTTTTTTGTGAGGTTGTTGGGACTTATTTTCCAGGCCGGATGTTTTAAATTTTTTTGTGGTTTTGGTCAATTGGTTGGTTGGATTACTGGTTTTTTAGGTTTTTAACTATTAAATCATCTTTATCTTGAACTGACATTTTTCACTCTTATCCTTCTAATTCGCTCCCCCACCCCAATGAAGGTGGGAGTGAGTGAGTGGCTGTGTGATATTTAGCTGCCTGCCAGGGTTAAGCCATGACACCTTGCCAACCAAATTCTCATTCATCTCATGCCTTGCTGCTGAACTTTTAGTTTGCTCACGTGTCTAAGTCACACATGATTAGATGTAATTAGTCCTGAAAAATTTATGCTCAAGCAATGAATTGAATTGGAAGCAGCAGAATGACTGTGATGGAAGTGCTCGTTTAATGTATCAAGAGCAAGGTCACAGACAGTCCTAGCTTGTCTGCACAGATAGATACACACAGGGTGTGGCAGAGTTATTGAATCCCTCGAGCTGGCTCATAACTTAGAAATGTGTGTGGGAGGGTGTGCACAAATACCTTCAGTATCTTCATGCCCTTGCAGAGGACTGTGCTTCTCTGGCTGTTGAGCATAAGGTGCAGGGTGCAGCTGTCAAGGAGGAAGAGGAGAACAAGGTCCTGTGTTCATGTCTGCTGAAAGTGACCAAGTACAAATGCAATCCATCCTGGCAGACATGGGGGATGGGACCCTTCAGAGACAGAGAAGAACATGGACCACAGGTGATACCTTTGGCATGACAGCAACCAGTCTGTCCCTCAGAGCGGGTTTAAAAATCTGTGCCTGAGGTTCTTCAGTAGCTTTAGGAGGATCAGAGATTTCAGAAATAGGTGCTTTGTCTGCGTGGTTAGCAAGAAACTTCTTTACAGAGGACGCTTTTCAGCTGAGGTTTCATTACTCTGAGCATTAAAATCTATTGAGAACTTTCCTCTGCCAGCAGAGGTCATGCCACTATTTTCTAGAATTTTGAAATCTTTGCTGTTCATTTGCTGATCCTCTTGTATCAGAGCATGGGTAGTGCTGGTATCCATCTCCAAACAAGTGTTGGGGTTTGACTTGATGGATTCTGTTTAGACAGATGAACTTTTGGGACAGGGCAGTTGTATGCACTGGAAAGGCTTCTGGGGGAAAGAGAATGCAAGCAGAGTTTCAGTATTTTCACCTATTTTCACCACACCTATTTTCACCTCTTTCCTGAAGGGCTTCACTTGTGCAGCCTGACACACAATAAAAGTGGATGTAAATTTAAATGTGATTCCATGTTTGTAAAAGCACACAGTGATTTCCTTCGTTAACTCATAATAAATTAATAAACAGAAATATATTTGTCATTTAAGTATCAGTTGAAGCTCATCTAGCCAGTAGAATTTTTCTGCAACAGTAATTTGTTGTGAGCCTCTTCCAGTCTTGACTTAAATTGGCAGTGAGCTTCTGCTTGCTTTCATGGAAATTTATCCAATAGTGTAAGCTGCTGGTGGACAGGATCAAGGTAGATGTTTAGATCTGTTTAGATGTAGCATCCCCTCATGTAAGATGATACAATCTTAGACACAACTCCCTTAAAATCAATGCACAATTTTAGTAAAAATGGTCTTAACCACAGACCTTTACAATCAATTTTGTGCTTTGCTTACAGAATGATTTGACTTCAGCAATTAATCCACCACTCTGCTGTAGCACAATTCAACCCAGTAGCTTTGTAATAGCTTTTAATAAAGATGTAAAAATGAAAAAAAATCAAGTTCAGATGCTTACCTGATACATATTAAAACCTTCAAAGCAACAGTGTAATTATAAAATGCTAAACAATCACAAGAACACAGTTGAATTTATGGTAGAAAGAAACATGAAGTTTAAATTTGTATAATGAGAGGAATTAACGACTTAACTTTGAATTAACTGCTCTTCTCCACTGATTGTAGTCTCCCAGGAGCAACCCGCTTATCTTAGCCCTACAGACTTGATTTTGTTGAAAGAATACATACACACTTACATTACCTGCATGTCAATCACACAACTCTAAGGTGTTCTTTAGCCTTCCTAAATATTAAAAAATGCAGTGAGTTTTGCCTCCATAACTGAAGAGGTTCTACTGCTTACCTTACGAAAAGAAATGTAATAAATATGAGTTCAGTGAGCCTCTGTTTAGCATCAAGAAAATTAAACTTTCTGAGTCCTTTTAGCTAGTAAAAATGAATAAATTGGAAAATAAAATTACAATTTCTCCTTCTCTAGGCTGTACCTCCTACATTTATATGCATGAATTTAAATGTAATCACATAATTCCAGGACTCTCATCAAGAATAATTAGAAATAATTTTATCAATTGTCAACAAGTTATTTGAAGAATTGATTGCACATATAGGAGGAGTGAGGCCTTCTGTAGAAGCAGATTGTAAATCAAAATTTTTCTTTTGCTTTATCTGATGAATAGGGGTTTTTTCATTTTGTTTTTTCCTTTCTGGTGTTAGGGATTTTTACTGGATCCAGAACTGAGATATGTGTGCATTACAAAGACATAGTTAATGATCATAGTGCCTGTGCAGAGAAAGAAAATGAAACTAAAGATTCAGCAGTATGAAAATGTGTGGGCAAAAAAAGGAGCATATGAGTAGGAGAAAAAAAAACTGTTTCTTAATATTTCTCTGTACAAAGTTCACAAGTTTGTCAAATCCCTTTTTTGCTAAAATTAGCTGAACAAAATTACAAGAAATTTCATTAGCAAAATCCCTGGTTTCACTGTCACTATGTGAAATCCTACAGACCAGAAATGAAAGCAGTGGTATCGATGCTCCAGGAGCAGAATTCTGTAAAATGAATCATCATATTAGGAGCTTCCAAGTTTGGTTCTCAAAAAGACTGAACACTTGCAAGCTTGGTTCCAAGGATTCAGAAATTCTGGAACAGAGCTAGATTCTGGGCTGAATCCCCCATGTGCCCATCCCCTCTCTTCAGCATGCAAACTCTCCCTCATGGGGTTCATCACTCCCATCTGGCTTCATCAGCCTTTCCTTGACAAGCATGCATCTGTATTTCTGACTTGGTGCACCTGACCCAGAAGCCAAACCAGGATTAGCACTTGGATTTCACTCTGTCTCACACGGTCTGCAGGATTCAGCTTTGCAGTTTGGATTCAAACCCACACACAATGGGAGCTATATTTTTGTTGTGGTGGGTTTGTTTGGGTTGTGTATTTCCTGGGGTTTTTTGTCCTTTTTGTTTTGGTTTTTTTCCATTTCCAACAGACAGCTCAAAAAACATGAAATTTCTCATTGGTATGCATTTTTCAGAGTATGCCTGAAGAGCTGAGTAAAGGCCTTTGAAGAACTTTTTCCAGGTAAATGCAAAATAATTTTTTGTATTTCCAGCTTAGGAACACTGAATAATTAACATGTGGAATTCGTTGAAACAGTAGACAAGAGAGGCCAAGGTCTAAGAGAGGTCAAGGTCTCGTCTATGTGGACTATAAGAACACTTGTGGTTATAAATAAAAAGTCCTCCTCAAAATGATCCTCAATGATATTTTCTATTATTCAGTAGCTGATTGACAGATATCATGGGTAGAAGAAATCCCAGCTATGGCACCAATCTTTGAAGCACCTGGTGCACAGCTCTGGGAGAGAGCAGCTACTGTGTTAAATGGACTACTTGGGCAAATGTTAAGTTTACAAGGCTAAGTCCAGCTGAAATCCCCTTGCAAGTGCATGTGAGATACCTGCAGCTTCTCCATACAACTGTGCCTATTAGCAAAGATGAGGGTTAGGCAGATTTATGCCACAGTGATGTGAAAGGAGACTATTCTACTCCCTCTCCCTTCTCCTGCAGACAAACCCAGAGGTGTAAGAAGCTGTTCTTCCAATATTGTAATGTTTTCACATTCACACTCTGTGCCTTCCCTAGAAGAGAGGCAACTTTGCAAAGTGTTCATTGTATAAGCCAATGATCTTAAAAAATGGATGTCAGGAGTTAGATCCCTGAACAGGCAGTCTGCATTGCAAGCATCTGAGCTCATACTGTTTCTCTTGCCTTCAGGAGCACTCAAATCCTTTCAAACTTGAATTATTCAGTGAGATGTTTGCTATTGACCTGGTAAGGTTACAACAGGCACTTTAGAAATTTGGGTTGTCTTCTAACTGATATTCAGCAAATTACTACTAACAAAATTAATTTACATTGTCAGCAGTAAGATGGCACTTAATTTCTAAGTATAGCATTTTATAATAGAGTTACATTTACCAAAGTAGAATTGCACCCAGTATGTTAAGATTGCACACAGGGTACACAAAATTCTTCCTTATTCTGGTAGCACCTCTATTAATTCTGGCTTGTATCCCAGCTGAGAGTTGATGGAATAATAGACTCAGTCTTTCTTTTCCCAACCTACTGTGAGAGACTGAAATGTTACAGTTTGTGGCTTAAACATTGCTATGAAGGACCTTTTGCCCATTTTGGCAGAACTGTATAAAGAAGCTGAGAGCACTGATGTCTGCCCCTCCCTGAATATGGCTCCCGAGTGGAACTTAGGACTGAGTTAAGCCATCTAAGGGAGCTTGAGATAAAGGGGGCACTGTTCAATTATCTCAGGGAGAGAAGAATGTGTCTACAAGAAAGCCAAACCCAGCAGCTGTCCTGAAAACCGTCTCTGGCTGGGTTAGGGGTGGGTGAGGCCATAGCCCACAGGCTCACCTGCTGAGGCCAGCTCTGCACACACTGCCCCACAAACCAAGGGGGAGGAGGAGAGTTTTTGGGTGTGTGGCATAACCTCTGGTCAGAGGCACTGAGCACCCACCCTCCCTTACACAAACTGGCTCAGCTGTAAAACACCCACCTTGGGAAGGCCACATCAATGGGACATTCCCAAGGGGCAGCTGAGGAGGTGCCCTAATCCATCAAAGACCCCTGAAGTGCCCCCAGACTGATTCCTGAGGCCTTGCACCACAGGACTGCAGGTGATCCAAGGCATGCAATGATTCAGAGCCGATTGCAAGGGTCAGTGTCAAACCTGCCTTCCTCAGGGGAGATACCTGGGCATTCCCACCTGGCCTGAACATGCATTAATCCATTGAACTCTGTGCTCTGCAGGACTCTCACCACCAAGAAGACCTGATGGACAGCATCAACGGGATGCTGTTGGGATCCATGGGGTGGTGATATTTTCTACTTAATCTGTCTCTCTGCGACTCACTTTCTCTCACCACCCTTTTCCTATTTCTTTTTCTCTCTCTCTCTCCCTCACATTTACTATTAAAATCCATACTATTGACTTCAGTGTATGGTCTCTTTTGTTCCTTAATTTGGGCAAAAGTACCTCTCTAACAATTTTAATCACCAGATGGTAACACCTACTCTGGAGGAGTTTACTAGAACTGATCTTTTGCTGCTGGAATTTTGCCTGCAAAACATAGACTTGTCATGAAGCTGTCTATTGTCTTTTACAGTTTGAGTCAAGATACTTACAAAAATAATCCTACTGCAAAAAACCCCAATGCAGTAAATTGATGAATAATAAAATTTGTGAAGCTCAGATTTAAAGTGAATTTAAGGATAATGATTCAACTCAACAAACATAACTTGAAAGAATCTCTTCAAGATGCTCACTCTCAACTCTTTTTGTCTTCCCCTTATTAAATTCTGTTAGAAGTTCTCCTAGCATAATCACCATCAGCAATTAAAGATGTATTTTCATCAGAATTCTGTTCCACCTTAAATTCATTGTTTGGAAATGGTGTTTGCATCCTCACTGAATTCCTGCTGAGGGGAAGTAACCCAGAATCAATACCTGTACTACAGTGGCTTTCACCCTGAAGAGTTGAGGTCTTCAGGTTCTCAGTTTCCTGTTCTGTCACTAAACTGCAGTGACTACTGCTGCAATGGTCTGAATGCAAAATACTAAATATTTCTGAAGGTTAAAACTGACATTCTCATCTCACAGTTGTTCCCTTAAAGTGAACTTTCTTTTTGTAAGGTCTTGTTGTAAGACCTTGAGAGGTCTTACAAAAGAAACCTTTTTAAAAATATGTGCCATAGCAACTACTTGAAGCTTACTCTGGGAACCCAGTAGAAGGTGAATGCTGGTGTAACAACAGAAAACTAAGAACAAAAGCTTGGTCAGAAACTGTGGGAAGAGCTGTGCTAAAAAGACTAGATGTGTTCTTCAAAGTTTGTGCCTGCAGGGAGCTATTTGATTAAAATGCCTCCAAATTTCATCCAAGTTCTGCTGTCCTTACTCATAATGGCAGCACTTACTGAAACACTGACAACCTCACCCGACACAAGCAGAGTTGAAATTTTGGTCACACGTCCTGCTTATCTCCCCTTCACTGTATTAAATTTTGAAATAGATTTTGACTGATAATTAAGAAAATAAGTTTAAGTGAATTGGATTAAGATGCTGAAAGAAAAGTAACTATCTGAGGTGCTTTCAAACCCTTTTGGCCATGCAGAGATCACTGAAAGTAGGAGTCTGCCATGGTGGAGAAGAAGCCACATATCTCCTCTCACAAAAGAAAAATATTTGACATCTTAGAGCATCTATAGTTCAAGAAAGGTGCATTTATAGAAGATTATAGAAGATGTATGGTGGGTTGTAAAATGCAAGCACCTGAAAAGTGGTTCTAGTGAAGTCCTAAAGGCCTTTCCATGTAAATGTGCTCAGAAGCCATTAGTGAACACTGCATCTCTTAGGCACTTTTCACTGGGATTCTGAATCTCAATTCAGTATTACTAAGTATTACTGCAAAATGAAATGCAGAAGGAAATTTAACACAACAGCTTCATTTTCCAAATATTGCAAGCCTAGAAGAAGAGTTTGGTTATTGCATTAACATGGCCTTATTTTCAGGACTGCTGCTGAAGTACAGCTGCTTCTGATTCCCATGCCCTGAACATCTGCAAATCTGGTACCCTTTATTTTAGTGTCTCAGACTGGATTTAACTATCTGCTTTAGGCTTAAGACTTCAATGCTCCTACAGGCAAATAGGGCAGAACTAAAACAAATGCTGACTTCCTTTTCCCATCAAATGTATGGAGGCTGATCCTCCCCATGATGAGCTGGCCCTCGGTAGGGTTGTCACTAGGAGTGGAAGAAGCTGTTGAGTTGTGAGGCATCACATACCACATTCTTCAAAACCAAGAGGAAAAGACACTTGGGAGCCAAAAGGCTCCTGCATGGTCACTGGGTCTTGCATCTCCTGATGTAAATCTCACAGAAGGAAGAAGGCAAAAGGAAATTTCCTGCTGTAGTTCCCTGTGTGATGGTAGTTGCCTCCTTGCAGAATGAGTGACAGATAACTCTATAAAATCTGTGCATCACCAGGAGCTCACAGGAGACCTGAAAACCTAGAGAGGCAATAATTACATTAACACTGCTAATGAGAACAAACCAGGAACAGAGCTTGAACAGCACACCTCGGCTGGCCACAGTGCTTAAATAATAGTTCATTTCCTGCTGGGCTTTGGGCCACTTCACTGTCTCAGACAACTTGCTGATACTCAGACAACTTCATTTCAGACTGCAGCAGGTACCACAAGACTCTGTATACTTTGCACAGAGCAGACAGATATGACAGAGAACTGGAGACAAAGGCTCTGCACTGAGAGTACCAGCACACCTCACCTCAGCTGCTGAAACAGACAGAAGCAATTTTCAGCAAATACCAGCCTGGACAGGGATTTAACCTTCATTATGATAAGTCCCATATCTTCTCAGCAAGCCTCTGAATAATTTAGTGCCCTGGTTCTTTCTGTCATTTCACATAAGATATTCAGCTTTTATGGAATACAGATATGAGAAACTAAGTTTTCAGTTCAAACGTTTCTTTTTTTTTTTTTTCTGAAATGAAAGTGAATGAGAAACCAAGAAAGTATAGCTAAAGAATTTGTTTTGAGCAAGGTATTTTTATGTTATCTTTTTAGGCCTCCCACAGACAGCTGCATGTGACTCAGAAAGACGCCCAGATGTTCACTTCATGGACAAAGTAAAGGATAAAACAAAGATCTTGAGAGGCATATTTTCATTTGCAAGCATGAAGTCTTTTGCTTTTTGGAAGGAAGTATTCATTCATTTGAGGTTTAGTGTCCCCCGGATGCCAAAGAAAAAAGAAAAACAGTTCCCAATGAGTGACTGTTTCTCTGTAAGCACCTAGGGCTGTATATCAGAATGTTCAGAGGATTATTAACACAGAAAATTAGAAAGCAGAGTTTCAGGAGGAGTGAAGAACAACATTTCAATAGGGCCAGTGAACCAGACCAGCAGTGCACTCAGCAGAGTAATTTTCTCTTTATTAAAGCATTCAGTATCAACAGCAACCAATTTTTCAGATGCAATTAAGCAGTTTCCAAAATGTCTCTTATTAGGAAAACAAATTTTGGTTTCTGACCAGCAAGAATCACCTGGCTTTTGTCAGCTCTAATGTTTATGACTGTGTTTCCTCTTTGCTGACTGATAGCTCACAGAACCAAGAGAAGTGGGGAGAAGGAAAGTGAATTTTTAGCAATTAGAGATGAAGGACTGTGACTCTAACTCCTAACAAGAGGGAAAAAAGAGATACAGAAACACTTCAGAGCACAGTGAGAAATCCATCAGACACAGATTTTGTTTAAGTCCTGTACCCGTTTGGCAAGTGTTCTAATAGACAATAGCTTAAGGCCACATCTATTCTGTATTCTGTTTGACTGGAAGCGCTGAAAAAGAAAACTCAGATGGATTATACCCAGAATTCCTAAGAATAACTGGAGACGTGGGCAGAACTCAAAAACACATATCTCTCTGGTTGATTTTAAAAGCTTTTCTCCAGAAGCATGGAGAGTCAATGAAAGACTTAAAACCTTATAAATCTCCTGGACTTGAAAACCTGACTTTTCAGCATTTCAGTGCTTGTAATGCAATTTTCAATTCTGGGTTTAATGAAAATGTTCCCTCTGGTTTAATACACTGCCAGAAAACATGAATTTTATTCTGTGTCTTAACAGCAGAGAGGAAGAGAAGAAAGCAAATGGTCAGAAGAGAGAGTGAAATCTGTGAAACTGTCTGGAGATGGAAAGTTAAAATTCATCCCAAACAGAAAGGAAGGTTCAAGGTTCTCCTACCAGGCATTGACCATCTGATAGTCTGTACAGATTGTGGATACACTTCAAGGGGGCATTGATGGGATTCCCAAGATGCCTAGAAGCCTACTGGCAGACATTTGCCTTGGCTTGAGGATGCCTTCATACTTTGTGTTTAGAGTCCACCAAATTGTCATGGCACAGCTGCACAGCTGCAAATAACACAATGCACAAGGCAGAGTCCTGTGAACCCTTAAGAAAGTTTTCAGTGTTTCAGCAGTATTCAGTATTTAAATACCTTTAAAAATAACCATATGTGTCACGTACCACATTAAGCATGTGACCACCTCTGCTGATTTGGTCTCTGGTTTGCTTCCTTCCCTTGGATCCATGAGAAAGGTGGCTACCACAGCTGAGACTTGTGTAGCCAGAGACAGTTGTAAAATCACAGAATAGCTTGGGTTGTCAGGGACCTTAAAGGTCATATAATTCCAAACCCTCTGCAATGAGCAGTGACATCTTCAACTAGATTAGGTTGCTCAGAGCTCCATCCAGCCTGGCCTTGAGTGTTTCCAGGGATGGAGCATTCCCCAGATTTGTGTGCAGCTTGTCCCAGTGTTCCACCACCTTTCTTGTGAAACATTTATTCCTTATACCTAGTCTAAATCTAATCTCTTGTGGTTTAAAACCTTTACCCCTTGCACTGTTGCAACAGGCCCTACTAAAATATCTGTTCCTATCTTTCTCATAGACTCTTTAGGTACTGGAAGGCCGCAATGAGTTCACCCCAGAGCTGTCTGTTCTCCAGCCTGAACAGCCCTAACTCTCTCAGCCTGGCTTCATAGGAGATGTACATTTTTGTGTCCCTCCTCTGGATCTCCTCCAATATGTCCATGTCTTCCCTATGCTGAGGTCTCTGGAGCTGGATGCAGTAATTCATATGGGATCTCACAAGAGCACAGTAGAGGAGGAGACTTGGTAGAGGGGGAGGATCACCTTCCTTGACTCACTGGCCATGCCTCTTTTGATGTAGCCCTGGATACTGTCGGCATTCTGGGCTAGAGGTATCATGTAGTGTCAATGACATGACATTGTCAGGTCATGTCTAGTTTTTTATCCACCAGCAGCCCCAGCTCCTTCTTGGCAGGGTCTTTCTCAAACCCTCATCCCCCTGTACTGATACTGGGGGTTGCCCTGACGCAGGTGCAGCTCCTTGCACTTGGCCTTTTTGAACCTCATGAGGTTCCCATGGGCTGCTTCCCAAGTTTGCCCAGGTCCCACTGGATGGCATCCCATCCTTCGGTGTGTCAGCCGCACCACTCAGCTTGGTACCATCTGCAAACTTGCCGAGGGTGCACTTGATTCCACTCTGTGTAATTTATGAAGATATTAAACAGTACTGATCCCAGTGCTGATCCCTGAAGGACATCACTCATCACTGATCTCCATCTGGATATCAAAGAGACTCTGGACAATGCAGAAGGCTCTGTTTTTACTTCCAAAATCAGAGCAAATCAGGCAGCTGCTGGTCACCAAGCACCTTGGATCCCTATCAGTGGACAAGGCACAAAGTCCTTCCTTAGCTCTTTTGCAGCACAGCAGGGAAGATTTAAAGACTTTCCCTTCCAGTATTCTGTAAGCCTGGCGACCTGCTGCACATACGTAACAGGAGAATAAAGATTTACTGGAGAGTTTGTTGAGCTCAGGCAAATCCCAAGTGGAGATGTGCCTTCACTGGAGCAATTCACCAGAATAATGAATACTCAGACCTCATACTTTACACTTGGTGCTCTCCAACCCACTAAACTCATCTGCAAATTTGCATTGCAACAAAGGACACTGAAGATCAGTTTGTTTTAAAGCACAGGGCTCCAGTTTACCACACAGTAAATACTTAAACAATATTGCTGTGAAGGTTTTCTTTTCCCTTGACATTGTATTTGTTTAGCTCATCTCTGCTTTTCCTGGAAATGCTCTTTGAATGACAACATGAACGGCTGTATCCAGCCCTCTGTTAAAGATGCTGCTGTTAGAAGTGCAAACAGAAATCCACTGAAAAGGCTCACTTGGGGTATCTGACACTGTTGAATAGATTACTTTTTATGCAGCTTGATTAGCCCTTTGGAGCAGGACTCTGTTGAATTGGATCAGCTAGAAACAAAAGTTCTAACAGCAGACAGATCTGTAGGAATGGAGTGGGGCAATACAGCACGGATTGGGAGCACACATTTTGCGGGAAGATGGCTAAAGAGAATAACAGCAACTCCAATTACCCAGTTTGACCCCAGAGGCACAGACAGGTGCTACCAGGTAGCCAAGAGCGTGATCTCTGAATCCAACCCTGGACAATATGTTTTCAATGCTAGGTGAAATACAGGTGTTCAAGATTGACCTCCACTTGGTAAAGACCTGGGATCCTTCAAATTCCTCTGAAGCTTCCAGACATAAGCTTTTACTAAAATGAGAATTAAATGCTATAGATATCTGCTACACATGCTCTTCTCTGCTTGTGGTCCTTGCCATAGTTCTCTCTTCAGTTTTTAAAGATGATTATCTAAACCTTTTCTCTGTGTTTATTCTCACAGCAAGCATCCGCTGAGCAAGGCTTTATATTGTTGACAAGATTAAAAATAATAATCAAAGAACCAGAACACAAAAATAATTGCTAGTTGTGTATTTAAATTCCATCAGCTCTGCCCTGTCAGTGGGGACAACTCTGACCACAGAAGCACTCAGGCAGCTATTGATGAGTGAAAATGTCAGATTTAGCACATTTATTGCAAATGTGCATCAGTTTTAAAAGGTTTATTGAAAAAAATTATATCAACTGGGACATGAAAATGAAATAAACTGGGACATGACTCTTTCCCCAATGTCTGATGCATCAAGACTGTGACTATGGGACATCTAAACTGCAACAATCAAGCCTTGTTGCAGATCCATGGGTGATATGTTCTCTTACTCTTATCCATCCTTTCTTCTTTTCTTCCTTTCATCCTTTCTTCCTTCCCTTATACATTTTCTTAAATGAGTGGTATTTTTATGCTTTCATATTGCCATATTAGTGTAGATAATAATAAACAAAATGGTTGCATATCTGCTTTCCATTGCAATCAAATTGTTCTAAAATAAACCAAATATATATATATATAATATATATATATAAAATATATATTTACAAATACTGATCCTTCAGTATCATTTCAGTCTAATCCTCCCCAGGGAATCTATTAACCAGAACCTGGATTACCCTCTCCTTCAGGGGCAGGTTGTAACAAGGTGTGTGTTTGCATTTTGTGTGTGTGCTAACAGGGAACACATGCTCAGCCTTGCTGCCAGCAGGAGCTGGGGATGTAGCGATTCAGCAGCCTAACATATTCAACAATTTCCATCAGATCTTAAATTCAAAAGAGGTTTCAACCTCTGAAGTGCCAATCTGGCTCCCAAATTGCTCAAAACAGCACAACAGTGAGCAGCCCCTCACCGGAGTTTTTGTCTCACATGTTTGACTGCAAAACCTAAAGAATTACCTTGCCTTTTGGGAGTGGGGAGGAAGTTGTCACAACCATCATCCATCACTTAGCGCTCTTCTGCAGCAGCTGTAGGTTTTGGGTCATCCTAATGTGTCTCTATGTTCAGATGTTGATCCCAGCACCCCTGGTGTAAGAAGCAGTTGCATCTGTCCACTGGGACTCATTCCCTCGTGTTACACCATTTGTAACTTGGTCAAACCTCAGCTGAACAATGTCAAGTTAAAGCAGTTTATTTATCATCTTATCTGTCAATAAATTGAGAGAGTAAGGGTATTAGTAAGGACTTGGAGCTTAGCAAACAGGAAGCATTAAGGAAGAAAAAACCCAACCAAACTCAAGAAAACTAATACAAAACCACCCCAAAACTCTGTTTTCTGAACGAATGTATCTAAATTGTTATCTCAAGTAGAAATTAATTAAAATTTATCTTTTATTCTGTCCTATTCAAGCAGTTTTGGTCACTCAAATTCTTCAGATTGAAATCAACAGAGGAAGGGTGTCTCTCTCTCTCTCCCTCCCTCCCCTTAGGTTAGCAAGACCAGATTAAAACAACCTTTCAAAAGATTCCTTTGATTTTTAAAACATCGGTTTGCCTTTTAGAAATCTTTCACCACACTTACAGTCAGTATGATTAACAGCTCAACTTGTTTCAGACCGACTGTTGAATCCAAGAAGTTAGTCATCAAAAGTTTGGGGTTGCACCAGATAATTGATCAAAGGAGTTGCAGTCAATTTGTTTCCATCACTGAACAGCACTAAATCACACACACAAATCCATCCCAATTTAGAAGAGCACTTACACTGAATGAAAAGTTTGATTCAATTGCCTCTGCCATCAAGGATAGAAACACAGAATGATCCTTCTAACCACCGTAGCTCAGAATTCAAATGGGCTCAATGAACCTGCTTAAGAATGAATCAGGCTGCAAATTATTTGCATGAATTATTGAGGAAATAATTATGAATGGCAATTACACTGGGAAGAATTAGGCTTTGTTCACAGAGAACTCCTGAATAGAAAGAATATTCATAAGTTCCTTGTTAGAAATGGTTTACCCTGCGCCAATAGAAACGAGTGAAATTAAATAAAGAATTACCAAATAAGTGAAATGAGGCTATTTTGAAAGCATAATCCAAATTTTATTAGTCTTAGTCATGATTAGTACAAACAGAAGCATATTATACACACACAAGTATGTGTATATATATATACACATATAATGTACATGTAAATAAGACAGAAGGATGGGACATAAGTATACCTTTTGTTTTGCTTTAGTGAATAAATATAATTTGAAAGGTTCTGTTTCTAGAAAGCCAGAGGAATAAACACACTCATTTTGTTTGTGAATCTGACCAAAATAACTGTCTTTCAAAGACAGATCTTGAACAGACTATACTTGCTTAATTCGCTTAATCTTTGGGCAATTTATCCTTAATCATCAGGTAATTTTCTGCATTTAACCCAAGGACTTGTTTATTATTTTTCACAATTGCCTCTGTAAAAATTTGCTCTCTGTAAAAAAAGAAGTCTTTGTAAAGCAAAAAGTTTTCAGCTGCAGAAGTTATTTTATTGGATTTTTTTTCACTGAACTAAAGTCAATAGAAGGTGCTTTGAAATTCAAACATTTCTTCAGGGCAATGAAGCTTCAATTATTGTTTGGTGCAGTGCAACTCTGACTAACTTTGATCATCTCATAAACACATGGGGCAAAAAGCTTTGCAACAAAAGTACAAGGAGAGAAAACCAGAAAGAGTAAATGGAAATAGGTAGCTCACTACAGAGTGTTTGGTTTCACGCATCAGAAGTCTTGGCAGGGGAGGGTGAACCTAAGCAATACCTTTTTCTCATCTCTCCATCTCTATTGCTTCCAACCTAACACAAACCAGCCCTTCTACTTAAGCGTCAATGTAAACTCATGGGACCAATGATCTAGCCTGAAAACCTCTCTTTTGCAGATTAATTAACAAAATAATATTTAATTTGATTAAATTTAGAAACTCAAGTTAGAAAAAAAAATTGGCAGAGTCTGAAGGCAGGAGTGGTGGGAGGATGGGAAGTCCTGGTGCTGAGCAGCTGCAGGCACAAAGGTTTGCCAGGAGGAGAGTCACTTGGGTAAAGCAGATGCTCAGTGAGCTCATTCTGCTTTGTGTTTGTGGGGGCACTTCAGAAAAGCTTTGCAATTCCTCAGGAAAAGAAAATGGCCCTGAAAGGATTCCCTGAGAGGCTTCAGTCAGATACAAACTAAGGCTCAGTTGTAGTTCAATGACTGAAGAGGAAAGTCATCAGAAATTATTAATTTCCTGACCCACAGAGTAGAAGACATGAATGATTTGATCACAGTATGACCCTCTCATATTCCTTCATTTAAAAATGATACATAGGCTTACACACCACTGGAAGATCAAAAATATTGCTATTCCACAGACAGAAGACCAAATAAAACACTCATTCCCTGACACTTTGCAAGGCTAGTCAGAAGATTTATGACCACTATTAAGTTTAGTACTGCTAAACAGAACGGTTGCTCCAGTAGTATGCAAAAAAAATTTGCTAAGTGTATATTCGTTGTGGCGCCAGCAGTGAAAAAACCTTCTTTTTTCCCCCTAAAACAAATACAGTGTGGCTGAAGTGCTACTATTTATCTTACAGACATGGGGTATGTAAAGATTATCCTAATTCTGGTCTTGTTCTCAGGAGCTGCTTACTAAGACAATATACCATTCCTGGACCAGAGGAGAGCTGATTCCTGGTGAAATCTTAGAGGACTATCTCTCTGGGTCAGTTGATAGAGCCCTTTTTCTAGTGCTAATTTTTCTATGTTAGTAGGAATGCTACCATTTTGTGACAATTTTTCACTCTGTTTGTACATTGGTTTTTGCTATTTTTTGTTCATTTTGTATATTTAGATGCTGATGAGAATCTCAGACAGGAACAATGAGTGGTTCATTATAAACAGGCAACTCTCATGATAAACATGAAAGCCTAAAGAATAACAATCCAGTGGAAACTTTTCAAAAGAAGGAAAGGAAACATATGTATTTCACCAACTCCAGGAGATCCAGTGCCACACATCTGTCCCTCCAGGATGTTTATTAAAGGGATAGTATTCTGAGAGCTGCCTGGGTTTGCCAGCATGTTCCAGTTCTTGGCATTTCCAGGAATTTGAATGAAGCTGATACAGCACTTACTGATCGTCAAAATGTCACAACAGCTTTAGAGTGAAATAAGTTGTGATCAATACTTTGTCAAAAAAACAACATAATAATGTCTCTGGCAGAGAAGAAACTTCCAGGAGATGTCTGGGAAGTGTAAATCATGTACAGCAGAACATATCTTCAGACAAAAATAAAAAGTATCTGTAAGGACGAGAAGGGGTGAAGTGATGGATGTACAGACACACATGTACAATGCTGCAGCAAAGAAGATGGGCATTAAGAACCTTGTCCTTGTCAGGTGCTAGGTGATGAACTGGCGGGGGATGAGTCATGGCTTTCTCCCCAAACTGCCTTAAAGGTCAGTGGACTGACCTTCTGTTTTGTGCTTCAAGCTAGTAAAAATCACTGTGAGAAAATCAAGCTTCAGCAGTCATCTCAAAGGAAAGCAGGTATGATTTGCATGGATTCTGTTACCTACAGGAATAACTACAATTAACAGGTACTCCTGGGTGTAGCAGAGATGACAGGTTCTGCAGTACTGATAAGGTAACATGGCTGTGGGGATTGAGACAGGCAGCTGATACTGATCAACTTCCACTCCTTTCCAAGGTTAGTGCCTTTGCAGGCAAGCAAAAGCTTGGGGAGAAGAAAACTTGCTTTCGCAGAGCACAATCTTTGCGAACTGGACAGCCATGGGAGCTTTTGCAAGACCACTTTCTGAAACTGCAGAAATTCACATGTTCTTTGCAAGTCCCCAAAAGGACATGAAGTGCCATATTTGCAGTATCGTTGTTGCATTCTACTGTTTTATGCTAAGAGGTGAAAGAAACTCAAGCCAGATACCATCAAAAAATTATCTCTTCTGGCAAGTATTGCATGTAAGCTATCAAAAAAAAGTTGAAGATGATCTTCGTGATGTGAATCCAAAGAATTTGGACTGAAAACTGAAGCAAAAAGGAATTTTTCCAGTGGTAAGGCAATTCACTCCCTAGGACCCAAAGCAGTCCTGCAGCTTAGGAAAGCAGCTTTCTCTGTTCTTGCCAAATCACTAAATGCACATTAGTAATACACTCAAGGGCACAGAGATCAACAAGAAAGAAATCTTTACAAGCCAGAACTACCGCCATGTAGGGACAAATTGTATGCAAGATTGCTTTAGTGAGGATCTGGAGGAAGGGGAAGGGAATTGTGTGGTTCAAGCTATGAATATTGTGGAGGAGAAAGAGTAAGATCCTCCATCTCTTGAGGTTTTCAATCTCAGCCTTATAATCCTTCTGAAAGCTATGCTTTAGTCAAACAAGTTGCTTTCATACATGGATGACTGCATGAAATGCAATGGCTTGTGAAAATGGTCAGACTTGATGATGTGAAATTCCTTGTTTTTACATGTAGTGAGGGTAGGAAGTTACTCATTTGTGCAAAGTTGAAGTACATTATTACTGCACAGGAAGGTTAACCTTCACCTTGCACAGCCTCTGCAATCCCTTCAGTCTGTGTAAGTTAGAGACAGTGATATTTTTCCTTTCTGCTCCAGGAAAATGTATTTGTCTAAGATCAAGCTGATTGATAATTTCAGAATTTCTGTCCCCTTATCACCTATTAGTTATTGAAAAGTACTTCACAGAACTTTTTATGAAGTTGCTATCTCCTAGCCGTAGAAAAAAGCCAGGTATCATCTCACTTTCTGGTCCAATAAATGCAGAGATGAGCTGTCACTTGCAACAGGGTGGGGAATAGTTTGGAAATCCCTGACACAGGTGGCTTAAATCCTATTTACAAACACAGGTGCTTTTCAGAAGGATTTCATCAGACCCCTGTGCCCAATTTTCCTTTGTGTGATCATGGCTTTGTGTTCTGCACAGTACTCTTCCAGAAAGCCAGAATTTCTTACCTTCATGGTCTTTCTGCTCCCTACAAACAGCAGTGTAGGTGTGTCTTGCAAGAGAGACTGAAGCCTTATGAGTTTTTGCAATTTGCCAGGCTTTAGGGTAGCTAGCTCCCCAAGACTCGGTCCCGTTCGAAAGGTTCTTTGATATTTGGCCTATTAGCCTAAAAATACCTTTTATTAGACACAGAAAATAACAAATATAGAACAGATTGACATACACACACACAATAAATGCATAATTGCAAAACTTCAATGGCTAAAATGCAATTATGGGGCAAATGCTTTCTTGAACTATAAAAATAGTTAAAATTGCAAGTTAAGAAATGCTCACTTGAGCTATAAAAATAGCTGAAATGCAAGTTAAGAAAGGTACCTATAAGTTAGCCGGAATAATACAATTTAGGAAACCAATTATCTTACCAAAATCCAATTTTGGAGCTGGGATACATTAGAATCCTCCCTCAATCTTGCAAGAAGTTACCACAGGGCTGCGTCCAGACCCTGGGGAGAAGTCTTCCTCACGTTCAGTGCCCATGTAGAAAAGCTTTTACTTTTTCTGAGATTTTGTGGTGTTTTATAGGACAAGAATATGCTGAGGGGATCACTAAAAATTTCTCACATTCTCTCTACATTCCACAGGCTCAGACTTTCGGGTGCCACCAGGTAGCCCTGATTTAGGCTGTTAACCTAATCTGAGCCATCCATCTCCTGCCACCGAGCAGGGAGAGAGAGAAGCCGGGGGAGCATCCTACCAGAAGGTGATATACCTTCTTTGGGGCACTCACCCTTATCATAGAAATTTCCTTCTCAAATTAGAGATAAATCTCCATCAAGCCTAACAAACAAGGAGAGATAAGACTGACTGTGCCACCACAGGAAAGACATATCAGAGCTGGAGGGGGAAAAAAAGAGAGAGAGAGAAAAAAAGGGGGGAAAAGAGCCTTTTTGTCTGAAGAGGCCACCTGCATTTTTTCTGTGCTTACAGTGCTTCCATCTGCCCCAGCAGGAAACACTTCAGCATGAATCACAGCTGTCACTCTTTTGGTTGCTGCTGCTGTGTCTGCTCCCCTCCATGAGCTGAGGAGGGATTCAGGGAATTGCAAACTACAGAAGAGGACCTGCTCAGCAAGAATGACGCCAAATGCCTTGGTACTGTAAGTGCTCCATTTCCACAGTTCATGCAGGGTTTGGTAGGAGCTGGGAGTTTTTCCTGTGGTATCAGATTTTGTCTGTGCCACCAGATGGTGGTCAGTAGGTGAAAGCCCAAGAGAGGATGCTTGCAGTCAGTCACACCTCCTCCATTGCCTGGGACAGAAGCCTAAAGGGTGACCTGAAAATGTACCCAAGAATGATCCTGTGAAAAAATAAAGGATCCCTGTCAATGCCAGGAATCTGGTCAATGTAAAAATGTACTAATATTAATTGTCTTTCTTATATAACATGAGAAGTTGAATAAAAGTTTAAGCAGATTTTATTTTTCATTATAAGACTAGAACAAGGAAACTCATAAACATATAAATAAACAGATTAGTATACTGCCAACATCTGAAATGTTCTTACTATAGTCTGCCCTATAAGATTATACAAAATCTTTGTCTTTTTAAAATAACTGGACAGATTTTAATATATTGGCCTAAATTCAAGTTCTAGGGGCTTTAAAAAAAACAAGTGGTATCACAGGCTTTGGAATATAAAGTTATATAATGCTGACTGAGAACAAAACACATCAGTTAGTTGAAAAACTTTGGCGTAAATTAAATTCTTCTTATCTACATTAATTCTGTATGAAGAGCCAAGTGCTCAAGAAGTGCAGATTTAATGAGTAACATGGATACCAATCTGAAGTAAAGGGGTACATCACTAATGTGATGATCTCAGAAGCCCTTGTGAGTTCCTTCAGCTGATGATGAAGGTGGCTGAAGGATTTGCCTACATTAAAACACATAGCAGGACCTCCATCATAAGGGGCTGTTTTACCAATAAACATGTTATGAACAGCATCAAAGACAGCTTCTGTTTTCCACACAAATTTTCACTGCCTAATGGAGTAGGCTCAGCTACAGCTCTGAAACTTGCTGGCTCTCAACTCTCAGCAGAAACAGCAATTCATTTGAGGCTAATGGCACAGAATATAATTGGATATATTTGCGTAAATCAGAATGAGGACTTTTTTTTCCCCCCCTCTATGCTGTGTTTCAGCTCAGCAAAATATATGGTTAATGGATAGTAAACCCTCTGAGTACCTAGTGGGTACTCAGCTGCTGTGATGCAAGTGGTGCTGGTCTAGCAAATTTATGTGTTACTAATAACAAATGTCACTACTTGAAGGCTTATTACAGGAGAGGAAGAGGGTGCAGGTTTACAACACTGGCTACCTCCAGGTGTGATGAGAGTAGAAAGGCTGGAGCCTCACATTGCAGAACCTGAGATAATATTGAGATGTTTTCCTTCATAATTGTTGGGGGATCAGTAACTCTGTCATTACAACTTCTTGTCTGACTACAATATTCTCTGCAGACAGAAGTATGGTAAAGGCTATCACACACTTCCCTTACTGCAGATACTCACACACAGAGATTGTTACGTTGGGAAGACTTTATGTTTTCAACATAATTAAAGTGATTAAAGTGAATTAAAGTGATTCACTTGGAAAAAGACCCTTGTTTCTTTTCTTGTTTGACATCAAAATCCTAAAATCTGTTTTATCCTACTTTGCCTGCTTCCTTTTCTTACATGGTCCTGACATCTAATTTGATTTTTCCACGACAGGATAGAATCACAGTATCATAGAATCACAGACTAGCTTGGGTTGGAAGGGACCATCTATTTCCAGCATGGAACCTTGCCATGGTTAGGGAATCTTCCACTAAACCAGGTTGCTCAGGGTCCCATCCAGCTTGGTCCTGAACACTTCCAGGGATGGGGAATATACAACCTCTCTGGGAAATCTGTTCCAGTGACTCACCACCCTCATATAAAGAATTTCTTCCTAATATATAATCTAAAGCCACTTCCCCTTGTCCAATCCCTCCATGCCCTCCTGAAAAGTCCCTCTCCAGTCTTATTGTTGCCTCCTTGACACACCAGAAATCTGCTATAATGTCTCCCTAGAGTGGTTTGGTTGGGATGCTTTGCTACCGTTTGCTCAGCAGTTTCCCAAAGGCAAAATGGGGAATCATTCCCAGCAGGAAATGATTTACACCTTGGCTTGTGAGCCTGTGGAGGATGTGGTGAGGCTGTTGACATGGCATTATTGCTTCCTACAGAGGGTGTCTGGGAATCACTGGGTAATGTTATAATACAGTAACTAAGGATTTGCTTGCCCCATTATTTTTCTAATCTATATTGTGTTTTTCTCCTTTCACTGATGCTTTCTCACTCTCTTTTCCTGTCTCTACCCTGTGATAATGCCTGCACCCAGGGTGACTATACAGCAGAAACAAATTATTAGATAATTGGAAAGGCAGGTACTTACATTTGAACTGCATGCAAAAACACTCTCTTGGGTGACTTAACATAGAGGTCTTCACAACACAAGGTCTCCAAGCTAAAACTGTCTATTTCACTAGTAAGTCATTTTCAAAACAGATAATTAAGCAGTGAGACATTCCAAAGCATTTATTACTGTTTCATAATGCGTGGCAAAATGCAGAAGAATTTTGGTGCTAGTTTGTTTTTGATAACCTTTCTAATTCTGCAGCCCGTCCTGAATCATTTTTTGTCTTTTTTTTTTTTGTTCAAAATGCCTTTAAAAATACAGACTTCAGTGCAACATGTGACTCATTTAATCTCAAGACCACAATTAGGTTGTAAAGCACAGAGTATACACACACGTTTTATGAAAAGTACATGCTTGTGATTCAGCTGTGAAAACCTGGGGCTGGTTGGTTTTCTTCCTCAGGATGAAATCTAGCCCAGCAAGGTTTAATTGGATCTCTGTGGGAGGCAGTCCATGTGTTGAACTTCAGTCTCTCCCTGTTTTATTTACATGGGTGCATATATGAGTGGAGAAAAGCAGATTGTGATTCCAACCCATTAATGAAACTCTGATGAAAACATAAAAGGGAAGTAAACAAGGGTTTTGTTCTGATTACTCACATGTAATTTTCTGAAAGCTGTGAAGGAGAAAAGGTAGTGTTGCTAATTGTTAAATGGGATACGATCCAAAAGCTGGAGCCAACAGCCATTGGAAAAGGGTATATTTTGGGGATTTGGAGGATGTTTTTATAATCCAGACAGAGCTGGGAGGCAGGTGAGGCCACTGGTGATGCCATTTCCTATACAAAGCTGTCAGTATGGCATGGTTTCCAGTTGTTTCTCTCTGCAAGAAATACGTCATTTCTCATCCCTAGGAGACTTGAGGGCTTCAGATCAATACTTCAAGTAGGTGATTAGTGGATATCAAGGATCAGGGTTTGCAATTATCTAATTCAAAGGTGAGGAAGCAATTGGAAGCAAGTGGCTGCATGGACTAAAATAATTAGATCACATCATTCTTCTAATGTAAAGTACATATATGCTGAAAGATGGAACAGAAAGAATTAAGTACAGTTTCCAGAATTGCAGACAATCGGTTTCATAGGATCAAATGGCACTCTGATTAAAATTATTGTCAAAAGACAGAAGAGGAAAGCACTGGTTTATAAGCCTGTATGTTAAACATTTATATTCTGTCACTGTAACTAGCATTTGAATATAGGTGTCACACTAGGTTAAATCCCTTTGCCAGGCCTTGCAGGTTTCTCAGTATAAACATCACTGGAGATCAGGCACTGCCTCACCCCACCATATGAAGATCATCCAATGTTTTTGCCATGGATGAGTGTGCTGTGATTGTGTCAGGTGCACTGATTCTGACAGCAGGTGCTTCTGGAGAGAAAGCAAGAAATGTATTTAAGTTCCCATCTTCTCATCTTATTTTCTAAAGGAAAAAAAGAGCATTTTGGAAATTGTGTAAAGTCTTCTGCATATGTCATCCTGCAGGTTTCCTGCAACAGGAAGAGTGTGGGGGAAAAAGGACCTAAAGTTGTGTTAATGTCAACAAAAGGCATTTACCCAAACACCTGAAATTACTCTAAAACAGCTGTAATCTTTTAAAGTGGGAAAAATATAATTCTCTCAAATAATGTTATTGATTTCTCATGTAAAAAGAGAGCCTTGAAACAAATTTGTAATTGTTAATGTAAAACATAAATGTCAAACTGAGAGAAACTTGAGCTCCTTCAACTGAGACACCAGAGCACTGTGAACACTCAGCTAGCAGCTGAAGAAGGGACAGAGACTATCAGTGCTGCTACAGAAGGTAATTGAGATCGAGCATGGCAGGCTCCAGGGTTGATGCAGCAGCACTCCTGGATAAATATAGTCCTGGAGACCTTACAGTTAAACTCTGAGCTGATCCCTTACCTTAGTAGTATCCACAAAACCCTTCATAACACTCCTAGGTATGTAAACACAACAGCAAAGTGGAACTGTAAAGTAAAAAAAAATTATAGGTATTTGGGCTGATGAACAAATTAGGTACCCAACATAGTGACTTTTTTTTTTTTTAATATGGCAATACAGTATTGTGAGAAGCTTTTAACTAGTACCAGGTTAAAAGTGTGTCCTGATGATGTGCACCTGCAGTTCTGTGAGCTATGGCAACACAGTGCCATGAAAATGATGGCAGCTGTGCCTCTAGACCCTCCAGCACTTCAGTTTTAGCATCTTGAGTGAATAGAAACATTAAATAAAATAATGGTACAGTTTATTTATTTCTTTTTCATTAAAATGTTATTAATATGTTTAATATTCTTTATTATGAAAACACAACAGAGTCTCCCTGCCACAACTGGCCATAGCATTAGAGCTTGAAAGATAGATTTAAGGACATTGAAAAGCCACCAGCTAAGGAATTTAATAAATTTATCTCCATAAATCTCAGTGGGATAAAAGGATGTAAATTTTGCATGTAGCTAAGATGAGTTTTAAACTCTTAGTAGAAGAGCCAGTGTTCGTGGATTTATTGTAATCACCCAACATTGTCATTCTCTTGTGAAGTTTCAGCTTCCCTGTCTGAAAAAATTATTTGTAAATAGGAACCACTTTAGCAAGACTGAAAATGCCCTATTCTCTAGGGTCTTGGCAAGGACTTCCATTGTGTAGACCTGTATTTAATGGGTATATACGTTTTATTAAGCTTGGATAATTTTTGTATGGGTTTAAATTTGTTATTCTTCTTGGTTTTCCTCCATATTTCTCATCTGGTTATATATATGTTTCATTTACTGTATTTGATATAATGAGAGGTCAGGAATTAAAGGATTGTGCTCCACATTAAGAAAATGCAACAGATCTACACTCTGTGCTGCCACCCTGAACATGCTCTAAAGGTGGAGGCTGAAGATTTTATGCTTTTGCACCTTCCTGGTGACAGTAAGTAAAAAAAAGTCATGGCCCAGATTTTTAAAAGCCTAACTGTAATGTTTTCAGTTTCAGCAAGGAACATGATGGACAGAATCTAACAAATCTGCTGCAGCAGCAATGCCTGTGTCCAGTATAAGAAACCTAAGTCGTTGGTGAATGCTCCTTAAGAGGTTTTGGCCTGTACAATAAATTTTTATTCATCTTACCTCAGTTTACCATATAAATAACTTTGACAAGTATATTCCAGGTTTCTGGTGGGCTACTACCATAAGAGTGAATTAATAGTATCAATTCTACTACCTCTTGTTGGAGTGTAAATCAATCTGTCTCTAACGTGCTTCGTGGAGTTACCTTGGATACAGAATCTGGCCTGTTGTCCCTGGTGGAAAGTAACATCTTAATTGGCGGGGTTTAGTGGGTGTAATTACTTCAAGATCTCCGCTGACATTTCATACAGCATTTCAGTTATTAAACAGTAGTAAACTCATAGCTGGGTCTCTGCGCCACCCTCTGTGCAAGTCCATGTTAAAGAAATTCCTGAGCACAAATGCCTTTCATTTAAAAAACACCTTGTATTTACAGCTAGTCTGGTTGTGCACTTCATTACCAGAAGTAGGGAGGTGTGGATTTTGCCAGCTTGTGGGGAGGAAATGACAGTAGTTCAAATAAGCAACAAAAAAAGCCTGGGGAGCAGCAACTTGCAAATGCAGGTGAGTCAGTGTTGCCGTGCTGCATTTATTCAGCTGCTTATTAGACACTGTGACTTTGTCTTCATGGAAACAAAGGCTTGATTTTCGAGCAGAGGCTGCTGTGCGGCGTGGGAAGGCTGATAAGCACTGAGATGAAGCTGGTCCTGCCCAGCTGGTCCTGCCCAGCACCAGTGATGGAAAGCTGCAGGCTGCAGGGAGCTCTGGTGTCCCCGGAGCTGGGAGCAGAAGGGCTCTGTGCTGGCGCTGGTCACGGAGACAGGAGCCGGGCTGCAGCCAGAGAGCAAGGCTGTTTACTTGTCCAACAGATTCCAGTTATCCCTTTTAATTTGCATGCAGGATTAATTACCTGTCCTTCCACGCAGATGGCTTCAGAATGAAAACACAGTGCTCGGCTTTCATTTAAAGCTCCTTTCATAGCAATGCAGTGGCTGGCAAGGCCCCGTGTAACAAGCCTTGACAGTCAAGTAATATCAGCTAAGGCTCCAGTTAGAGAAGCTGAATTGGAAAAATTGATCTTGAAACTGTCCTCCAAAAGCTACAGCTCAAGGTTACAGCCAGCCTGTGTCCATGGAACAGAGCAGGGAGCAGGAAAACCCAGCTCCCTGGGGTATTGCTCTTCTGTCATGCTCATATACAGGAGAGAAATGGATGGATAAGCCATGTTTGACATTTAAATGTATGAAAACACACTTTTTTTGTTAAGACATTTTACCTCATTCTTTATATCGTAATTTTCTAGTTTCATATTACAGAACAAATCACTGGGTTGTTTTTTGGGGTTTTTTGGATTTTTTTGTTAAAGCATCTGTGACATCTCATTAAAATATTGGCAGTGTGAGGCTCTGACTTTCTTACAAAAATAAATGCATTTTATATAACCCACCAAGTGTACTGACTTTGTTGCTTTTGCCCTTACCACTAGCCTTAGCACATAAAGGCTGTAAAGTGTTTGAAGTGTAGAGCAGATATACACTGGCTTCAGAGAGGGGCTGCCTTTTCTTGAAGAAATCACAGGAGAACCATTTGGACATATTGCCCTTCAATATTAATAGCACCTTCCCTCTCTGTACATTGTAAAAAAATCAATTGGATCACTTGAGGGATGGAAGTAATTTCTATTCACTCAAGTTATTTATGGATTTAAATCCCTCATGCCCTAATGGAAGAATATTCCTGTCATTATTAGCATTACAGAAACATAGGCACTGAAAGAGAGTACTAGGCACTTTATTCATATCTTTCTTACAATGAAGGAACATGAGTGAGCTCTTGATTTCAGTCTTTGTACCTCCAAAGGCAATTGGCTTTTACAGGTAGAGAGGAGACATCTTTTTATCTCACAAGTGACAACTTTTTTTTTTTTTTAATGAGAAGAAATTTTATCTTTGCTTTTTGTCTAATTATTAATTTTTGCAGTTCACCTCCCCTTGGACAATGTCTAGTCATGATGACTTTTATTATTAGTTATGTTTCAATGAGTTCTGAAAATATTATCTTCACTGAAGGAGATAAGTATTTCTTCTAAAGCAAACTCGCTCGCGAACCATACAGAAAACACAAGGACAGAATCCCAAGCTTTAAAATATCAGACTTCAGCTTCAGGCCTAAGATACAAAATGTAAAAATAGTTAAAGCATGAAAATCTACAGTGTCTGGGAGAGCTATATGAGCCAAGGGAAAGAGATGAGAGAAGGGATTCATTTTCAATCAACAAAAAGAGAAAAGAAACAGGGCAGACATTTACAAGAAAGATGTTCCAAATGGCAGAAACTGTGAAGAAGAAAGCTTTTGCCTTGACAATTGTGAGCTTATTTGGTGGGACAGAAAACAAGTCAGTGCAAATTTAAGAATGAACCTAGAGAGAGGAAGAGAAAGGACAAACATAGATGACATAACTTGACATGGGAATATTGAAAAATCCAATAAATTTTCTGTGACTGCAAGGAATTCTTCACATGCAGCTTTCTAATAAGAGCCCTGGGAATAAGAGATGGAGGGAATAAGAACAATTCAGCATAGAAAGAGTTTAGATAGCTGTGTACAAGAAAAGTGGCATCATCCACTGCAGGCAAATATGTGACAGAGCAGTGTTTTGCCCATGCTGCACACTCACTGAGAAGTTCCAGACATTGACTATCCCAGATCAGATTCCCAAAGGAAACAAGCAATGACTTGAGGTCTGAATGACTCCATGTGTACCTGACTTGGAGAAATACTGGCAGTTTTTGTCCAAGAGCAGTGTCCACATCTCCAAGTGCCATTGCAACAAGCCCATATCAAGAATTTGTGTTCCTCAGGAAGAATTATCCTCCTTCCTGTAAACAGGAAAAGCTGTGGCTCCTAACCATGCAGAGCTCCCCAAAGAGCTTCCACATCACAAAGGAACACAACCCACAAGACTTTTTCCCAGACTCAATACTTCCATGACAAATGTCTGGACTGCACATAACCTCTATCTGCTGCCTCTGATCATGGGACTTGCCTCTTAATTCCTTCTAGCTCCCTTGTGGCTGTAGTTCAAAGCTTTTCCAAGCTTTGCAAAGGCAAAGAAGGAGAGAGGAAGTCAGTGTGCATACCTCATCAGTACAGACTATTCTCTCTGCTATCGCATGTTCACATAGTAAAGTGAAAATTAGTCCAAGAATCAATGTCTGATTAATTCTGCCAAGCAGACTAATTCACCCTCAAGTAACTCAACATAATAAGATTTTTTTCCTTCAGAAAATGACTGACGGCAATAGCTTATTTTCCAGAGCGCTACAGAAGAAAATGTACTTCCATGTTTCAGCTCATTTCACCCATATATCAAAATGCAATGATTTTAAAATTACATGAGTGCCACCTCATTTCAGCTGTACAGCAGAAAGGGCACAGGTTAAAAAGTACTTTTATACTTCAGATAACTTTCATTTTTCAAACTTTGACTTTTTCTCCTTTGAGACAAAGGTATCAAATATAACTCTGAGGACTGGAGAACCTGCAGCATGACGTCAATGATATTAAGGATCTTTTCCAACGTAAGTGATTCTGTGATATCTGTGTCATATTCATTAGCTGTGTCTCAACTTCACTAACCTCATCTGAGTTTTTGTGATATACCCATATAAGCAAGATGATAGAACCAAAATTCTTCTACTTTGTCAAACTATCCCTTGCAGCTCTAAAGCCTTTAAAGTATGCTTTATGTGGCTCAGTAATTAAGAAAATACATTTTTTTACTTACCCTTGAATCTGTTACTTCTGAAGATCAAAAGACAGTGTTGTGCTTCTTTGATGATAGAAAATGTTTGATAGCACTTAATACATTTAAGTAGTATGATTCATAAAATACTGAGCAAAGTTCTTGTATCTTAGCTAGCTCAGAGTGTGACTTGTATAAATGCACACACATATCAAACAATGTCTCTGGCTCACCACTGAAGGAATTTCAGCAGAGGGCTGATGGCAGTCAGACCTTTCTCACAGTCTGGGTACAAACACTTTTGCTCCTCCACCCAGCCAGCTATTTTAGCAAGCCCTGTTAGAGGGTTCTGTATGTGACAGAGCTGCTTTCAGCCGTGTGGGTCAGACTTGGTCAGAGACAGAGGCTGCCACTCCCCACACAAACTGTGCAAAGCCTCACTGCTGTGGGAAACCAGGGGTGACACTGACAAGCCTTCAGGTGCTGAGCAAGTACAGCCGTGGGACAGGCCATTTATTGTCTTGCAGAAATAGACAAGAGGAAACAGCATTTACCTGTCGATACCACCAGCCATGGCAAAAATAATGGTGTGGTTGTCAGAGGTTTTTTTCACATCCATGACTCTAAGCACATCTTAGACAAAGTAAATCCCAATAAAGAGCTGACATGGCAAGACTGCTGGTGCAAGGTGGGAACTGGAGCCTTGTCGCTGTTCAGAAGAAGGAAAGTTTAATGGGGCAAGTCACCCTCACACAGGTGAAGCTTCCCTACCTGGTGGGAATGTCTCTTCTAGCTAGCCCTGATATTTCTGTAGCCAGCCAGGCTTTTGAGTGTCTTCTGAAGCTGCCAGGTTGCAGCTGAAGAAAAGGTGATGGCCTGAGAAACAAGTTCATTTCAAGAACACAAGGAACTTCTGTGAGACAGGAGCTACTCTTGGTTATTCCCAAGGAGACTCCTATAGGAAAGAGTGACCTGAAGTGGATGGCTCTACAGGTGATCAGTGTCCCTACACCTTGCTGTCCCTTTTCTAAAGATCCCACTTCTTTAACGGTGATTAAAGGTTACTCTTCTCTCAACTTCATAATTAAATGTTTTAGCTAAGAAATTAATATGCAAAATTGGAACTTAATAAAGCTCATTCCTTGGAGGTATATATAATTATGCAGATATGAACAGAACATTACTTATACATTTTGCATTTCCACAGGAAAACATGGAGTGAGAGACAGATTTTCCTTGTCATTCTAGCAACTGACTATGTTTAAGAATCTGGTCTAAAACATGTACTTTTTTCCCCCCTAAGCAAAAGTAAAAAGTTCCAGTTAAACCAATTTTAATAGCAAATTAAATTATGCTATATAAAAGACTAACTGCAGGCAGTTCTGTGCATATTTTTTTTCTAGTTGTCAGTTAACTATGGCAACAGCACACCCCAAGGACTCTGCTCATGTGAGATAACACTTCTGTCAGGTCACTGACAATTAGTGCATGAACCACCTTTGAGGTCTGGGTTATCTCGGCATAACATGCAATTTCAAGGAATCTTACTGCTTAACTCTAATTAAATTTTTACCTAGAGATCATTTTCTTGGTCATTAAGGTTTAAATTTGAAAGCTTTACATATTATGAATTTCAAAAAACACAGCCTGGGCAATTCCAAGGTCATAGAACCACAGAATATCTCAAGGTGGAAGGGAAACTCGAGAACCATCAAATCCAACTCCTGTCTCTGAACAGGACAAGCTCAAGATTCACACCATGTCCCCAGGAGCATTGTTCAAACTCTTCTTGAGCTCTGTCAGGCTTGGTGCTGTGATCACTTCCCTGGGGAGCCTGTTCCAGTGCCCAACCACCCTATGGGAGAAAAACATTTTCCTGATATCCAACCTAGACCTCCTCTGACACAACTTAAGACCATTCCCTCAGGTCCTGTCACTGCTCACCAGAGAGAAGGGATCAGTGTCTACCCCTCTTCCCCCCATGAGGGAGTTGAAACTGCAATGAGGTCTCCCCTCAGGATGGACACACTATTAAAATACCAGTGAGTCTGAGTTTTGTTCTGTCTCCCTCACATATGCACTAAAAATTATCTAGTCAGAACTAGTGTAAAAATGCAAAAAAAGGTTACCCTTAGTTTAGTAACTGTGGGTGTTCTGAGCTTCTGAATTAAGACTAATATTCGAAAGGGCACCAAGGCAAAATCTGCAGAAGAAAAATCCTAACTTAGAGATGTTCATGGGAGAAAATAACTTCTATAAAATGGCATCACTTTGGGGCTCTCAGCATCAGACGTGGCATAAAATGCCATGTAATTAATTTGTTAACATCTTTTGATTGCTTCATTTGTATCAATAAACAACATCTTCTGCTCACATTCTGGATGTGAGGTGTGGTTTCCATGAACCCTCCTGGATTCAGAGAGTCAGAAGGAAGAGCAACTCTTGTCACTGGCAAAATAATAGTCACCACTTCCAGATCTCTGGACAGCATCTTATGACACTAAGTAGGCCCAGAAATCTTGCAAAGGCAGGTGAGGAGAGGTTACCTACTGGAACCCACACAATGGAAACAGACAACACAATGGAAAAGACAACATTTCTTTCTTTTCTGCATAAATGAGGAAGGCAGAGAAACTGTTTCTGCAGTCTCCCACTGCCTGCCCAGCATTTCTAAAGAACAAAGACTTCAGGTATTAAAGAGTTTTAATGATGCTAAAAATATAAAGATTAAAAAAAAACCAAACAGCCCAAACCTGTAATTAAACCTTTCCCTGAGATAGCGCAGTATATTTTGAAGCGTGAAGAAGTACAAAAATCAGTGTCTCGGGCAGGTAGGAGGAACAGGCTGGTTCCACCAAGGCAGGCAGTAGCACTGATGAGTGTGGTGGGAGGTGTGGGCACAGCTCTGCCACACACCACAGGAGATGGCTGAAGTACTGCCACAGCCTATGAACAAAAGCTTTTTCCTCCTTAGAACATCACTGACTCAGGACAACGTGCCCAAATATAACTTTTCAGCTCAAGTATAATTTTCCAAACTAATGAGCATCTGGGGTCTAAAATGCCAAACCCCTTCAACTCTACTAGGGGCTAGAAATCTACTGGGTAATTCAGGGGAGGAATATTATTTTCACTTTTCCTCAACTCCATCAGAGATACACAGTACTCAGTCAACCCCATGCTCTCACCTCTGTGACATGAACACAGCAGCCTGGCTCTGTGAAGGTCTATTTTGAGTCAGACTATGTCAGTTCCCAGGCGCAGTGCACTGGATGATCAATTGTAAATGGTTGTAGGAAGCTGAGGTATCCTGATGCCTCAGAGAGCTCTCAGAGCACTCCAGAGACTTCCTTTCTAGCAGAATAATTAAATTTAACTTCTCAGAAACTAAGAGCAAGGATGAACTATGAGAGGAATGGGACAATTTAATCAGTGGCAGGTGGCTTTTCATACTATCAGAAAGTACAGTCACAAAAATAAGATCAGAGACAGAAACTGAGGAATCACATCCAGTTTTTGGAGATGACAGCAGGGAGATAAAAGATCACGCTAGGGAAGAGAGAAAAGAGTCATGCAAATTTCCAAAGAGCAAAGATTCTTAGGAGTGTGGAGCTCTTCAATCTCAAGACTGAACCACAATATATCCTAAGGATATCAATGGGAGACATGAGCAGAGCTGAGGGATAGAAAGTACTGTGAAATAATGACTAAATGTTGCTATTTATTCTGTGCCTTGCCACCTCATTCAGAAAAAAAAATAATGCCTTTTAGGACTACTGCTAGTTGTATCCTCTATTTCACTTTTCTATTTTGTTTATTGTCTGTAGAAAAATTGTCACATTCTTTTTTTTCCCCCCATGCCCTTTTTCTCATTTCTGAATTCTGCAAATTTGTTCTGCATCAATTACATCATCAATACTACCTATGATGGTAATGAAAGTGAAGGAGAACGTTCCTGGGATCACTGTGGGTGTTTAAGATTAGATGTGGAAGTTAAGCTTCCTGTAGTATCAACAGAAAGGAATTGGTGCCTTGAGGGAGTCATTTGTCTCCTCTTAAGGCAGGTGTGAGGCACAGGGGGTAACAGCTTTGGAAGTTACCTTTCTCCCCCCATGGGCTGTAGGGAGTCCAAGCTCAGACAGCTGGTTTTGACAAGACATTCAAGTTTTAAAATTAATGAATTCCATCTTGATACTGAAAAAACTTTACTGACTAATGAAAAAAATGTATTAAAAGGCCTATATATTGTGCTTATATACAGATTAATTATGCATTAGAAGCATATTTGTATACAAACTTAGATTTTGGGGGATCTTTGGTCCATATAAAAATCTCAGGAGGGCCAAAGCCCCATTGACACATGTGGGGAAAAATATGCAGGGTCTGGGAAGAAAGATGATTGAACATGGCTGAGAAAAACCTTTACTACCAGCTACCCCTGGGAAACTGTCTTGCCAAGTTCTTGCTGAAGGGATCCATGAAGTGTGGAATATTACTGCAGAGGCATGGTTTGGCTTAGCATACAATGCTGCTTGTATTAATTTCCTCTCATAGAGACCTGGTTTGCCACAGAGGATCTGTTTCTCCAGTGAATTTTCCAAGACCAAAATTCTGCTTAACCATGAAGGTAAGACTGAGCCTGCATGCTTGTGTGGCTACCAGACAGTGCAAATAATCCTCTAGACTCAGATTTGGTGCCTATAAGGACTGCTTGTCCCTGTTGACAAAAATTATAACATTACTGGCCTAAGAAATATAAAACAAATTTATAATTGTGTGCTTTTCTCACTAGCAGATGATAAACACAAAATTTAACCCCTGTTTATTTGAGTGGAAACTCCAAATCATTTGATAAAAAAATAAATTAAAGCATGAGTAGTGAGTTTAAATGTAATGAAAAGGCAAGGCAAGGGACTTAGCTACTGCACTCCTCCTGGGAGTACAGATAAGAACATGTTTCTTGTCTGTTCCAGTAGGATTAAAATCCAAGAAGATGTTTTCTATAAAATCCCGAAGTTAATAATAGACAGTGTCCAAATAGACAGTGTCCCAAAGACAAGTGAAAAATTACGAAGTTGCCAGAATTTTTGATTATCAAAAAACAAAGCATGTTTGTTCTCTTTTATCTGTGAATAAATACTTTTATCTAAAATAAATGCAAAATAATTCTGAAGGATCTTGTTATATAAATGGATTGCACAGTGACTCTCTCCCAGCTGATGGAAGAGTTTTGGCATATAAAGGGTAAATATGGCTTTTGTTTTATTTTAGCTAGAAAGCACCATACTTTCCTCTCTTACCTCCTTAACATCCTCACAACTACAAAATAAATGAAAATAGAATTTCAGACACAAATATATTAATTTAAAATACATTTATCTACTGCAGCAATTTTTATCTAGATAGCAATTTTTATATAGATAATATCTTTTATCTAGATGTCTGTAATAATTTGATAAGGAAAATTTCCTCATGTAAAATAGGGATGAGGAGAAGGAAAGAATAAAAGACTTTAGAAGGACTGTGAGTTGTAAATCTTTAGATTTCAAACACATACATAAGAAATCAGGATTGGATATAAAGATAGCATCCAAATCTTATAGTTAAAATGAACCCAACCTATTTCTATATCTGTATTAAATACAAATCACAAGAAAAGCACACTTCCCTTCCAGAAAATCAGATGATCCAGCCATTATTTCAATCCCAAAGGAGACAGCCACACTCCCTCTGCAACCTATATAAAGCAATATACATATAGAGAAGAATAGTTCATTACTCGTAGTTTTCATTAAAAAGCTTATTTCCTGACTTCACCTGACATCACTGAAAACATTTTGTTTCAGGTACCTGATGCCTGGGCTAGTTAAACTGCATATGTTATTAGTTTGTTTAAAGAAAATAGGACAGAAGATAGTTGCTTTTATTTCTGTTTCTGTTTTTCTCAGTTAAAAACAGCTTGATAAAATTAGTAAATAGAAAATACTGGGGTTAGTATAGTTTAAAAAGGAAGAAAAACTTGGAAAATATTCCAGAACAAGCTTCAGCCTTTGAAAAAGGGAGCTATAAATGTCACAACCTTATATAAATCTTAGTGGCACATAAGCTGCTCAAAAACGAAATTGAGTTGCACATCTTCCTCAGCTGCACATGCCCATGGTAACAATCGATTCTGAAAGGCCTCTGAAACTGTGGAAGAATTTCAGAGATGCACTGATTTATGTTTCAGAGCCAGAAGCTCTAAAAAACTCCAAACTCAGGCCACACTGTTGTTTTAATTCAGGCAGACAATAAATGAAGTGTGAGTCCATGCCCTTCCCAAATGCAGGGGTCAATGGAGCCCTTTCCCATGGGAAGGCCTTACAATTGCTCTCCTATCAAAGTTAATGGAAAACCATGCAAGGACTTCCTTCTCTCTGAGCAGAGTGCCCCTGGGCTTCCACACAGGTCCATGAGTGTGATTCATCATGTGGGCTGTGGCTAGCATCAATGAAGAGGGAGGAAAAAAGAGGAAACTCAAGGTTTCAAGATGAAACCCTTATCTCCTTCTCCATCAGCTGTCATCTACTATCCATGAGCTGGCCACTAGCCCTCCAGCTCTGTCTTTGCCTGAGCCACAGAGAAACCCAGTGGCTTGTTACACTTTAGAAGATCTTATATGCAAGGGTAGGAAAATCATTGTCCTCTAGAGTTAATAAGGGTAAAAGAGAGATACAATTTTCTGAAATGGCATAAAATACAAGACCACCGTGTAATAATATACTCTTCCTGTTGCCAGACAGGTTGAACTACTAACAAGTACACCCCGTGAATGCAGGCCTTTTCCTGCTGGAAGACAGGCCCAGAATTTCATGTCCATAATGTCTAGAACCAGTATAAACTTACTAACTTTCATCTTTTCATGCTTCTTTACTTGAAGAGATGTTTCCAGGCTAATAATCATACAGGAATAAATATTGTGTCTGTAGAGTTGAATACCAATACAGGATAAACTAGAAAACTTGGGTTTGCTTTCCTTTTGGAATATAGATTCATCAGAAGGGATCAACCAAGCCTTTCTTGCTGAGATTTCAGTGAAGTAGATTGTTGAATGTGAGCAACCAGAACTGTACACAGATGAAATCACTGCAGTATTAAACACATTACACATATTTAGCCTTATACATATTAAGATTTTAATATATTTTGGCTTTTCCATTCCAGAACATTTGTCATAAAGGACAAGAGTGGAAGTGGAAACAAAATGGGAGGCATGGGTCTTTCAGAAGTAATGAATAAATGATAGATTACTAGGTTTTTGTATTAAAATTTTACATTTTTAAATATTCTCATTTTTCAAAATTCTGCCAACTTCATCTTCCCAGGACACTAAATATATAAAAAGAAACTTTGTCTTCTCTCTCCACTCATAGAAAACTCACTGACTCCTTATAGTTTTCTTTTAAAAGAAAATAAGTACCATCTAAACTCCAAAACCAGAGGTTTGCAAACAGCAAACATCACATTGACCACTAGCAAAGCCCAGCGTCATCCTGTGTTCATTTCCAGTTGATTATTTGTCATTTTCCTGGCCTGGTTAAACACAAATCCTCCTCGGGAAAGAGGGAGGCTCCTTGGGTATCACCAAACCATCAGTGTCAGAAAAGAGCTGGGGAATGCAATCTGATAGAGCCTGAGGAGCTAGAGAACAGGGAGACATCAATGCTCAGCTAAATGCCACAAAGCAAAATCCTCCAAAAAGCAAAGAGATTTGCACCTCTGCCAGTGTTTTTTCATTTCATGTATTTAATAGTGCACTCTCATCTCAGTAACCACAAAAGGAATTATAATTTCTAATGGTTTTCTTGATCAGATTCTTTCCTTAGAAGTGTAAAATTATTACAACTGTCACTCTACTTTCATGTGCATTGAACTTACCTCTGTAACAGGCATTAATTTCACTCAATATTGAATTCACTGTCATTTTCACATCTCAGTCCAAAAGAAGGCTGTCAAAGTTATTCAAACTTATTCAAAGTTACCTCAATTACTTGAGATAATACATCACAGTGTTTAGTCCCAATGCCGCTGAACTGGAAACCACAGAGAACATGTTGCAGAGCTGTCAAACAAAGCTCTGTACACAAAAAACCGTGCTCACCATTTTCTAAGCTACTTTCAGCAAACTGTGCCTCCCTGTCCTCTGATATTCACAGAACAAAGTCACGCAGATGTACTGAAACAGAATGTCTCTTCTAGTGTGTAGGACATCCAGCATGCACTTGAGAAGTGAGTTCAAATAATGCTCTGCTGCTGGCTTCCTGTATCAATTTGGGGCAGTTTCTTCGGAGGGAATTAAGGTCTCTGCAGTGCAAGAGGGTGTGTGTGAGCCAGGGCCACTTGAGCCAGTAGAATCCCAAGAACAGGAGAGCCAAGCGGACAGAGGTGTGAGACAAATGACGTCCTCACTCTGATGGCAGCTTTGACTTCACCTCCACTGAATACACAATGGGAGCTTAGACACTTCTAGTGAAAGCATACACAGTGTGGAAACCTAAATTTATGGGTCTAAATCTGGAGATGAGTTAGACCTTACTGTCAAATCAACAGGACATATAAATACGCTAACAATTTTACTTAGCTGAGATGAGTTGTCTACCTGTGAAAATGGAGGTATTAATGATTTTCTGACACTCAAGAACAAATATATTAGAGATAAAACTGAAAAGAAAAAAATTGCTAACAGAAGTGAATGAGCAAAAGGGCTGTGCAATATCATCAAAGAGAACAGAGCTCGGCTTTCACGGTGCTGCATGTTGGGAGGATGAGATACAATCACAAAAAAAAGATCCTTAGGTTGGCTATATAAGCTTTTGCACCATGAGGATAGGGAACAGTGGAAGAGGCTGCTCTGAGAGGTTGTGCCATCTCTGCCCTTAATGGTTTTCAAGAACAGCTGGAATAAAATTTTGAGGGCCCTCATGTCTGACCATTGCATGCTACAGGTTGGACTAGACCCCTCCTGAGTACCCTGGCAGAAAAGTCTGTCATCTTCATTCTACTACAGAAATTCAGAATTCATTTTCTGCATTCTTTTTCCACGTGAGAAAGGCTTCAGATGAGAAGTTTGAAAATCAACAGTCCTAGGGTTACCTTCTCCTTTTCTGCAGTTTCTTTTCCAACAAAAACAAGAACAAAAAAACACCAACAAAAAAAAGCAAATTAGCAACATGGAATCATTAAATCATTAGGGTTGGAAAATACTTTTAAGACCATTAAGTTCAACTGTAAGGGAAAAACCTTGAAGGGGATATGTATTTTAAATATTGTGCTCTATGGATGCTTCCAGAAAGCACATCTTAGATCTGTCTTTGGACATTTCTTGTGTCAAAAGCCTGCGAGATATAAGTGATCACTGCTGCCAGCACAGAAAAGTAAGATGCCAGGTGGTACACAGGTTTATTGAAGGACAGGTCACATTCTTTCCCCAACAAGTACAAAGACAAACCATCTGCCCTTTTAAAGGGCAATTTCATATCAGCATTTTAGTTTCCACTTTATACTGATCTCCATAAGCATTAAGGCATAACCTTTGTCAGATGCCCATGTTTAGCCACCACAATTGCATTATTAATACATTTTTATTTAATATGGAGCATTTGATGTACAAGTACAACTGGGACAAGTCCCTGTGGCTAATATTCATTTTAGCTATATGGCTATTATGTTGCTGAGGGCTATCTGCAGCTGCATCAAAGACAGTATGAATACACAGAACAGTGCTGAGTCCACAGAGCCATGAGAGCATGAGCTGGCTTTTATTCTCTTCTCTTGCATCAGCAGCATTTCCAAACCATCTTTTAATGAGTGCCAGCATGAGCAAAAACAATCGATTGGATAGTCAGCAAGCCCTCCAGCTATATCCTGATTAGGCAGAAGTGGTCGGTAAAGAGCTGTATTTTTACTCACATCCTGGGAAAATGTGAAGAGAACAGTGTCATATGAATTCTGCCCTACCAGTTCTGTAGTGTTTCATAAAAGTCATACTATTGCATCTTCCCATGCACCTATCTGCCCTTCCCATTCCTGAGGCAGCAGCATCCATACCTGCATTGCTCAATCAATACTTACCCATATTTACCTTACTTAGGTGTCATCATAAACAAAAGCCCTACCAAAAAAACCCTACATATTAAAATTACATGTTAAAAAACCCCCAAACACAGAAACCTAAGTTTTCATTTTACAGTTCTCTTAAACATATTTCCCCTCCATTTCTGGAAGGGGATTGCTAATGACTCATTCTTTCAATGTTATATCTATCATAGCTCTACTTCTCATCTTGTTGTCACTAACAGGAGTCCAACTACAACCATCAAAGGGTGAAGGTTAAAGTAGAAAAGATAGTTAACACTTCTGCCTTCCCAGCCCCAGCGATGGCTACATTGGTTTTTCTTTCTTTTGGGCACCCATAGAAATATTTTCATGTTTATACTCTTACAAATAACATTGTTTTCTTATACCATATACATTTTCACACCTGCTAATTGTTCAGGAAAAAGCCTCAGAATATCTTTAGAAAGCTATGTTGAAATAGGTTTACCTTTACAGGGAAAAAAAAAGGCACAGAAGAGCAGAAGGCAACATTTTAAGCTTCAAGACTTCCATTTATCAACCACCCACACAGTAAGCTTGATTTTCAGAGGAAAAGAGCTGAGCCCCTGGATTCCCATTTGTCACAATTACCATGAAAAACTGAAGAGGTTTAACCTGCCCTAGCAGGAACAGAATTGAATCCAGGAGCTCCCTGAGCATGTAAACACCAACAACAGGTGTTTCTGACCCACAGTTTTTAACCAGAGATGCTGCAGGGCAAAAGAGTGCTGTAGAACAGGCTGGAAACAGTCTTTTCAGCCTCCTCTTTTCCTCAGGAGGAACCTTACTCCTGGTAGGGCTGTCATCAAGCCCAAAAAGCCTAGAAGGTTTTACTTTATTTTTATGGGGTTTTTTCCTTCTCCCTCCCTCCCTCCCTCCCTCCCTCCCTCCCTCCCTCCCTCCCTTCCTTCCTTCCTTCTTCTCCTGGCTGTGTAAGCAGTTTTGAATGCTCTAATTCACATGAGTAAAAGCTTCTGGAGAAGGGAAGATTACAGAGATTATTTAATGAGAGACAGACTCATCCTCCCCATATTCACTCCTTCTAGCTTTGCAATCCTTCATTCTTGGCAAGCTCCAAACAACAACCTATCCCTGCACCTCATCTATTGCATTTACTACTTCTCTTTGTTCTTGACCAGATCCCTGCTCTGACCAGATGTCACCAGTCCCAGATGCCTGCTCAGTTACTCTATTCCCTGTTTCTGTTTTTGGCAAAAGGGAGGCAGACTTAGATCATTCAAACACCAAAGCAGAAAAATCTGAGTTACAAATATGCAAGTTTTCCTGCTATGCGACATTTTAACAGGCTTTTTTGTTCCTCTTACTAGACAGCAACTGACATGGCTGTGAGGGGTTATTATTACCTTCATTTTTGCAGGCAGAGAAGCTAAGAAAATGTTACTTCACATCATTCCTTCAAGCAGGCCTAGGATTTCTGACACTCCCACCTACTTCAATGGGAATATAGATTAGCTCAACACCGAGTGCCTTTGAAAACCCTTTCTGCCTTGAAGCAGCTCAAAACCTAACTCCCAGGCTCCTTTTAGTCTGTAAACACTGCATCTGTTTCTAGGAAGTTAAAAACACATCATTTTGCAAAACAACTGTGCAAAACCTCTGGAAAAATAAAAGACCCATATAAAAATGCATGAAGCTACTGCACTTAGGCAATACCAATATGGACTTTAAACCATTTCCCAGAAAATACATGAAAAGGGCAAAAGATTATAAACACTGCAGCTGCTGATCTGCTCAACACATCTAATGCAATATTCAGTCTTTTCCAGAAGTGGAAATCAATTATGCCTAGAATTATTAATGCAGAGGCAATATGTAAATATGCAGAACTGCCAGCCCTGGAGTGAACAGAATACATGTTTCTTGTTAGGTTACTGCTGAGACATTTCTACAGCACTGTGGAAGTTTGAGTAAATGTGTAAAAAAGTACATAGTACTTTCAAAATGCAAAAGCTATTTTAAGTTGCTGCCATAACCAAGATCAATGGTGCAAAGTTTAGTGAAGTGTTAGATTACCACAAAAATTGCAGTATGAGTCCCCCTTCTGTGTTAGCAGTGGAGCCTGGCACTACTTTGAAAATCCAGAAACTTCCCTGAGGTTCCACACAGCCCCATCTCTGCTCTTGGTACCTTACAACACTTCCATTTCTCCAATACTAATGAGATTTTTCCTAAATAATGTCAAAGAAACATTGCCACGGTTTACAACAGCCCATTTCTCTATTAACAGTGCAAGCAGTCAAAATAAATTAGAGATGAGTGAATTAGTTAATAATCTTCTCGCTACACTTCAAAATGAGAACAAGCTGCTCAGTGAACCTTGGACAAGCATTACCACTGATTCTGAGAGTTTTTAACTACCTAAATAATTCAGGAGTGTAAGTCTCAAAAACTGCAGAAGCCCTGGGCTTCTTGGTCATTCAGATACCCCTAAAAACTTTCTCCAGGTCCTGGGCCAGTCAACTGAAACCTGGCACACCCAACATCAACTTCAGCTTTAGTCAATGATAGTTTCTAATAAAGTTAAAGGATGCCATGGAGTGAGTTGGTTTCATGTAATCTTCTAGGTTACAAAGGTCAAAGCTGCCAAATAACCTTTCTGTTCCTCATAGAAGCAGATGGCACAAAGGATCAAATGGGCATGAAAACAGTTATGAAAACTGCTACGGCAACATTTTGGTCATCAATTACAACAGAGATGGCTGTGACAGAGCTGAGGCCACGGGTGACAGATCAAACATTGAAGCTCTTTGCTGCATTTCAAAATTAATGAAGGGTGTTGGCACACCAATGATCCAGAACAAGTTCAAACCAGTCAAAGGCTATGTGCACAGGTACACACAAAAAGTACAAAAACCCCTCTACACCCCACATCTGTAGAGAATTTTATAATTAAATTTTCTACCTCTCACTTTAAACTTCTGAGGATCAAACTCTCAAATTGGAGAAGGCACCAGATTGCATGTCAAATAAAGCTGATTGAAGATACTGCCTTCTGCTTTAAGAAGCATCTGCTTATCCTTTTTTTTTCCCCTCTGATGGCTTTGACAAGCATTGATGAAACAAAAATATTAGTGGCGTGTATTATTCACAGTTATGAGATCTATATACTTCTGGCATGCATGGCAGCAAAGCAATCACATACCTGTGATTCCAAGCTGCAGCAAGACAACTGCTGTATCAGCCTGGGCTCTGAAGAATACCTCCCAAGCTGTACTATGCATCCTAAGGTTCAACACTGAAGTCTGCTTACTGTTGAGGATTAACTTGCCCTTGGACTGCTTCTCAGTGACCACAGCTCCTGATTTCTTCCAGGTGTGAGAAATAGGTGACCAAAACTGTCAGCATTTTCTCAGCCTTAGAGATCACATGTTCAGGTCTGACACCAGCCACAGATAGTCTGGATACAACTCCTCGCCACTTTTCCTCCATGTGTATGTGTATATTTATGTATGTATAGACATATATAAAAAAACCCAAATTCACATAGAACATCCTAAAAGGCAGAAGCTCTGTTGCTCAGTAGCTCAGGAGACTACTCCATGCTTTTTACAGAATGTTGCTCTTGTCATCCTTCACAGTCATTTTTATGTCATTTTAATTAACATTCAGCTGTTCAGGACAGCTGCTGAACATAGGGCAAAACCAGACCCTGTACACTTAAGTTTGCCCATCCCATCTGTGCATCCTGTAGGATGACAGCAGAGTCCAGGTTACACCTCTCCCCTTGAAGGCCCCAGTCCAGAGCAGAGCTAAACTCACAGCCACAGTAGGTGTTCCAGTGACTTCTAGACACCTCCAAGAGAGAAGATTCCACCATATCTCTGGGCAATATGCATCAGTGCTTAAGACCAGTCCAATAATCAAGTATTCTTCCGCAAGTGTGGACAGAGGTTTCCTTGCTGCTGTTGCAGCTGCTGCATCCCAGCCTCAGCTATGTGCTCAGAGAAATCCCATGCTTGATTTCTAACAACCTTATTTTAAATAGTTGAAAGCAATTTTCCTTAGCCATCTTTTCCCAGACTAAACAAACACTGCTTCCTCAGTTGTGGACAAAACAGACTTCAGTTGGGGAAAATTACCTTCATTTATTGACAACTAAAATAAATATTTAACTACAGATTTGAATAGTGGGAAAGAAAGAGGCAAACTTTGAAACAGCTTTCCTTCCCGTGTTCCCAAGGCTGGCGTCCCTCCAGACTGCAGTGCTCAGGGATGCAGTCAGTCTGTAATGGCTCGTCTTCAACACTCCACCTCCCTCAGCCTTCCCCCTGCTCTGCTGTGGGACCCTTTTCCAGGGCTGCAGAGGAATCCTTTGCCTCCAGGCTTGGTCTTCCCTCCTGTTTCCTCCTGTCAGGTATTTTCCGCCTTCCTCAAATGCACTTTTCCTGAGGAACAATACATTGGCTGCAGGGCTCAGCTGTGCCCTGCAGTGGGTGGGTTGGAGGTAGCTGGAACTGTCTGTGTCCTGCACAGGGCAGCCCCCAGTGCCAGCAGCTCACCACAGACACCCAGCAGAGCCAGGTAATTAGATGATCCCTAACTCAATCCTCTTCCTCTGCTGATGGAAGGCGTCAGCATGGTGCTGCCAGGAAAGATTAAGACACCATTGCATGCATCAGTCTGTGTGGTGTCCTCCACCTATAAGTTGCCTGCTCCTTTCAGAGTTTTACCAACATGAACTGTTTATCCTCCTTAGCCTTAATTATCTGCTTCCAGCACACTTTCAAAAAAGAGGAGTTAAATCCAAGCCATGTCCAACCATCCAAGCACCACTGAGGTGAGAATTGCTAAAAACAAAATTGGGACCAAAATCCATGCTATGACCTCTGAAACTTAAAGAAGTACTGGAAGAGCTTGAAGTCCTTTAGTGACATTGATTCCAGATAAAAAACAGAAGGTGATATTTAATACTAGCATAATAATTACAGTTAGTATATGCTAGCAGTGCTTCTCAGCACAGAAGACATCTGGCCAAATACTGCCCAACTGATAGCTTGGGTATCTTGCCAGGAGGCAGAGATTGCCTCTGATTTGTATACACTGGGAAAAAAAAAAGGCTGAAACAGCTTTCATTACAAGCAGGCTTCAGCAAGAGCCATATCCTCAGCTGCATGAAGCTGCCAGCAGTTACTCTCAGTACTCATTAGGAAATTACTTTCCCAGGAACTGTGGGTCTTGCAGACCTGCAGCTTACACCTATTGCCTTCATGAGACTGATGAGAGCTGCATCCTATCCTCCAGTGCCTGTGTTCTAAGAGGATGTTCAGTCACTGGAGAGGACTGATGCAAACACACAAAAGCTAGAAAAAAATTATTACCATAAAAAAATCCCAAAACCCACAAACAAATCCAAGCATAGAAAACTCAGTCCATTTTGTTTACAAGAGGAAAAACCATGAGGTAACTTAATTGCTGTGGTAAAATTGTCACACGAGAAGAAAATGCAGTTAGTGAAGGGTGCTTTAGCCTAGCTGGTGAAAAGCAAAACTAAAGGACTTGAAATTAGAGTCAAATATATAGAAGTTAAAAATAGAAGGGTTCTAGTATCAAGAGGGATTTAGCAGCACCCAAACATGGTTAAAGGCATTAGAAAGTCTGATAATTGCTTTTTAGCTTAAAAATCAATGCATCTATACAGGCAACATCAGCTTAGGCCCCTGTACACTTTGATTCGATATTCAGCAAAAAAAAAAAACCCACATCACTTTTTGTTGCCAAAGCCTGAGCTGCAACAGGCCTTCTAATTAACCACGGCCTACAACTATCCTAACTCACCACTTATTTCAAATTACATACATAGGTTTCATCTGGGGTGGAAGCACAATTTGAGAATGTTCATACACAGTAACTTTAAAGGGTCACTGGTGAAACAAATGAAAAGCAGTCTGCTCAGCAGGATCCTACAAAGCATTTATTAAAGGCAGAACAAATACCAATGAGATGTAATGAATTAAGCAAAAGAGCAATCACGTTCTCTGAACAAGAAGCCATGATCCTGTTCAACCCCTACACAATGGGATGAGCTGCAATAAGACTACCCACTCCCTTCAGTCCAAGTGCTTAGTGGTGAGCAGTGAAGGCTTCCTGTGTTTGCTTGGCTCCCTACAGTGGCATTAGAACTTTCCTTAGAAGAAAAGAGAGGGAGCCAAGCTTTTTATCAAGCAATGGAGGGTTCTAGGTCGCCAGAAATTGTCATCATCATTCCTGGATGCAGTGTAGAGCAAAAATATTTGTAAAATATGTTCCTATCCTAAACTCTGATCATGAAATGCAAGTCTCATTTGATGCCTGTGTGAGATTCCGTGAAGATTTCGCTAGTTGAAGACAGTGGCAGTCAATAAGGTTAGAAAACAAAAATCTAGTGATAGCTTTTAATCCTTTATTCATTTATAGATCAAGGGCAGATGAATTCGCTACATTCAATACTGTAAAGAGCTTTTTTCTTTAGCTTTAATGTTACATTGAATTTTATACCATTACACTTAATGTCACTCTTGAATTTTTCAGTACCTTTAAGATGAGTTACCACAAAGAAATTCCCAGAAGCTCCTTGAGCATCCTTAGAATGATCACTTCTGTCACACCATACAAGGAAAACCAGCAAATGTTTTATTATTTTTTCAGACACTTACCAATGAACCTTGTGGAGGCTTTCCCCACCCCAAAGCATCCACGAGTTTCTCCAGATGGAGGAAATAGCAAATTTTGATTGATGTTGTGTTGCGCTAGAGACAATTCAGTATAGTATTGATACAGTATTGACAGTGTAATCTTTATACTTTGGTTACTGAATCTAGTTTGGGTGGGTTTCCTGTATCTTTTTTTTTGTGTGTTTGTTTAGCTTAAAAAAAAAATTGCTTTTCTCTTTACAATACAGCTATGAAAGGTTCTGGAGGTTTCATCTGACAATACAATAAAGGATTTTTTTCCCCAGTTAAGTGCAGTCAGCATTTGCTTTAACACAAGTGGGAGTTACAGAGATCAGCAGTTCCCATATAGTAACCTCTGAACTGGCCTGGAGAATGATACTAAACAGCAGAACCCACTCATACATCACTCAGAGCTTTCTGCACTGATTACTTGCAGAAAAATAGGGCTATCAGAGCCTGTTTGCCCCCTGTTGGGCAAAGACAACTTTTCACCAGGTGATACAGGACAAATAGCTAAGAAAAGATTAGGAGCCAACGTCATGTTTAAGACTTGGTGCAGGGAGATACTTTTAAAACCAGGTGTGCTCTGTTCAGCACCCGTGTGTCAGTCTTGCCCCAAGAGATATTTATTTCTTGCTGGTTCTGGGCCAAAAGCCCTGCATGGTGTTATCCTGCTGGCAAAGGAGCCTCTGCAGGGCCACAACATCCTTCCACTTCATTTGAAAGCTGTGAGCAGTCACCAAATGACAGGAAAAGAGAGAGAGGAAGGAGTACAATGTCCAGCTAGCAGATGCACAGGCATATGCGGAAAATTGCATTTGTTCACGGGTGCTCAAGTGCCTACTGAAACATGCCTGCATGATGTGAACACACTCTGGTCTCCCTGGTACCTCTTTTATTCAGAGACAACACCACCTCCTGCACCACCACCCACTGTTAGCCAGAACAAAACATTTGTTATCCATGGAGTACCTCAGGCAGCCCATACCTCTGTGCACATGACAGTAGTTCAGCAACTGTCTTAAAATAAATCTGTATAAATATCTGCAAAAGCTCAGAAAGTGTAAGGAACACAGGCTCAGTCACAGCTCAGCAACAAAACTGTCCAAGGAGAAAACTCAGGTTTCCCTTTGACTCAAAAAGCTTCACAGACAAGTTTTTCACTTAACTGTTACACACTGCCACAGCACGCAGAGGACTGCTCAGGATAGAAGTTTTCCACTGACTCTAACAGCGCAGCTTCTGCCTTCTATTTAACAGGTTACAGATGAGAGCAAATACATTTTAAAAACAGCTGCAGAAAAAGTGTAAATCTGAATGGGTAAGCACCTTGTGAAAGTAAAACTCAGTTCATGTTGGGACAGCACAAGGACAACATGACTGATAAAAAAATTGAAACTAAAATACCATGAACTTAGCAACAATTGTCATACAAAAACACTCTCCATATAGCTAGATTACCTGGAAACAAAAATTAGCACTCAAGTTTTCAATGAGCAAGAGAAACATTTTCTAATGTCAAAATTATAACTGATTTTTCACCTCTTTCTTGCACAAACCATACAAGATCTGTAATACTAGAAGAGCTTCATCTACCCAACCTGCAATGTAAGATTTTCCTCCACTAGACTTCCTTCAACAGAATACTTAAGTAATGAATATTAGCAGAGCAGCTTCCATCATATTTTTATCCTGTGTGAATCAAGCTTTAAGTCAACATCAGTTAAGTTAGCTTAATTGGATTTTCATAGCCAAGGGAAAAAACAATCTTACTGAAAGTGTTTGATAAATTAGTGCAAAGAGTCAAACTTCACAGTACAAGACTAGAGATATTCTGAAATGATCAATTATTTTCTTTAAGTACCCCAGATCACCAGGTGTGAGAGCTAGGCAGCACAGCTGACAGCCTTACATTGCAAGTTCCTTAAATCCTGGTTACATTTCATGAAAATTTAATTGAGCAAAGCTGTGTTTTTGCAGTGGTTGCGGACGTCGCTGGTGTACCCACAGATACGTAAAAAGGAATGCAAGCCCAAACACCTTGCTGGGCTCTTGTCCCCTTGGGGAGCACTGAGGGTGGCTTCCCCCTCAGCCCCGGACCAAGGATCTGGTGCCCTCTTCTGGTCCTGTCCTCCGGAGACCATCAGGATACAGCGTTTTTCTGGTTTAACAAAACAAAAAGCTCAAGGTCTTTTCCTGCACGGCTGAACCCAGCTGTGCCTGTTCAGTAAATGGAGGTGACAGCACACCACAGCACTGGGACAGGTGCTCTGTTTGAAAGCATGTGCTATGCAAATGTGATTCAGAGTGAACCTGCTTCTGCCACCTCTATCTCACTCCATTATCACCTGGAGGAATAGCACTGCTGCTGCTGCTCATCTGTGCTCTGTTTAGACATCCATTTTGTTCTTTCTCAGATATTTCTATCTTCTTTATGAGGGGAAAAATATAACCAAATGTATTATTCTGTTTTGAGATACATGTCACTGAGGTGTCTGCCTAAATAGGCATAGAGTTTACATTATTCTACTGTAAGCAGCTCACATCATCTGTTGAATGCTGTGGGGTCTAGCGCCCTCTCTTACTTTTTCAAGTTATTTATACATCAAAACACAAACAACAGTAAACAAGCAGAAAAGGCAGCTTGGCTGCAGATGGTGGAGGGAGGAGACTATTTCTTGCCAGAACTCAATGCTTCATCACGAGCCTGTTCTTTCAGCACTTGGCTCCAGTAAGGCTCTTCTGTGTTCAAATAAAGAAGATCTGAAAAACAAGGATTGAGAACTCTCTTATGGTTTAACTAGGTATTTAGTGGCATTAATGGCAGGGACACTTGGTCATTCTAAACACATTGCTTAGACAAAAGAGGGGCAGACAGCAAGCATGAGCTCTGAGCACAGACACCCGCACAGCCTGTTAGCTCACACTGAGTAGTTTGTCCTGTTCCAAAAGCTCTCTCCAAGACAAATCTACTTAAAAAACTAGCCAGCCCTACGCATCATGGAAGCAAGCCAAATGGAGACACACATTTGGCAAGGAAATAGCCCTTGCTCAGTCCAAAATTATTTTTCAGTACCAGCACAGCCTAACTAGGCAAGCACTGTACAAAACTCCAAGACAGAGCCATAACTTTAGCATCTTCAGGAGGGTTAGCACCAGGATTGCCTGGTCTTTCTTGGCCCAGACACAAGTTAATTTGACAGAGGTAGGCATGGGCTTTAGGATTAACTGTATCATATGGTCAGTATCCTTCTGTCGGCTGTCCTGTAAGTTTGTCTGTGCTAATTCTCTTCAGTGTTTGCAGGGCTGCTATCTACAGTGACAAACTACAAGGAGTGCACAGAAGAGCTGTGACTGGCTATTAGTATTAGGTATTTATGATGCAGGCTACCTAAACCACTGCTTCTCTACATCTCTGCAGTGCACATCTTCCATAAACTTGTTGCCAGGGATGTTCATTATGGGCATCTCATCATGCAAAGCTTTGTCTTTTTTGCTGTTAAGTAGATGCAATATAAACAAGCATCCAAGAGAAAGTCAGAGCTTACCATGCAAGAGAACTGTGAAGCTAAAAATAAGTATTCAGTGTGACTCTTATCTGATGCAATGGGAAAATACATACATCCACTATAAACACTAGAGGACCCAACAAACTTCGTAAGATTCAGCTTGAGAAGGCTCTAGAACATCTGAGTAGTAGGGGACGGGTCGGTACTCCCTCCAGTTCACATGTGCCTAGCACAGTCTGCCCAGCTCTTCAGTGTAGGAAGATGATCTTGCTGGTGCTGAGGAAAATTGCAAGATAAAAAGCGTAATCCCAGGAAGCAATCACTAATGTTGCTGGCTTGTTTCTCATGCTTAAGACCAGCCCCACAAGCTGCTTTAAGATCACTGGGTAAAATAAGTACCCACCTCAGTGATCAGAGCCACTTTGAGTCATTTGTAGAACTGACAACAAGCAGGTCTGCACACAGACGAATCGCACAGCCAGATTTCCCAGCGAGGCAGACAACCTTCAGTCGTGAACTAACAGCTTAACTGTTCTGAACAGTTAAAGCATTCTCTAACTACCTCTCAGTCAACCTTAACTCACCTCAGAGAAGAGGAAAACAAAGGCAGACCACAGCTCTTAAATCACTGCCTTATCATAAAGTATCAAGTTGTGCTTATCCCTTTTAATCTTAAGGGAACCATGGATCTACAATACATCTCCAGCTATGCAGAACAGCTTTCTCAGGATACCAGAGACAGCAACAATTTTAATGTTAATTTAGTGCTAGAAATCAGTGGTTAAAAATGTTAACTACAACACCAAAAAAACAGGATCATATGGCCAAGTCTCTTGAAGGTCACAGCATGGTATTATGGAAATTGCTAGAATAAGATTAGAGATGTTTTGGTTTGTTCTTAATACCAACATTAAAGACCTCTTGAATTGAACATCATGGGTCAAAGATAACATCTTCAACACCTCTCCGTTCCAACCTACTCCACTAGGAACACTGAGTGATCCTTCAAAGCTCCTTGGATGTGCTCAGCCTGCTGTTTTATCAGTAGGTTTTGTCCCAGTACATTTTAACTGGGGGAAGATATTGTGACCTGCATAGAAGTCAATATTCCGCCTTTGAAATACACATGCTGACATTCAGCAGACTGATCTGCACAGCAGAGCTAATTGAGCATGATCAGACTTGATATTTCTGAAATTTAAATTTCCTGAACAACAACAACAAAAAAATACAAACAAACAAAAAGTTTTATTTGTGGCCATGGTCTACAAGCCACTAAGGACAATAGTCAAGAATTGAGACTGTCTCAGTTTCAGTTTTAATGCTGACTACCCTTTATTTCTTTTCCAGGATATGGCTGTCTTCAAAAAGTCTGGTTCTGTTTCAAACATCACACAAGGCTGTGACCTTTATACCTCTTAGTTTTTCCATACAGCATAGGCACTACATCAGTGAAAACTTAAAGCTTCCTATTGGGTTGCTTTCATTTCCTTCTTCATAAATCCATTTTCCTGTATACCTGATTTTCAGTACAATTTTTAGTACTCTTAAGTGTTTTTGCATCTGCATTTAAGCCCTTCATCTTATCAAAACAGCATTATTTCACCTGCATTACCACTTTATGCCCAGCTGCAGCAACTTTTATCCCTTGATCTCAGATATCTGCAGAGAACAGCCCACAAGGGGTAGGCCAGAGTTAAGTGTGATGATTCACATTGAAAGAGAGCAGAGAGAGCATTAAGTTTTCACCTTGAAAGAGCCAAGCCTCACTACTATAAGAACAGTAAGTCTTTTTTCCATGCTCTGAATAAGACAAACCCAACAAAAGGAAGTGAGTATAGAGTGAGAACATTCAAAATGACATTATTACAGATCTCGGATGAGACCACTTCAAGAGGAGTTTCTTGCATCTCACAAATTAAAATTTAATCCATCGTGCCCAAACTCATCAGCACTCACGCTGCAACATTATGTGATTCTTTGCCTTAACTACTTAGATTTTTTTTTCTTTTTTTTTCCCTTTTTAGCCTTGGACTAAAACAATACTTAAGTCAAAAGCGAGTTGAAAAATAATTACAGAACAAGAAAGCAGATGAAACACAGTCTTCATATACTATAACTTAAAAAATAGGCCAAAAAGCCCCAGTTACATTTTTATACCAAGATACTGAAGGTCTGAGAATGTGAAATGAAACTGTTGCAATTGCCTTGCAGTTATAAGTAAAACTTAAGAAAGTTGAACAGAACAAAAGTGTGGCTTCTAGAAAGACTCCAGATGTTAAAACACTTAAGTAAATTCAGACTCCTAGTTTGTTAGATGCACCAAATCTGTTGATGTGGAACATGAGACATGACTCTGGTTATAGACTACTCCTAAGAACAAAACTCACCTCTTCCCCATTACTATTGCAGCATGCATATATCTCTAATCTGCTGTAACACAAGGAAAACATTCCTGCACTTGAGACATTCAATACTGCTTTGAAAATACCCAACACCACAGTTATCTGCAGTTCAGTGAGCACTATTCTTTGCAAGTAGAGTCTTATTCACATAGGGTATCAGAGTATCTTATGTTCAGCCTGAAACACCACAAGCAAGCTGGTACTCTTAAGCTGGGTAGACTTAGCAAGACTTGCTCAGTGTACTCACCATTTCCTTGTGAAATGAGAGCAAGAAATTCAGTGTCTCTTGTAGCCAGGCACCACTGGCACAGTTTTTTACTGAGACACTTTCTTTAAAGTTGATTGCAGGCATGAGTGCAACTCACAGCCCACCTTTAAGACATACATCCACTTGCCATGAAATTCATTGCATGAACAAAATCCATGTATCTAGGCCCCCACCACAAAAAGTGAATACCACAGACATGAGCATGGGATATCTGGTCACTTCTGTCATTATCACTAATAATCAAGACAAATTCACTTAACTGATTAGAAAGTGTCTGGAGCAAGAGACCAAGAACTAGACTGAAACTGCAGCACAAGACTGTGCTAGACTGAAATGGAATTCTCCCCTCCCTTAAAGGATGTTTACTTTGAGACAAGTGAAGCAGTCATGACCACTGCCTCCACTTGGGAGAAATACAAGAGTTTCCATTACTAGAAAGATCCCCCAGGCTGCACTGGGAAGAATTAAGGGAAACTAGTCTTACATACATTGAGGGAATGCCCAAAGCTAAGAGCCTCATGACACGTGCACATTGGCATAATCAGGTTTTAAAATTAGAGTAAGAGACTTGTTAGTTGGTACTTAATATGTCTGCTGAATTGCATGCTCGTGTCAAGTGTTAAGCCTATGCTTGCTTGGAAACACATAATGCACTGCACAGACTGCTCTCTTAGGAAGCAGTAAGCCCTGGAAGTTTTAAACTCTTGCAGAAAAAGCACACCTCAGACTTACCTTGCCATTTAGATGAGTGGATTATAGCTCCCTACACATGCTCTATACGACCAACTGATTTCTAAACTACATTGGACAGGGGCGTGTTTGAGAGTACAAAAGGTGGTGTCCTGTTTGGATGTTTTGGGGTTTTTTTTAAGCACTACCTAACAAATAACTGACAGTGAGACAAGACCATGTAGCAGCTCAGGTTAAAATAGCTAATAGTTCTGTCCCATCACCCTCCCTTCACTCATGTTCACCAGTGCTCTAGTGACATGAGAGCTCATCTCAGAGAGCTATAACACCACTCCACACCACAAGTATGACTCAGGAGCCATCGAGAACAACTCCACTGTTCCAGTACCTCATAGCTTTTAGCATTGCTCTCTACTAGTCTGTCCACCAGTGTATGAAATGCTCCTATGGCTCTGCCAGCCACAATCTCCCCTTCCTTCAACTCCCTGCAGAGCAATCCCCTATTTTGTCTCCATCAAGGGAAGTCTGACTTTTATCTCAATGTTGATGATCTTCTACAAACATGTTCAGAGTTCATAGACCAATTGCATGTGGATGTTCTTGGTCTGATATGGTAAACAAGTTGCAGAAAGTAGCTTCTGTTCATGGCAACATGATGTTGTCTCATTGAAGAGGAAGGAACAAATAGGACGAGAGCAAATGATCTGTGCCTATGGGGATATCATAGGCTGTGGTGGTTCAAGCTGTGCTTTATCCATTCCAGCCAGTTTATAAGTGCTGCTTACAGATATTTAGTAAATAACAAAACACACCAAATCCCACCGAACAAAAAAAACCTCCAAACTTCATACCACTCACTGTTACTGCAGGTATTAACTGGAGTCAGAAGATTCACAGATGTAGAGTGTAATAAGACATTTATTAAAAGTGCTGTCAGTTATGTTAAGAGCTATAGTCTAATATCTATTTTAAAAAAGGCTTCTCATTAAAAAATATTAGCTTAAAAACCATTCTGATCACTGTGGTTACAGACACATGACCTGCAGTGCTCTATGAAATGTCAGACCAGCTTTGTTGATTGGGACAAAGTAATCTTCGAGTCCAGGATCCACAGTCTCTAGTGTAGAGGAAGAACTACTGGGAGCTCTAGAAGAGACACCTGCAGGTACCTGGAATAGAAATGAGAAGATTACAGATATTAACTTAGGATTTGTCACCTAAGCTATCATCTGATTGTGCAATACATTGGAGAAGAGAAGCATCATCATGCAACATTGCAAAGTTCTTATCCAATGCATCTGCATACTTATGGATTAATCACTTTTCTGGTCAGAAAAGCTTTCCCCTCAAGAGGCTGATGGAGGCTTCTGTCTCAGAACCAGAAGCTGAGAGAGCTACAGTAGCCACAGCCCAAGCTGCAAACCCAGAGTCATCCTGTGCTTACAGCCTTCCAAGTTACAGAATGCAGGCTTACTGGTTACTTACTTTGGGTGCTTATACTTCTGCTTAATAGCTTGCAGCTGGCAATGGGGAGCATCAAGGCATGCTTTGTGCAGGTCAGTCAGGCAAGGCACTATCTCACTTAATGAATATCCAGTAAATGCAGCAAGTGTTTCTGGCTGGTCAGATGAGAAAAAAAAAAAAGTGTTATCCTATTGTAGTCAGCAGTCATCTAGAAGATTGGTTTCCTATGGTAGCAGAAACTCTTTTCACCACATCAAAGCTCACTCTAGATTCTTTAAGCATGAAAAAGATCCAGTTGTATTCTGCCATCAGTTTCACCCTAGGTCTTCCTTGGTGCCATGGGATCTGACAAGCTCCTTCTGCTCTATGCATGTGGCATCTGTGCATGTGTGTCTTCTGGATCTTGCTCTGTACTAAAGCTGTTCCTCCAACACACAGCTGGAAGGTCTACCAAGGTTTGTGCTAAAGCAGACACTCAGTGTAATAACTCAAGTACACACATTCAGTTCTTTCATTTCTCCCAGAAAGACTCGAAATTGTATCTGGGGGTGTTGTTTTGGAGATTTGTAAGGCATTTGGTACAGACTTGATGTGAGCAAGACAGTGAAATCTCTCCCACTTCAGAGAAGAGGCATAATATTTCAGGTTTACTTAACATTCATTTATCAGGTAGTCTAAATCAGAACAGCTACTCATCCTATGATTTCAGCCTTCAGAACAACATACTTGGTAGCTACTCCTCCTACTTCTCAGCTCAGTTCTAACAATAACAAAATGGTTGAGCTATTCATTAACACACAGCTGTTGTTCTTACCCAGAAGGATCTGTTCACTGTATAGTTTGCTAAACAGTAGGCTGCTGCAGCAATTTGTGAAGGAAGGTACTTCAGAAGAGGATCAGCTTGAAGGAGACTCAGCTCTGCAAGATACTGAAGAAGAAAACCCAAGTTTTTCAGAAAGAATGAACCTAGCTGGTACAATCAGTCCAATACAGCAAGTATTAAAGTTTGGCAGTGGTCTCAGTATCATGCACAAAAGCACAAACTACATATCTAGTGAGGAGATTTACCCTTCTAGTCATGTTTACCTTACAGAAGATCCTTTATCACATTTCGGGGGGACAGAACAACCATATTTTGCCAAAGCCTAAACAATCTACACTGTAATCTGAAGGTCTGGTCCCATCATCAGTTCTGTCATGATTGTACAGACAGAGACTTAGAAAATTCAAGTTTCATAAAAACAGACATACTCATCCCATCCTCTAAGGCCCTTGTTTATATAGGTGGACTTCACTTGGAGATCAGAGATAAATGGACACCTCTAAGAAGCACAATTTGAGCTCTGTTGGAGTAGAGTCATTGTATAATCCTATAACCTTCACAGAGAAGCAGGTGGTCAGATATTTCACTGTAAGTTTGCCATTTCTAAGAACAGTTGCCTGCTCCAGGCAAATCCTGTGCAGCTATGCAGGTATAGTCTGTGTCACTGTGGAGCAATATGCAGTAGCACCAAATCCCGGACAGACTTGCTACACAGGCACTGTTGAAAACGCCACCAGATTTTTACCACCTAATTGCCTAGTCAGTGAATTATCCCTCACCAGACAAGACAGACCAAACCTAGGATTTCCATGAGGCATTTATCAGAAGTCTCAGCACAGAAGCCATCACTATGAAACATGCAGTTTTAGGCCTGTTGCAGAGATAGCTTCATGAAATGCAAGTAGTTCTCCTTTAAGGAACACTTCTTCCCCCTCAGACCCAGAAGGCAGATAGTTCATACCCTTGCAAAGTTCTCTGTCCTCATACAGATTCCATGCCTCTGAATATACTGAAGGAGGAACTGGTTGATGGTTGGGGCTGTTAGGTCAAAACCCAGCACTTTGAGAAGCAAGTGTTCCATTCTTAGCAGCTGCTTCTTTGTGTAGGTATCGTCTGTTATGTAGACAAATTCATCCACATCTGGCGGGTAGATCTCTTCATACTTCCTGAAAAAGGGATATAGAAGCCACATTTGTCAGCTTCGAAGTTATAGTAAAAGAAAGCTTTGTGCTGGACCCACATCAGGATGAGCATATGACATTACCAAAACTTGTGTAAAGCTCTGATTTTACTTGTTCCTCCAGGCCAACAATTTGGTTTCGAATTTGGGCAAATATGCTTAGAGGAACTCCAAGTTATCAGTCTAGATAGACACACACTCACATTGTTAGCTCATAAGTAGTAGCAAGCTTTCAGTGGGAAATTCTCAGTAACACAACACTCCAGACAAGCGCTCCTAAACTATGTTGCTTACCCTGTCTACTTAAAGCAGTTAGAGGCTAACTCTAGATTGCAATTGAGTCTATTATAGCCTTACAGCAGTTTAACACAATAGTGTTTCTGCCCCGGTGTTTATGGTTGCAAGGTTTTTTCACTACAGTTCCTCACATCAAATATTAAATGCTTAATTTTAATAGTGCCAAAATAGGCCAAGTTGCTAATCTTGAGACATCATGAAAAGCAACCTACTACTGCAACCTTCCTTCCTGCAAATTACACTACAAGACTAAGCCCAAAAATAAGTTTCAGACCACCATGATTTCCGGAGATGAAACACTTACGCAGCCAGAAGAATTGCTGCTGTTCCCACAAGCTGTAACTTCCCTCTGAGAACAGACATGCAGGAAAGGAACCTGTCCAGGAAGTTCACCGCCAAGTACAAAGTCTCTGTCCGAAGTTTATACTCTTCCCCAACTTCCACCAGCCAGTCTACCAGGATGGCACGCATTCCAGTTGTGATATCTGGCTGCTTCTTCATGTAGTAGGGCTTGGGTCTGAATCGTACCTGTTTGGAAAGAGTTGAAAAATCAGGATGCTCACCCTGAACAGAACCATGGATTGCTGAACTGATTAACATTCTTTATACTTACACCGAAAGGAACAGGGGTTGTTCCACTGTTGATAACTGTAAGTACTACCTACAACTATAGTGCTAGTGGTAATTATTCCCAGCTAGTGGAATCTCTAGAAAGTAGTATTTCTACACTGAAGAGACAGACTGAAGCTACTATGTTAGCAGGAGAATATTAAAGGACTTCCTGGACTATGGACAGCCTTTGCCATCAAACAACTGATCTATTCAGAAGGACCTGAAAATGAACAAATCATATTTTCCCTCTTCTTCCTATCGGGAGACTGCACTTCACTGCTCTGACACAACAAGGTGCAAAAAACTACTCCTATAGCCAGAGAGCTGTCAGTGAGATCACATCGAACTGTTTTAGCAATTTTTTCAGCATTCTACTCCTATTTGCAAGAATTCTTCATACCAAATAGTGAAGAGATGCTCCCATCATAGGAAATATCCAGGATGCAGTAATCCTGAAAGAACTTATCACTGATTATATCCTGCCTTAAGAGGTAACTTTTACTATTTGCTTTCTCTCCTTTGTAGTTCAGTGGCAGCCTTGGATCTCTGCAATATTGCAGCCCACCACAGAGACTACAAATACCTGTAAGCTTCTTACAGCAACTTACTTCAGCCTCTCGGAGGTACTGATGAATGTCTTCTGCATACTCTCCCACAGTCAGAGTTACAACATCTTCCATGTGATCCTCAGGCTGGGATTGGAAGGATGTGTCCACTACCATAGGAGAGCCTAACAGGTAGTAGGAAGCAGCAAGACATTTGTATAATTAATCTCTTGGCCTTCTCTTGCTATTTTTAGCTCAGAAGTGTTCCCCTCATGTAGACACCATCAAAGTTAGCTTGTAGTGTTATTTACTGTAACATAAGCTACTCACTAGCTTACAATTCACAATTCATAACCACCCTACATGCAGTTGTGCCACGGATACCATCTGAGTAGTAACAGGAGTTACCTGAACTCAGATCCAGCAGTAGGTGAATACTGGATGTCATTGCACTAGTATCGAGTTCACAGTGGCTTAATTCCAGATCTTCAGACACGTGGCAGCTGTAGTTTTCTTTATCTTCTGTATCATCTACGTAGATAGCAAAGCCTTGCTTTGATGCAGCACTGACAATGCAGTTGGACACTTCATCTTTTCTAGATGAAGGGATGGTGTTTTCAGAGCCAGAGAAGCGCTTGATAACAGCAGCACCCTGAAGCAGAGCACAGTAATGCTGTGGGAGGTCAACTCAGAAGGAAAACAGAAAGTACCGCTTGTTTTCAGAAAGAAAATCACTTTCGTTGCATTAACAGACACCAATAACAAAAGCTTGTGGGAAAGGCCATCGACTACATTTGGTGCTTCTGAAGGACCACTTGTTGCAGTCTTGCTGTGACAGACTTCTCACAGAAAGAATGTAGTGAAAGTCAGGAGCCAGGGGAGCAGCATCATATTCAATGCCTCCCACCACGGAGAATGAGGGTGCTGCTCAATTGTAACGGGGCTGGGAAGAGCAATCTGCTCCACATTCAGTTCTGGCAAGGAGCAGTTGCAAGTGTAGCAAGTTAACAAAAGTGCTCAAGCACTGCCCAGATTTATGAAGGACTTCACCAGCAGGAAGGCACTTCAAGCAGTTAAAAACTGAAGTTTGAAGTTTTAAGCTTAAGCATCCCCTAGGATTTTGCGTGTGACCAAGCTACAATCCTTCACACCATTTACTGCCAGTAAGCCATAAACTGAGATAGAGGCTTTACACAGCCACCAAGAAGAGTTTGTATACACATCCCAGCTGCTATTTTAGATCAGCACAGTAACATTCTCTGCCCCACCAGCAGACTGCAGGAGGGGCCAAGGGACAGAAAGACAACGTGTCATTAACTTGAGCTTTTTGAAGGCTTTGGCACCCAGAATTGAGCATGGCCAGCCACACAGCAATGAGACTTTTGTGTCAGTGAACAGCTCTTCCTTACACCACCCTACAACATAGCGAGTAAGTGCTCGAGTCTGCCATCCTTCCAGGATGAATTACTTACGAGGAGTGTTTCCACGGGGAAGCACCTGCAGGTTAGGTCTGCATTAACTGTTTCTCGGGGAACTCCCGCTTATGTAGTGCAGCCCTTTCACCTGCTCACCCCGCCAACCGCAGGCCTTTGCCGGCAGCCTCGAGAGCAGCTGTGCGAACCGCTCATGCCGGCGGCTGCCAGCCCAGGGCCAGCCCGGCCCGGGGAGCTTAGCCCGGGCTCTGCGGGCAGCAGGGGGCTGTGCCGCCGGCGGCGGGGCTCACCTGGCCGCCGGGCCGCTGCTGCTGCCCGTTCTCCGTCAGCACCCCCAGCACGGTGCGGCCGCCGCTGCTGCGGAGGGCAGCGGGACACGACTCCCGCCGCCCCGCACGGCTCTTCTCTCCGGTGCGACGCATCGCCCCGACGTCGGTACCTTTCGGAGGAGAGAGAAAAAACCCGCAGAAATAAAATGAAGTCGGGGGAAGGGGTGGGGGAAGAAAAAAAAAAAAAGATAAAAAGAAAAAAAAAAGAAAAAAATTTTCGAACGACCTCAAACACGCCTCGGGCAACCCCTTCCTCCCGCCCGCCCCGCAAGAAGACGGGTGGCCCACCGCGCTGCCTGGCTCCGCTCGCCACCAGCCCACCGAGGGTTCCGCCGCCCAGCAGCACCGAGGCCGCCCGCCGCCCCTATGTAGGCGCGGCTGCAGGAGGCGGCGGCTGTTGGCCGCGGCCGGTTGGGAGCCCAGCGGCTCAACCCCCGGCGCGCCGCCCCGCCGGCCCCGCCGGCCGTGGGTCGCCATGGTGACCCGGCGGGGCCCGGCCGCGCCGCCCGGCCCCGCGCAGCCACGGCCCGCCCCGCGCAGCGCCCGCGGAGCCCGGGGCCGAGGGGTGCCTGGGGGACGAGGGCCGGCCGGCCCGGCAGCCGCTGCGGCCGCGCACGGGCTGCGCTCCGAACGCGCGGAGCGCAAGGAAAGGATGTGCGAGCCGCAGCAGCGGCTTTCTGGGAGCAGCTGAGCTCGGACGTCTCTCCTTGATAAAGGAGCTTTTAGTTCGTTTAAGGGTGGGTTTGACTGCCGTGATGAGTGCAAGCCAAAGGACAGCTAGGTGCCCACCTGGCTGTGCGGTTCTGTGGCTGAGCACTTCTCGGCTGCCAACAGGGGAAATGCAGCGGTTCATGCAGTCAAACCATCAAAGTTTGTCACCAGAGATGTGCATAGTGATACAGGCAGCCCGCGTGCTCTGTTTGTGGGAAAACTGTGGCTATGCTGGGGAACGAGATTAGATTTCAGAAATTGCCTTGGCAAACTGGAAAAGTGTTTTGGAAAATCAGGATGCTCCTGAAGCACAAGTGCAGGGTCAGAGCCAGAGGCTGCGGAAATGCGGGTGGGAAACAGGCAGGTAGGTAGCAGCTCCATGGAGAGGAATCAGGAGGTTACAGTGAACCTCAGTCTGAGCACGATGCACCAGGGTCAGCGCTGTCCGAGCATGAGCAAACAGGAATAGAGCCTGTGTGGATATGAGCCCTCTGAAAGTCCATAGTGAAGACAAAAGTGCAAATACTACAGCAGCCAAAACCTCAGCATGAGATTTAGGTTAGATATCAGAACTGTGATGCTCCAGAAGAGATGGCACAGGAAATCTGTGAATTCCCTTGTTGCAGATTTATAAGAGCTAATTAAAGAGAATTCTGTCAAAACTGTCTGTGCCTTGGCAGTGATTATACTTCTTGAGATGCTCTCCAGTGATTGAAATGTAGAAGCTATGATCCAAAATTTGGATATATCAAGCAAGGTCTTATGCCAGAATTGGTTTTTGCAGTTCTTGTAATCCAGTCTGCATTAAAGGGCTGTATGTTTTCTTCACACTTTTCTTACATTTATTTTTTAACTGACTCTCTCTGAACTTCCAAAAGGAATTTACTACAGGAGGTAAATGGTATATCTGAAGCTGAAAAATGCTACCTGTGCTTGATCCATTGGTTATGATAACACTGTTTTTCCTTTTGAATGGGAGGAACTCCATGTCCTTGCAGCAACAGGGTGGTAAGCAGGTGGTTACTACAGTGGATCTGTCACAGCTACAGAGGCGGGTTAGGGGAACAGAAGATTATGCTGTACATCCACCTTCATCTCTTTCTTTAATTTCTAAACCCCAGGGTTGCACAAGGAACATTTCATTTGGGGACAGTTACTTAAACACTTTCATGCCAAGTTTTAATTTCTGGAAAAAACTATTCTAGTTGCCAGCCTTTGAAATTAAATATTAGCCTAAGTGGAACTTTAAACTCTCTATATCCCATTGTTTAGATGGGATTACTAAATTCATCTTCACTCAGTGAACATCCTTTATATCCAAGAGCTCATCATATCTGTATTCCATTTAGACATAACTTAAGAACCTCAGCTACCCAAAAGATGACTTATTCATATTTTTATATATGAGCAGCATATGGCTATCCTCAGTGGTCATATAGTACATTAATGTAACTGAAATGCATCTCAAATAGCATTTAATGAGGTTATCTAAGCTCCAGTTTCTCAGGAACTCTTTGAAACAGCCCAGTATGGATTAGTACCTGAGGGAGGCCAGTGAGCTTTGCCAGCCACTACTTAAATGTAACAGCAGATCAAATAAAGCTTTGGGCCATTAATCATTTACTTCTGAGCTTCCCTGTGTGCTTGAGAGGAAGCTGAAGCCTTCCTGCGTGGACTCTAAGGGCTTCTTGCAGCAATCACTGTCTTACTGATGATTTCTAGGAAGACAGAGAAGTCAGAGCAATTCCTGACTTGGCGAGGATGCTTCCTTCCTCTGTGAGTCTGGAAAAGGTAGTGTTACAGCACTGTCTCTTATCTTGTCAATCTTACTTAGTTCTTACTCCTTTTTGCAGTCTTTGCTTCAAATGTTGACATTTCCAGTTTTGGTGCTTTTTTCAGCTAAAGGATCTTCCCTTCTTCTGCTGTGGGAGCAGGCACAGCATGGGCTCCTGTTCTTTCTCTAAGAACTGCTGTTAATTCCCAGCTTTTACACAGCAAGCTCTGCACAGGCTTCAGTTCACAATCTGGGGCATGGATCCCTCTGCCCACAAATCAAACCACTGTCAGCTGTCCCCTTCTCTCTTCACCCTTTGAAGGTGGGTCCCTAGCGTGCTTTAATCCTTAGACTTTCAGCTTGGCCTAAGTAGCTATTTGGCCTGCAGCCTGGAAGTAGCATCTTCACTGGCAATAAAACAGCCATAGTCTTTTAAGTGCAAGCATAAGATAAGAAGCAGTTCATGGAAGACTTTTTCAACTTCCCAGCCTTGCTCTTCTAAGTTGCACATTGAATTACAGCATGACACTCATATAGGAAAACCCATTCAGGCAGGTTAGACACAGTTACAACGACCTGAACGTGACCTGGCCAGGTCACATTCAATATTTGGCAAGTCTTTTGAGATCAACACATTGAACAATCACACAGCAGGTCCATGTGTGTCACTGACTCTTCTGAGGTCAGCTTTATGGCAGAGCAATAATGGAAATCCCCCTGAATAGCAAATTTGATGCACAGCTGCATAACACCCTGGAAAATGTGCTGTGGGAGCAGTCTTAGAGTTCAGAAAGTTTCTAAAAAGGATTATGAAGTCTCCTTGACAATGAGAGCAGTGCCTGGATTCAGTGTCCTGCAAGGTCCCATCAGGACCTTGTTTAAAGCAGCAAAGCAGTGGAGAACATGACTTCTTACAATGGCTATGATTCCATGGGTTGTTAGTAGTCCCCTGGCTGCAGTGTGCTCTAATTATCATACCAGTAAATTAATTTCACACTACTTAAGAATACATTAAGTTTATCTTGAGTTTTGGTGTTTTTATGAACCACCAAAATCAGAAAAATGGTCCAGAAGTAAGAAATTAGTCCAGGGCTCAGGAGGTGTTGGCCAAGGCATACAGACAAGAACAAGACACAATCTTGGCTGAGCCACCAACTCTCCACATACAGAGTGATCTATCACTTTGCACTGTTTGTACTGAGCATGTGGCATAAACCAGCACTGAAGTCCAAGCTTACCTCATATTCTTCTGCAGGAAACCCCACAGAGTCAGCAGGGAGTTTGGACAACTCCACAGCCCAACATGAAAAAGCTCTGTGCCCTCAACCACCCCACAGACAGGATCACATGTCACTGGGAGCAGGCAGTCACAGACAGTCTGTCTTGCATGGCTTATAAGACTGCATTAAAAAGGGCAAGAAAATGTACACTGCCATGCAGTTCAGTCATCTGTCCTGTACAGTTATTGGTACAGCTCTGACATGGTCCCTGCTGCAGCAGATTGTGCTTTTCAACTGTTTGTAGGCATAATCCAAAGATTAATATGGCCAGTTTTTCTGTGCCTAAATTCTTATGCCTCGAAGAAATGGTCTGAGAGTAAGAGCTGTGTCTGTTCAGTACCTTCCAGAAACTCAAAAGAGATCATAACTGAAAAAGATGGTCAGGATTCAATCAAATTAGTAATCTGCTATCTGGTTTCCTCTGATCTTCTTGTGTTTCTCCTTTTGGCATTCCTTAACTTCGGAATACCCTTAGCTTTTGTAAAGTTATACTTGCCTCAATGAAAAAGTAGACGAAAACTGGAGCTGTAATTTATTCTGTTGCTTTCACAGGCAAAATGAGGGCAGAGATAAAAAGGATACTGTGTTTAAACCAGAGTTTCAAAACATTAAATTGCTTTTCTTAAATATTTTAGGAAAGTTATAAAAAAACCCTGAGTCCTAGAAGATAGAAAATATATTGGCATGTTTATAATTTTTTTCTAACCCTTATTCACCTTAACAGTGCAGGTTGAAGTGATTATCTACCATTAATTAGTATAAATTAAATAGGGCTGGATGTATGCTTGTCAGCTGGGGCTATGAGTAACATTTACCTGTAATTTGCAAGATGTAAAAGGAAGTAACTTCTTCCACTGGATGTATTTCTTTAAACTGTTGCTTATGCACACCTGATATACTTTAACATTTACATTTCCCCTCTATGAAGCATCTGTGAATGACATTTACATAATTTTAATTTATAATGCATCAGTATTCCTTACTCTTCTTTAGAAAAATACTCTATATTTGTCTTGCAGAATCATTTAGTGATCAAATTTGCTCTTGTAAATTTAGTAGTATTCTCTATTAAGCAAGTTCCACTAGGTTTCATGCACTAAACCTTTCAGTCATAAAAAAGAAAACAATTAAACCACCATACACAAATAATTTTACATTGGGCAAAGCTATGATTTCTCTGTGTGTATTAGGCTGGGCTATCATACAACTTTTATGTATTTTTAAATATACCAGCTTTATAAAATCAATTAACTCCAAGGCTTAGAGTTAAAGCTTCCTTCCTAAACTTTCCTAAGTTAATAACTCCTACTTATTATGTGTATGATAGCAGATTATCAAATCTGAGATCTTAAATTTATGTTAAAAGTGAATTGAGTGATATTCCTGAATCATCAATCATCAATCAATGGGAAAGGTTCATATTTCTTGGCTTCCAGGATCAATCAAGTAGCCTATTTTGTTAAATAGAGTGCTATGAGACAATCCCTTATTCTTGCTATACTGCATACCATTATAACACATATATTAAATGTAAAGTGGGCATGAGGGAAGACAATAAATGTAGGACCTTGTTAGGTAGAATGTTACTGAAAATCCATTCTGCACAAGAGCCTAGAGACAACTATGAGAAGTTGGCGTAAGACGAGCTGTGATGATCCCAGAGCAGGTCTCAAAAGCAGGTTCTTGTTTCCCAGATGCTGGATGTCTTCAGAGTTGCAGTACATAGTCTGCGTTCCTGGCAAATGCAGTGCAAGGTAAGATGTGAGATTTGCTTGTATTGTGCACACACTTACTCATCCTCCATTTCCTATAGAAAACAGAAATAGTCTGTTAAAGTCGCAGGGTGTCTGTGTAAGGAAGGGAAGTAGCAACATATCCTACAGAGCAACATATAAGCATCTTGTTCCCTCTACACCAGGACACCTGCTTCTGTGCTTGCAGCTGCATTGTGTGTGGTGTGGTTGATGCTGGGAGAAGCCTGATGCACTCTGCATCTTTATTATTCCTGTTGGTTGCCTAACCTTGGAGCACAGCCTGCCTGCAAATCCCATTGCCCTCATGCTGGATCATACAAGGACCCTTCAGAAACAATCCTTTGCCACTCTGTCTCATGTCAGATATGAGGCAGAGCTCACCTCAAGGAGCAGTGAAACCTACCAATGTGTCACAGAGCACCAGCTGCTGCCCCCAGCAGGAAAGCAAAGCTTAAAGCCTTGAACAGCTGCAAGATTTTCCCCTTTGGGGTTGTAACAATCCTAACCAGAAGACTATTGTGCACCAGAGAGTTAGTGATTCACAAGGAGTGTCAACCCGAGCAGGCTGTGCTGCACTGTGCTGCATGTACAGCTTGTCCTTCAGGATAAACTCAGCAGGGTAATGCTAACAGAGGAGCCCACAGGCAGCTCCCGCTCCATGTTTCCAATTATGCCACCTGTGTGGCCTTGGCTTTATCTTAAAGAGGAGTAGCAAGTTCTCATGTGAACATACAGTTGTTTGAGAACAGATATGATGAATACAATATTTTTTGTCTAAGAACATTCTATAAGAGGTCTCAAAACTAAAGTGTTAGGGAACCTTTCTGTGGATGGGATCTGTACCATGTGCCCTGAGCAGAGGTCTGTGAGATGCTGCACAGCTCAGGGCTCACAGTATCTGAAGGGATGTAAGATTACATGTATTCTTTCTCATGTTAGCTCCAGAAAATGGTGGTTTTAGCAATATATTATGGAGTCTGAGTGCATTTCTTACTGGATCATAAGGTACACTGGGGTAGCCTCAGTGCCTTGTACTACAGGGTATCAGCAGAATAGAGTGAAGTTGACCCCAGAGATGTTTCTGAAATCAAGTGAAGTAAAAGGTGACAAATAAAGCTCCAAAGAGTTCCAGTTTTGTGTTTGCTTCTCCAGAGCAGTCTGCTCCCACTGGCTTTGTGACTATGTAGGATGCCCAGCACCACTGCAGTTACTCCCATTTCACCCAGAAGTACAAGCAGATAAGCTTTTTCAGTATCAAAACAATAATAGAACATAAACTGTACCCTTTACTGCTGCATGTGAAGAGAAAACATCAAACTTAAAATGAAGCATTTCTGCTGTCCGTATTTTATTCCCTTACAAGCTTCTCTGTATCGTAAAGCAGCTGATAGCAAGCTTTAGCACTGTGCATGTTTTAAATTAATGTCCTTCACAGAACATTAATATCTCAGCCCTGCCTTTCATTTCAGAACAGCACAGGAAAACACTCGTAACTTTGACAGAACCTTGAAATGGTACTGCATAATTCAGAAACAGCCATTTCTGAATTCTTCAAGTCACTCTCTTTAATAACCATCTAGCTCCACTGCCAGGAGCTAGATATCTTGTGCCAGGTATTGCTGAAGTGCCCTTGCTGAAAAATAGGTCTTTTCTCAGTCAGGCCCCTAATTTATGATCCCTATACTCATGGCACTTGCTACTCAGCTGTTATTGACAGGTACTGCTCATTTCTACTCAGAAGCTGACAGTTGAAAAGTTTCAAAAGAAACTCATGTTCTGACTTGGTGATCCTGTGGAAGCTGACTCCTGGGCACTGTTTCTCGGGTTACAAATTACAAACAAGTTTGCAGAGTGGAGCAACTGGACAAAGAGCCAATCATATCCTGGGCTGCATCCAAAGCAGCATGCCCAGCAGGGTGAGGGAGGAACTCTGCTTCTCTGCTCTGCTCTGCTCTGGTGAGACCCCACCTGCAGTGCTGCATCCAGCTCTGGGGTCCTTAACACAGGAAGGACATTGACCTGTTGGAGCAAGTCAGAGGAGGCCACCAAGCTGATCAGAGGGATGAAGCAGCTCCCCTGTGACGAAAGACTTAGAGAACTGGAATTGTTCAGCTTGGAAAAGAGAAGGCTTTGGGGTGATCTAATTGCAGCCTTTCAGTACCTGAAGGGAACTTACAGGAAAGATGGAAAGACATTATTTCCAAGAGCATGTAGTGACAGGAGAAAGAGGAATGGGTTCAAACTGAAAGAGGTTTAGATTAGACATTAGGGAAAAAATCTTCGCTGTGAGGGTGCTGAGGCACTGGCACAGGTTGCACAGAGAAGTTGTGAATGCCCCATTCCTGGAAGTGTTCAAGGCCAGGTTGGATGTGGCTCTGCGTGGTCTGGTCTGTGGAAGATATCCCTGCCCATGACAGGGGGATTGGAGCTAGCTGATCTTCACAGTCCCCTTCAAACCCAAACCACTCTAAGATTAAAAGAATGATTAATTTGTTGCTATCAGTTTTACTTGTTTGTATTAGTAATTCAAATGTAGTGGCATGTATATATAAAGCATATGTTCTGTGTGCATGACTAGTTGAAGATCAACTGTAAATAAAATTTATAGTAATAAAACAATTTATAGTAATAGCAACAGTAGTCTTGCCAAACAGGTTTTGTCTTTGTTTAGAAAAGTAGGTGCAATGATCAACTTCTCTAGTGTTGTGAAGGCAAAGGCTATTCATAAAGGCTTCAATTTAATACAACAAAATCTCTGAACAAAAACAATGTGTGTTTTTGTTTTGGAGGAAATGATCAAAACAACTACTATTTATCAAAATGAATTATGACTAGTTGCTTTGCATTCAAGATTTGGCATTGCTGGAATCTGGAGGTGTTTTAACTAAACTGGAAGAGCAGTTGTCCTCTGAACTCTATGCCTTACATATTAAGTGCATGACTACCTGCCACCATGCATGGGTGAAAGGAGAGATTAGACAGAGGATTGCCTAACAGAGCCATTGCCTGGTGGATTCATGTCTCTGGCACTCTTTTCCCTGCTTCCCCTAGAAGTCAGTGATAAGACTTATTAAAACTGTTAGATGAGCTCCTTAGACATCAGGCCATCCATGTGGATTCCATAACTTGTGAAACAAATAGGCTGTACTGTACTGATCATGCCTGGAGCAGTGCAGTCTTGTTGATTTCAAGCTAAAGAAAAAGCACAGTGCACTGTTTGTCACAAACTATATACCACGATTATTAGCCCTGTGGCCAGGACAGTGTGTTGAAAGAGGAAACAGAAGCAGTCAAACTCTTCCATTGCTTGAAGAGCTCCCCTGCATTTTTTCTTTGGTTTAATTGGAATACTGTGTGGTTTCTCCACAGTGTAGTGGAGAAATTTTAGTTGGCTCTTGATTATCTGAGTAAATTAGTTAATGGTGCTTGCTCACTGCAATTATACTTAGCCATTGCAATTATCTGAACTCTGCTGTTTCAAGTCACCTGTTATGTGTCTGTGTTCATAACCAGTGTGCTGTTTGTAGTAGATGTATGGCACAGCACTGCTTATGAACAAACATAGCAGCTACTATTTAATGTAGTTGGGCTCCCACATTCTTATTGCTTGCTGCATGCTTTGCTAGTGACAAATGATAGCCATTTTTCTCTACCTCAGCGAGAACAGAGATTAAAACTCTAGCTAGCAATCTGATCTCACAGGTCACAGCTTGTCTGTGTAACCCGTTTTATGTTATAACTGATAGCAGTAAAAGGTCTTTCATCAACCTTGTTTATTTATGTCTGTGATTCACAGTGATGATGATTTATAGAACACCTGTAATTGCAAGTGTATGTCTCTCACAAAAATGCAGTGCAGAGCTCAGAAAATGACCTTGTAGGAGGGAGAGATATTAAAAATCTACTGTGAATAAAGAAATCCAAACAATAGGATAATCCAATTACTTAATATAGAGCAAATCTGTATTTAACCAGTAGAAATGGGTAATTAGTATGGGGAAAATAGAGGACTGGAAAATTCAGCACATCTATTTTACATTGTTTAAAATTTAATAGCCTATTCAGGTAGTCATCTGCTCTTTGGCTTGATAACATTAATCTTGGCTGCATCTTGGAAAACTGAGAAGCTCTGAGACCACAGAGTTTGAATTTACAAATTCAATCCAGTGAAGAATAACTCCATAATGTAGAAAATACAATTAATTCAATAGGGAAAAAACAGTGTCTGTATGTAAAAAAGGGGTTAAAAATGTAGCTTGGGACACAGAACAGAAAAAATGTTAGGAAAAAAATGCGGAGGTTTTTATATAAAAAATTAAAAAGGGCCTTACAGGAAGAGATTTAAATATCTTAACATCTTACTAAGCATAAGACAGAAAGATGACAGGATTGCATTAGGATTCCCCTGGGAAGAAGATACCAAGCCTGAAAAGCCCATTTATTCTAGCAGACATGGAGATAATAAGATTCAGTGACAGGTACCTGAAAACAGTCAGATTCCAATTAGACATAAAGCAAATGTTTGTAACGTGACCCATTACAGCAAGCCTCCAGGGGAAAGCAGGATGTCTTTCAAGGTTTTCACTGTGCCTTTACTTAAGATACACGTTAGCCGAAAACATACTTGCTACTGGACTGTATACTGGAGTAACTGGAGAATAAAAGATTTTGGTATGCTTATAGGAAGCTCGATGAGATGATCTAGCAGAATTTAGCCTCTAAGATCCAAACAAGTCTTCTCTGAAAACTGGCTCCTGTAGAGCTGTGTTTGGGCTACAGTATCACTGACTAGATGACCCCATAAGCTTCCAACTGCATGTTTTTCTTTACCGAATTCCTTTCACTAGAAGCAACTCTTTCGTCAGAAAACACAGTAAGAGTACTGCAAACTCTCCTCTCTTCTTACTCTGGACAGTCAAGAGATTGGTGTCTGTTCTTCTGTCTTCCAGTTGCTGCCTTCTCCCTGTTTTCATCCTTCCCTACTTTCCACCCCAGAAGCCAACCATGTCCTGTTCTCAGGTAGTTAATAGGCATCTATTGCTTGTCTCTAAAGCCTGCAAAAACTTTACCTCTGATAGTCCCCTGAAAAGAAATCTGAGAGGTGAGCAAACTGTAGCCATTTTAGAAAAGTCCTTGTCTGTTAGACAACCCAGGACTGTAGGGATTCATTTGTTGGCCAGAAAAAAAAAAAAACTGTTTATCTCTAGCTCACAGACTACCACTGGGCTACTGATAAGATAGTGAGAAATAAATGCCTTTCTTGAAAAAGAATATACTATCAGAGACAGTACTTACAAAGCTCTCTTTCATCTACTGAATTTAGGTTTCCTTTCAATGCCTGGTATTCAGATTGCTTTTTAAAATTTTTATACTTGCTTAGTGCCAAGAGAATAGAGAGCTTTTATTTCTTTTATCAACTTTTCAGGGTGTCAGATCTTATTTTCTGACAGAAATGCATGGTGGCCCTCTCCTAGCATGTATTCGTGCACTGCAGACAGCTTTATACCTAATTCTTGCAATGATCTCAGCACCAGGGTGATGGAGACATGGGATCCCACTGGTTTAGGGTGAATAAGGAAGTCTTTGGAGCCAGATACACCAAAACAAGACATAAATGCCACTGTTTTCGTCTTCTCCTGCAAACAGTATCTCTTGCTCATTTAACCTCAGTATTCCTTTCGGAACATGGTAATTGTGAATGGCCCGTTGTGTGTCATGGCAGGTCAGCCCCAGCAGGCAGGGACAGCTCCTCTGCACAGCACTCACACTCAAGCACCATGTGGATATTCCCCTTCTCCAGGGTCCCTCCCCAGCATATGGTGCCAGTGTAGTTATTTGGCAGTCCCTGAAAGTGTTCTTCCACCAGACACCATCTGGGCACAGTCCTGGGTGCTGCTTTTACTCAAGAATCAGGAAGATAAGTTACTACTTTGCAGTTGTTCAGAGTACCTTTTCTAGATTCTCTGTGCACTGAAATTAATCAACCTGAGATACAATATTAAAAAGAAAAAAAGCTATTTCAATCAGTAAAATGTATTAACTCTTGTATTGATCTTAAAAATTAAGTATTGCATCTATTTTGCAGCACTACTGTCTCTTATCTGTTATGAAACACTTAATAAAGAAAAATGCATAAAGTGGAATATGAAGGAGTTTCAAAATTCTATGAAATGAAAATATTCCAGAATTAAATATGTGGAGAAACATGTATAGGAGTTTTCATTGAAATAATATGATTTCGTGAGGGCAAAAAGACCCAGAAAATGTGTTTGGACTAGCTTTAACCAAGCTTCTGGAGACTTTATATAAAGACAGAGCAAACAGCCATTCAGTTTGCATTTGCAGGAAGCTGTGGTTACATTTCAGCTAGTTTGCAGCCCGTAAGCTATTAGCAATACCAGGATTTTCAAAAGTCCTGAATCGCAAAGTCACAAAATCACTTAGATTGGGAGGGAGCTCTTAAGATTCTTTAGTTCATGCCCTTTGCTCAAGCAGGGGTAGCTACACTAGGTTGCCTGCATTCTGCCCAGCTGCGTTTGAATTATCTCTGCAGATGGAGACTCCACAGCTTCTCTTAGCAATGTGTTGCAATGTTTGACCACTTTCACAGTTAAAAAAACAGTCCTTTCTTGTGATCAGGTGGAATTTCATGTGGTTCAGTTTTTGGCTGCTGCCTCTAGTCTTGTCACTAAGTAGCATGGAGAAGAATCTGGCTCCCTCTTCTTCATTCTCTCCCATCACATTTTTATACTAATAGGTGAGATTCCCCTGAGGTTTCTCTGCCTCAGGCTGAACAGTTGCAGCTCTCTCAGCCTTTTTTTTCACCTGTCAGATGCTCCAGTCCCTTAATCATCTTTGTAGCCCTGTGCTGGACTCATTCCAGAAATCTGTACCTTGTTCTGAGTATCCAAGAACTGGTCCAAGTGTGGCATCACCAATGCTGAGTGAAGAGGACAGATCACCTCCCTCAACCTGCTGACAATGTTCTATCTAATGCAGCCCAGGCAGCCACTGGCCAACCTGGCAGCAAGAGCACATTGCTGGCTTGTGGATGCCTTGTTGTCTACCAGGACCCCAAAGTTCTCTGTCAAGCTACTTGACAGAGAGTCCCAGCATATGCTGGTGGCTGAGCTTATTCCCCTCCATGTGCAGGATTTGGCATTTTCCTGTACTGAACTTCATGAGGCTTCTGTCAGCCCATTTCTCCAGCTTACTGAGGTCCTTCTGAAGGGCAGCACACCAATTCTCTGTATCAGTCACTCATCCCTATTCTCTGTTTTGCAAACTTGCTAAGGGTGCACTCTTCCCCATCATTCCAGTTATTAATGAGGATGTTAAAACTGGTTTGGCCTCAGTACTGTCCTCTGGTAGTGACTTGCCTCCCTCTGGACTTTGTGACACTGACTACAGTCCTTTCAACCTGCCATTACAGCCAGTTTTCAATCCATCTCCTTGTCACTTTATCTAAAACACCCTTTGTATGGGATAGAGTTGCAGTTTCTTCTATCTCCACAATCAAGCCTGAAGGCTGCATGGATAGAGCACATGAAATCACCCTCTCCCAGCATCACATTTTTAAATACACCTGTGATTTCTGTCCTAAGGCATTGTAATAAACTTACCTGTTTAGTTTTTGGGTACTAAAGTGATTCTCAGAACCAGCTGGAAGCCTTCAAATCAAACTATATAAAAATGTTACCGTACAAAGTGCTAAGGGGTTTGTAAGAATTGAGCAGGATACTTCATAGTGGGGAACAGTATGATCCTTCAGAGCCAATAAATACCTTTTCCATTCAGTGTCTGCATAAACACAATTTTTCTTCAGAAAGTCAGGTCAAGGTTTTAAAATGTAATATAAAGTCCTTACAAGAATATGAAAATAGGTAAGAATAAGAAGATATTAATAAGTACATGACAGTCTTCCTAGCAGATCAGTGGTTCATCTAGTTGAACAGCCTACCTCAGGCAAGGACCAACACTTCAGAAAAATACAAAGTTCCTTTCAAGCGCACATTGTGTGAATACAGAAATTGCTGCATCCTCATTCTATTCCAGATTTCTGGTCTTGATAGTGATCAGTAGCATATAAATCAGAGAAAATGTTCATGTAGTCCAGATATGAATAGTATGTCTTATCTGAAAAATTGTCTTCTCCTAATGACAAATTCAAAATTTATGTACTCTTGCAGGTGATGGGAACATCTCATTTTAAACATGGATCCTAAACATTGAAACCTGAGTCACCCTCAGGAGGTGCCTTTTTCCCTTCTTTGGCTATGGAGCCTCTCAACAGGTTATGTGAGATGAATACAATCTCTTGTGATTATTTTGTATCTAGAAGCATATGAAAGTCTAATTTTTTCAAAGTCTAAAGCTAAACTCTCAGTCTGTGATATCTGATGGCAATAAGTAATATGTGTTCAGTATTTAGAAAACATACTGTTATTGTTTTTCCAGGTGGGAATGTTATTTCTGCTTATATTGACATGTCTAGTTTTGTCTTTGGCTTCAGCTGGAGTCCATGCAAGCTTTTTATGCTCTTTATACATTTTAACATGTCAAAAATGATTGCTGCTTTCTTCTAAAAGAGGAAAGGGGTACTAAAGCTTGTCCTGTGTACTCAGAAAGTCCAGTGTCCCTGGATTTTAACACTATGAAAGATTTGACAGTGTTTGACTAAACTTCTTTCTCGAACATGTTAATGGAGCCAGGTTGCTTGTTACAAATACCACACTGACTTCTTTTAGACATTCACATTTAGCCATCCAAGGCTATTGCAACTCTCCAAGTAAAGTCAGAGTCATGCTGGGAGTGCAATTAACTACTCTTAATTTCTGTTTATTGCCTTTGAAAAGTTGAGCTCAAGATGTGCTCAGACAGAAGGGAAAAAACACCCTCTCAGAGTATTAATTACAGATTTTATTAAAAGCATACAAAAGACGTGAAGCGTAACCAAGCAAACAATCACTGTTCTCTCACCCTAGGAGAAGGGAGAAGAAAGAATTCCAGTGGCAGGGAGCTTAGTTGCTTTTGACAAGAAGGGAAACACAGGCCTCCTAATTAACAGTGCAGTTAAAGAAGGGTGAGCAGCTCGTTGCCAAATGTAACCCCAGGGAAAACTGTAACTGCTGTAATCAAGGGAGTTATTTACCCAGTCAATAAAAACAGGCTGAAACAAATGACATGATGCCTGGAATAACTGTGGTCTGAGAATGGAGTTACCAGGGTACATGGCTCCTGCCAGGTGGTTCTCCCTCAGTCCTGAGGAGCTTGGGGTGATGCAGGTACTGGACTTAGGGTGTGCTGTGCTGTATGGGCAGTGATGGGCACTGAGCTTGGATCTCATCCCTGTGAAATAAGAGAAGCATCAAACTGAGTACATCCACATATTATGAATATCCAAAAGCAGATAATGGTCTAAAAACTCCTCAGGTATTGATCCGAGCCAACTTTCAGGCTACAAGGTGTTGAACTGGGCCACACCATTTTGGATTTTGTAATGAATCTCAGGAGATCTGTATCTTCATCTAACCATAGCTGGAGACAAAATGAGGTATTCCATTTATTTATTTATTAGTTATTTATTGAGTCAGGACTTAATTAAAGAGCTAGTGGGCCTTTTTCCCAATCTTGACAGCAACTTTCAGAGTGCCCCAGAAAGAAATGAAAATCACTTTGACAAATCTCAATCCAAAAGTGATTTGGCATGCCTCATAAAAGCAAAACTTTACTATCTATGCCTCAGCTGATATATAGAAGTATCCCAGAAAATGCCCCAGATTTAGAGCTTGCCTGGCTTGCCCTGAGTCACTCAGTGTTAAGTAACTCAATGTCAATGTTGAGTCAGTCCTATGTGCACTGTATGGTGAGAGCCATTGATAATGTTCAGCTAGATATAGGTTTGCTTTCTTCTTCCCTTGTCCATATTAGATTGCCCAGAACATCTGCCACAGCCTCACATGACTGTCCATAGGCTCAGTCCTACATTCTTGATGTATTGATGTCTTGATATCACATGCATCAGTGACAAAAGTTAAAATAAAGCAATGGCTACATAGTTGAAGAATACTGAATACTGTTGGTTGGGGTACCCATTAAAATCTTAGTGCATATTGAAATTTTCTTTCTTTGCTTCAGGAATGTTATTGTATTGAACTTTACAGCCAGCCCCAGGTAATATGTGACCAGATTTCAGATTCTTTGGTACTCCTTTAGATAAAGAGGGCCCTGATAAGGAAGAGGTTGTTGTGTAAGATTACCAGGATCAACAAGGATTTTAAGGACTTGGAGTGACATGTCATAGCTTTCCTCTAAAGCTGCCTTTTTGATTAGCTTTGATGTTGTCTTCTCAATGTCTGCTCTCAAGAAATACAGCCAATATTTTTTGTGTGATGGCAGCCAAAGTAACAAGTAACACAAAGGTGAATGTGGAATTGAAATTATTTCCAGCTTTTGGTTGTCTAAGCACCTGTGTCCACACTGAAGTGTCTCTGTGGACACAAAAGATCAGTTTCCAAGCAGATTCCCCACCATGAAAAACACTTCTGAGATTTATGTGTGCACACCCACCAGGTGTGAGTCATCGTGCTGAGATCTACTTGTCCCTTTCTTGTTTTTCCAAGTTTAGCAACTACCTGGTTACACCAATGCAAATGAGTAGAGGATGACAGCCAGTAGATGTAACTGATCTAAATTTCTCATCCACACAAGTGGAAAGTAATCAATGGAAACAATTAGATTTATAGTTTTGAAAAAAAACAGTGAAGGCAAAAGAAAGATCTGACCCAGCTGGGAAATCTGCCTGTAAATCCATGACTAAACACTTCAGGTTTTTCACTTCCCTAGAAAATAACTAGAGGCAAGGCTCCGAAGTGCCAGGGGCAATGACAGAGCAATTAAAATTTTTCTGTGTGCTCCCTTCTGCAAAAGTTTTAACACTGCATTGTGCTTGCCATGAAGGATGTCCCCATGAGTACTGGCTGCTAATGGGTGTTTGCTCATAGGGCTGGGGGATCCACAGTCTCCAGACAGGGCAGTAGCCTTGTCATGTACCTTTGGCTACTGACTCATAGGCATTGCTGCAGCGTGGAGAAGATGTGGAGATCAGAGAGAAGTGGGGGAAACCTCAGATCTCCGTAAAACCATAGGAATGGCTGGCAGGAGACAGTTCCAGCCAAGCTGCATGTTCAGCTACTGTTATTTAGGCTTTCAGTGAAGCAAATAGTGGATAATAGACAACTTGAACATCACACAATGCACATAGCTTTTAATTGGAGCATGGTAGCAATGGCATCTGCTCGCAGCTTACATCAATCTCATCTATAAGTACTTCCATCACTGCAGAACACAGTTACAGCTGTCTCCTAAAAGTATATTATTTTGTTGAGTGATGAATGGCATCGTGAAATATTACCTATAATCAGCACCCATTATGGCAAAGCTCATTAAATTTCTGACAAATCTAGTGTTGACAGCACGTTAATTTTGTTTTATTGCCTTCTTTTATCTACACAATTTCTATCTCTGGTTTGCAGTTTATAATGAAAGACAGCAGAACTGCACTTTGCTTGAGAATCAGAAAAATAAGTATTCACCTTTTAAAAGGTCCCCAGTTTAGGCCATAGGAACAGCAGGTACTAAACAATGCACTCATTGAAAAGGTGATTAAAGTTTAATAAAACTGTCAAGTGAAATAAACCAATCTCTTTGCAAAACATTCTGTTTGCCAGGTGCTTGGACTTCAGTTGTTAAAAAATTCTCTTTCCACAGCTTTCCCAAATGTATTGCAGACTAATGTTGTGACTGCCAAAACACAATTCAGTTTTTTGCATGATTTGTTGAGACTTGCTAATAAAGAAGACAGCTAAAGCAACATATTCAGAAGTCACTGTGACAAGTGCTATGTAGGATAAATGCACTTTTACTTAATTAATTGCTAAAAACTTTCATATCTTGCACTGTCCAAGTTGGGCTTTGGAACCTGATCATTCACTGCTGACTTCATAAATGTGATTCTCCACCCATACAGTTATCTGCAAATGTCCAAACTACGTTGCTATCTGTCTGACTTGATGGAGCTTTGCAGCATTTTTTCCATATGCATACAAAATCCAAAGCAGTAAGAAATCAAGCACATACATATGGATATAAAATCTACAGTTCCTAAAATCTTTAGTCCCTACAACCATCTGGAACAACTTCTTATCACAAAAAACTATTAAACTTTAGAAATTGGTTGTTATAAGTGGATTACTAATTATTAATTGATTTGCTATGCAGTACCTCAGGTAGCATTTTATGATTTTTTTACAAGTTGTATTCTCTGCAGAGCTGTAGGTCAGTTAATACAGAATGATTCACCAATGACATATTCCTGTGATTCTGCCTGATGTGTCAGTGTGTGCACTGCACGTCAGACCATTCCTCTGCGATCTCCAGCGGCCTCGCTGAAGAAAACATGTCAAACAACAAATTGAGTTTCTTGAAGGTCAGGATGTTCCTGAGGGATTCACAGGTACTTTAATGAGAATATAACCTTGCCTCTTACAAGGCTTTTCCGTGCAAAGCACATCAGCTCCCTGACTTGGGGGCAACCCTGACCGACAGGACCAAGAGAGCTCAATTAATGAGGAAACAATTACACCCTGGCACTGCCCTAAGTTAAAAAGACAACCTGGCTCTCAGGAGGACAAGCTTTTTTGGAGGCACTCGGGAAATATCATGTGGCCTTGAGAGGGGAGAAATGTCCTACTGAACAAATCTGTCTATTCACCTCCCAGCAGAACAGGCTTTTCTCTGATAGCAGAGGCAGCCAGAAATACCCACCCAGCCAAATTCTCACTACACAGAAATTAAAAGAAGGACTTAACAGCTAAATCTACAATGTTTTCTGTATGTTGGTACTGTCTGAGGTATCCTGTCCTCTCCCCACATTCTTTCCAATGATTATTCCTTTTGCTTGCAACTTACTTTAAATTGTGTTGCAAGGTTCTTGGGAAGAGGGAAAATGTTTTTGTGTGCCTGAATTAGCTCAGCTTCACATATGAATTTTGTGTTCCACATGCAGGTACTGCTATAGCTATACACACACATATAAAAGAGCTCTCTAAAAAGGATTACTTTCCCCTGCAAAAGTTCAAAACAAAGAGAGCAAAATGTGCAAAATTAAAAGACTGTATGAATGTCTTGCATTTTTAATTTCTCCATACTTTCTCTGTGCTTGTGACAAGATGTGTGAATTTATACAAAGCTTTAATTAGTGCTAGGTGGTGAGAACTGGAAAGCTTTATGAAAACACTCATTTGCGATTTTATCCGGAGACTCCTAAAGATAATGATATAAGCTTGGCTTTTCAATAATAATGCAACACATATTGTACCATGTACAGCATTATCTGTAGAAACCCACTACAAAGTAAGAACATAAGAAAAATAATATATGTTATATTTAAGAAAAAATAATTTTGTTTCTTTATGCTTTAGACAGTGGTTTTGAAAAGAGTGTGCATAGCCTCTTATTAAGGAACATGCATGACATTTTCCAGCACATGAAAATCAGGCTTTGTAGCAAGATCCTTATTAACTGCTATGCCTGGCATTCTGCTGAAGGCATTCCCAGAGCATCTCACTGAGGGAATCCCTGCTACCTGGAGCAGGGCTACCAGTGACATCAACTCCTCCATTCTCACACTGATAAATACCCAAGGTTTGAATCTGCTGCCTGGTAGTTTAGATCAAAATTGTAGAGTTATCCTTTCTTCTTTTCTGGCTTAAACAAAAAAATCCACCAAAAAGCCAAGAAGGGATTCTTAGATAAAAAAAGTATTTGCAGGGGGTTGCATTTATTTTATACTGTAACAAAAGATGTTTTTTTCTGAGGACTTGTTTTAAGAGCACTGAGAACTGTGGGAAACAACAGCTTAGGTTCATAAAATTGTTAGTGCTGGTGGTGACAATGCTGAGGTAATTAGCAGGAGAATAAACTTTACTGTAATGACCTGGGCTTCCAAGGGCTCCATGCTCATTTTGATTTCTGTATGTTAAACATCTCTTTGTGAAAAAGCCATATTTAGCAAAAGTTGAGATTTTTATGCTCAGAGTGTTGTCTAGACCAGGAATGGTCACACTTTAATTCTAGATCTGCATTGTCTCAATGGCCTAGAACAGTCCTTATGCCCCCATGGGGCAGAAAGTGCTAAGGAGATTGTTTGAATTCTCCATGGTGGGAAAAAACAAACCACCATATCCTGCTAAGTCTGCCATCACCAACTTGTCCAGTGTAATCTTATCCTGCAAAATGAAGTACTAGAATGCTGGGAGAGCTGTTGTCTACAAAATAGTCCCAAAGTTTACAGGAGATTCTGATATGCAGCTTGCAGGGTCAGGATCTTTTGGCTACCCATGTTCTTGAACAATTTGTTACTGCTTTTCTTCCCCCTAAGAGACAGATGTTTTGGATAGACATGTTTAGGAATTGTTGCAGACAGTATTTTTCTCCTGCAAATCTTTTGCTGCTGGATTGCCAAATGAAGCAAACTGAAGATGAAGCTAACTGCCCTGGCCTCATATTGGCTCAATACACCACCTTAATCCACAACCTCACACACAGACATTCTCTCAGACCACCTTTTGCTGATTTGAAGGAAGATGAAGGATGTCATCTTTCCCCTTGTGCTTTTATCACCCCAGGAACAAAGGGGTTTATTCTTATCTCCCTCTGGTGAGCAATAAAAGATAAAGCACAGGACTTAGAAACTCAAAGAAAAGCTGAGAAATGTAGCTAAAAAGAAAAACACCCCTCTGGGCCTAATGGATGAAGGTAACGTGAGAGGAAAGTAGCAAAAAATGATAAGGATGTTTGTCTCCACTGACTTTTGGTCTTTGTTTTAGCATTTACCAGGCACCTTCTGTGGTGCTCAGATCTGTCTCTTGATTTTTAAAAAATATCTATAGGTTTTTTTTGGTTGTTGTTATTATTAAAAAAATAATGGCTTTGCTCAGTCTATTTAAAAGAAATTGTTACTGCACCTGAAACTGTAGATTTTAGCCCTACTTCTTTAAGATCCAAAATTCCTGGTCTTCTAACCTGCAGTATCTTTTACTAATAGACTGCAACACTTTGTAATCCAAGACCAGAGTACAACAGTGACAGCCACACATGTCATCAGTTCCACAATGAGTTGTAGCATGGCTGATTTTATCTGCTGAGAGTGCTTCCTGCTGAAGTGCACTCATGCTAGTTAGGACCAGTGTACACATCAACCAGTCTACAACTTGTAGAAACTCATACCAAAACCAAATACACAGGAAGTCACTCTCTTCTGCTGCTAACAGCTTCTGTAAGAAATCTTCCATAAATGCCTTCACTATTGGCCTATTGACATTTGTGTATTGATCAATGAAGGATATTTATATGCAGCTTCCAGCTGCTACTAATCTCAGAAGAAAAGAGTCAATGAGTGGTGCGTATTGTTCCTTTTCTTGCTGTCTCCAAGTCATAAACTGAGTGTTTTTCCAGCTTTAATTAGAAAACAGTAAAGTGATAGGATTTGTTTCATTCCTAAGAACAAGGGACACTATTTCTTAGAATAAATTTAATTTATTAACACTTGACTTGTTTGTAAAGGTGATGTACACCAGGAGTACTAAGGGATTACTAATGATTTTCTGGCTTAGAATTTGCCTGAAGGACAGACAAGCAAATTCAAGGTGATGGCTAAGTGTAATTTAAGCTGTAATGCAGTCTCCTAATAAGAGTTTATATCTTCTCTGTGCAATGATGACTGCTGAAACAGATAATACTGGCACATCTAGAAAACTTAAGCAATAGAAAAGATAGTATCATCACATTATTCATTATTTTTATGCCTTTTTCCAAAGGAACCAAACTTTCCTTTGGAAAGGAAAAAGGTTATGGAGATAAGCATGGTTTCAGAATCATTTTGGCAATGATAATAACATACTTATTTAGGACACTTCATTCAAAAAAGCTTTGCACCCTGAGATTTTAATTAACTGCATACATCAGACAAAGGAATGACAGAAACCAGCCAATTCTGAGGAAGAGCCCAGCGATTCTACAGATAAAAGATGAGCTGTGAAAATCAGCTTCCCCAACTGATACACAGGATTTGTAGTTTACATCAAAGCTGCAGAGTCAGTGTAGGCAGCTGCCCACCAGGGCAGTGGGATGTACCATGGGGAGAGGCTAGGAAATGCAAGAACCTTTTAGCCGGGTTTTGGCAGGGGTGAAGCGAGTTGCAGTCTGTCGATTTTCAAGCAACTGCTGCTGCAGGAGCTCCCACAGCACACACCTGCCCCAGATCTCAGACATACAGCCTCATATGCCCTTACACACCAAGCTGGGCTGGACCATACCTGTCCCTGTCCCTGTCCCTGTCCCTGTCCCTGTCCCTGTCCCTGTCCCTGTCCCTGGCTGCCTGTCTGGGGCTCCTCCATTATCCCTCAATGCCACCAAGCACTCTCACTGGCAGAGCTCTGCCAGTGCCACTGCTTGACACTCTAGCTGCTCTGGGCACAGCCAGCACTCCAAATCACCTGAGCCTCATTCCTGCAGATTTTCAACTGTTACAGCAGATAGACCTTCCTGCAGTTTTCCAAATTTATTGATTATTAATGTCACTTGTACAAGAAATGCAGATACTTTGACAAAGAGAGAACAGTGCTGGAGCGCCTGCCTGAACCTGCACAACACTCCTGGACTTCCTCAGGGGTCAGTGTGAGAATACAGGTTGGTGGCCCTGCACACCTTCTTCTTTCTGTCGGGAGACTGAAAACACTTCCGTTTTCAAGTGCTTCACAGCAAACTTGCGTATTATACCTCTCTCACAGGAAGACACTTCCTGGGCTGTATAGAAAGTGAGTCCCAAAACATGAACAAGGCCTTGGACATATGTCCTTTTCTGCTTCCAGCTTCAGAGCTCCCAGCCCTCACCCACTGCAGCCACCACCACTGCTGCTCCTCAGGAAGGGGCTACTGCACAAGCTGGATAATTTGCTGTGGCTCTAGCACTTGCAGCAGTAAGCCCTGCACTGTGCTTTGTACTCCAAGAACACACATGGCTACAGCCTTCATAGCAACAAGCGCCTGTAAGAGTGGGAAAGTGGTGGGATTATCCTACCGACTCTGGGGACTGTGTTCAATCATTTTACTAACAAATAATTTATTCATAAAGTTCTATGTCATTTACTCTATATTTTTGAAGTAAAATGTTTGTTTGAAGATGTGCCCAGAAAGTAAAATTAACGATTATGAGTTCAGGCTTAAACAGTATATTATGATGTAAGATGATTAGCTGGGTTTTTCTGCAGTTAATTACAAAATTTGTGCAAGGAACTTCTGAATCAGCTTTGTTTTGATGTACTTTTAGCACAATTGCCAAATCTGATTTAAATATACCACCTGGCTGCCTGATTCCTGTGCTTTAGGTTGACCCAGACTGACAATGAACATTTCTTGGCCATTGCTCTCAGTTACATAAACTTTTCCATTACCCCACCTAGCTTTTCTCCTTTACAGTCAGAAAGAGTAGTAAGCATTAGGCTGGAGTGGGCTCTTCTCCCCTCCAGAGTCCTTATATTAGTACAGGTAGTACAGTGTTCCAGCTATCACTGAACTGTTACTAAAATTTCAGTCTTCCATATATGTATGGTATTACTTCAATCATACATTGTCTTTTGCTTCCTCCTTATATGTGATGATACCAGTCTGCTAGCAGGCTCATGTTAACTTCTCTTGGTCCATCAGTCTCTCAAAATGTGGTTTATGACTTTTTATGTTAGTGTCTGAGTGTTTTATTACGTCTCAATTTGAGTTCATTTAATGTACACTAACATCTGGGATCATGCACTGATCTTGACATCAGGTACTACTAAACAGGGTAGCATAGTTAATGCTGGCTAACAAGTAAATAGAATTACTTTTAGTAAGGCTACAAGAGGCACGTATATTTTTAGGAGGGACCATTCCCTGCATGTATTTAGGGAAATGTGGTATCTGCCATACTTTTTGCTTTACATGAGGTTTCTTTTTGTTATTACTCATTTTTAATCTCTGAGATCTTTTTGTCTACAATCTTTTGCAAAAGAGAAAATTAATGGCAGGGCAACTGTTGATTTGTAGAAAATGCTGCTTTTACTGTAAATGTAAAAGCTGAGGCAGAATGAGCTAGTACAATAAAATGAGAGCACACAAATTCAGAGGGGTTATAAGGCCTCATTAAGTATTTCAAACTAGACCAAAGACTAGAAGCTGTCTCACCTCTAATGTGTATAATCCTGTTAAGACAGAATTCAGCTCAATAAGGATTAACTCAAACTTAGATTGCATTTGGTTCCTAAATTTCAGTCCAAAAGTATTTTTCATCCACTTACTTTCTCATGCTTACTAGATACAAATGTTTACAGGAACTAATCCTTTTTTAAAGGCTTCAAACAAAACAAGAAAACTGTATAAACAACTTAACTTGAAGTCAGGAGAATAATGTTCTGCTCTTGCATATCTATATTTTTCCTCAGGCAGCTCTTGAAAATACTTACAAAATACATGCAGTTGACAAGAACAGTAGAACGAGTTCCGCTTGAGTAAATATGTATTGAATTTAAAGCACTTTACAAGTAAAAACAAGTCAGAGAGAATGAGTATCTTCAAATGAATGTTTTCTTTAACTTAGAACAAAGTAAGCTTTTGAACAGTCCAAGAAGGAACATGGCACATTGTGAGGAAAGCTAATTTACCCTTCATCATAAGGTACTGTACTGGTACTCCGTAGAAGTGTTCTTTTCCTGGATGCTGCAAGCCACCATCCTCCAGATGCTCATTCCTCCTTGTGCACAGAGCTGTGCCTTTCTCACAGCACCTTAGTTTGCAGAGAGATCCATGCCCTATTTCTTGTTGTTAGCTATGCAAACAAAAGAAATGAACTAATTACTGCACCCCCCAGAAACAGCCTAGCTGTGCTTCATTGGGCGTATTTTAGATCCTTAAGGTGCTGGTGGTGCTGCATTTTCTCTGGAAGTAGGCCTACAAGTTTCTCACCTCCATGCTGCAGTTCATTATCCCATCAGGTCAGCAGATGACAGGGAACTACCTTCAGTGGCATAAATGGTATTAAAACCCCTGTCAAATCAAAGAAAAATAAACACTTCTTCATATGTTGTTTTTGTTTGGTTCTTAAACCAGGATGATTTGACTGTTAAGGTCATTATGCCCTTGGTGTTTCTGTATTTCACTAGTATGCAAACAGCATGAATTCCTGAGTATTTGAAGGGTGAAGTAAGTATTAGTTCATTTTATCGGCAAGAGGGAAAGGAAAACGTGCTTTGGTCCTACAGGTACAGACTTCAAGCCAGGTTAATTCCCTAACAGCATTTATTGAGACGATGCACATGGGAAAAAAACTAGGTTTCATTAAGCTGCATATTATGTTTTCTTAAATACTTTATTAAATAAATAATATTTGAGGTAATAAAATAATCATACTGGAATATTACAATGTCTCAGGCACTAGGGAATAAAAGTATGAAACTCATTAAAATGCAATCATTGAGATATTACCTTGTTACTTTCATTTCAATATCATGCACATACTTTATCTTGTAGGTTAAAGAGTTCTCAGTGATAGTTACCAGGACTTGTTTGTTTTAAATTAGTCCCGGAAGGGTTTTCCTTGTAATCCCTTTATTAAAAAAAGATGGATATTAAATATTTCAATTAAAATAATTCTGAAGTTTAATATAATTTTTTTTTAAATTGCAATTTCACTTCAGGAAAGTTTCAGAAAGTTTAATACATATTAATACATTCCTTCATTGAAGAAGATTGAATGAAGTAAAGAGTAATTTTACTGTAATTTATTTTTACAGAGTTGGAACAAAATGCCAACATTTGTACTAGGCTGTTTACCTACGGAAGTACATAAAGACAATAACTTTTATATATGGTTCAGGTTCTTAAGTATTGTGATTTCCAAGCTGTAATAACCATGGGGTCTGGGTAAAGGATGCAGCCTCCTAACCTGGGAAAGAGGAATTAGTATAAACAGAGTGGTTAACAGGTCACAAATTCTCTAGACACTTGGACAAAATCCTACAGATGCAGGTCCATTTACAGTGGGTCAGTGCATTACATTAAAGAAGTACTTAGCTGTCTGTGTCATCATGGTCTCATTTCTTTCTCTGTTTCAGCAAATTTAAAAATAAATTCAATCATACGGCAAACTAATGTATTACCTAGCATGTTTACCTGTATATTCAAGGTCAAGGCTTCCCACTGAGCTCACTATGAAAGTATTGATAACAGAGGTAGGAACTTTCAGGTGGCTTTTCATTCAACTTTTACAGCTTCTGATGATGAGATTTAATGAAATATTGACCATTGTTCCATATTATACAGCTTTTTATTATGAGATTTACTGACCTTTGCTTTATATCACCGATCTCAAGAAACTTCAGAGCTTTATGTCAGTTTCTGATGGCAGTTTTCATCTATCAAACTGGTACATATAAAATTTTTCTTATAAAATAAAAAGCACAGGCATTGGATTTACAGAAATCAAGAATATTCAGGAAGCTTTTAGTCTATGGGTTAGCAAGTAATGCAGTCAAAACAAGGCTGCAAAACCAGAATTACTGAATTGAAATCTAATGGTGCATTTTTGCTAATAAAATCATGCTTACATTTTACATTATGACCTCAAGTGCCCACAGTACAACCTTCAGTGTTATGCAGAAATACTGAAAACAGGTGTAAACATCTCTCTACTATCCTATAGTCTGCAGTACAGACAGATGCTGAACAAAGCCTGATTTTCACTGCAGTATTATTTGATTTCAGGCTGACACCTCTGCACACTACACAGCTATCCTGCTTTCTTTTCTGCAGTTTCGTACAAAAGCCAGAGATAAAAAAGTACAGAGAGCAGCAGGAAAGGTTCTTTCAATCTCCCAATGGCACTTCCAAGGAAAATTAGCTGAAATACATAAATAATTGAACTCTGGTAGCAGAGATAAACTCAGTTCTATTTCAATTGCTGAGGCCACAGCAACAGCTTACCAGAAAAGACAATGCCAGGATCTCTTTTTTCCTCCAGATTAGGTCAGCACAATCCTAAAGGTCCCCTCTTACATGGGGTTGTTGTGATTCACGTGCAGCAACCAGCACTTTGCCTTGTTGAACCTCACACCATTGACCTCAGCCCTTTGACCCAGCTGTCCAGATCCCTCTGCAGAGCCTTCCTTCCCTCCAGCAGGTCCACAACTGTGCCCGACTTGGCATCATCTGCAAACTGACTGAGGGGGCACTTGATCTCCTTGTCCAGATCAGTGATAAAATACTGAGCCCTGGGGAATACCACTAGTAACCAGCTGCCAGCTGGATATAACTCCATTTACCTACACTTTCTGGGCCGGAACAGCCAGCTGGTTTTCTACCCAGTGAAGAGTGCACCTGTCCAAGGTGTGAGCAGTCAGTTTCTCCTGGAGAATGCTGTGGGAAATGGTGTCAAAGGCTTTGCTTTGATTTACAAAGTATTGGCTGTGCTGCACAGATCCATTGCCCAAGCCTATTTGTCTCCTTCTTACCTATAACCATAACACCCACACCTCCCTGCTCTCACTCCTCTGTGGTTTTTGTCCATTCAGCCATTTGCAACTCACTCTGGTCTTCATCTGAGTGCAATCAAAATCTATTACTCATAGAGCATTGGACATCCAAAGCTGCATATAACTGCAAAGCAGGCTTTTAGCAAATGAGCCTCAGGGCTCAGGTCATCCTGCAGAAAGCTGAGAGGATAAGGTGGAGAAAGCCAAAACTTTGCTCACAGTAGAGTGTTCTGTGTACATCTTGGGCTGTGTGAGCTAGCAGGGCCCAAGCTCCCTGTCCTGGGTCTTCCCAGGCTCACCTTCATGTGGGCTGACATGTTAGGGACAGGAAGGCACATGTGTGTGGTAGCCTGGACTAGACAAATAAACATCTTCAGTGACTAGGGAGAAAAAAGGGATAATATTCAGAAAGGTGTCCTTGTCCCTTTACAGGGCAAGGAAGGAGGTAGTGGAGTTATACTTGAAGAGATTGGTAAGGCTTGGGATAGATAGAAGGAGCTTGTTGAACATTCAGAAAGACTTTGTTGAATACATATTTTGTTCTGTAAAGGAAGGGAATTAATTTTATGTAACATCCAAACAAGCTTGTAGGTTATTTCATGCTACAAAATTCTCACATAAATGGAATCTTATAAAGAAAAGCCTGATTTCAGGCTAAACAGGCTAAACATTAGCCTGTTTTAAAAGATGTAAGCACATAATCAGTTTTTTTTCTTTTTAGATAGATAGGTAAGTACTACATTTCACATTCATTATCTGTAGAGCGGAAGCACAAATCTCCAATTTAGACACCTAAATGGAATGGTCTGATTCTCAGATGTGTTAGTTATTCAGACATTCTTAGGCAGTGCATTTCAGAATCGGACCACGCCATTTAACTGTAACAGAGCAGCCAAATTGCTCAAATAGCCATAGTTTTTCTCAAAGCAATGTGAATGCTGCCATCTAGCTACACAGTATCAGCATCTCTTTAGTCCAGAGCTGCTAGATACAAACCTTTTCAGTTTCTGTATGGAATAGATCAGAATAGAGATACAAAAATTCCAATCGGTCTTGTGTCAATTAAAAAATGTGGCTGGAGTATTCATTATTAACAAAATTATAGTATTATAAAATATTGTATTGACTTCAAAACTGAAAGGATAAGAACAACATTAAAACTATTGCATCTGATAGTGAACAAGCTATTTCTTGTGAATGACAAATTTTACAAATGCAGGATCTTATTTTTCAATGATCTATACATGCCTTCAGTTGAATGGACCTAATAATAAAGTTAAAACCACACATTTGTAAATTGAAGTCTAGATCCACTTTCCAGTTCAAGATTCATTTACCAAAGTTCAGCATTTCTAGAAAACACTTTGTTTAACAAATATCCTTATTGTCATGTTTGATCCATAAACTGTTTGGAAGTGTTTATGCAGTGTCAGCTGAATGCTCAGTATTGTCATAGTATTGTTTGAGTTCTGCCATGGCTGTGTGAAGGCACTTTGAGATTAATATCATTGCATGCTCAGGATGTTGATCCACCAAGCATGCTACTGAACACCTCTTTGGGTAACCAAAGGACCAAGAGACTGAAGACATGTGCACAGGACTCGTCCTGATACTGAGAGGACCATGGGTGGTCTCAGCACCTTCACATGGGAATTGGAAGAACTGATTTTCACATTTCATCCAGAACATTATGTACAGAGTTGGGCAGAGACAGACTGCTGTTTGAGTTTACTCAGTGGATAACTACAATCACTCGGGTTGAGCTCCTGCCTATCAATTTGAGGAGCTTGTATTTCAAAACAAATACAGATATATGACTCCTTCAGCTTTCGTTCCTTGGTGGGGAAAACGGACGTAATTACAGGACAGATATGCCACCTAGTTAAACATGCAGTCTCCAAGTACAAAGCTGTTGGGAAAGCTATCCATTTCCCATTTGAGAGAAAAAAAATCTACTTCATCTAGCACACACAGAGTGGAACTCCAAATAGATTGTGAAACCTATCCAAAGACAGACATATCTTAAATATAAAAGTAGAGGAAATCTACATAAGCAGATGTATTTAATCTAGTATTTCATATATCCCTACCAAACAGGACACAAAAATGACATATCCCTCCACTGGACCAGTTAATAGCATTCTCTAGCCCAAAATCTGGCCAATACCAGATTCATCACAAGAAGATACACGAAAACACATTGTTATTTACAAAATAATAGCCCTCAGACCCATTCTTATTCAAGCGGCTGGAGATTGGTCTGAATTTCAAATTGTGAAGAGCTGAGACTACAAGAAGATGAGCCAGAACTTCCATAGGCAGGGTTATAGATTGCCTCACCTAAATCATCAGGAAAACAGATGTTCTCCCACATCATGTGTAGCAAAATCTTGATGTAAGTTATTCTTACATACAGTATATTGCAAGGCCCTAATCCTGCCAATATAATTGTGGAATAACCCACTGTAAAGTTGGATTTATGTGCTTTTGTACACATACACACACACACACACACACACACACGCTCCCACACATGCAAGTAATTAGAGTTGCAGCTTCTTACTAAAAGACAAACAGACTTCATGCAATCAAATTACTAACTCAGTTTATCACAAAGGCAAAGCCACTTGGACACTGGAAAACACGTTAAAAACAACACTTGATTTTACTGGTGCTATACAGTAGTTTTCAGTTTTACACATTGGTACTAGATGGTGGTGTGAGCCACAAAAACCAGAAGACAAAAAATTAGCTTTCATGTTCCCAGATATTAATTTATGGTGATGTGATATCAACATGCACACCTGTTTCTCCCAAACATCAAGAGTATTAAAAACTATTTTTTTTCAGTATGATTCAGTATGAGATGCACTGCTTTTTAACTCTGTACTTTCAATTTTGCCTTTTTAATCTTCTGTGTAGCCTTCCATGCCCCTCCTCTATCCCTCACAAAAGCCCATAAAACAACAACCAAGAAACCCAGGATAAATTGCATGATTCACTATTTTTTATTAGTTGTATAAAATTTCACTCCCACACTTATGAAATGCAAAGTGCCCCTCAATAGTCTCTCTTTTTTGACAGCAGCATACTTTTCCAACTTTGGTGCTGAAAGAAATATATTTCAGCACCTCTGCTGCTTTCTGCAGTCTGACAGTATGTCAAATCATTCTGGAAAACACAGAGCTGCTATCTAATAAAGTAGCCACTATTCCAAGTGCCACAAAGGAGGCATGATGGAATACTCACTCCATCAGCATTTGAATTTATCCTTCCTCTGAACTGAAGAACCAGCATCTCTACATTGTAATCAACATGTGTGAATAACTTGAGTTTTGTGGTGCCCAGTTTTACTGTGTTCTGTCCCAGCAAGGATGCAGATAGCTATAAACCATCCAATGGAAGATCTTTGTTACCACTAGTCTTTACAGAGCCAGAATTTTCCCTGGTATTTCCTTTTCTGACCATTGTTGTCAACTTACTTTTTATACTGCTGAATAAATAAACCAAAATCCCAATCAACTTAAGCTGGTCCATCATCTGTCTCTCTAGTTCTCCCATTCCTATCCTGATTAGCAGACCTTCCAAGAGCACTTTGATCCCTTCCCAGAACAGTTTTCCTTAGGCTGGACTTGAGGACCATGCTTATCTCTGAACACAGGAAATGCTAAATCTGGAGTCCCATAAAATGGTCTAGGTTTTCTGTACATACTCTGTATATGCAATACAAGAATACAGTAGACTGGGGAGACAGCATTTAGTGATTACACAAGTGCAAATAATTGCTCACAGCAAAGGGCAGGGAAAAACCTTGCACAAGATGGCAGCAGCCTGGCATGCAGCCAAATGCAGTGCACAGATGCTGTCTGGACCCAGATCTGTTTCTTTGAATTAGAGCCTCCTCCTTCCCAGTGCTGTACGAGTAACAGCCAAGTTATTCCACCACCTTTCAGCACGGGACATCCCAGATGGGATCGTCTCAGGAAGTAGGTGCCTTTCCAGATGTTTCATTCTCATCTGCTCTAAGTGCATTATCCCTGCTTGTAGCTCAAGGCTGTCAACACTACACAGAGAGGCTGAAGATGTGTTCTTGCACCTTAACAAAGTGCCAGTTTAGTCTGAGGTCAGTGGCTGGCATAATTTTAAAAAGGTGCAATATTACCTCTGTCAGACAACTGTTATTGTTCTTTCTTCGCTTGGCCTCAGGACAATTTATCTGCAAATGATTACAGAGTTTGAAGTCAGAAAAAAGGTAATAATCACAGTGAGATCATCTATCCATCTACCACAGAAGTTCTTCCTATTGTTAGGAGCTGTGGAATAATTATATATCCAGTTGTACCCGCACAATAGTGATTTATTGTGCTTCCATCAGTGCTTCGGGGGCTGCTGACTAAAAGCACTCTGTCTATGCAGCATGATTCCCACCGGATGCGTAACCAGGTTACAGTCGTACTGGCATTTGGTGTGAGTCAATGAAATTTATTTGCATACAAGTAAGCAGTTTGGGAGAATTCTCACATACGTTTTACTCACAGCGTCACCCGCCCATGTTTGTTAGCATTTACAGAACAGTTTGAGGTCCCCCAATGATTTTAGTGTTTGTGATGTTTAAATAACTTGGAGATATATATATACACACATGCCTATATACCTTAATACAGATATATTCACAGATATTGCCTAGTTTGTGTAGAAATTTATGTTATTAAAGCATAAAAGGAAGATATTTAGGGGAAATTATCTTTATGAAAGTGCAGACAAAAATTGAGCAAGCCCACAGAAGTTGTAAAGATTGAAATTGCTAAAGATATAGCTTACCATAAGCAGAATTACCATTTATAAATGAGGTTGAAGACTTGGAGAAAAAACACGCAGTTTAAAATTTGCAGATTCAGGTGAGGTACAAGCAGTTTATTTCTATAGCTGTAGGAGGGAACATGTCATGATAGCAATTCAGCCCTCAGTCTAATTCTGACTTAAAGCAAAAGTACTAGGGCTTATATAAATTCACAGCAGATACAAGCTGCCCTGTGAGGTGGGAGTGGTACAGCAGAGCAGCATCTGGTGGAAAGAAAGATTGTCAGGGCATGTGTGCCCAGGTGTTCCAAGAACAGCTCTGCGCACAGCCAAGTGGCCTTGGTGCTCACCTGTCCAGCTCATCCCTCCCTCATTTGTGACACTGCTCTGCCCCTCATCGACTTCTGGACCTCGCAAGGTCTGCTCCCACAAAATAACATTGGCAAAGGTACGCCCCTTCATGGTTAAAAAAGTTAAAAAATCCTTCTATTGTCTCTCTGCCCTGCTTCAAAATAGAGTGCCACTTTTTGCCATAAAAATGTTTTTTATTTCCTTGTAAGCTTTGCATATATGCACATACCATAATTCAGTGACATCTACCTACCTGAGCACAATCTACCATCTGTTTAAACAAATGTTCAGGGCCCTCTCCACCACTCCAAACCCTCATCTGTCTGTATACTTCTTCATATACAAACGTCATCCTCGCTGCTGTTCAGAAAGAGGAACTCTCCCTGACTTGTGGACAGCTTGTCTCTCATCATCACTGCTGTTCAGAAAGAGGAACTCTCCCTGATTTGTGCACAGCTTGTCTCTCCTCCAGGTTGCTCTCTGTTTCATGTCAGCAGCAAAAGGACTGAAGAGTGGGCATGTGAAAAGTTTGGTGCACAGAATTCCTAGATAAATGTTGTGCTAGAAACCCCAACATGTGATGAATTTCCAGAGATACTTCAGAGCTAAATGAAGCTAAGAGGTAAACCCACTTGCCAAGGGCAGTGCTAGACAGGGCTGCCACTACCTAAACTCAATATTTACTGTGAATTTCTTATGGTCTGTGGTACTGAGTGTGTTAAAGGTTCAAGATATGCTGTTGTCAGTATACACATACAGTACCTGAGAATGCAAGTTAATGAGCCTCAACAGGGCTGGAACCCAGCAAGTTCTGGAAGAGCTAGCACAGGTAAAGAGTCATGCACCATGGAATGCACCTTTGCTAGACATAACCTAGCTAGAAATTTTCCATGGGGAAGTCTGCAAAAGATTTTTAGCATTTGTTATCAAAGTTGCAAATCAATAATATACTGCCAGATTATATCCAGAAATTTGAGCATCTGTTTCCCTGAGAAGTTTGATTGAGAATAAGTGTTCATGTTCTAAGGTAAGTGCTGGATGTTTATTGAGACAATTTTTCTTTTTTTCACAGCACCAGTGCAAAAAAGCAGCTCTCCCCTCCCATGGCCCAGCACTCAGGGCAGCAGCCAGCTCTCCCAGGCTGGCAAATAAGTCTCCCCTGGAGACAGCCACCTCTGGAAATACTGTATCTCCCTGAGCAGTGCAGCCTGCCATTCTGGCACAATTAGAGTGATATTCAAAATGAAATGTGAAAACATGACGTGAAAGGGGACACTTCAGAACGATAGCTTTTAGGCCATATTTTCCCATTTTTGGATAGTCATACCAGTTCCATAACTAGAACTTGGGTAGATGTGCTTTTGTAGATTCACACACACATGCTGGTTTTAAGAGTTACAGCTTCTTAAAAGATGACGAGACTACATGCAAATTACTAACTCATCACACAGGCAAAGCCACTCGACTCCTGAAAAAACAATAGGAAAAAAACCCAACTTGATATCACTGGGGCTGAACATTATTTTTCAGTTTGACATGTTGGTCCTAGATGGTGTGAGCCACAGAAACCAGAAGACAAAAAAGAAGCGACCTTCCATGCTCCCAGCGAAATTAATTTATGGTGAGCATGCAGACCTGTGTTTCTCCCAAACATCAAGAGCATTAAAAAAACCAAAAGAAAACAAAAGAAAAATCACCAAACCGCAGGATAAATGGCACAGCTGAGTGCTATTTGCTAACCGCACGAAGCTCCACCCTCGCTCCGGCAGCCCGGCCGGGTGACGCCAGAGCCGCGACCCTTGGGCCCCGCCTGCTGCCGTGCCGCCTGACCCGACCCGGCCGGGGCGGAGGCGGAGGCGGTGCAGGCGGGGCTGGGCTCGGTGAAGCGCGGCGAAGGCGGCCAGCTCGGTGAGGCGGCTGCGGGGTCGGGCCTGCCGGGGGTCCCTGCGGGGCCGGGGGCGCTGGTTGGAGCGGGGCGGGCAGGGGAGGCCGCGGGAGGCAGCGGAGCGGGCCCAGGCCCAGGAGCAGGCCGGGCGGCGGCTGTGAGGCCCCGCGGTGCGGCCGCAGAGCCACCGCAGGCAGGTGCTGGGAGGGAGCGGCATCGGGACAGGTTGAAGTAACCCTGATGATAAATAATGTAAAGAGTGGCCTAAAGGGTTATTTGTCAGAATACTTAGGAAAAATGCTGCTTTTATTCTGTCTTGTTTTGGTTTTTAAGGGTTCGTGTCAGGCAGTTTTGAGTTTCTTGAATCTGGAACAACGTCGGTAGCGATCAGAAACCGGCAGGCACACTAATGAAATAGTATTAAATAGCAGGCTTACATAACACTAAATTTTCCATGATGATCTTGGAATCCTTGGCCACGGAATGGTAGTACAATGTCTTTGTACTTCGGTGCTGCGAGAAATGTCCGTGCTGGGCAGAGCAGCTGCGAGGTGAATTATCTGCCCTACTGCTTCTCCACTCTCCGTTTTGGAGAAGTGACAACTAGGTACCCGCCGCCTGAAAGCTCTGTGGTGAGAGCATGGGATGGAGGTGCAGACCAGGGAGCCAAGAAGGAAGTTCTGTTATTTGGACAGAAATAATCTTAAAACAGCAGTAGAGAAGGAAAATAGACATGCTGGCTGGGTGCTGGGATAGCAGCCTGAGAAGAAGGTGAAGGTTCACATGTCAGAGGATGGGGGTTTGCTGAAGTATTTGGTAATTTGGAGAGTAAGAATTACTTTAATGTAACCAGTTCTCTCTGTTGTATAGTCTGTGATATTATCTAGCCTTATAAACTTTTTTCCTTTGCTTCAAAACTAGGAGTAGGCTTCCTGAAAAATTTAAGGACTTCTTTAAACAAATTAATTTAAATAAGCTAAAAGCATAAAACGGTAAATTTATCAGCTAATACCTGACTTGTGTTTATATTCTAGATAACATTTACTTCAGTTTGTTCTTTAAATTCTTGAAAGTTACTAATACTTTCTTAATTGCTCTTTCCTTCCAGAACTAAGGCTTAAACAATTCTGCCTGTATGGTACTTTTTAATTTGTGGCTGAGAGAAAAACAGTTGACAGATAGGAAGAAATCCTGGATTAAGGATGTTTTGGTTTTGTTTTTTTAAAAGTTGTTTTGCATTTTCCTCCCCTACTCCTCCTTCAAGAGTAGTGAGCTGGAAAGTGTGTCCTACCTCTGTCAGTAAGGGTGTTTAATCCCCTTAATAAGTCTTAGGCTTCGTGTTTACCGTCTAGCAGTGAGATCCACCATTGACCTGTATTTTTGTTAGTATACATTACTTTTTAATGAAGTGGGCTTTGCTGTTTCAGAGGAAGGATGGGTGGGATGTTAACTTAAAATATCAAATTAAACTCAAGTTTCATTGTTGCACTGTAGCCTCCCTTGGTCAAGTAACTTAAAACCACAGAGTATATCTGGACTGTCAAAAGAAAAAGGGCTCAAGTGCTGGATTGATCTGTGATTATCTACAGTATACTTTAGCTCATTTCTTATCTCAGTTTTGGACTGGCTTTCTCTGAGACAAGTTCCTCTAAATCTTAATTAACACTAAGTGGTACAGATCTGGGCTGATCTGAACTGGCCATAGGACCAAAGGTTGGCTTGCAGTGCTCTCCGTATTCAGTAATACACATTTTTCCATTCATTACAGCTTTAAAACACAGGAAATAAGATTCAGCATTGTACAGACATGGATTACAGATAAATATTAAAATATGCAGGATGCTTAAATACTATATAAGATCATACACTGAAAATAATAGTGAACAAGGATATTTCTTGGATGTGATCAGATTGCTACTTAAATGTTGCGTTTCAGAGAATATTTATTTTTGTGTTGTGAGGGAGGAATTAAATAAGCTTATTTAATACCATCCATTCTTTTGTAATAATTTTACTCAATTATTAAGGATGAATGAAATTCAGGTTTTTGGGCTGACTTTTAAATCACATGTTTAGCTTGACATCTACTGTGAAGTCCTTCCTCCATTTCCAAGTGGTTTGCCAACCAAATGCATAATTTGGAGGTAGCTACACTGCACATATACTGCAAACTTGGGATGTTCCAGACAATCAGAGCTGCAGAGACAGCTTTTGTATCTCTGCCATGCACTAGTGCTGTGTGGACACTGATGGTGCTGACATCTCCATTTTATTACAGACTTTTTCTAGTGTCAATAAAGATTGAGCTTTAGCAAGAACAGTGCTGCTGTCAGTATGACAAGTATACAGTGAATTGTAACTTAATTAAATATTAAGTTGATATGTAGTTATGACTAGGATTTTACTTGATTGCTCTTCTTTTTATATGCTAACAATCACTAGCAAAAGAAATATTTGAAATCTGTAAAGTATCTTTGCATTAGCCTCACCCAGAAAAAAAACCCCAACAAATCAATAAACATGGGGCAAAGGGGACTATTGTACTGCAGCTGTGTTCACACAAATAAATCATTTACTTAAAGCGTTAAGAAAGGACTTTATATGTGACTAGGGATACAGGCACTAAAAATCTCAAACCAGTAAATTTTGCTCATAAAGAATTAGATGGTGATGACAGATTAAACTTGTCTGCCTTTCTCAGTCTTCTAAACATTTTCTATGTTTCAAGAACCTAAAATTCTCAAATCAGAGGTCTTTACTGTTAAATTGGTTTTCACCTTCATACACTTCTTAAAAGGAAAAGTGGATTTTTTAGTAGTAAATACAAGTGTTGACACACAGTGATGTGGTTGGGCAGTCACCAGGTTTTTTTGCTGTAAGGATCCAGCTATATTCACAGCCTTGTAAGGAGCTCTTTCCAATTGCCTTTATTCTAGTTGTTTGCTGTTGTGCTGGTCAGCATACTTTTAACTTCTAAAGTTGATGTTCTTGGTGATTAGTAAATACACACTTATGCCAGTGCTGTTCTTCAGCGTAAAGATGCTGAGCCTCTTGGCAACAAGTGACTGCAATCAATCAGAAAAATCTGCTCCAGCCCAAGATTTGTTTATCTGCTAAATGATGGGCAGTGAGTCTGGTGGCTTGAGTTGCTGCTGACCCACTCCACTGGGCTGCCTTCTCAAGCCATCCCTGTCATATTCCGAGCTACATGTCTGTTACTGGACTGAAACCACACATCTTGACTTTTACGTGAAATTGGATTCTGTAGCATCATCAAAACAGGTGCCTTCCAGATTACATGGCACTTCTGTTGTGTGACTGCAGATGCATCAGTCACATAAATGCTGTCTGCATTTTGATTATAAAGAGCATGAGACTAGAGCACAGAATTCCATCTTTGCCTCTTTAAAATCTTTTCATGACCTGCACTTCATAAGTTTCTCTGTTTTTGTTGGAGTAGAGGAAGAATATTTTCCAGATTACTTTTTTAGTTTGTTGATAGTTAGACTAAAACAAGAAGAGACATTAAGTACACTTAAATGTAGGTACTATTTCCGGATTTTATTACAAATTTGGATTTAATTCTTTTTTCTTTCCCAGTAAGTCTTCTTTGTTTACGGATTTATTTTCTTCTTTTCATCCATTATATTTGTAGAGACTAATCCAATCTCTTAGCCTTCATTTTATTGCCTTGGTAAGCCAAACCTACATCTTTCTAGGGAAGAGTGATTGATTCATCAGGAAAAATCAGTAACCTGCACACATCTTCCTGTTCTGGCACAGCTTCCTTGAGTGTGTCTTGGTGTGTGAATTCTCACCAATGCCCTGTACAGTGGTGTTAATGCTTCTGCTGTTGTAATGGAAGTATTTTTATTTTTGCACTTTGGATTTTACCTGCCCTCATGGTTTCTGTGGCATAATATCATTGTGATTGACAGATGTCTCCTTTCTTTCATCTGCCTTAGAGCAGAGAATTGTGGTTTTGCTTGAAAATATATGCTCTTTAATTTTTATATAGTATCCCATTTTTGTTGTCCATGACTGTTATTCTCTTCTAGTATAATTGCCTGATTTTTCTGAATTAACAATGCCTCTCAAGGCTGCCAGCCAAAAAAAAAAAAAAAAAAATTTTAAAAAATTCATTGGAATTAATGACTTGTATTTTCTGTGTTTCACCAAGACCAACCATCTTCATACAGTTAAAACAATGAGTTTACACGTTCTAGAATTCAAACAAACCCACTGGATTCTTTTCTGCTCTTCAGTTGTTGAAATACATAAGGCAGTTTAAAGAATACGTTCCAAGATAGACCTAGAACCTGCAATCTGGTACTTCCAATTTTTGTCACCAGTGGAGCAAGCAGTGTAAAACACCAGTTTTCTTTTCTCACTCTGTAAACACTGTAAAGGAAATAAGTTTCCTGTTTTTATTTTGTAAACTACAGCTTTAACTGTGCAAAGTATTTCACAGTTCTGTGTGTTGGTGTTAGTTGAAGTTGGTCAAGATTTGTTTAAAACTGAGTGCTTTCTCTTAAATTATTCAAATGGAAATGTACTGTTTGTAAGTTCAGCCTTTATTTAAATAGACAAAATAGCAAATGAATTTTTTAATACCTTAGAGATGTTTTTGGAAAAGTTAGATTTTTTTTTTTTTAGGTTATTTGTTTACTCCTCTTGTTTGCTACTGATCTTGAAGATGAAAAATTTAGTTTCAGGCATGTCCATGTTCTTCTGATGTTTAACAAAAAAATATCTGTGATGTAACTAGATTTGATGGTTATAGATTCCTTGCTGTCTTGGAATCATGTCAGCTGAATATGAATGTTATTAGGAGATAACCATAACATACCAGACACTGTTCCAAGCAACTAGATAGATCTCTGCTAATACATGCAGTGTGGTCATCATTAAGAACACATTTTATTCTAAGGTAAGCATTGTTTGGCTTTCTCTCTATATCTTCTTATTGATTTTTATTCCACTTTGCAGTAATGGAACAACTGCGGGATCAGGTTACGCAAGAAGATGCAAATATTGAAGCCATTAATGAAGAGTACAGGAAAGCCTTTATTTTTATCAATAAAGGACTGAATACAGATGAGCTGGGTCAGAAGGAAGAGGCAAGAAGTTACTATAAGCAAGGGCTTGACCACTTGCTCCGAGGAGTTAGCATTCCATCAGAAGGTCCTGCATGTGTTGGGTCCCAGTGGGAATCTGCCAGGCAAATGCAGCAGAAGATGAGGGAGACCCTGGAAAACGTTCGTGCTCGACTTGGCATTCTAGAGCAAAACACCCCACCGGGACAAGCAAGTCCTGCTACAATGGATAACCCTCCTGGGGTGCCCAAGTTATACCCAGCCATTCTTTCCAAAGAAAAGCCAGAAAGGCCCCCTGCCCCTAACTCTCTGTTTGTACCACGCCAGCCACCTGCAGCAGATGGAGATGTTGCAGCTGTGAGTCAGGGGCAAATTCCAGCTATGAGTCCATCATCTGCAAAACCTCTTTGTCTGCCAAACGAAGCACCTCCTGCCTATACTCCCCAAGCTACCAATGGCCACTTTACTGTGTCTTATGGCACAGACTCTGGGGAGTTTTCTTCTGTGAGTGAGGAATACTACAGCAACAAGTGTACTCAGCCACCTCCCCTGGAAAACCTGGGGGTGGATGCAGATGAGCTGATCTTGATTCCCCAAGGAGTACAGATATTTTTTGTGACTCCTGATGGGCAGGTTAGTGCTCCTTCATATCCTGGATATCTGCGCATTGTGAAGTTCTTGGATACAGGTAGTGAAGCTGCTCAGAATCGTCCACCTGCGTTTCTTCAGGTAAAAGGAAAATCATTTTCTCCTTTAATTAAAATTTCAAGAACTGTCATAAAACTCTAGCAGGCAATCTTCTCAAGTTCTTGCTCCTCTGAGCCTAAATATGTGTGATAACGTGAAGGATGTTACAGGTGTTGCAGAAATAGTTTTTTGCAAGTACGCACTTCTACGACTCTCTGTGAAAAGCACCTGTGTGTCTTCCCAAAGTTTTCAAGTGCTGACTGTTTTGGCAAATTCCAATATGTAAAGGAGTTGACTTAACATGTCTTTTCATTTCATAAAATTGACTTCTTTCCTCACATAGAGAAGACATGTTGATTCATCTATTGCAACAAATCAATATAAAATGGGGTTGGATGCTACCCACTTCGTTCTTGATTAGTGATAAGGTATTGCAGTTATGACAAGTGATAATTTGAAATTTGAGGGTACATATTAATCCAGACTCAGAACTGCAAATAAAAAAGATGTGTACTTTTTCACAATAAAAGAGATTTGTACTTTTTCAGTCCTTGCTTCATGTGGGCATGCTCTGTAATGAGCATTGTGTTTCTGGTCTGGATTCTGACTTTGGATCTCTTTGTTACGGCTAAAATAGGCTGGTTTGGGGTCTGCTGGTTCAGCTCCACTCATGTTAGCAGTCTTCAACTGTAAGCCAGTGACAGCCACACATTTCTGTTCATCTTATCAAATAAACCTGTCCTGAGATCTACTGGGTGGTACAGGCATGTGAATCCTGACTTGTTTGACAGTTCATCTGGGCCTCAAAATGAGATTTCAGTTAAGTACCAGCCTGAACTATAGTCCTGTGAAAAATAGTATTTTCTCTATATTAGACTGTCAGAACTTATCAAGAGTGGTATTTCCAGAATCACATGGGTTGTGTTTTTTGGGGATTGTTTTTCTTTTTTAATTTTTTCAAGATGGCATAAGACTTTTTATTTTTCATCATAGAATCATGAAACTTTTGTGTTTGGGTTGGAAGGAACCATAAAAATCATTTACTTCCAACCCTGCTGCCATCAGCAGGGAACCTCTCACTAGAAGGTTCCACTAGAAACTTTAAGGAAAATCAAGTTTGTGGTGCTTATCATTATGTTCTGCCTGTCTTTCTTTTTAAAAGCATCCTTTGATTCTTTCATGTGCTTGTCTTTTTTAGGTTTGTGACTGGTTGTATCCTCTAATGTGTAACCAGTCTCCTGTTCTGTGCTGCAATACTGGAGTCTACATGTTCCCTGACACAATGTCCCAGATACCAGGGTCCTACGTGGGAGTAGTGCTGTCTTCAGAACTTCCTGCAGCTGACAGAGAGCTGTTTGAGGATCTCTTGAAACAGATGTCTGACCTACGAATCCAGGTAAATTTCTGGGCTGTTATAAGCCAATAAGGAAAGGTGTAACTCACCAATATGTTCTCACATTTACATTTAGTTGTGTAAAATGACAAATTTTTGTCTTGGTTGGTAAGCTCATCAGTGAGAAATAGATAAAGTAGCCAAGATTAACCAGCTTTGTAATGAAGCTGTAGGTCCTATGAGATGAGAGGAGAAAAATTTTAAAATACTAAATTGTAAGCACAGAGTGGAATTTGACACCACCTTTTTATGTTTTCACTATTTTTCTGAAAGAGAACATAAGACCCAAAATGAAATTATGTGTTCAGGAGAGAGCTTTTTTTCCTGTGTGTGTACACAGAGCTGTCTGCGTTTGAGGATACAATTAAATTTAGATTATTGTGTCCAAATGTGTCTACAATTAAAAAATTAAGTCACCTCAGAGAAGATCTGTGAAAATATCATTTACCTCAAAAATCTGCCTTCCAGTGGGATCTCAAAATAAATAAATCTGGTGCCTTACTGCAGTAAATTTTTGACAGAGAAAATAGCAAATAACCCCCCCTAGTCTAACAAAGATGCAATAAGATTCAGTGACTTGAAACAAAGTGGGAAATATTACTGTAAGAGCACTGGATCATCATTTCAGGAAGAGTGGTAATCAGTAACTGCTTAAAAGATCATAGCATAATTAAATCTTCTACAAAAAGAATTTTGTTGAATTGCCAAAATGTGAATGCAGTGAAGACAAAGGACCAGTTTGGAGCATCCCATGAGGACCGAGTTCTGTGATGGTATAAATCCTGGTGAGTGCAGCAGGGAATTTCACTAGCACAGGAGGCCACTAATTTTTACTTAAAAGGGGAAAATACTACAGAATTATGTGATATTGACTCCCTGGATAAAAGTTTGTCATTTTTCCTGTGTAGAAGTAGTTCAGATTTGATATCTCATTGGTTCCTTATTTTCTTAAAATGACATCTTTTTGTTAATGTTCCCTGATATGATGTCACAGGTGCCAGGATCCCTTGAGAGAGTAGGGTTATCTTCAGAGCTCCCAGCAACTGTGAGAGCACATTTTGAAGATAAATTTAAAAAGAGGTCTGGCCACAAAGTCCAGGTAAATGCCAGGACATTCCAAAATTCTGTAGTTAAAGAAAAAAACAATTGTCACAGAAATGCATGTTAGAATTGCTGATTTGATTGACAGCAGCTGTGTATGCTGTGTCTTGTAGTTATTTTTTTGTTGGGTGTTTGGTTTTTTGTTTTGTTGTTGTTTGGTTTCTTGTCAAACACCAATTCAGTTACTGCAGCCTGCCACATTTTTCAAATCAGCATATTTCTGAAGTTTTAAAAACTGTAATATAGCACAAATATTTCAAAGCCTAGTCTGATGGCCATTCAATGTGTCTGTTTTACATAGTACTCATGAGGATCTAATTGACAGCTGTATTCAATATAATTATAGTACTGAGTCACCTGTCCTACTAGAAAATCCATTTCTGCTCCTTAGTATAGTTGTTAGAAGTCTTGTTGACTGGTATTCTAGGTAGTGACCCAAACTGTGCTGTAACTAAATTGTATCTGGAACACAGTTTGGGACTTTTAATAGTTTTTTTGTTTGTTTTTCACTTGTAGCTGTTTATTGAGGTAATTTCTCCTGCCCAGCCCCTAGAGTGTTTTGGTCACATGCTGAAGACCTTTCCTGAACATGAGATTCATGCTGCTGTCAAGCAGTAATTGATGATGTAGTACATGTCAGTGATACATTGTTAACCTTCTGGGTAGCAACTTTCTACCTTCTCATCTACTCTTTTCTGATAATGTTGCTTTTACTGCAACATTGAGCTATGTGCAATACACTGCTTATATGTCCAGTAAATATTTCAGGGGAATTTCAGAATTCCATGTAATAGCAAATACTATTCTATACTGTGTATTCTGTTCTGCCTGTGGGTTTAATCTAAAAATGCTTTCATTTAGACTCTTATAGACTAAACAAAATTTTTTTTCCTTCTATCATTAACCAGCAGTGTTTTCAATCTGAGATGTTTGGGGGTTTTATTTACTTTTACGCTGGAAAAGTTCTCTTAACAAAAACTTCAATTTGTTCCAGTTTTTTTAGCTTTCTGTAATTAAAGTTTAATTATACATTGTCTGTGAACTATGTAAAGTGATGTTACACTTTTTAGAAGTGCTAAGCAGCCTGTGGTGGTGGAGGTTGCTGTGTTTGAATGATTAACATCTACTTCAGAAACTGCAGAGTTTGACATGAAGTCACACAGAACTTGTCCACCCAGCTTTAAATAGGGGTCAGTATTGTGCACAGTTTGATGTTTTCCTTGGCTGTGCCAGTCTGAAAAAGCAGCAACAGTACACAGCATGAATAATTTCCTTTATTTTTGAATTTGAGAGGAAAGGATGAGGAACAAAACAATCAGAACAGCTGCATTCCTTTAGTGCAGCTGGATTCTCTAACCAAAGGCTGCACTTCCCATGCTGAATAACAACAGAGCTGGCTTTTGTCTAAAAAGAAAAATGAGAGATGGACAAGTCTCTTATCTGTTTTGCTAGTGAACTTGTGTAAATTTTCCCTGCTTAGCTATTTGGCCATATGGCTGCACTGGCAAGCAGATCTTTTCACTGGCTGGATGTAAAAAGTATACAAAAAAGCTGACCTGTCTGATAAGCTTTTTTGAATATGTAGCATTTCTGTGAAAAAAAATCGTGTCTTAAATTTCCCTTGAGTTTCCGTGCACTTACCCAAGGCATGCACAACATTAGTATTATTTGATAATGGATGTGTATGATCTAAACCAGAAATCCTGATATGTTGCAAAGTAGATGCTCAGCTGTTTGCTTTCACTTGTCAGCCTTCAGAAGCCTCTAGTGATGCAGTTCACTTGCCTCAGACTGTACATATCCAGCCACAACCTGAAGAAGCAGAAGATCAGAAAGAGTTACCAGAATGGAGTGAGAAAGTTGCCCATGGAATCTTGTCAGGTACAGTTGTAATAAGGGGACTGTGTTGAATAGAAACCAACATGAGTGACATTTAAACAGTATTTTCACCTAAATGCATGTGTGCTGATAGAAGCTGAGTGGTCTAAAGTAATTGTTCACTAGTTCCAGTGTTGATCATCTAAAGGATGCCTTCATGAGCTTTATAAAAACCATGCAGAATACATATCCATTGCCAACAGTTTGTTCATTGCAAATGAGTTTGACTCCTCATTTGACTGTTAGAATATCACCCGCTGTGACTCAAACCACTGTGACAGAACAATTTTACCCCTGTGTGAACATATATTACAGCAGGCATCTATTGTGATTTATGCAGATAAACATGTGAGTTTTTTTCCTCTGAGAACCTTCAGAATATAATAATGACCACCAGCTGATTGTAATAAATATGAATCTGCAAGGAAGGCTAGAGGCTTGGGTTGCATATTTTCAGGAGTGTTAATATCATTGAGATATGCAGTTCTATCACTTCTGACTCAGCTGGTGCTTCCATATCTATTAAAAAAACTGAGTATCTGTATTAGGCTGACATTTAGGTGTGGGCTGTCTGTATTAAATTTAAATAAAGTGGTGGTGTAGGTGCAGAAATTACTGCAGGACTTCTATGCTGCCCAGTTCAGGGGAGAATATAATTGCACAGTGTAATCAGGAATGTTTCTAAAGTCAGTGTTGCAGTGTTACCAGGAAAAACAATTTTTGCCTTGAAGGTGCATCTTGGCTAAGCTGGGGCCTAATGAAAGGAGCAGAATACACTGGTAAAGCTATTCACAAAGGAGCTTCTAAACTGCGAGAGCACATTCAACCGGAAGAAAAGCCTGTGGAAGTCAACCCAACTGTAGCAAAGAGTCTTCATGTAGCAAAACAGGCTACTGGAGGAGCTGTGAAAGTCAGCCAATTATTGGGTAAAAATTTCCATCTCATAGAATATAATATTTTTGTCTTAAATAATAAAAACTTCATAAAATGTGAGCTGTTTTCTCTAGCTGGTAAATTAGAGGAGGTAGTGGCCTGATAAAATCCGGGGATCAGTAGTTTGTGCTTAGTTATCTCCTGCAAGAGATTTGCTTTAGGACCAGTACATATTATTTGGCTTTGAGACATCCTTTTCTTTCCTAAAAGAACAGTCCATATAGTCTTAAGTTTGACATGCTTTTGAAAGTTTTAGACAGTTAATTCAAAATGGTGTCTCTTTTATTTTAGGTTGATAATCATGTATTTTAAAAGCTCTAGTCTCACTGGTTACTAACATTTAGTACCACTAGAGAACGTGTGTGTGCATATTTTTAAACACACACACCTGAAACAAGTCTATTTGACTATATATAGATATCCATATAGAAATGGCCTGGTGTTCAGAGGTGCCTGGCAACCCTTGGAGGTCTCATAAATTAATTTTGTTATTTATTTGCATATAATGTTTATATTTACTGTCTAGTCAGTCATCCAAGTTTAAAATTAAATTCACTGATGTTACAAAACTACTTTGAAGAGCTGGAATGCTTGTAAGAAAGACTTCTACAGAAAACAAGTCAGAAAAGCAGCAGCTTGTTCCTTATCTGCAAGTTGGAGATAACAAAGCAATGGAAACAGTTTCTTGAAACTTGAGTGTGAGATGTATATGTATTTCTTTTAAGGCACTTTTTAGCCATAAGGCTAACCTCCCTTGGTTCTTAGCATTTGGAGCTATGTAGAAGCTGAAAAATAAAACTGCTCTGTATCAGTTGGGCACTTAGATGAGGATTAAAGTCTGTGTTTCGAATAAGCATATTTAAATAGAAGCATCACTTAAGACTTCAGTGAAGCTTCCTTTTAATTATGCATACAGATTTTTAAAGAAGGATATTCTGTGTTCTTATTAAATAATTTGCACACTGTTGTTTTATGTGTAGTTGAAGGGGTGTGTTCTATTGCAAGCTGTGTTGGAAAGGAGCTGGCTCCACACGTGAAGAAGCATGGCAGCAAATTAGTTCCAGAATCCCTTAAGAAAGATAAAGATGGCAAGTCTACTTTTGATGGTGCTCTGGTTGTGGCAGCAAGTGGAGTTCAAGGTAATAAAAATTCCTTACACTTAGTTTCTAATTGCATATTTTTAATGGCATGAACTTAAATAAGCTGATTGTTTCTTACAGGGTTTGCAACAGTGTGGCAAGGTTTAGAAAGTGCAGCAAAGTGCATTGCTAAAAGTGTTTCAACTGAGACTGTAAAAACGGTCAAATACAAGTAAGTTATGTTTTTATTGTTTTCATCTTCTACAGCACACTGTTACTGTGAATACTGGCAAAAAAAAGCTTATGAAAGTGCAGGGAAGCTAACTGAAATATCTGCCTTCCTATAAATGTGTAGCACATGATAAAGTGGTAACTTCACAGTACTATGAGCATCTCCTGTATGCAAAAATCTGAAATGAGTGAATTATTATAGGAAATATTTTTTTAGTTCTCTGTAGAACTGTTACAGCTTTAGGCTGTGTTACAGATAATGTTCAGATTTATATCTTTGCTATGTGGTATACTTATGAAAAAAATTACTGGTTTAAACCTGTCAGGTCTAGTCCTGAATTTATGCAAAGTTAGCTAAATTTATGAAAAATGAAGAACCTCCACTATCAGCAGGTTTGGCTAGAGCGAGGGGGTACAAAAAAAGACCATTTTGTAAGGGAAATCTAAGGCATATATAGCAATAATAGAACAGGCTTGATATGCAAAATACAGATGTTCTTAGAAAAAAGATAGTGGGGGAAGAGGTCAGTAACATTTGGGATAAACAACGTGTTACAAGATGATGGAACGGTGAGAGCTGTATGCATGTACTGGAAGATGCTGTGGAGAATAAAGGAATATATTGAAATAACTGTGAAACATGAAATGCACCCCTCACAAAAAGGGAAGTAGATTTAATAGAAAGTAAAGAGTAAGCAAAAGCAAGCAGGTTAAATGGAATCGGTGATAAGCGGAGCAAAAGAGTTATTAAAAGGATTGCTGAAAGTGCATACAGGCTACAAGCAGATGGTAACAAGATAAGCATCAGCATAGAGTATTAAGCAGACTGGCATTCAGGATTGTGTTGTGATGCTTTTCAAATAGGAGGCCAAATAGCGAAGTTCTAGTCAGTTGTGCTTTATTATTGTTTGTTTCCAGTAGGAATGTCAGGAGAAATTGTACTGGTACTCATTTCACATAAATTCACATCAATGCTTTTGTTTTAGATACAAATATAGGAAATATGGACATCAGCAGACAACAGACACTAAGAGTGAAAAACAATAAGTAACTACCTGCTGCAGCTAACTGCAATATGATTGAAAATATTTTATATGAAATCTTTAAAATCTATCCTTATAATTATATATTAAAATTCGACATAATCTCCCTTAAAATTATATATCCTTATAATATATATATTAAAATTTGACATAATCACCCTTTTGTAAGCTGGTTTTTCATTTCAGTGAGAAAGATTTCTGCCACTCAAAATACCAGTGAGTGAGCTAAATTCTACTTAATGGAAACAAAGCTTAAGGAGCACCATCAGTGTCTCTAAATTAAAAAAAAAAAAACACAAAAAAACCCCTAAAACTTAGCTGCAGTACCTTTGTGGATGAAATTATAAGGAGATACTCATCGTGTGCATGTTGTTTGGAAATGGGGGAAAATGTAGCTCCAGAAGTACTATTTCTGCCCAAGTCCCATGCTACTATCTTTTTTAAAAAACTGTTTAAATAAATGCAGTGTATGTATCTGCACAATTAAAAAAAAAAATAAAATTATGCAATTGAGACAGGCAAACAAAAAAATTAATTACCAGATATTGAGAAGTTGTTAGTCTTACTGTATTGGATAAACTACAGTCTTACTTTAAATGAGGTTACTTATTTTACTGATACTATACTGGCTTATGATGTTCCTGAGGTGAAAATAATCAAATTAACAAACTAATCAAACTGACAAATACTTTTGCTGTGAGATGAGTTCTGTGACCTACAAATCCAATGTTGATGATTCAAGGCTGTTGCTCTATCAGAGAATTAAAAGCAAAACAAAACCCCCACTAATATTTTCTCTTTGGTTTCACTGTTAGTTCCAGCCATATGCTCTGGCTGCTGTACTGATACATAAGAGGTATTTGGATTTCTTGATATTCTTTGCTTCTCTCCAGCCTTATACTGAGGTCCTCAAAGAATCTCTGGTCATAACAAGCACAGGGAAAAAGTAACTCTGCTGACTGCTGTGATTCTGATGCTGCCAGGAGTACTTCCCTTTGGCCTGGTTTTTCTGACTACAGTGCTCTCTGGGGAAATATATGGCTACCCAGAACCACTGGAGTTACTGCTTTCACTGTACTCTTGCCCTCCTTCAGTGTGCTCTCTGTACACAATTGAGTCATTAGGATGAGACTACCAGCTTGCCCACTAAAGCACAGAGAAGCTGGACTCATGGCCCATGGCAAAGACCAGATTTCTCTTCCTAATTTTCATTGCATCCTCAAGTTATCTTTGTTTAGCCTTTTGGGGTTTTGTATGATGCAGCGATCCAGGTGGGGTCTCACAAGAGAAGAGCAGAGGGGCAGAATCCCCTCCCTCACCCTGCTGGCCATGCTGCTTTGACTGCAGCCCAGGATACAACTGGCTTTCTATATAGAGGGTATAGGAATTTTACCTAAGAACTTAGGTAAAAAGGAATCTTTAATTATTGCACAAAACTTCTTTCCACCCCGCTTTCTTATGGTTCTATATGTAAGCTTTCTACTCTTCAAAACTAGAGGGAAAAGAGAGAGAAAGACTGGAAGGGTTCTTGAAGAAGAGTAGAAGCATATTGGTATTTTCCCAGAGCAATAGAATTGACAGAGGAACAGCCTTTACTCAAATGACTTAATAAATTCTAATTTTATTCTTTAGACATTCAAGGACTGTGCTTATTATTTGTTGTTGGTAATGCCTAAATTTTTGCTTTCAAAAGCATTCCAGTGAAGATTAAAATACTAAGTATACAAATCTATAAAACTGTTTTCTTTCTTTAGGTATGGAGAGGATGCTGGCCATGCTACAGACAACGCTATGAATTCTGCAATCAATGTTGGTGTGACAGCATTTAACATTGAAAATATTGGTATCAAATCTGTTGTAAAGAGAACTGCAAAGGAAACTGGCCATGCTGTGCTAGATGAATATAAAGTACTGGATAATGAGAAGAAGGGTAAAAAGTGAAAGCAATTAAATATTTTTCAAAGCCTTACATTAGAGATGAAACTTCCTATTTAGAAGTAACTAAATCGCTCATCTGAGATTGAACATAAGTCACGCTGTACTTTTCAAGCAAATGTTACTTACTTTGACATGAAAATGTAAAAGTAGGGAGAGCATTTGTAGGAGGAAAAATGAAAGTTGTCAACTTGTTCTGTATTGAACAAGGGGTTTAAACAACTGGATCAGGGCTTTAGGCAACTCGAAGGATGTGAGTTTGCAGTTCATATATTTGCCTCTTTAAGCACTTTTTCAAAGTAATATATGGAATAATAGATTAATATAGAAATACTATTGTGAATATTTTTGTAACACTTTATATTTATAAAGAAGGTGGTGATAAAGAAAGAGTAGGATTACTAATTCTGGAACTAGTAAAATTACCAGTTTCGGCTTTATAACTATCCTTAAGAGTTAGTTTTACTAACCCAGCCTTGTCTTACTTAGTATGCACTACTAAAATAATCATTGTGTTTCATTGTTTTATAGAGAATTTCTCTTTTCACCTACAAAGCAGCTGATCTTATCCAAAGTTCATGTTAGGAGAAATGAAAGATGAACCTCAGGTAACTAGGTAGTCATTCCCTTTCAGACTTTTTTTTTTTCTCATCCAGCATATAAGTAAACCAAAGATACCAAGCATCTCTTCTAAAAGAGGGTATTTACAGGTCTAGAAAAATGCATTTTCCAGTTGACTCCATAAGGAATATACAAAGATTCTTTGAAATTCAGGTTTTTATGTGGAGAGGATAAGTATGGTTTTGCATAAATTATTTTTCTGTGAAAATACTCTATAGAGGGCACTAGGGAATTCTATGCATTCTGTACTTTTCAGCTGATCCAGAAAGATTCAGATTATTTATTATGGTCTTCTAATGGAAGACTCCTAATGTTTGAACAAATAGTTCTAATGGTCATCATCTTTATTCCATTAAATTCATAGTTGCACAAGGGTGTGAAGTCTTAAAAAAGACTACAGAGACAAACCCTTTTAATGAAGAGTTGTGTAGAATAGACACTATTGTGTAGATTTGTCATCCTGTTTGTAGCACAGTGTAAAATAACTGAGTATGTCAAATCCTTGAGATGCTTTGACACTGCTACTTATTTAACACTTCACTATTGAGTTTTAAAGCTGCTGCACATTCTAATATTGGCTGGACCTGCAATAGACAGAATGCCAACAACTCACAACTTCTCTCTATTTCATGAAAATGGAAAAAATAACTATAAATTGTTGTTGGCAAAGTGATATGTGTAGAAGATTGAAACAATACAGCAACAGCTACAGTCTCTTAGAATGGTAATAGGTGCATATTTTATGGTAGCTACTGCAGGGGCATGCTTAAGGTGAGAAATGTGAAAGAAAGGATCTAACCACTTCAAGTGTAACTTTGACTTATGGAAATAAAGATAAAATTGGTTAATATGTGCTTGACCATTTTATGATACAAATCTCCTATATGGATCAGTGAGTGGAAAAACTAGAACTTATTTAGAAGTAATAAAGTAGCAGTATTGGGGTACATCTACAGTATAAACAAGCTCGTCAACTAGAGCTTAAACTATTTCAAACTAAAAAGGTCCATCCGAAGTACACTGCAACAATTTCTGTTATGATAATCTGCCACTTGCCAGCTTGTGTTACCAGTTAAAGACTGCCAAAGACTTCACACTAGCAAGAGCATTTTTGTTATAAACTGTATTTACAATAGGGATGTATGCATTTGTATCTCCCTCCCATTTTGGGGTTTTGCATTTAGCTCATACCTTTTAGTTTCATCTATAAGCCATCAAAACAAAAAATTGTATTAAAACAACAGTCAAGATCAAGGTGTTAACAGTCTTCAAGAGACCAAGTTGGAGCACAGTGAGAAAAACATAATTTAAATGCCATCGGTATCAGTGGTGTCTTGGCTCACCCTGCTGTTGTTCTCATGTCAGTCAAATAGATCATTAATCCATTTATTAATTTAATCCATTAATCAAAATGGATTAAAGCTATTTTTTGAATGATGTTTACCCCATTTTACAGTTTCTAATGGGATATATCCATGATCTTCCCTTTTACACATTGTTCCAAAGTTTAGTTAATTTTCACAGCTGTGAGTATGATGCCGTTGACCTTTCCTTGCATCACCTGCCCCTTCTTGGGCCTAGCATAGCAACTCCATAGGCTTCTCCCCTCTTCCTCTGACATATACAACAGTCTTCTCACGTTTACTGCCCTATCTCAGCTCTCCCTTTTATATATTAAGCCCCCCCAAACCTCCTGTCTTAGGTTTGCATTCTATTCACAGCTTGGTTTTGTTTCTTTGAACGCTGAACATCCTGTGATAGATGGCAGTCCTAGAAGTCTTACTAAGCTATGTAGTGCATGAATGTGATTTCCTAAGGCATTCCTATTTCCAAATTTATTCAAAGTCTTTTCTGCTACAATATTGGTCTCAAATCCTGTCTTGAGAGGATTACTTCTAAGGATCTCTTAAGTCATTCTAAGCTACTATCATCGCTGGCATTTTCATCATTGTGTAGATGTAAACCACTGTCCTTATCTCAAGTCTACACCCCTGTATTTGAATGGGCTCCTCTAGATTCCAAGGGTGGGTTGGTTGGTGTGTTTAATCCTGGTTTAAAACCAACCTGGAATAGCCCATTTTTTAATGTCCTCTCACTGAATCTGTTTTTCTTTAAAAAGAATTGGTAAAACTACCTTCCACTATAAAAAAAAAAAAAAAAAAAAAAAAAAGCTGACCAGCTTTGGAAGGGACTCCCAGGTCTATAACCCACCCTCCTGCTCAAAACAGGTCCAGCCTGGAGCACAGTTTTGCTTGTGTTTTGATTATCTCCAGGGATGGGAGACTTCATGGCCCCTCTGGGCAACCTTTGCCCAGCTTGACTCTGGTCAGTGTTTCTCCCTTATACTAAGCCAAATCTTTTTGTGTGCACTCAGGTGCATTCTACTACATATCCTTCCATCATGTACACCGGAGGAATCTTTGGCTTCTCCATGTTGTTTACATTTTCGTATTACGTAGCTGATTACAGCACTAAACTCTCCTTATATCTTCTCTTCTCTAGCCTGAACACAGGTCAGTTCCTGACATAATGCAGCCCTTGGGACTTGCTTGGGAGTTGAAAGCTAAGCACTTCAGCCTGTGCTGAAGAGAGTGAAAGAACCACCTCCCTCAGGCTCCTGGCCATGCCCTTGCTATGGCAGCCCAGGCGCCCTTCAGCCTTGTTTGCTGCAAGGTGTTGCTTGCTCATGGCAGCTTCTCCACCAGGGAGCCTGTGTCTTCTGCAGCATTGTGTTCTAGACACTGCTCCGGCCTGTGTTGATCCATGGGCTGTACTCATGCCAGATACTGGGCTTTGCACTTGTTTTTTTGTTGTATTTCATTAGGTTCATTTTAGCAGCCTGTTTCTCCAGGCTGTACGCCCAGCTGTGAATGGTCGCCCTTTCCTCCTGCATACTAACTGCTTCTCTCAACTCACTGTCATCATCATAATCAAATTTGCTGAGCAGATGCTCAGTCTTCCAGGTTGTCCATCAGGAATTAAGGGTATTGGCTCAGGTAGTGATCCAAGACTCAGGCAGTCATACTGCTGATCATCACACTTCAAGCCTGATGGCCCAGCCAGTTTTCCAGCAGTCTTATGACCCAGTTATCCCACGCAGAACTCACCAATTTGGCTATAAAAGTACTCTGGGAGACTACATCAGAGTCCCTGGTAAAGTCAGAATATACAGCATCTACAAATTTCCCCTTGCCTGCACAGCCATTCATCAACCTTAGTTACTGGTGCTACAGAAATAACTAATTTGTGAAAAATTAATTTATGCCTTCAGCAACTGGTCAACTTTGTTTTTAAGTAACTCTAGCTGTTTAAGGCCTTCACATAATCTGAAGTTACATATTTAAATATAAAATTCTGTTTGCAAAACACATTGTATTGTGACCAAGTTTCCTAACTATTCTTACTAAAATTTTGGATCACAAAAAACCCATTAAAAGCCTTAAAACAATGCCTTTAGTGATATCCACATATCTAATTTTAACCAATTTATTTGGAATGCAGAAAAGGAGGAAAATTCTCATGTGTTGCAAGTGTCACACTATGTTACTGCTGTGATTGTTAAAAATACTGATGGTTTGAAGTTTTACACACTCACACAAGACCTCAGTCCACACGACACTTTGGTTTTTCTCCCACTGCAGTTTCCAAACCCTCAGAGGCCCAGTTAGACCTGCTGGGCTGTGCTGTGCCAATGCAGCCAGTGTGGTCTGGGCTTATGTGCACAGTGACCTGGTTCCTGAGAGCTTACCTGGTTAAGACACCTAGTAATCCCTGAGTGAGGGTGGGACCTCAGAGTATCCTGGAGAGGAGGTCAAATGAAAGTCTCCTGGAGCAGTGAGAGTACGCTGTGGGCTGGGATACAGCCCTCAGTTTCCCTGTGCCCTCTGTTCTCAGACTTCCTTGTGATTCCAGAGCTCTTTCTGCACTTTCTGAATGTGCCCACCCATTGAGAACAGTTCATCAGGCTGGTTAAATTAATCTTGAGGCAGTTGTTCACAAAAACTGGTAACAAGAAAAATGGTTACTGATTAAAGCCTTTGCTGTCAATATTCAGTACACTTAGCAAGTTATGAATGCTAACCTAGGTCCAAGTCATTACTTAAATTATTGGTTTGTTATGAAATGTTTTCAATATGAATCTTAAAAAGGTAGCATTCAGTAAAAAATGAAGGCAAAATGAGCAGCTAAATTTAAATACAGTTACAGTGCAGCACTCTTCTAAATTTGTTTCTTGATTAAATTACATCAGAAAATTTTGAATTCAGCCCACACCAAAGATAATTCACTGATTAGCTGATAGCATCAGTTATAACTTGAGACTCAAAAATCATCTCCTGCTCTAATATATATCAGACAAGTGAAATTAAAATTGCTTTTACTTCTTAGAATCAAGCTTCCCACTTGATGACTCCCAGTCATTAGATCCTGCTGGATTAGTGCCCTGCTGTTGCAGTATCAGTGAGGTGTTAGATTGGGCAATTCCAACGTGACACACTACCACTTTGGGATTGCAATTCACAACATTTCAGGACTGACTTTTGGATGACAATACTGATTTATTCTGTGTTAAAGTAATGGTAATACATAACCCATGTTTTAAACTTTTAAAGCAGTTCCTGTTACCCAGCAAGCGGTAGGGCTATGGCATTTGGCTTGCTACTCAAGCAACAGAATTACTTGAACTGAGAAAACCGTACCCTTTTCCATAATATATCAGTAAAGGAAAAGTACACTGAGAAAGTGTACTTCTTTTCCTGAGAAAGTGAACAGATAGTTCCTCTAGTGAGCATTAGGTCCTGTGAAATGATCTAAGAGCGTGCTAATTACTGGTGCTTTTCTGTGCAGCTGATGAGCCACATCAGATCACCAGCCAGCAGAAACTGCAAACATTAAATATTTTCCATGTTTCAGGAAGTTTTGGTGCAAGTTTTCCATGTTTCAGGAGCTGTACTGGCTCATTGAAGAGTCACATAAATGTCATGAGCTGGCACTGAAGCAGCCAGAGAAGGTGACAGAGAGAACCTGACAGAGGTGATGCCACTCTTACAGCACTAATCTGCTTAATTTACCCCATAAAGATTTACCTTGAGAAACCCATAAACTGATCAGAAAGTCATTGTTTGAAAAATGCAACATCAAACATTTTTAGGCATGAATCCAGACTAGTGTAAGATAATTAAAATATTTTCCAGTACATATTGACTAACACCATTGACTTCATCAGTGATGGTGATTAATGTGGATTATTCTCAACTCTTTTGTCTCAAGTTAGGGTCTCATGCAATGATTTGTGCACAGCACAGATCACAATTTTCGAGGGTGCTAAAAGGCAGGCTGGGCACCCTGTAAGGCTAGACTCCACCACGCTGTGCCTGCCTTCACATGTGGATCACAACGTTTATTTAAAACCGGGCTACTTCCCATCCACAAGAAATGTTTAAAAAAATCTGCACACATTTGTGTTTCCCTACGTCATGAAAAGCTCAGCACACAGTTCAACCTACAGGGTCAAAACTGTAACTGGGCCAAAGCTGTATGCTGCTTTCCCATCCGTTTCTGCTGCTGCCCGAGCCCCACGCTGTGCATTTCGCTGGGCAGAGGGCAGAGCGGCCCCGTCGAACGCGGGCGGACGGGACGGGCCGGGACGGGACGGGCCGGGACGGGCGGGGGCCGTCGGGGCGGGGGCAGGTACCAGCGCTACCTGCGGTAGCGGCTGCCGGTGGCGCCCGGCCCCGTGTCCCCTCTCGGCTTTCCGAAGCAGCGGGAGAGCCGCGGGGGCTGCGGAGAGAAGGGGGCCGATCCAGGGCTGGGGTGACCCCAGCACGCTCCGTCAGCTCCGCCGGCCGCTCGCAGCCGTCACCCCGCGCAACGCCGGCGACGCGGGGGATGCGAGCGGGGCGGGCGCCGGCGGCAATGGGGGAAAGCGGCGGCCGTCGGGCGGCGGAGCCCGAGCGCCTGGCGCTGGAGCTGGGGCGGGAGAGGCGGAAGCAGTGAGTGCGGCGGGGGACGCGGCGCGGCCGGGCACGGCAGCAGCTCCGGGAGCGGCCCCGCAGCACCGCCCGTGCCCTGCGGCAAGATGGCGGCTGCGGCGGGCGGGGGAGCGCGCTGGGCACAGGGCTGCCCGGAGCCCCTCAGCGCGGCTGGCCCGGCTGGGCACTAGGAAGGGCTGGCCCGAGGCATGGGAGTGGTGCGAGGAGCCCCAAGAAGGAGGAGACATAATGTCAGCCGAAAGGGAAGGCAGGGCTGGCTGCTCTGGTTAGCCGCAGCAGGCAGCTCGACACTGCACAGCTCCTCTCTCGGTCCCTCCTCTCCCAGTGGGATGGGGGAGGGAAGGGCGGAAGGGTGAAAGTGACCAAATTCGTGGTTAAGACAAAGCCAGTTTAATAAGTAAAAAGGAAAAAATAAAATGAAACCTAAGAAAAGCAAATTCCGCCAAACCCCCCAGGTGCTCCCCACCGGCGGACCAATACCTTTCCCGAGGCAAGGCAGCCCCAGCAAGGCCCACCTCCCCAGTTTTTATTTCTGAGTATGGCACTGCATGGTATGGGATACCCATTTGGGCAGTGGGATCAGCTGTCCCGGCTGTGTCCCTCCCAACTCCTTGTGCATCCCCAGGGCACTGGCTGGCGGGGTGGGGTGAGAGGCAGGAAAGGTCTTGACACAGTGTAAACACTGCTCAGCAATAACCAAAACACGGCCATGTTAACAACACAGTTTTCATCACAAATCCAGAAATAGTCCCATGCCAGCAACTGTGGAGAGAATTACATTGCTGTGTCCACAGCAAGCCCAGTACACTGGGATGGAAAGCCACATTGGAGGAAAAACAGAGAAGACCTTCACATGGGTTCATGCCTTGCTGCAGGAAGATTAACAAAATGGACAATGAGGCACTCTTCATGCACACTTCTTTCCACAATGTTGAGTGTAACTGGAAAGCTGGATTTCACCCTGCCCTACTGTCAGTAAATATCTCTTGAGACCTCCAGGGAAGGTATGGCATCTCTGCAGTGCAGTTTGCAGGAATGAGGACTTGTTCCTGTTAGCAGTTGTTTCAGGGCTGTGATGGTTGTTGATCATCACAGCCCTGGTGTGGATTGGGTTTTTCCACAGATTGCTTAGGAAGTTACACATTTTTCCCTGTGTTAAACAACATGATTGCATTTTGAGTGTTAATAAATGAAAATAGGAAATGTCAGAAGCTCCTGTGCTACATTAATTCACACCCTTAATATTTACATTTCCATGCCATTTTCAAACATTCTATTCAAACTCTTTTTTTTGCCTGAACAATTTTTCTTTCCGTGTCTGACGTGCAGACCTCTACAATCTAGTCCTGCACTTGGGGGCTTTATAAAATGTTTATTCATGAATGGAAAGGGAAAACCCAATAACAGAGTCAAAATGGCACAAAAAGCTTGGACATACTTGTGCCAATGTGTAAGCAAATAACTCTTTTATAAGTCTCCTGACTTAGGAGTGTGTCAGGGTAATAGATCTGTTATCCTCTGCATGCACCAGTTCTTTTACCTGACACATGGTCCTGATATTATTGGTGTTCAGGTAAAAAGTTGAATTGTAAAGGCTTTGTTTCACTTCTCAGATTTTAATTTTTTTAAAAAATAATGAAAATCTGGATTATTTACTTACCTTAAGTTCTTGCTAATATCCCTGAGGATCTTCTGCAAGGCTGTGCCCAAAGTTGAGGACAAGTTGTGGTGATTTATTTACTGATAAAAGCAAAATACTTATTTAATAAAAACTTTTATTGTGATGGCATGACAGTAAAAGAGTTTCGGTTCCAGTTGGGTTCTACAGCTATTTCCTTTGTGTGCAAATAGAGAATAACATTACTGTCTATTTCCCAGGAGTTATTTATTCAGCCTAATTGTCAATGACTAGGCTTGTTAGACATCTCCATCTAAACCAGTGGCACATACTGTCAATGAATACAGAAAGGCTTTTTGAAGGTGTGATTCATCTGACCTACTTTGCCTGGCTGCTCTAGCATGAGATGACTCACACCCTAGGAGGTGCCAGTTTCTCTCCCTTGGGTATAAAGCAAGCTGAGGATCAGTGGCTTGCAGATAGATGTCTGCATTCCTTCACTGCCATCTCACCCTTGTCATCTTTTTACTGGCATATCTGGTTATTGTGCCATTTAGGCAGTTTGCTGACAGCCCACCTACCACTCTCATGTAGCAGTCATAAAGATGAGATTTTTACTTCATGGAGTAAATTGAATCATCCATGTCCATAAGGGATCTGTTCCTAACGTACCTACTGATTCTCAATGATTGTGGATGTAGTGCTGTGAAAGCTTTCCAATTTTTTTCTGACTGTAATGAAATCAGCTTGAATCTGACTCTGAATTGTTGTGATCAAGATTCAGTACACGTTTTGATTGGGAAATGTCATGGCAAATGTTTCTGGGAGAGAGAGAAGGCATATATACTGCAGGGTACTTCTTATTAGACAAAGAGGTCTTAAAGATACATATTTATGCATGTCAGCTCCTTAGTAATGTCCATGGAATTGTATGTTAATTCAGCTTGTGAGATTTCATTTCCTGTGGCTTTCCTTGCCAGGAAAGCTGCAGCATTTTCCCAGCACAGTGCTGACTGCAAGTGTCAGGAGTCTGTAGCTTTCGATATTGTGTGTGCTCTTCCATGTGGTGCCTCTGCACTGTGCAATATTGTTTCTGCTTTGTTCATAGATTCTGAAGGCATCTGTGCATTTTGTCTTCTACAGGACTCAGTAAAGCTCTGCCATATTATAGAGCCCTAGAACTGATTACTTGCCCTGATCTTCTCCCAGATTGTCTTCTGAATTTCTCTTTCCACTATAGAAAATTGCTTCAGGCACCCTTTTGCCTGATAGATGTTCCAGATATCCAGATCTGGGTAGAAAAACATGCAGGAAAATTGTTTTCACCCTAAGTGGCTGCCATTGTCAAGTAAAATAACACTTGTAGACAGCCTTAAAAAGAAATCTAGAATTTTTTTTTTTTTTGTAGTTTCAGTCAGAGCCTTCTTATCTGAACTGCACATTTTTCTTCTCCTTTTCTTCACAAGAGCTTTTCTGTTATGCTTAGTATGCAAGGATGTAGTTAGGTTCTCATGATAACTTAAGTGTGAGGTTTCAGGATTTACAGGCTTTCTTCTGTGATGACTGTAAATTGTCCATTGACGTGGAGAAGATTTATAAGCCTTGAATAGTCTATTATGTTTAACCCATGTGAGGTTGTAGGTAAAAATCACAGTGCAGTCCCTCGAAGTACGGACCAAGTCTCTGGACAGGCAGGCAATTATAGATAGCTGCATTAAATTCACACTAACATATACAGGGCATGACCTTCACTTCCTACCACTATTATAAATAACTCCAGAAATGCAAAATATTCCAACAGAGTAAACCCCAGAAATATTTACCAAGCTGCTCAAAGTGATTTATTTCTACATCCCTTGTATTCAGGGCAGGGATTGCATTTTACTGAATATACACTAAAACAGGGTGATTTCACCCTGGATGCATTCTTGATGCTACTGAAGTATAAAATGTTTAATAACAATTATATATTTTTCAAAAAACTGGTTTCTGTTGCCACATGGAAAAAAGACTTTCTTTCAGTGTAGCAATTACCATGTGACACTTGACAATTTACCATGTCTGTACATATATTCATCAGAACAAAATTTAATTGGAATTTGGCTTCCAGTCTTGGTAATGGTGGAGAAAGAATAATAAAATCTAATGAAAGACATTTTGTATAAAGTCTCTAAATGGTAACAGAAATTGAAAACTGGAAACCCTGGATTTAAAGATCTCATTCTTCCTGTGTTATCACTCTGCCTCTGAATACTTAGTTAAGATTTCTTTGAAAAGGAAAACAATTTCATTTTGATACAGCTCAGCTCTGGTTACAGCTTTGACTGGTTCTAATTTTCAGTGTTATTTCCTTTCAAAAATCCCATTTTAGCACTCACTGTCATCATAATTTCCTTTTTTTCCAAGCTCTGAGAAGTTGTCAGAAATCTGCTTTGCAGAAACCTTATCTATTTGTGTTGAAATGATAGCAGCAATGTAGTGAGATTTTGTCTTTCTTCTTCCTAGCCATCTGCCTCTTTTATTTGGAGTGGGAGAAAACAGGCAGCAGCAATCAGATTTCCTTTGGTTTTCCTGCATCTAAGCTTTTTTAGTCATGTTTCAAGGCTATCTTTGTCTGGGCTTCACCTCATCCTTTTTGTCTCCAGCTTACCAGTACTGTACAGTTACCAGTACTGTCATTATTTTTTTTTTTTTTTGCATATGTGCCCCCTGTCTAATTTAATGTTGGTAAGGACAAAAAGAGCAATTGAGCAAGGAGGGCTTGGAAGACTCAGCTCTCCCTTGCCATTCAAGATGTCTGTCCTACTGTTCCAGTGTGTCTCTTTCACTGAAAACATACTTGACTTACCTTAAATTACTCTTCTTTATATTTCTTTGCTATTTCTGCTCTTCAGCCTTCCTTATTCCAAGCTTGCCTATTAATTTCCCTATGAGCAGCTGGTTTGCTTCTGCAGCTTGCAGTTGAAATCTGTTTCAAGCTATGAAAAAGAAGCATCACCAACTGAATGTGAGCACAAGGAGTGCAAGAGGTGACACAGTTTCTCAGTAATCAGTCTCTGTCATCAGAGCTTTGATTTCACATAGGCTGGATAACTATTTCTTGAAGAGCATTTCTCCCGAACATGTTCAGAAAATGAAGATCTGTGTTGACAATGGAAGCTTCCTTTCAAAATACCCCAACGACACCCCCCTAAAATATTACACCCTAATAATTTTCTGTATTGCATATTTTTATGAATTAAGCTAAGGCTTCAAAGACACGAGTCTTCATACTGGTATTGTAAAGCATTTCCCAAAGGGCCTTATTTGCAGAGTTTGCATTTTCAGTTCTTTTGGAATATCTCAGTTTGGGCACTCAAAAATTGAAGTACCTACAAATCATTGACTGATATTTTTTTTTTTTAATTTTGGCCTTCCTAACTTAACTTTAAAGGACAAAACCACAAACTGCTTCTGCATTTTGGTGCATTATGTTTTGCTTACAGCTATCCTGGTGTGGTCTGACTTCCCAGGATCTCACAGGCAGGAGCATTTCTCCACAGACATCTCCCCAAAGAACCAGGCTGTTGGCATGAATATGGTCAATGACTTATCAGTAATTTCCTCTTGATGAGCTCAGGATCATGGGATGCATTGTAACACACTGAAATACCATCTCGCTGCTTTGAAGGATGAGAGTCTCCCAGCACATAGTTTGATGCATGCAGGTGTGTTGTGCACTCATCAAAGTCCCCTGCTACCTTCTGCTTCTGGTCATATCTTCCAAAGCAGAAAGAGCCTGGTTTTCATGGTGCCTTTCAGCTTTCTGTCTGACCAGTATACAGGAGTAATCAATGGGCAAAAACATTTTTTTTCTGCAATATTAAGTTTAAGGTACTGAAAAAATAGTGGCTTCAGTTCCTGTATTTTTTTAAACACTCATCTTACTTTAATTACTCGCTTTCTATTCTGATAGTCATAAAACATAGTTTGTTTTGATTGGTTTTGATATGGGTGCAATTTGGAAAATGACTATGAATCATAGAGCAGTGAGTCAAAATGAAGAATTAATTCAGAATTTCAAATGGCGCATTTCTCAGGCATATTAATGTTTTAAAAAAACATACTCATTGGGCATCGTCTTTCAGATTAAAAATTAGGGCCAATGTCCTCTCTACATTTTTTAAATTCTGATGATCTGCTAGAAAATTATTATATTTTGGGAAATGCCTATCTTGTATTTTTATGGAAGTAATTTTATTTGCAAAGTAGAAATGCTTCATTGTTTTAAAGGCACTGTGGTATCCATAGAGAAAAATACATTTAAAAATGGACAAGATAATGTAACTACATAGGAATGACCAATAGATGCTTCTTCTGAAAATATATTTGATCTATTTTTTTTCTAATTTCAATAATAGGACTAGTAGAAGAGCCAGCTATTGACTATTGCAATATTTACTGAATTCCTTTTATACCACAGGCAGATGCTTGAAGTCTCGATATTTGAACTGGGAAACACCGTAACAGAACTGGAAAAAAGTCTTAACAGTGTTGAAAATGAAGGTAAGTGAATTACAACAGCCTTCCTAATTGCTTAGGAAACACAGAAAAATAATTCTTTTGCAAAGGACCTACAGGGGTTCAAATTTTTATTTAGAAATTTAAGTCTTCACTTTTCAAACATGACTATTATAGCTGTGATGCTTCACATATGAGATTTAAGGAATATTACATGTGGCCATGCTAGATGTTTTTTGTTAATTATTAATGAAACTATGAATAATATGAATTCACAGAGTTGGTTAATATTCTGACCACAGTAAGCCTAGTGAAAATTTTCCTTGATTTATACTTTCAATCTCTTTTATATGCAAAGATTCTCATTATGAGGATTACTAAGTGCAGACTTTCTCAGTCTCCAGTTAGTTAAAAGGAACAGTTTTAAAAAATGCTTTTACTTAAAATGACAAGAACTAATCTGGGAAATATAATAATTCTGTATTTTTTTTTTTAAGATAATGAATGGAAAACCAGATATGAGACACAAGTAGAATTGAACAAACAGCTGGAGAGGCAAATTCATATTCTTCGAGATAAGGTGGAGCTTATTCGTGGAAATCCAGCAGGTAGAAAGGGATATTCATAACTTTTTCAATAGAATTAGTGATTATACGTTGAAATTATATCAACAGGTCACATTTTCTGCTTATTTGTAGGTAAACTGTCTGGTGTTCGCACCTTTGATAAAATGCCTGTGGTAAGTACTGTGGTGTTTAGTTGGCTTAGCAACAAATCACAGTCTAATTGGAAAACTTGTATAGTCTTAGCTTTTTCATGACAAAAAATAGCAGCAGCATGGTCTAGAAGCCAAAACAATCACTCCTGCTTATGTTTTTGTTGTTTCATACAAGCAGTTGTTTATAAAATCATAAAATATAGAGTAAAATCCTTATGTAGGAAGTACATAAGACCTGAATGTTGGGAAGAATTCTGTAGTAAAATTTTTAACTGAGTGGAGGTTTTATAATTGAATCTGCAGTAATGCATGCGAGATGGCATAGCTGGACTAGATCTATGAATAAATGGGAAAACATTAAACCTCATGGAATCATTTAGTGTTTGATCTCTCTTGTAGTAAAAAATGTCCTCAGTTGTGACCAAATGGAATTCCATCTGTTACAGTCTTCCTCTTGTTCTGTCACTGGGCCCTGCTGAGAAGAGCCTGGCTGCTTGTTCTTCATTCCTTCCCATCACATATTTGTACACATTCTTAAGAGCCCTTGGGTTCTTAACTCCTCCCCAAGCTGAACAGTCACAGATCGCTCAGCCTTTCCTCATCTATCAGATGCTCTTAATCATCTTCATAGGTCTGTATTGGACTTGCTCCAGGAATTCTGTATCATTCTTGCCCTGAAGAGTCCAGAATTGGACCCATCACTTCAGATACACCTCACAAGTGCTAAGGACAAGGGTCGGATTACCTCCCTTGACCTGCTGGCAACATCTTCCTAACACAGCCCAGGCAGCCTCTGGCCACCCTTGCAGGAAGAGTGCATTGCTTTGTTGTGGTCTCCTTGTTCACGGGAACCACAAAGTCACTGTCTCCTAGGCTGCTTCCCAGCCAGTCAGCCCCAGCATATACTGGTGCCTAGGATTATTTGTCCCCTGGGGCAGGACTTTGCACTTCCTCTCCACGTGATTCCTCTCTGCCTGTTTCTGCTGCTTCTTGAGGTTCCTCTGAATGGCAACACAATCCTCTGTTGTATCAGTCAATACTCCCAGTTTTTTATCAACTGTGATAGTCTAGATGAATAGTTGCAGTAACATTTTGCATAATGCGGACACAGGAAGACTCTTCATTTTACAGTAATTTTTTTGCATCACTGGAGGAAGTATCTGTTTTCATTTTTTAAATTTTATTTAATGCACTTGTACTTCAAGTCCTGTATTTCAACACAGCATAAAATATTTTTTCTGCAGTCTTGAGGAGAAAATGGCAAGAAAAACTCCCGGCAAATATTATGGCCATTTTGTCTTCTAAGGCAGTAAATGAAGTAAAAATAATTTTAGATTCAGAACTGCTTTTGCCATAGCCTGTAATCTGCTGAAATCTTAAAACATTTTTTCTTTTTCTTACCCACTTCTAGAAATAGGGAAGGTAGATAAAGATGTGATAATGCCTTGTAACATAAGCAGGGATAATGAACATTATGAAGCAGGGCTGTTATGATTTTTATTCCTGTTGCTTATACTTACAGAAGTGTTACCATCTGACTTTTTATGTGCTTCAGATTCTTAAGATTAATGGGTGCTTAATGACCCTAGAGGAGGCTGCATGGTCTGTTAGTGGGAAGGATGATTATCTGCTGTAAGCAAGGTATGAATAATTAGCTGCTTTTTCTGATCTGATCCATGGCTTTCAGACAGCCAGCATTTTTGCCAGTTTTAGTGTTGTCCTAGAGACCATGATGTTTTGTAGGTAGGCAAGATTTTTTCTTTAACAACCAATTAAGAAGAGAATGAAATCTTCCCCATCGCACTTTCCTGTTTCACTGAGTTAATCTGAAAATACAAATGGGATTACATTCAAAGAAAAGTCTTGAAGACAGAACACTGATCTAGAAAATGTACAGCAGAGTCTGCTTTGGATAATGTTATTCCTGTCAGCCTGTAAAGCACAGACTGGCGTGCATGCTTACAGTATCACAAGTATTTATTTCCATCCAACTGCTAGTGCTCTTAACCAATCCAATTACACCTTGCCAGGGACTCCAGGAGACATTACCAGTGAGATAATCTCCTTTCCCACCAATCCAGTACATTTTTAATTCCTACTAAGTACTGCATTGTCTCCTCACCAATGAGAGGTTTGGTTACTGTTCCCATAAAGGGAAGAATGCCAGCACAACTGAAAGATCCATACTGCCAGAAGGAGTCTGGAAGACAGCTTGGAGAGTCCTAGGCTCCCTTAGCGAAGCCTAGGAAAGTCTGGAGCCCATGTGCTGTGCCATGCGGTTTCAAATCCTTCCTCCATTCTTCCATTTCATTCCAATTCATTAGAGTTAATAAATCCTCCTGTTTGCTAGCCAGAAAAGAAAGGAAAGTGCTTTAGGGATTTAGTGAAATGTTTAATTTTTTCCTTGTTTTGATTTTTGGGAGATGGAAAGAGCGGAAGAATATAGAGGTATTTTGTGGGCTTTGCTGGTTTTTGTTGTTTTTTAATTTTTTTTTTTAACTGAAACGATCAGAAAATTCAGTGTTTATTTACAGATACTCTTACAAAATGCAGAGCTGCTTTTCTTTATATAGATATAATTTTAGAAGATAAAACATTTATAAAAGTACACAGATAATTTTGTGGTGTTTAAGCATTTAGGTTTGTTAAAATTCTTTCGGGGTTTTTGAGAGTTGTTCAGGGGATTAGGGGAGAATATTTAGCTTCTTCACAGATGAGAATAAAGAGCAGATGTGAGTGGGTAGAAGAACAAAGAGTTCTCAGCCAGTCATCAATATACATTTGTTTAAAGTAAAAATGATGAGAGCGGGTATAAAAAGCATCGGGTGTATGTCTGTAAAATCAAAAGTACACTATGAAATTCAGCTTTCAACTTGCAGTTGCATATGAATAGGAAATATATTCCTATATGAAAATATACTTCCTATGAGTATTGCATAGGAAAAATTTCTTCACTGAAAGGCTTATCAAGTGCTGGAAGAGGGTGCCCAGGGAAGTGGTTGAGGCACTCTCTCTGCAGGTATTTCAAAGACACATATTGTGTCGCCTCTGGACATGGATTAGTGGTGCACTTGGCACTGCTGGGTTAATGGTTGGACTTGATGGTCACAAAAAGGTTGATTCTGGGATTGTGTGAAGCTCTGTGGAAAGACTGAAAAGTGGCTCTTTCTGCAGTTTCAAGAACATGGCAGCAATAGACAGTAGATTTTGAGCAACATATTTAGAAAATTAAATATTATTTTCAAGTATTTATAACGTGTTCTCAAGAAACTTAGGATTATAGTTAGGGATATTAGAAGGACCTCTAATAATTCTTAATTTGCTAAACAATTTCATTGGTATTTAACAGAGGAGTATTCTCAAAGATACTGAAGAGATTTAGCTCACTCAGCTAGTAATTTAAAGTCCTACTATAGTAAATAGAGGGAGAAAAACATGTCTGTAGAGTAATTCAACCCATTTAGACATAGGTAGCATAAAATATTTTCTTGATATCAAGCACTGCGAGGAAAAAAGATAAGATTACTCATCAGGGACCCTGGCAGTCAGCAAACTATAAAAACCTGACTGAAAGAGAAGAATACAAATGCAAATTCTGGACTGATGAACAAGGAAGCACAGAGGATTTTCTGTGTTGATAAATTGCAGTAATTGTTGCAGATGGCTTGCCCTATTTTTGCTTTAGAATTAGAATTGTACTGATGAATAATTTCTTGCTATTAAAAACACCCCTACACCATTTAAAAATACAGTTTTCATTCTTAAGCCCTTATACTGATATAATACCTTTTTTTTTTTAATTCAGAAAACTCATGTAGGTGTTACATAGCAATAAAGCCAGAATCAATACATTGAACACGGAAATTCTTGCTGCCATGGATAAGAAAATAATTGTTGTGTACTGAGGGCAGATTAAAAATATCAGCCAAGCACAAGGGAGTTCCAATAGTGAAAACTGTTTAGTCAGTAATTTCCTTTATGTCCCAGTGAATAATACAAATGCCATACAGTACTTCAGAAATAATTACAGAAGGAATGTGTTCTCTCTAAAGTATAACATGATGTGAATTTTACTTGCTTCTTTTAAACATGCTGCTTTCATTTGTTTGCATTTTTTCATAAAATGAGTTTTGGTAAAATACATGTTTTCTGCTAAGCATAATTTCCCATATAAGCAGAAAGAAAACTGGTCCTTTCTCTGTCACCATTTCTGCAAGAACGAATCCCTAGATAGCAGCTTTAGTATGCAAATACTGAAAAGCATACTGCAAAATCAGTTCAGAAGAGCACACTCCTGATAGCATTGCCTTAGCAACGCTCTAGTTAAGATTAGCCCCAGAACCAGAGCTTCTGTGATAAATCACCATTTTTTCATAATGTCCAGCACCATAGATGAGAAAATTCTGACATCAAGAGCCAGATACTTGCTTTCCAAAGCCTCCTTTCTGGAAGTACAATGACCACAGAACTGATAGCCTCAACCAACCATCTCAGGCATTTTGCTGTCAGTTTTAAACTATAACCAGAATGAGTGGCAGTGTCACACTGGAGATATACGTGATTGCAATATGACAGGAAGGGAATCTTGGGTTAGTGAAAAGATGCAATGAAGACTTTGTATTTCAGTAGGTGTTGATAACTGCCTATAGGGAACATCAGCACTTATAATGGCATAGGAAATGTTGACACTTCTCCTAGCAAGTGACTGTTAAATGAATCTTGTTGCTCTTCCTGGATTAAGTCATCAGTGGCTATATGGAAGGAAGAAATCGTGTATCCTAGTTTCTAATGAAATTTGGAAGTGTTTTGGAGAAAGTTCTGTCTCTGGTCTGAATGCCCTAAGCTGTTATCCTGCCTCCTCACAGACTTCCCCTTCCTACTCCTTTAATTTATCCTCAAATAAATACTTTGAATGACTCCAAGAGACCTTTTTGATTTGGAATTTTTTCTTTTCCTTGTCATGTTGGCAATAATTGTTCCTCCTGGTGGCCTTGCACAAACCAGGAGACTGTTTACTCCACTCTGTGGTGTTCCCCGAAGCAGAATAGACTTTGTGTTTCAAAGAAAACAATCAGAGGAAAAATCTTGGAGTAAAGTGACATTCCTATCTGTCTGCTCTAAAGCATTCTGTAAGAATTGATGGGGATTCAGGGTTATCTTCCAGAGAAAATGTGTAAGGAAGTGATATCCAGCCTTTTTCAGGCCTGCCAGGAGAGATGCTAAGTGAGACATTTCAGAGTCAGCGACGCCTTGTACTGTCAATCTGAACCACAGCGCTGGAAGTCTCCCTTATAACTTCCCCTGCAGGTAACCCCTGTGAGCAACGTGAGGAGATCACGGAAATAAGGATTTAGGGAGTGAGCATCCCACCCCTTTAGTGCCTTACAGAGCACAGAAGCAGCTCCACTCTGGGTCTGGTTTGGAATCTAAGGGTGATGCCGACCACAAGGGGGCACTTGGCATTTAGGCAAGGACAGGGAGCCTTTCCTTGCCTGCCTTGATGCTTCTACAGGATCTGGTGTGTATATATATATATATATATATATATATATATATATATATATATGTAGATATATGTATATCTCGAGTGCAGGTTGCATGGAGAAATATTCCATGCTAAATAATTTTTAGGTATAACTTTTTCTGTAATATATACCTCTTGAATTTATTGATACCAATCTAAAATCAATTTCCATTTCAGTAAAACTAAAGATGTATTATTAGTTTTTGCTCCTAATGAGTTTAAAATTATATGTTAAAGGATTCCGTTAAATCAGCTGGTGAATGTCAACTCCTCATATTGGAGGGAAGGGAGCTTCTAAACAAAACTTCATTTAATTAAAAATTTCAAGTAGAATGTTGTATTTTTTTTTTCCAACACAACTGACAGATATATTGCTTCTGTTCTAACTCACGGAGAAAAATTAAAGAGGAAGCAAATTGCCATAATAGTCTGCAAGAGCAGGGCTCTGATGAAAACAAGTTTGAGCTGCTTGATGATGTCATGGTTTTGTCACCTTGTCTGTTGTGAAACGATTGTTAGAAATTGTCACCACTGAGAGCAGGGCAAGAAAAAATCCAGAATGAGAACAATTTGTGTGTGTGGCCTTAAAATTCAGTTCCAGTACCTTTCAATATAATTTCATTTTCTTGCAATGTTAAGCCATATGTGTAACTTTTCAGTTGAGCGAAAAGGAAATGGTGTGAAAAAAAGAACTGGAGAATTTGTGTTCTCTTCATGAAACTCCTGGCTTCATCACTGCTGGACACAAGATTAATGTGTCTTTGCTCTGAGAGTGAATCATGCTAAGCACTGCAAAATTCTGTTCCATAAAGGAAGTGTTCATTTAAAATCTCAGCGTGTCTTTTAGCTTTTTACTGGCTTGCTCAGAGCGGTTTGACATGGATGATGTATTGAAAACTAAGGATCTTAAATTCAGGTTAAATGCCTTAGTCAGCTTATGTCTTCTTTTCAGGCATACAATGTCCAGCTATTCAAGGCTTAGTAGAAGAACCTGTAATGAATCTATCTTAAAAACATAATTCAGTATTCAGTTAAACTACATTTAAAAAGCTTTTCCAGAACTTCTAATTCTGGGTCAGCCTGGAGTTTTGTTGGGAATTTCTCATCCTGGGGGAAATCAACATAGCTGGGAAGCTCCTTCTGGTTCTCCTGAGCTCTCACAGGTCCTTGCTTTGTTTTGACGCTTTTTTGTGATGTCAGAAGTCTGCTACAAGTCAGTGTTACTGTATGCTTTAAGTTCTGTTTTCTGTGAAATTTTGTGTTGTTTTACAATATTAAGCACTAAGCTGATGGTACAACCATTATAATAGAGAATTGAATCTGTTTTGGTGAGGTTTCTTTCTGCACGTTTCCCACAGAATTCAGAAAAGGCAAATCTAGCTCTTATGATTTGGCTGAGTTTATACACTGATGTTTCTCACTTCTTAATTTGTATTGATGTACAGCAGCTGAAAGATTCAGCTATATAAAGACTCTTCTAGTTGTCCAATTACTGCCTTTAAAGTAAGGGTGGGAGATAACTTACAACCAGTCCTGGCTAAAGTAGACCTCTAGAATCTCTCTGAAGTTTTGACCTCTTAAATTTCTTAGTGTCTGGTTTTGAAATTGTATTCTGTAGTGTGTGGTGACTTGGAGAAGTCTTTTAGTTGAGTAGGAACATCTGTGTCCCAAGATTTCCGCAAGAACTTCAGTACTGCCATACTGAGCTCTGTGTTATCAATTAGGTTCATGGATGCAGGAATAGAAGTTCTCAGGCTGAGTTAGCTGAGTTTCCTAGGTATTAGCTGTGAGAAAGGCAGCTAGATTGGCATTCACAACAGGTTGTGTATTAGAGATAGAAAACCAACAGGAAGTTGGTAAAAACACCTCTAGAAGTGTGCCTGAAATCCTGCCTCTTTTCCAGAAATAGACATGACCTTTCAGCCTGTCTCACTTTCTCCATCTCTCTCCATGCAAATATTTGCATTTCTGACTCACTGACAGCCTGCCTTCAAAAATTATCTCAGCACTAGTTAAGTATGATGGTGACAAAGGCATTGTCAGGATATGAGATATGAGAATGCAAGCTCTTGGGGAAGCAGGGGACTAAAATGTAACTCAACTAGTTTATTTCTGGGTTAAATTTTGAGCTTTTAGATAGAAGAGGCTTTCTTCCTCAGGTAATATGTGTAGAGCATCCTTGCCAGGGTATGCCCTGTTAGAGGGATGACCACCAGGAAGCTTTGCTTTGAGCCTCCATGAAGGCAGCAAACCTTTCAGCAGCAAGCCAAGCAGCTCAATTCAGCTTGTACTTATGGGCAACCACAGCAGCAACAGCTGCCTCCCTGTTATTTTACAAAAGCAGATGTGCAGAATATAAGACGTTGCATAGAAAGCTTTATTAGCATTAGGATGTTAAATTCTTCCTGAAGTGCAATTTCAACTCCAGTCCTGCTTTGATTTTGGGCTTCATTTCCCGATCTGTAAATTTGGAGTATTTTCTGGCTTTCTTATTTCCCAAGAGATTTTTAAGCATGGGTTTATTACAATTTATAAGGTTGGGATGATAACTGTATACTTTTAGTTGCATTATCAATCTATTTCCGTTTGCTTGCTCATCAGAAGCAGTGTAGTGCACCGTTTGTTTGCTTGCATTTGGATAGCATCCTTGCTCCAGAGCTGAATGAATGCCCAGGCATCTGCAGTGGACCAGCTGCACTGGCAGCAAAAAATAGACAGTGCTTCTGAAAGGACTAATGAAAGAAAGATCTAAAAGTAGTTTACTTTGTAAGTGAAAGAGCTCAAAGAAATTAGATGAGTACCATCACTGAGGAGATACCAAATTGCTCTGTTGTAAGTAACAGCTGCAACACCAACTCTTGCTGTCTTACATAACACTGATGGACAATCTAGTAAGGAAATAAATAGTGTGCTCTGGATTTGCATAGAACAAATCTGGAGAGCAGCGTGAACTTCTGTATTTATTGTATTTGAGCTTACTGTGGTGACACAAAATATGTAGTAGGTGGTACAAAATGCATTGTACAAAATATACTGACACATGGTTATAATCTTTAATGTGCAGTGAGGTCAAGAAGGCAGTAAAAAATTAGTTTCCTAGTTCAACGGTGCTGAGATGTTCTCTATCTGTCTTGTTTAATTCTGTAGAGACACTGATGTTGAAATGAAATAGCACATGACCCTAGTGGAATTAAGCCAAATCTTCTCTTTAATCTGCAGCTTACTTTTTCTCCTTGAATTGGCCAACATTGCCTGAGTTGACTGTAGGGGCCTTCTCTATTTAGACAAAGATTTCATCTGCATCCATGGTACTTCTGCTTTAATTAGGAAAAAAACCCTGCAACAACCCCTCAATTCTTTTCATGTCTCCAGTATGCCAGTTGTAACAGATTAAAGTTAATAACAGTTCAGTCACGTGCAAAATATTCTTCAAAGATACAGCTCTTCTGTATCTCTTTTTTTTTTTCTTTCAAACACTGGGAGAGGTTATTCTCTTTCGCAACATGTTTTACATGTTTTAATAGTACTGTGCCTTTTGCCATGCTCCTGCAAAAATCTTCATTTTAACGGAAAGAATCACTAGGGAAATTTTCATAGAACCCACAACTTTTAAAATGAAAAAGAAAATGTGGAGTCAAATAAGTTAACGTGTTATGTGAAAGAATAAAAGTTTCAATGATCTGCAGATGCTAGAAGAGAGAAGACGAGACTTCAGTCAGATGTAATTTTTTTACCAGTACAAGCATTCATGAACTCTCTGAGAAATAAACCATATATGGATACTGGCCTTCTGGATCTGTGATTAGCATGATAAATAAGGAAGAAAACTTAAAATTCCCATGGAAAAAGAAGGGGAAAATATTTGGACAATTATAATCTTCCTTTCAGTGTTCACCAGGAAAATCTGGTAAACAAAGGCCTAGCAAAGCATTAAGGTCATGAGAAGACATAACTGATTATTAAGGGAGTGGACAAGTAATCAGTATAGAAAGGAAAGGATTCATCTATTCTGACTAAGGAGGTGCTTGTGTTAGAAATAAAAACAAACAAAAATTCTGAAACAGATATTTATTTTACACAGGGGACCTCAGAAAACAAATGGAAGAACCTGAATAACTAGGAATGTAATAGCATTGATAGCAAAAACATGAAGGGATAACAAGTATTAAAGGTACACACTTGCCAGGAAAGAACAAAACAGAGATAGATGTGGTATGTAGCAGATGTGAGAGACTTTGACAATAGTGTTGTTGATTCTTTCTTCATCAGCTTTTTTGATTAATTAATCTTGAGGATGGATTGCAAAACAAAGTTTAGTCACAATAACACTGGGAAATAATATTGAAACAATATGACTCTTAAATATTAGGACACAAATATTTACTTTTCTGTATATAGATGTCTGACTCTTGACTAGGTCTTTTAATTCCTACAGGCAGTAGGAATTACAGGTCTTATTAATGCGGTTGTATTAATAACTCAGCTGAGTACAGAGATTTGTATCTAGATTTATCTAGATTGGCATCTTCAGTGGAATGGTTGTGTAAACAAAGAGTCTTGCTGATGTTTCAGTGCACAGTAGCCCAGTACTGTTCCAGAAGGATGTGTGTCTTGTGTAACCCATGTGTCACATCTGCCACCCATGGATGTCGTGAGCTCTCTAGAACATGTCAGATGGAGCTGAGTTGAGCTCTTTAGCTGCTCAGCTGAATGAATCACTGCACATCATTGATTGTCTTCACCGTGACTCTTAGTAGGAGTTCAGTTCAGATTTGGACACTCAAATGTAGATACCCTCACCTAAGACTGAATTCCATCCATCCAGTCAAATATACATAAAAATAGAATATTTGGATGGATTAATATGGATGTAATATTATTAGATTACTGCCAGAAATTGTATCATATGTTATACTTGTGAGTAAAGACTAAAAACCAAGTATAAATAATGATGAAGCACAAAACTCAGTGGGTAATTAACACATTTTATGAGAAAATTCTAGATAAAAGGGGGATAATGATGTTTTAGATATTTAAAATATACAGGAACACTGCAGAAAGCCAGTCAAAAAGCCTGTCAGATAAGTGATCATGAACTGATTCACTTTAAATTAAACATGTATATATTGCCCAAGTTTTAAGTAACAGCAGAAACAATAAAATGCTGGACAAAGAAAGAAAAAGCTAATGTCAGCAAATACTTGGAAGAACAAATGGCAGTAACCAAATCCCAAGAAAAACTCAAAGAGCTGGATGTGTTTAAAATGCAGGAAATGGGTAATCCATATCTTAGGATTCTGATAGAACTGGCTTGTCACATCACTGATCTGATAGCAAGTGGTTCTAATAAACATGGACACATTGTGTGGACTGGAGAAAAGCACTTCTTTTTTTTTAGCTTTAGGATAAAGAGAGGAATAGTGGTTGCAAAATGAAACTGAAATATGCATATATTAAAAGGGGTTCATGGGGGGCAAACTTGTTGACATTCTGTGATAAAGCAATAGATCTGTTGTCACAATATAGTAATATCGTTCACTGTGACCTCTGATAAAGATATCATGTCACATGGGAGGTGGCTGATTAGCTGGAGAAAATGAAAATGGGTAGATTTGTTAAAGGAATAAAGAGCTGGCAAATGGAACATGATAGCGGTGATTAGTGAAGGAGTCTGCTGGGAGAGTACAAGCAGAGGTCTTCCAGGACCAAGTTTAGGATGAATCTTAATATTTAATGTATGACCTTGATACACAAAGTAGAATTAGATTATGGTATCTCTCTACTGAAACCAATTATATAATATAATTGGGATCTGGATGTGCTTTAGAAAAAGAAAGACAGTGAAGTCTAGGTAGATTATTAAAAATGGGAGTAAAATTTAATAGTGTAGACCAAAGGATTTATAAAATAGTAAAGAAATTATGTTATGAATTGAGGATACAACTGCAGAGGAGTATCTGGGTCTTCGATCTGATGCCTTGTTGACTGTGAGCCATCATTGTGCAGCTGTGCAAAAGAAAAGTGCAATCCTAAAATTTATACAGGTAAATAAGTATCACTGATATTGTTCAAAGCAGTGAGATGACTTTTGGAGTACTGCACACTGTAGGCTGGTTCTGTTCTCCAGGCCAAAGAAGGCTGAGCTCCAGCCTGGTGTACAAAGCGGTTATTAGGATGATTAGATGAAAGGACAGCCTGCTGTGTGAAAGATAATTTTTGCAAGTTCAACTTAATCATTCTAGGAAAAAGAATGTGGAAAAAAAGATGCACACATCTTCAGTCTATACGTCCTGGGGACAAACACCAGGGAGGAAGAAGAACAGTTATCTTAAAATACATTTAAGAACAAACAAGAACAAGAACAAGAACAAAAACAAACAGGTATAAACTGACCTTGAATAATCATAGAATCATAGAATGGTTTTGGTTGGAAGGGACATTAAAGATCATTTAGTTCCAAGCCCCTGCCGTGGGCAGGGACACCTTACACTAGATTGGTTTGCTCAGAGTCCCAGCCCACCTTGAACACTTCCAGGGATGGGACATACACAACTTCTTTGGGCAATCTGTGTCTGTGCCTCGTCACCCTCACAGTAAAAAATTCCTTCCTAATGTCTAATCTAAACTTGTCCTCTGTCAGTTTTAAGCAATGTCCTGTCACTACATACCTTTGTAAAAAGTCCCTCTCCAGCTTTCTTATAGGTCCCCTTCAGGTACTGGAAGGTGCTATAAGGTCTCCCCAGAGCCTTCTCTTGTCCAGGCTGAACAATCCCAAGTGTCTCAGCCTGTCTTCAGAGGAGAGGTGTCCAGCCCTGTGATTTTTGTGGCCCTTCTCTGGTCCTTCTCTGCTGCAACAGGTCCACATCCTTATCTTGGGAGCCCCAGAGTTAGATGCAGGACTCCAAGTGGGGTCTCAAGAGAGCAGAGCAGAGGTGGGCAATCACCTCCCTTGACCTGTTGGTCACACTTCTGATGCAGCTCAAGACACGGTTTGCTTTCTGGACTGCAAGCCGTATTGTCAGATCATGCCAAGGTTTTCATCTACCAGCACCCCAAGTCCTTCTTCTCAAGACTGCTCTCAATCCATTCTCTGGAAAGGGTACACCTTCTCCCTAGACTTCCTATTATCACCAACATACCTGTAGAAGCTTTTCTTGTTGCCCTTGACATCCCTGGCCAGGTTTAATTCTGTCAGGGCTGTAGCTTTCCTAAGCTGATCCCTGACTGTTCAAACAATCCCTGTATTCCTCCCAGTCTACCCTCTCTGGGCTTCCTTTCTGTGTATGAGTTTGTTCAGGAGCTCCTTGTGCATCCACACAGGTCTCCTGGTATGTTTGCCCAAATTCCTCTTTGTTGTAATGTATTGTTCCTGAGCTTGGAGGAGGAAACCCTACATTAGAGTCTTCTATAAGAATGTCTCTACTGGATGGAATGGATCAAATAATGAATGGGATCATGAAAAGGAATTTCCTGTGTTAGAGGTGGACCTGCTTGGGTGTGTGTGTTCTACTTCCGTTACACAGCAATCAAAGATTTGGCCAGTGCCAGTAACCAGAAATGGACTTTGCTGCTGTTACTCATTCCAGCTGTAGACAAGGCAGATGTCTGCACACCTAAGAGAGTTTCCCCACAAAGTACTGCTTTCTAGCCAAGTCGGTATGTGTTACCTTTGACATCCCATGTGCCTATTCAACCAGACCCACAGCTCTCTCAGCAAGTGGTTTGAAAATGGATGTGCTGGTAAGATATGAAATCTTCCTACTAAAAAGGAGCCATTAGAGGGAATTTTGTTTAGAACAATGGAGCAATTATGACTGGTCACCACAAGGTGACTTTGCTAATCTGCCAAGGAGCAGCAGTGTGGAAAATGGTACCTGCGTCATTTTAACAGAATGGAAATGTGTAATGCATAGCTGATAATTATAGCATATGGTTCATTGCTTTCTTCTCTGCAGTGTGCCAGCCAGAGCCATGAAAACAAAAAATGCACAGGAGCCAAAGAGAATGACAAACATCCTTATAAGGACTATGGCGATGACATCTTTATACAGAATGGAAATAGTTGTAAAACATTGTTTTATTTACCATAACCACAGGGTTCCTTAAAGGAGGTTCTTAAACAGCTAGAAGAAGAGAAGAGAAGTCTCCAGAATCAGCTGAAGGACTATGAACTTAGACTGGAACAAGAAGCAAAGGTTTGTAATCACTCTATCCTTCTAACTAATAAAAGATATTATGTTGTGTGATAAACAGACAATGTGGGTGGAACACTCAGTAGAATAGTTCCATAAAATGTGTCATTGGAGAAAGGCTCTACTGTAAATTTGGATCTTTGGTATGATTCAGCTTTTAAAATTTGTACTTAATGATAGCCTATATCTCGTTTTTGCTGTAGGCTTACCACAAAGCTAACGATGAGCGGCGCATGTACTTCTCAGAGATCTTGCAGGTAAGAAAAATGTGTGACTCAGTAACTTTTAATGCTTTCTTAATATAACAACAGCATCTGTTAATGCCATTAGATCAGGGTGTTTTATCACTTCATTTCTATACCAAATACGTTACAAAAGCTGCTTTTAAAAATGTTTAAGAGCCATAATTTGAAAGATTGCTACAGTTTATTTATTTTAAATACTTTTTTTTTTTGTTTTTGTATCAATTGGAGTTTCAGTGTTCCCTAGCATAGTCAAAGTGCCCTTACTGAGAAAGCTGAAGCAATTTTCTAATGCTTGGCCATCCATTAGTCACAAGACTGCTACACTTTTGAACAGAACAGAAGCAAATTATTAGCAGTAGTGACACCCATCTTTAAATAGTAATTCCTCCTTTTCATATGTCTCCTTTTTTCGTTTAAAGACAAACTATCCAACAGTTATTCAGAATGTAATACAACACATTTTTCCATTAACTTTATAAAATAGCAATAAGACACCTTATTTTGGTGAAATCACAGGTTAAATTTTATTGCTGCAAATTGTGTAATACATAAAATTTGATACTACAAACTGGAGGAACCTGTAAAGGCATCTGTAAAGATTTATGGTACTTCTTATTCTGGAAAAGCTCTAAATTCCTGAATAATATAAAAGTAATAGCTTAGTGTGATATTCAAGAATGGCTGTCACTGAATCGCTTTCATAGCTAACTGGGGTAAAAGCCTGTAATTAGCAGTGTTTCCATGTGTTTGAACAGTGGGCAACTGATTTCTGTATATGGTTCATTGCTACTTTGGGAAATCTGAAAGAATTGCTTAAATGAACTTTCCAGCATGAAACCAAGAAAAAGCCTGGGATATGCCCATGGTAACTGTTAATATCTTTGCATTAACAGTGAAACTGAGACCTTGTGGAGGAAGGAGGTTGGAAATAAAAGCAGATTTTATTACTGAACATGCTAGCAAGAGGAGTGCCTATGTTCAGCTCCCTATAAAAACACTTAAATATACATAAAACATCATTTGAAGTGAGGTATATGCACTGTCATGTTGAATAATGGGGCACTAGGGACTGGGATTTTGCCATCAACACTCAAGGTAGTTAGTGCATTACATTTTCAGCAATTAATTGTTTAGTCACATGATTTCAGTATCATATGAGAGCAAAATAATAATCTTCAGATTAATATTTCTATCTTTAGTTCTCTAAACGTTAAATAGCCATTCTAAAATAGTTGTAGAGGAATCCTCTGTAACCTATGGAGTGAGAGTTGTGTCTAAGGTGCAAAGCATCAAATCTGTATTAGGTTAGATGAAATTAATTTCCCAGGGACTTGTCTGTCCCTCCTTTTGAGCTCTAAGCAGAGCCTAAGCAAGCAGTTTAGATTAAACATCTGCTTTGTACATTGATAATCTGAGCATGGCAGTCACCCTAGCAGCACTGGGACAGCCTCCACACCTCAGCTACTGAGTGTAGTTTTGAGCACCTCAGTATAAGAAGGGCATCAAACTACTCAAGTGTGCCCCAGGGAGGTGGACAATGTGGTGAAAGGCCTCAAGGGCAAGATTTATGAGGAGCAGCTGAGGTCACTTAGTTGGTTCAGCTTGAACGACAGAAGGCTGAGGGATGAGCTCATTGCCAAGCAGTGACCTCACCACAGGCCACACCTTCCTCCAGGGGAGCAGCAGAGGGAAAGGTGCTGAGCTCATCTCTGTGGTGACCAGTGATGGAAATGAGGACATGAGGAAAGGGAATGATGCTGCATCAGGGGAAGTGCAGATTGAACATTAGGAAAAGGGTCATGCCGCCAAGCCTGTCAAACTTCAAGGAGCAACTGGATGACACTCTTTAGTTTTAGGTAGTCCTGGAAGGAGAAGGGAGTTGGACTTGATGATCCTTGTGGGTCCCTTCCAACTTGAGATATTCTATGATTCTGTGGTTTACTGTTGGTTTCAAAAGTATCAGCGCTTTATCTGTTCCCTTCAGGTCTTCTTCTGCTATGACTTTGATTTGACTTTTGTATTACTTTGAAATCTGCATATGTATGTTTTCTCTTTTAACAGTTCATTTTAACAATAGAGGCAGAACTAAACATACATTCAGTCCAGACTTTCCACTTAATTAAAATATCAATGTTCTAGACTCTGCAGACTAATATTGGCTGCTGTTGAGTTAGAAGGATTTACCCATAGGCTAACATTTTCCATACCTTGCAAAGTAAATATACCACAAGGTAATGCTATCCTGTGACAACAATATATGTATTCTAGTGACAGTCTCTGATTTACAGAGAATAGATATAGTGTTCTTTTAAGCCTTTGTTTCCCCCAATTATGTATCTAATTTTCTACAGCTCACAATAATTAAAAAAAAAAATAAAAAACATAGAATGGAAGTTTTTTACTGGTAGGTATTAAAAAATCCCAGGTGTCTTAGGTCTTCCCTGCTTTATTTTGGATCCCTCCTGAAGCCTGGGGCAGGAGCAGAAGAGAGAGATGCTTCTGAGCAGTCGTTTCTTTTATTTATCTTTTTATTATTGGGTGCTTTTCTGCTTTTTTTAATATTTACAAAATATATTTGGCTTCTGAGTGCTTTTGATGTTTACTTGTCTGGTCCATAACGATGTAGTCAGTTTTAAATGATGGTTTTAAAATAAATTTAAAAATTCACAATCTTGAGAAGTCATGCTAGAGGCACCAGTGGTTTATAGTATATTCTTGTTTACTTTTTCTGTTTTGTTTTCAGTTTGACAGAGCATTGGTTTGGCATTTGGACTCCACAAATCTTAAAGGCACTCTCTGGGGGTATTCAGAAATCAGTTTGCAAGGCAAGCAGTGAAGAACTATAGCTGTTCTTCAAAAAGTCCATCCTTTCAGGCCAGATTTTTGCCACAAACTGTTGCTAGCATAGTGGAATCTGACTTGTGACTGGGATTTCTTTGCAGAAAAGGCCCAGGGTTATAGATTGCCACAACTGGAAAGCTGCTTGTGCAACAGTGGCTGATTTTAGTTGGGATAGGCCTGGAGTAAACTGTACCAGCAAAAACAGTGCTATGGATAACAATCATATATACTGGCACTGTATCTTCATATAAATACAAAAACAGTGAAGGCAGTCTTGGCGTTGCTCTTGCCTCTTGTGTTGCAGAATCACATCTGCTCAGATATGATAAGATAATAAATTATTCTAGCCATCATCATTAATACTGGAGTTCCTTGAGTACAAAAATTTCTTGCCTTCAGGAAAGTAAATCTGTGCAAATCCTGTTTACTTCTATAACTGTGATTGTGGCTAGGATTTAGCATGTTCTGTAAAAATTTGTCTATTGCAGACCACAGCTAGACTTAAAATTGTTGCAAGGCAAAAACCAGATGCTCTGACTGGCAAGGGAGAAAAACAGATACTGAGGTAAATTTCCTTTATATTCCCTGTTTTCTGGTTTATTATTTTTTGCTAAGTACTATGTTTTGAACATTACAACTCATGGTAAATATCACAGATCATAATCCCACTGGCAAAGTATTACTCAACATAATTATTGATATTGCTTTTCAATCAGTTTTGTTTAATGAAAAATATGTTGCCATGTTGAAAATGCATACGTTAACATCATTGTTTAACAGATTTCTGTTTAGTTATATGGGTTAGAAACACAGATTTGAAGTGTCCATCTGCTCTGAGATATATAGAAATAGAATTAATTTCTGATTGTAATGCTTGCAGATAAGCTTGAATTTGGAGAAAATTTGTTTTTTAACTGAACTGAATATGTTAATATAAAGTGTGAAGAATACAGGGAGTCATATCAAAAAATTGTTGGACCCAGAAATCTGCCTCCAGGGGCCATAAACAGATGCCTACAAAAGTGTGGAAGCAAGCAGATATAATACTTGATTTTGGAGCTCTCCCAAATGCTTTATATTTGGAGACTTTCTAAGCTAGTATGGTTTCTATGTATTTAGTGTCTCACAGTAAATAGTCTTCCACAAACCCACTTACCTATATTATTAAAATGAGCATATACAATATACATTGGGATAATCTAAAAATATAATGAGTAAATTATAAACACAAAATTTTGTAGACATATTTGCGTAGCAGCCTTTTCCTTTCATTCTGTGTAAGTACAGAATCACAGGACTTCAAAAATTGGAATAGTGAATCTTCATGTTCCAGGAGAGGATATTAGTGGAATATGAATTAATGCTGTACAATGTGAATTCAGTTCTATAACTGATGTTCCTCAATACATAAAAAGCTCTGTGTGGGTTTGAAGTGCCCCATACACCACTGTATCATTTCTGGCCCTGGTGATATTTAACATTGTTCATATGGAAAGGGTCAGAAAGCTAGCAGAATTCACTGCCTCTACAGTGAGATTAAATATCATCAGCCAGATAATGAGGTTTGCTTAGGGTTAGCACTGATCTGTGATTATGGTGGGGTTTTTTTACCATCTACTTTAGTAGACCATTAATTCCCCTGAAATTATATGACAGTGGGTTTCTGTAATTTTCTTTGTATCAAACAAAAGAAAATAAAGTATAAAAGAAAATAAAGTGTCCTGTAACTGCTGGTCTCAGAAGATGTGTAGTATAACAAAATATCCCCATTCAATCTATTTTCCTTAAGAGGATTTTTTAAACTTTTCAATGTACTTTAAACATGTGAAGATAATTTTTCTTTAAATTGTTCTTACTATAAAAGGACTTAGATTTCAAACGATTGACTTTTATAACCAGGGACTTAGATCTTTCAGGGCAAACTTTGATCTTTGCTGGCAATATGGATGTAAGAATGGGAATTTGGCATAGTTTGTATTTTAAGAAAATACTAGAAGATAAGTATGCACTCCTTGAACCTTATAAGGTAACTACAGCTGTTGTTATATTATTCCTTTCTAATTATGTTTTGATTTATAACCTGGGGGTTGTTTGTTCAAGCTGACATAAATTAGAAATAATTTCATTAAAATAAGAGAGGACATGCGTGTTCTTGAGAATAATTTGAAAATTTTCTGTCCGGAGTTCTTATCTCACCTCTGTTGCCCTTTTACAATATACATGCATTGGATTTCAAATCATGATAAGAAACTGCTTTATGCTTGTTTTAACTATAGGAACAGGTATGGAAGGCCCAACCTGTGTATTAAAGCAACACTGAAAACATTTTTGTGTGGTAATTGTGAGCACTAACTGTTGATGCTTTCAGTTTCCTGGCAGTCCCAACACAGAAGCAAGTTCAGTAGAGGTCCTTTTTGTGGTTATTCAGAGAACAAGATAGGCCAGCTGAGAGTTGGGAAGAACATGGATGTCTTGATGGCTCATATCTCTGATGCAATCTGAGCAGCCAGTTTATTGTCATTCTGACTCTTATTGTAACACTGAGACTTATGGTGGGGCTTATTAGTTCAGTTCCAAAACTGCACTGCTGCAGTTACCTGGCTTCTGTCTGTAAGTCCAGCTGGTTTTGAGTGGAAGAGGTTTTGCTGCCTGCAGAATTCCACACAGGCATTTTCTCTCTGCTTTCTCCAGCTGTACAGTGATCTACAATCAATTTATTTTGATTAATGAACTCATTTGAATTTAAATAATCCATTATTGTGCACACTGGGGCCTTGGATACTGATCTTCCCAATCTGAGTCTTCCTTCAAGACTCAGACTACGTGTAAGAGCTGGAACAAATGATGGGTCAATCCCAGGAAGACTAGTGAGCCATAGGTTTGACTTTGTTGGCTCTTTGCCTATAAATTTGTATCTTGCATAGATACCATCATCATAGCTTCTATCACATATCTGGGTATCATGACAAATATAATGAATGGGATGTTGTGATATATTTTTCTTCCAAATGCCTTTGCTTGAGAGAGGCACTGAAGCTCTGTATGTTGTTGTTAGAGTATGTAAAGTGCTGTCTGTCCTCTGCAGTAATGAACAGGAAGAGAAACAAAGGTACATTTCATAGGAGCAGACGTGCAGGCTTCTTGGTTGGGAGAATGACCTTTCCAGCTTGGGGAAGCACCATTCTTTCCCTGGAGATTTTTTTTACATTCCCACTTATTTCTTAGAAGATCAAGATGAAGCTCTAGCTGGTTTCATGTAGATGGTGTATGTATCCATGATGAGCACCACTTCAAAAGTCTGCTGGCAGCATCTCCTGCAGGCATTATTAGCAATCAGGGGCTCAAGAGCCTGTATCTCCAGAGTGGAATAGCTGCAGAGAACTGTAACATCTATGTGAAGTGTTCTTCCATTTTCTGATGGGGATTCTTTAACTGATGAAAATGTCTCTGTAGCCAGTTACTGCTTTCCTAGTGCCCATATTTAGTATTCCATTCATGTTCTTCAAATGACATCACTTAGGTAACAGGAATCATGAGATGAAGATTGAGTTTGTGGAATAATTAGATGCTCTGCTAACCTGCAAACCTAGAAATATACTTGTTTTTTTCTCTCTCAGATTTATTAATTCACAATAGTAATCAGATATGCAAATATAGAAAGCATGCACATTTTTTAGCAGTTAAAACTTACAGGGAATGTGACATTTGCTGACTAACTTAACACATTTTATTTCAGAGGAAGATACAATGTTCCAGGAAACCTGAAGATTGTTAATCCTCAAAAACGATCAGTTAAAAAGACTGTAGGAGGAAACCAGCTTCCACAACTAAAACCCTGATTTAATACTAATGCCAAGAACGTCCAATCATTTTAAAAAAAAAATCAATTTAACTGAAAGTTTCTAAATTGATAATGAAAGTATTCATGTCTTGCTGCAATGCCAGACCCAGACTGGAACGTCTTCTTGGCTGCCTTAGTGTAAGTGTTCCTCTGACTAATGGAATTGCTCTTCTAGTTGCCATCTTTGTACTGATGATCTCTGACCTGTTCCATTCTGGTTCACATCAGTGATTCTGGGTGTGAGGGTGTTGGAAGACTTGGAGAATATTTAATGAGTTTATACACTTCCAGATCCTTGAAGTATTTGACTGCACAAAAGCCATGGAAAACAAACAAGCCTCTAGCATTTTTGACCTCTCAACCAAGAATAAAAAGGCAGACTGATGTAACCTGAAGTATTGTCTAAATATAACTTCTTTTAAAAGCTGCTTAGACACAGAGCCTGGGTTGACTAGCACTTTCTGTCTGCATGGTTTGGAAGCACAGCACCATTTCCAGCTGCTTTGGGCACTAGTAATGGATAGAAATGACAGAAAAATTGAACACTTTTTATTAAGGAATCTTCAGAGCCTATCTTGTGGATGGGTTGTTTCTTTTAAACACTATGTATGTGTTATGTTTTCTGATATTGCTATGTTGCTCTTTGAAATTTGAACTCTCAGATGAACCCTTGTATCCACAGTCTGGGTTCCATAAAAATCTCTGTCTTCTTCAATGGCATTGATCCTTGTACTTTCTGGGTCCGACATAGTGCCCATCCTAAAAGTCATCTCTTGAGTGAAAGTGGAACTATTATGTCTTTTCATTCTGAAGCATGCAATTATTGTTGCCATTTTATTACCTACATTTTAGTCATTAAAGTTCAGCAGAATTTTTTCAAGCAGCAACAGGAAAAATGTTTTGGTAATGAAGCTTCAAGCCTCTAGGTTACAACTTAAAAGCTTTTGCCAGAGCAAATGTAGTTGCTTGACTGCCCTTTATTATTTTAAGAGCATTCCTAGCTCTTTGCAATAAGGTTTTGCTCTTTAAGAGCAGTTCTAATAGTTCCTTATTACTGGCAGCATTAAAGTGACACTGTAATTAAACTCATAGAAAAAGACAGACCAATGGTGTCATTCTAAACTGCAGAGAGAAAAGACCTGCAGCATGGTACAGCATATTCAGTTTGGAAATCCCATTTTCTTCTCTTATGTAGTATGGAATTCATTACAGATACTTGGCATGTTACCATGATGCATGTGGTATCATTGTTTCATAAGGAGGGTGGTCTGCCTGGCAAGTTTTTCTCTCACAGCATAGCATACCTCGTTAGGTTAGCACTCTTCTGTTTGTGTTTTTCACGTGAAAAATTTCCAAATGTTGATTGTGCTGGCATTTGTCATTGTGGAGAAGGAGAGGGGAAAAATCACCCTAATTGTTTTATTGGCATAAAAGGCAAGGGACATCTGCAGTAGTAAAGAAGATCCAGTTCTTGGATTCATGCAGCAAACATTTCCTACTGCTGTCTCTGAATCAAGTGTTAGTCAGTGAACTCAAGTCTGGTCCTTGTAGCACCTCAGAATAACTGGAAACATTGCACAAATATGGCAGAACAGTTTTTCACAACAGGAGACTTGGATGCTTCCCTCAAGGACAGTACTCATTGAGGATTTAAAAAGACACTTTTTTCGAAGCCTAAAAAGAGATTTTTATTTGTACAATAATGACCTGGGAGAAGAGCAGACTATGTCCTATTTAGTCCCTGATTCATCACGCCGGGAGCAATCTCAGGATTTGAAACTCAGTAGTATGAAAATTAATTGCTAAAACATGTGTTTGACCATTCTAATTGGATGTCCAGCTGTAATGTTTGCTGTGCAAAATGGTTATAGTTCTGTACTCGCACTCTGAAATGCTTGGCATCCTGCCTTTCTGTAAATGAGGACAAACCTGATGATTAAGTTTTACAACTCCAGTTCCTTTGCAGCAGCAAAAAAATAGTTTTTAGTTTCAAAAGTGTAGTGTCTCTTTGGATCTGAATAAACTTTTATACTTCTAGCTTTCCTGAAACATGTAGGAATGTTTTTTGTTTGATTTGGTGGTTTTGAGTGGAAGAGTGTTTTGAAATTCCTGAATTTATCTTGTGTGGGCTTTTCTTACTGCTGTTTTGTTGTCCTGTGAAATGTGGTTTGTTGACATTTGCAGCAATGAACAGTTACATGGCTTTATAAAATCTCTTCCATATGAATACTTCAGCACATTTAGGATTAATTAATCCTTAAAAGCATAGTATGTGGTGTTATTTTAGGCCTAGAAGACAGAATCACAGAGCTAGGTTTATTTAAAGTAGCTAAAGTAGATATGGGAGTGTAGTGATGTCCAGTTTTCTGCTGATTTCACAACAGTGTGATCTTTTGTGATGCCACTAACCATTTCAAGATAAAGTCTGCCTCCTCTAAAGTCTCTGTGCATCATACATAACACTGAAAGAATCTGAAAACAAAAATGGGTAATTGATTTGCTGACAATTGTGGTCAGTGACTGAATGGAGCTAAACATCAGAGGAAGACAGGATCAGAGGTGAAGGTTTGAGTCTGGCCAAACTTCCTCCTGCAGCATAGACTATACTTGGGATTCCGGATATACTGGTTATAATGTGGAAGTGCCTTTAACTGAGGGACAGGGAAATTTGTTATCCTAACTTGGGGCACTTGAGAGTATGCTTTCATTAGAGGGTTACTCATGTAATTCCACTGATTTTAGATCAGTCATGATTTTCAGGTAATTAAGGCATTTTAAGTATTTACCCATATTGTTTCTGGAAAATATAAAATTAAAAACTCAAATGCTGATAAGCACATCTTTCTTATTGCACCCCAAAAAAACTTTTTTTGTTTTTTTTTCCTTTTAAATCCCCATGGTTTAAGATGGAATTGAGTCATGATATTTCTTTTTCATGAATCAGTATAGCACCAGTGTACTCCTCTACGATAGAATAAAATTGAAATGTTTATTGGACAGGCATTGACTGTGTGGCTGATTATTATGTAATTATGCAACATAACCACAGGCTCCAAAGAACTGGGGTGATGGCCTTCCTCATGTTTAGTATATTATTAATAATAGGGAAGATATTTAATGAAATATTAAGTATTTCTGAAATACTTCGTTTAATGATTTCTCTGTATGTAAACTGACTAGGTGCTACAGCTCACAGTTTCCCTGATTCCTATAATATTCCATCTCCACTGGTAAGGATGAGGTGCATAATTTAACCTTAATACATTTCCAGTAGAGGAAGATGCTGTGCAGGCCTTTTTACAAATGCGATGCAGACACAATAGCAAGCAAATTATGTAATAAGTAAGCAAACCGCTGTTTTATTAAACTTCTGCTGTTTTTGCCAGACTGCTGTCAAACATAAACTGTACTTTGAACTAACTCTAGTTGGAAGCAGATATAAGATGTGTGGACTAAAATCATAGCTAATTGCCACAGTTTCATCTCTTTATTCACAGGTGTCACACTAATGGCAGACAGCTCTAGACTGGATAATGAGGCTTTTCAAAGGTGCCAGTACCTTATTTACTTAGCTGATCAGTTTAACCCTCTCTTACAAAAACACAAACATAGTTCCTTACAGGTTACAGCCGAGAATGCAATTTGCCTGTTCTTCACTAATCTGTGCCATAAACAACCAACTAAGAACCATGTAGAGGCAGGTGGGGCCAGGCTTTCCCTGTGGTTCTGGGAGCCACTCAATGCACCACCCCACAGAAAGGGCTCTCCTAGGCTTCCTCTCTAGGCTGGTAAAGTTCCTGTGCTCTGGTTCCCATGTGACTTCTCATCCCTCCCGTTGTTGCCTGGGAGAAGATGAATTCTGCTTCAAGAACCCATCTGTAAACTGGGGAGAACAGTATGTTTCTGGTGCTAAGAAGTGACATGAAGATAAATACACCAGTGCTGGAAGGAAGCCAGCTGGTAAAACCACAACGAACCTAAGTAAGTCTGACCTAAATCAAATGGGTTTTCTTTTGTCTTACAGTGCAGATGGATAACATTGGTACTATGTTGGTGCAGAAACAGCTGTGGCTGCAGCACCTCCCTAAAAAGATTTAGCAGTAAAGACTGATGTCAGGGTATTTCCCAATGAACTCAACCCAGTGTGACACAGCAGTGACACCAGTTGCTGTGCATGTCTTGTCAAAGGAAAAAATGTCAGCCCTGAAAAGAGGACCCCATTTGAGGTACAGGATATGCCTCACTCCCACACCACTCTTTACAACAGTCTCTTCCCCCTGCACCTGTCTGATCCCTCCACACAACAAGCAAGTGTCCTGTGGGGAATCTGCTAAGGAATGATGTGGTCTAATAGAGCAATGCATACTGGGGACCAGAAAAATTGTGCACAGCTGAAGGGTTATTTTGGGGGAAGGATGAAGCAACAAGGCTGTGCACTCTTGACTCATCCTGTGCTGGTTAGGAGTAGAATACTGAGAAATCTTAAAAGAAATTAAAAGAAGGAAAATGAGCGTGGGAATGATCTGTCCCAGTTTGCAGCTTAAAAGTCATACATCTAAGTCTGAACTAATCACTGAATACTCCATGAGTAGTCAATGGGAAAAAAAAAACCAGACACCTTCAGAGTGCAGCTCCTTTCATTCTAAAAGAGATGCTTAAAATGGATCAGATGACACATCAGCTGGATTTCTTTCCCCTGACTAGAAAGAGAATATAGGATGACAAATTCAGGATAACCTGTCTAGCATGTAGAAAGGTAAGTTGAGCCCTGTTCTTGTAAATGTCTTTATTTTTCTTGCTCTGATTAGGGACAGTGACATCCAAGATCAGTAGAGGGTCTGAGCCAAGACGTAATACTGAGCTGCAATTTGACTCTCCTTTGGGTTGATCTTTTCCTCTTGCAGCAGCCCAACACTCAGCAGAGGACCTGTTCTTTAAGCATTGAATTTACAAAGCCCACAGATCTAGTCTCATGTTGCATCAGTACTTACAAGGACAAATTACCTTTTTTTTTTTCCTTCCCTTTGAGAACATTTGGCAAGCTCCATGCTCTTTTGAAATCAAACCAGCAAGCTGCTGCATTATGCTAAAAAGCCCTCCCTAAATCCTATGGACTTCCAATATGCAGGTGGGAAAATACAGCCCATAGATCAGTTTGCTACAGACCTTAGAAGAAAACTGATGCAATTGTGATAGCAATCAATAACCCAGAGATCAATACCTTTTTGTGTGTTCCTGTCTCTTAAAAAGCTGAGCTAAGAATTTACTTATGACAAGTCAAATTATTGCCTGGGTAAATGTGTTCTTGGAGGATTAAAATAGTTTGCAATTCCTGCCAGCCCTGCAACGGCTGACAATGTAATTTCATTAGTATAATATATTCCTAGGGCAAGAATAATTTGTCCAAATACACTTCAAATGTTTGGATGAAATCATCTGCCTTGCCTTAGGCTGCCATCAGAAAGCACTTATGCCAAACCTTCAGTCTCATCAACACCTGAGCAGCTAGGATGGACTCTGCTCCTGTGCCACTTGCTCAGAGGGGTGCCCAGAGCCCCATGTCCTTTACTGGCTGGAGAGGAGTGGAAGACCATACATCTGTGCTGAGCTTTCCACTCCAGACATCTTCAGTGAAGCACCAATCCTGAAAGCAATGTGCTCATTGCTGCCTTGGCAAACATTGTATTAATACCTCCAGTTTCTGGGTGTACCCACAGATATGCTAAGCTGGATAAGTAATGGGAATTGCTCACAATCCAAATCAACAAAAGCCTTAAAGGAGATAGGAAAAAAAACCTCTTTCCAAATGAATCAAAATTAGAAAACAACAAACGATATTATAAACCCATACTCAATTCCTTGGCTCCACATTGATGCTTCAGTTATCCTGGGCTGGGCCTGACCCTTGTTCCCCTCATGGTGCCTGATCCCCAACTCCACTTGCAGACAGATGTCCTGCCCCAGCCTTGGCTATCCCTGTCCCCAGGGAGATGCCCTCAGTGCCCGTTCCCTGATTTGTACTGCTCCTGCCAAGGGCAGTGAGATGGTCCGTGCCCTGCCCTGCCCTGCCTGCCTGGGGATCCCCTGCAGCTCCCAACCTCCAGTTTCAGGGGTCACTGAGTGCTGCCCATCCTGTCAGATTTGCACTCTTTGGTGGTGCTGACATAAATAACAATTTGCTGACTGCAGGAGTGATTTACTTTAAGCACTTTAGCACCTGCTGTTGCTCATTACGGGATTATCATGCCCCAGATTGTTCCTGGCAGCCTGGGGTTTACAGTGTTAGCACATGGCACATGAGTATGAGTTACCTTACAGGGGTGGTGGGTTCATGCACTTGCTCTGTCCTCTCCATGACCCTGCTTCATGCTAAGATCTCACATGTAATCGGAAGCCACATGTTTTAGACATGTGAAAATCAGAAAAAGTCAACAATTATAACAATATGCGTGCTTTTCATGGTAGATAGATATTGGCATTTGACAGTATCTCATGGTTCTGAAAAGCAGAGCATTGTCCACTGTTGGCTCATTTTGTCACTATGTGGATATCATTGCAATTAGCCTCTCCTGAGGAGACTAAGAAGGATACAAAGGTGGAACTTGTCCTAAAGGCTCTGCAGACATCTGGTATTTCACACTGTGTCCCCGTGCTGGCATTCAGTGTGGGGAGTTATAGCAGTTTTTAGGGCACATATTTCAAAACCCTCGGCAAAAATAGCTGTCTCACTCCTCCTAGTAATCTCCCCTGCCTACTCAATTGCTTTAATTGCTGGTTCCTCCGCTGTCCGATGTCTGCAGCACATCCTTTCTCACTGTAGCATTTCACTGGGCTGCAAACTTAGTCCTTCAACTTGTTTTATTAAAGCTGATCGCCTGCAGCCTGAGCCATAGAAGAGTTCAATTATTATTTTCTGGCCTGGTAACCGTCTGTTTCGTAGTGCCAGTGCCAGCCACAGCAGTGTCTGATATGACCTTTTTTGAACTGTCTCCTCCCACCATCAAAACTTTCACTGGAAATTACTTGGATTGTACTGCGTAGTAGGGCTCTACGGACTACCTCTCTGGTCTCAGGCAACTCTCACTTAGGGGCAGTGCCCATGGCATTTCCAAGTAGAAAAGATGGAACAGTCTGTGCCTAAAGATACAGAAAATGGGTAAAAAGAGCATGCTAACATACAGAGAAAAAAACACCCTGCTGCTTTCTCAGCCAATGCTCTGACAAGGTGCTACAACAAAAAAACCCCACCAGCACCAAAAAATCCCCAACCCAAAATGACCTCCCCTAAAATCTAAATAACAGGTTTATGCAATGAAAGACAGAACTGGTCCACACAAGTTTTGAGTTGTTTTGAGGAGAAGTTCAGCGTGACTACAAAAACACTGTAGAATCAAAATGCATATAAACTTCAAATTTAAGTAAGCATTGGTACAAAGCAGGGGAAGAGGAGGAAGGTTACCCTATAAAAGCCTTTGAAAGGTTTACTTAAGAAATACCTTTGAGGATCTATTTTAAATCTTAAATGGTGCTCATAGGCAAGGAAGATTCTTCTGCTACAGAACAAAAGAAGTTTTCTGAGGACATGATTTCTTTACTTGTAAAGATAAATTTTAACATGTTTAATGGACTGGTAAAATTCTTATATAAAGAAAAAAGAGAGATTCTAAAGTAAACCTGCATGCTTTTGACATTCTTTTGAGCTGTGGAGAGTAAGCATAGCTGAGGTACTTGCCCCATACAACTGTGTGAAGATGGCCTAAGAGTATCTAGCAGATTTCTGGGCCCTTAAAAAAATGGTCCAGATTATATGAAATGTGTTTTATGTTAAGAGCCAGATTTTCAAAGGACTTTACAGAGTAGATTCAAAGAGAGCCTGAATTATATAGGACTTGCACATTATGTTCCAGAAGGGGAATGTGCTAATGACACTGTGTACATTGCATGGGAAAAGTTAAAAACTGTAGGATGAGATTTGCATCACTTGGATGTTGAATGGGGGGAAGCCTAAGACAGCCAGCCAGTAGTCCAGGATGATGACAAGGAATGGTGGAGAGCTCCTGTCAACTCTGCTTTATCTTATCCAACCCAGGTGGGCAGAGCTTCCATTTCAGTTATTGGCCACTTCATGATGAAACACAGCTTAACCAGAAAATTCTGCACTGTGCTCCATTCCAGAACCCTCAAATGTCTTTGGAACAGTTTAGCCTGTAGATCATTTCTTGCTAAGGGAGTTTTCTACAGAGCAGAAATAAGTGCATCAGTGATGTCATTGCATGTACATTGCAACACATGTTTTCTGCAGAATCCTCTGGTGTTTGACAAACAGAAAACACTCTGCTGAAATTGTTAAATGAAATAGATTGTTAGTTGTTTGTTTTTTTAAATACCATTTCACATTTTGAAATGTATGTGTATAAGAACACTGAGAGTAATCATAATCAAGTGAAAGAAAAAGGTGTCAATAAGGAATGCTGAAGAGATTTTATGTAACATTTTCACCCACTTAAATCAACAGGCAAATCAACATTTCTGTTATGTACATCTCTGGGAATGATACCCTTACCAGCTTATTATTTCACTTCATTGTGGCCCAAGAAACATTATCTTAAATGTAACATGTCAGTCTCCCTCTTCTATTTTTTCACTGACCTTAAACATAACTGATATTTAAGAGCCTGAAGTTGTGATTTTGACAATTTTAACAAAGCAGTGATATCAAAAGTCTTTTGTCTATGAGCTGATTAGTCAGTCTGGTTACTCTTGATAAGTTCAGGCTTCTTCAGGGTGTGCAGAAATACCAGAAGATTTTCTCTCCAGATATGGCACTGTTATCAAGTAAGCCTTTTCTATTTGTGTACATCTTGTCCTGCGTTTTTAAACCAAGGCTGTGCTGGAAATATTAAAGGTGGTAGTATTTGAAGTTATTTTGTGGCATCTGTCTCTTAACTGGGTAGTGGATACACAAACCTTAGAAATGCAGATAGTTTTCAAGAAAAACTGCTAGATTTTTCTAATAGAAAAGGTAGGAAATTGAAGTCAGTCAAGACAACATGTGCATGAAGTTTTTTTAGAATAAAGACACTATTTGATATCAGAAAAAGAAAGAAATTGCAAAAAAAGAAGAAAATACACTATCAAATGTTGAGGCTTATTTTTCTAAAATATGTATTTTATTTTCAGTTTAAAAAATGGACACATCTGTGGGAAGTACTTCATACTAAAGGCTTTTAATGATGTTTAATGACTCATAATTATGAGTCTTGGTTTTGTCTTTGAATTTTCAGGTAGAAGGCACCATTTCAGCTGCTGAAGGCAATGTTTTCAGCACAAAAGAATCCAGGTATTACTTTCTGGGATTATCTGTTGCCATCACCATTACCAGTGGAATCGTACTCGGTAGGGAGTGAATGTACAGCCTATCTCCCCACTTGGAGGAGATGTGCATTCCATGAAAAACTTGAAGCTAGTGCATGACAAACCACAAAAATCTGCTATACCTGTAGTTTTGTTCTCAGGAGACAGTTACCTAACTAAAAGAGGATTTTCTTGGGTTCATAACAGGAAGGGTTTCATTCTTGTTGCTGTATTGTACCTTTAACTACTGGGCACCTGCATCAGGCTGGCAGGTGGAAATTGCAGGCAAGCCACACAGCTCTGGGGGTGATATCCCATTCATCTGGGCTGGGCTCTTGGGAAAACATTTTTGAAAGGAGAAGTGGTTGAGCTAAGAATAGATGATTACTTCTAAATTTGCTTTTTAAGGGCCATTAAGTAATCAAATGAGCTCTTTTGATTGGGAGGAAACTCAGTAAACCAGCGTAGTGCTGGCTCAGCATGTGTACTATTGAGCACACAGGAAGGAGCTTCACTGGCTGGAAGGCTCCCAGTGATGGCCATGACCTGTTCTCTTCAGGATAAAGCATTTCATCAGGTGAATATTGAACAACTTTTGGTCTACACCACCTCCTGAGGTCACCCTGCAGGTTGTGACCCAGCCTAAGTGTCTGTAATTAAAATGTGAGACAGCAAGACAACACAGTGTACAGAGATACTTACCTTTAAGGCTTCAGTCAATTTAGATGGTTCTGAATATGGAATAATGTTATAATTAGGACACTCGGCTGGGCTGTGGGAGATGATGATGATATGGTGACTCAATTTCTCACTTGTCTGTGGGATAACAACTGTTTCCTGTGGGCGTTGTAAGCACTATAATTCTGTCATGTTCTAGAGGTGTTTCCAGCTCAACATGACAGGCATTACCGGTTAAATCCTGCAAGAGTCCTCTAACTCAGAAAAATAAAACAAGAACATTGAATGAATGGTGGAAACTGTGCATGCTTCTATTTTTTGTACACCAAAAAATGTGATTATTTGGGTTTATTGGCTGGCCACCCAGAAAGATGTAATACCCAGATTTCTGCAGTGACTAGTTGCCTGCAGGCTGCTCAGGCCATGGGCTGCTTCTGCAGCACAGCAGAGCCCTGATCCTGATTCTTTGTGACAGCCACTTCCACCAGTCTAGACCAAGTAAGTGTGAGAAATCATGGCAAGTTAGCCATGTTTTTCATCCTCCCTTCCTGAAGGCTAAATGTCTTCTCTGTAGGGACAAGGATCCTCCAAAGGGTAAAACAGAGCTGTCCACATTTGCAGCCAAAAGGACAGCCACAAGTAGAAATCCATACTCTCTTCTGCAGGGTGCCATGGGCATTACTTTGAATTAATGGTTTCAAAATCTGTCATGTTCTGCTTCAGAAACTGATGGAGGAAAGGGCCCTTTAATCTTCCTTTCTTTACTGGCATGAGAACTGGACAAAATCTGCTATTTTGTCCTGGCTGAGATTGGTGCAGAACATCCCTTATCACTGAATCATTGCCAAACACCCTTGGGTTAGAGAGATGAGACTGAATGAAACTCTCAACTGTACTGGGAATATTTTCAGTTCCCTCCTCAAGTGTAGCTCCTCTGCTTTGCCTTTCTCCGTAACTTTTCAAGGAAACAGATAGGATATTTGGCTCAGATTTTGGATATCAACCTGGTAGATGTAGCAATGGAAACCTCTTCTCACTGCCCCAGAGTGAGAGAAACACACACAAAAAATACAGAGCATTTGTACATTAAAACTGATTGGGAGCAAATGGAAAATGATGATAATAATAATAATAATAATGATAATAATGATATGTAAAGTGGTTTCACTCTGTGTTTCTTCACTTGAATAACTTTTGAAGTATGAGTTTTCTCTTATAACTTAGCTGTAGCTGATTTCTGTTTAAATTCTGCAGGCTTCTCAATCTAAGCACAGAGATCCACCCACAAGAAACAGCTTGCAGACTCAGACCTTTAGCTGGAAGAGTTGGCTGACTTCTGTCAATCAGCCTGCCAGTATATACTTTCCCTACTCTCTTCTTAAAATAGCAGTAGGTAGTTGAAAATTTGTTTTCATGGGGGTGGGGAGGTGATAGGAATAATAAAACGAATTCATAAGCCTGGTTGTGCATCATGAAATATATCTATTGATTCTTATGTACATTAGCCATTCACATGTGGTGTATGGCTCCAGAGTTCACAGTAATGCCATTCAAAGGGATTTTGACATTTAAAGGTCAAGTAGCACCACATTCACTGGGAGAGCATAATCAAAAAAAAAAGAGAACAAAGTCAGTCTCAGAAAGAAAAATTAAGGGAATGATGGTGTGATAGCTTGCCATTTTGCTTGCAAGTTGTTTTCAAGATCAGTTGGTAGTTTTTCTTGCCATTCAGTATGAAATATAGTTCTAAAAGGGGTATAAAAAGATAAGCCTCTGGCATAAAAATGGCTACAGTGCCTCTCTGCTAAAGATCAAATAGCCAAGGTGCTTTGAAAAGCAGAGGAAACAACAAAAAATTATATGACAAAGTTCTGCTTTCTGCCTTCTGCTTCTTTCTTTGAAGAGCTGGCAACTGAACTAACCTTGCCTATGGTCCATGCTTTCTTCCATTTCTTTGCTTCTCTTCCTTTTACTTTTAAATTTTTTTCATCAGCCAAAAAACTCGTAGGTTTAGGAAAATGTAGTTATTAAGGAAGGAGAACCAACTGAGTTGTAAAGGGCCTCTTATTCACCTTAAAAGTCACTGAGTTGTGCTGGCAGAGGGCACACAGTGCTGTTAATTGTACAACCTAAGGGCAAGAAACGTTTTTTAAGCTCTTGTTGTTACAACACTTTTATAATAGGCACAGTCAGAGAAAAAACCTTCAGGAAAAAATGTAAACATTTTCATAAATTTGTTCTGTTGCGTGAGAACTGAAAGGTGAAACCAACTTTTTCCCCATTCCATACCAAAAATAGACCAGAAGCATGAAGAGCAGATTAAACTCTCAACTTTCCTTGAACTCCCTTTAAGATTAACACAGAAATGTGGTTTTGCAGCTGCACACTCTCCATGTCTGTAAGTCACTATTTGTTGTCTACTTTTCCAAACCATCCAACTCACCTGAGAATCTACCTTAGATGTGTGCTGTTAAAATGAGTCTTTAAAAGAGTGACATTTAGCTAGAATGGAAAATAAAAATCACATGACTGTAATAACAGCACACACTCTCCCCCAACTTTTGGAAGGATGAAAGCGCAGGCCTGTCTCTTTTCAAGGCATTTTCAAACTTCCAGTAATGAGTTAGCAGGAATATATTGTTGGAAACAAAACACCATGACTGCCACTGCAGAGTTCCCTGCAGAACTGCCATGCACATCAGCCTGGCTGTTTTGAAAGTACCATGTGTTGGCAGGGAAAAGAGGCAGTGCACTTTTAATTCACTTCCAATATACAAGATTTCTAGGAAAAAAAACTCCAACACAGTGAAAATCCCGCTAGCAGATTATGATTTGTCAGTGTAATATAGAGCATGTAAAATTAAGGCTGAAGTATTTTCAAACTCATAATTGATTTGGCTGTTCTTTTTATCAAGTTCCTAACTGCTGTTTTTATGATCTCATAATTTAATAATCAAAATGTTAAAGAGCAAACACTACATATGAGTGTCTATAAAAGACATAGAAGACTAAGCAATATATTTAAGTTGACTTAACTAGAAAATTTAACTGGACTATGCTGAGATGTTGTAACGTACAACTTCTATGAACATTAATTTTAAAGGCATGCAACAGTTTTGCCTCTGAGCTTCTCCACTGTGGGACAAAACAAGGGCACATGAAGTGAAATGGGATTATTTTCCTTGGGAAGAGCTTGAGCTGCTTTCCCCCTACCAGAAGCCAAGATGGTGAGTGTTGTTAATTCATTAAGCAACTACTACAACACATCTTACTTTCAAGCAGAACATAAGCTTTTCTGATTATTCTAACTAGAAAATAAATGTAATTATTACTATGATCAAATGAAGTTATTACTATGAAGTTATTAATTTGATTTCCTGCCGTAAATAAAGGGGGGAAATGATGTTTTAGTAATTCTTCAGGTACTATCTGGTTGTATGAAGTATATCCAAAATAGGATTTTTCAGGTACTCAGAACTTATTCTAGATATTTTACAGTATTGTACATCCTGCCTAAAAATATTTCCCTGGGCTTAATTGATTTTCCCCCTATATTTACTCTGAAAAAACACTTCAAAGCAATGAAAGGACTCATAAGAGGTATCTGATGCCTGGACTTCCATCACCACCAGCCTGTGTCATGTCACAGAGGTATTTCTGACAGATGTGGGTCCTTCAGGATCTGTATCTCAATTGTTCTTCTTCACTGCTGAGTGTCAATACACCCAGTCTATTCATCATGCACAAGAAGACATGCTGAGAGAGTTGGGTTGTTCAGCCTGGACAAGAGAAGGCTCGGGGGAGACCTAATAGCACCTTTCCAGAACAGAAAGGGGGCCTGAAAGAGAGCAGGAGAGACTTTTCACAAGGGGATGTAGTGATAGAAGAGAAGAGGTAATGGTTTTAAAATGACAGAGAGTAGATTTAGATTGGATATTAGGAGGAAGTTCTTTACTGTAAGGGTGGTGGCACAGGTTGCACAGAGAAGCTGTGGATTCAGCAGCCTTAGAGGTCTTCAAGGCCAGGCTGGATGGATTTTTGATCAACCTGGTCTAGAGAAGCTGTCTCTGCCCATGGCAGGGGCGTTGGAACAAGATGGTCTTTAAGGTCCTTTCCAACCCAAGCCATTCTAGGATTCTATGATCCTATGATCTCAGCAAGTGTATAACCTGTCCTTCATCAGGAGCAGTTTTTCTTAATCTTATAAAAGCCTAGGCCATTGGTCTTCTGAGTGCTGTTTGTGTGGCTGTACGTGTCATTATAATGGCACCAAGTTTGTGTAGATCTGTCATAGATACTGCCTGAGACCAAGTCCCTTGGCGCCCTGCTGAGTCACCTGGAAGCTTTCCCACCAGCAGCTCTGACAGTTTTATATTTATGTTGTGCAGTGCTTTGGTCTCCAGAAACTAGGGCCAGACTCCTGTCTCAGGATTATGTATCACCTTCTCTAATGAGCTGGAAAACACACCAGAATACGGCGCTTGGAAACTTAGCAGAAACGACCATACACCAGCCACTGAGGGAGAATTTTCACTCTTCACAGCTGCCAAAGGAGCTGTGTGCCAACAAGAGAGGCAGTGTGAGGCTGCAGCAAGCCACTAGCAATACCCTTGTCAGAGAAATGTTGATAGTTTACACTGCTACTTCACAAGTCTCAAACCAGATTTGACTTAAGTGACCTTTAGGTTTCCATTCACAAATGAAAAGGTATAATCAAATTCAAAGATGCTTTGAGCGTGGGTCTAGCTTTCAGCTGTCCTGAGGATCTTGCTGAAGACCTTGGCTGGGCTGGTTTACAGGCAGTGTGTGACTGTATGTTTTGGTTTTTTTTTTACACAGGTGCCCATCTTCTCCTTTCCATCAGGTCAGCCAGTCAGTCTGCGGCTGAGCTCCATGGAAATACAGAAAGAGGGGTAAAGCAATTGTAGTTTACCTGCATGAAAGATCATAAGTTACTCCTTTCTCTGATGGTGGGTGAGTGCAGGTTGCACTACTCCAGTTTTTTGATGCCAGAATCCCATTTTCCTTCATGACTGTTTTAACTTCAGCCCTCACCCCTGCCTTTCAGGCAGTTTTTAAAGCATGTAGAAGTACCAAGCAGAATCTTCTCGTTTCTCCATATGTGTAAGTTGAGCTTTGCTAAGACAGGTTTTCATGAGTGAAAGCACTTTGTGCATGCCAAAGGATACAGTTGTCAGGATATGACAAAGTCTGACTGGTCAGGACTCTTTTTTTTTTTTTTAATCCTGTTACATGAAATCATGTTTCAAGTATTATTTCAGTGAACTCCAGAAATCTTCGAAAGACTTGGACAACCTGTTGGGGTTTTTTTGGTGTTTTTTTATTTCCCCTCATTTTCAAAAAATTATCCAATTAGCCTACAGGAGAAATGATCCCTCCTTAAGTTTGGAAAATAGTCCTAAGATCCCCTCTCAAGACCAAGAAAGCAAAAGATTTACTCCTAGAAAATGGTTCCATTTCTGAGGCAAGCATATTTTCACTGCCATTTCCCTCTCACCTTTGAGAAATCTGAGTTGAGTGCCTAAAATGAACAGTCATGAATGTGTATAAGGATGTGTGGAATGAAAAATTACATGGAAAATAAATGACACGGGAAAAGTAAAGGCCATGTAGCTAACTGGAACAGAAAGGCAATTGTCCATTAGATCCAGCTTCCATCTAGCAATCACAGCCTAGGTGTCCACAGGCAGGACAGCCCCAAGAATGGACTCCTACTACTCAAGGGCTCCTAGGAGAAGGTGGGATGATGTTCTGTATAGATTAGACCATCTCCACCAGAGCTCATTCTTTGCTGTGGTTCACACAGGATGGACTATAGCCGTAATTTCTAACACAGTGTGTGTGGTTTGTTTGGGATTATTGAACAACAGGAGATCAGTAAAAGTGAAATAACACGCAAAACCTAACAAAAGCATGCAGTCTCTGTCCTGAGGCCTGATCTGGGCACAAAAATGTAAACATTAGTAAAAGGTTACAAGATCACTTAATTCTGCTGCTTCTGGTGTTGCCAACAGCTCCTGTCATTTGAAAAAGCCTCAGCAGTGTCTCTCAAGAACCTTTGTCATCCCTTTGCTCTCCTGAGGGAATTTATCTCTCACTAACCTTTAAAGAGTCACATCTTTCCCAGTTAATGTTTGGAAGCATTGCAGAACAGTTTGAAACATGCATTTGTATATAGAGAGAGTTTATCAGGGTAAAGCAAATTTGCAATTTGTGACATTAAATTCCTAACACATCATATAAATGTGTTATGTTAAATGTCTGGTTATCTGGGCAGGGTAAAACATGATTTTTTTTAAACTCAGTTTATTTATGGCATTGCCATCATAAATATAAGCTGAGAGCCAGATTAAAAAATGTATTGAATTCTCATTAAATCAATGGCTACTATGTGCCTAAGTTAATCTTAAGTGTAAACTCCTATTCAGGTACCTTTTTTTCAGTTGAAGTTTATCTAATTTGAGGAGCTCAAGACTTGCCTCTTGACATCTTTTAATATACTGAGTGAGAATCAAGTGTGTGGGTTTCCATCACCTTGATTACCCTTGCCATCAGCAGGAGAAACTGTGCTGCAAGTAATAATAGCAATAATAAGATCATTTCCTCTTTTTTTTAATTCCAGGCAGAATACTGTCAGTTTTCAGAGAAGTATAATTCTTGCCAATAAGAAGATTAAAGGGTGTTTAGACTACCATAATTTGTGGTCCATGGAGAACCTGAAAGCAAAATATTTTACCAGTAATACCTGCATAATCATGATAAAGATACCAGTAACTTGTTTTCCTGAAATGGTTGTAGCTGCCCATACATGCAGGCTGTAAATAAAGCTAAGTATCACAAAGGAGAACAGATATCAGGCTTATAAGCAAGAATGTCTGCTTTCAGTGTGAAAATGTCTGATCTAAGAAGCTTGAAGATAGAAAAAATAACTGAGAAGATTCGTTCAGCCCTATATTTCCTCCTAAAATGAAATCTTTACACAGCTGCTCTGTCAAAGCAAAATGGTGGGTCTGAAGATAAACTGAAGAATTGTTGTATGAGTTACTGTCCTTCTGTTTGTTGAAAACACTTCTCTCATGCATGGCACCAAGGGTTATTTGTTAGAATCACCGGTTGCATTCCAATGTTACTCAGTGTTTAGCAGAATGCAGCCTTGCAGGTTTGCAATGCTTCCAAGAACTGCAGAATCATAGAATGATGCAACCTTTTTGGCTGGATAAGATCACTGCTAACCCAGCACTGTCAAGTCCACCACTAAACCAAGTCCCTCAGTGCCACATCTACACGTCTTTTAAATACCTCCAGGGATGGTGGCTCAACCACTTCTGTGGGCAGCCTGTTCCAATGCTTAACAAGCCTTTCAGTGAAGAAATTTTTTCCATCTGAAGGAAAATATCTTTTAAATGCTTTTATTTTAATTTTTTTAATCTATAGAACATTCAGTTATTTTAGGGTTGGATATAATTTAACTTAAGAATTTATAAGAACCTCAGAGACCTCAAAAACTAGAAAAAGAAAAAAATCAGACTTGAACGTCTGGAATAGAAAAACTCTAGGCACCAACACAGGCTGGGGACCAACAGCTGTGAAACAGCTTTCCAGAGAAGGACGTGGTGGCTTTAGTGGGCAAGATGACCAAAAGCCAACAGTACACTCCTGTGTCAATGAAGGCAAGCTCTAACAGATTCTGTCTTGATTTTTTTGTTAATTCTGTTCTGGACTTGCTCTTCAACTTCTTTAAATCAGGATAGCACCATTTGGTTACAAACCTGGGTGATTACATTGAAAGCAGACTATCCAGGCTTTTTTCTCCCCTTCTCCTTTGAATGCTGAAAGCTTTCACACACCAGTTACTTGTGTGAAGACTCTGACATTTCCATGAGCTGATCAGAATATGCAAAAGAAGACTCAGAGGATTTTCTTCCCTTTACAGAAGTTTAAGTTACACTGTCACATTGGGGTGTTTTATTCTAGGAAACAGAAAAGAGTACCTGAAGCAGTAGTTTATTGCTCATACTCTTAATATTGTAATAATTACTTTCTGTTTGAAAATAATCTGGATGAAATTTTGATGTTGTTGGGTGAAGCCAGTCGTTAATTATTTACATTTTCTCCTTTATTCAGTTATTCTTTGTACATAATTAAAAATTCTTTCCCGTCCAAAGGGAAGTCTGCATTCCAGCTGAGTCTGAGTCTCTCAGAGGGAAAAGTTTTTTTCTTATTGCTGGTTTTCAGTCATCCCCTGCTGATATCCTGTCGTCCAGTCAAAACAGAATGAATTTGCAAGAGGCTTTCAGAAGCAAGAAAGTCTCTGAAGCTTTTCTGTAAAATAATACATGCAGTGTACTGGAAAACAATTGAGCTCACAGTGCTGGAATATAAAATTGTAGTAACAACCACTAATCAGTTTGACACACCAAGTCCAATATTAATTCGAAGTAATTTCATGTAGTTCTTGGGCATTGTCAAAATGGGAAGTGAATGTAATAAAGACACTAACTCAACTTAAAAAAGTGCATTGAGTGAAGCAAATAATCACATAGAAATTTGACTGATAAATATGTGATCAGGTTTCATCTTACTGTACTGAAAGCCTTGTCTGTTTTTTCTGAGAATATTGTGACATGCCTAAGAGCAATCAGGTGTCTAAAATGACTTAGTATCCAAATAAGAATTTTAAAAAAACCAAAATATTTCCTAATTAATTCAACTCACTAGATTGCCTGTGGACTGTCAGAGCTGATCTGAGGAATTGGCATATTCATGCACATTTAGAGACAGATTCTTCTAGAAGAATCTAGAAGTATTCCACCAAAATGGAATCTGAAAATAGTTTGCAAACACACACAATTGGTGTCACTATGGAATCCTGTGGAAATCATCACATACATTAGAAGAGCACAGAAGACAATCTAAGTTCTGTCTGGAATACAGGATGGAAGACTAATCTGAACATTATCTGTGTTTTAAAATCAATTTAATTAAATTCATGAACACAGCTGAAAGGACGCGCTTTTTTTTTTTGTATATCAATAAGGCACTTCTCATACATTTTAAGAAGATTTGTGTGAAGAAAATGAAACATACTGTTGTGCTGAAAGAATTTTAAAATATTAGGATTTTTGTGATTTATGGCCAATTCAGACAATTAACCTGTTGCACTAAACATTAAATTTAAATTGTTTTATACAACCAAAGAATTTTGAGTACTCAAATACTTTCCAAATATTAATTAGTTATCCAACTATTTTTCTGTCCCTATAAAACTGTGAAATTGAAAGTGCAAGTTACAGAGCCCAACATGTATATGGTATCAGACAATAGCAATGGGCCAAATTCAGACTGGTAAAGCTCAGACAGATTGTTATGTATGATTCAGTAAGTTTTTACTGTCTAATACTTTAAATTAGTCATGCAACAATGATTTTTCTTTACAAAGCTGAAATTGTCCTTTTTTTCTGTGAGAGCCACATTATCACAGTTCAGAGTTACTGAGAACAAAGCTGATCTCTTGCTAAGGAACACTACAGTGGAGGAAGGCAGAAAATGCAGGTGTTCTGCTAATCTAAAGTAGAGACTTATCTGTTATCCAAGCCTGGTATCAGTCACCTGAGAAGTAGTATCTTGAGGCACCTAATTTACACTGCTTTTGCAATTCTGGATTAATCTGGAATACAGATATTTTGCTGGTGTCCCACCTGGTCACAAGGCTGGAGGTTGAACACTATCATTTACCATGTAACTCTTTATTACCCTATTGTGTTCCTGATCCATTCTTGATTTTGGGACTGCAATAGCCCCTGAATATGTGCATAACCCACTAAAGAAATCTTTGCACCTTTTTTTTCTTATAGTGAAGATCTGACATGAACAACCAACTCCTTAAATTATTTTCTAAGTTATTAAAGAACAGCTTCATTTATCTGAGATTTAATTGATGGAAAGCACAATTTTCAAACAGTGCTTAACAGCAGGGAGATTCCCAAGGTGCTGTGTAATATTTAATGGTTTTTGCCATGAAACTGATTTCTCTTGATGTTGTTTTCCATAAACATTTCTTGATCTAATGGAACTTGTTTTAGAGCTCTACTGAAACAAATCAATTACCTCTTGAAACTTTTCCCAGTATCATCTAGCATTCTAAGCCCATGAATTTTAGTTTCTTAAACAAATAATTTTATATAGTGCTCTACTGGTTTTTGAAGATTTCTGGAGTAACTCTAGTAGAACTTCCCTTTATAAAACAAATTATTTTTGCTCTCTGATGAGGCCTTGTTCTGCAAAAAAAGTCAATTTGATAATTGAGCTTCCATTAGGAAATAAATTTTCAGTAACTTTGAAATATGCAAATTAAATTTGCTCTTCATTCACAAAACCTAATTTGTAGAATATGTACTTTTAATAGGACCACAGTTCTATAGGAAATATTAATATTTAAATGCTCCTGAGCCTGAAGACTTGTTCTTTAATTTCATTTTTTTATATAATGGTGAAATAGAGTATCAAAGACTACAGTATTTCTGCACCTGTGTTATGCAGTTAAAGGCACCTCAACACACTTTATTTTGTAGTGTGCCTCATAGATTGAAATCTGCTGTAGTCAGCTGCAATCTGCTGCTCATTTTCTCACAGATCACAATGATTTTTTTACTCAATTTTCTCCTCTCATTGAGAATATGGAGGACAGCAAGAAAGTCTTATGCCAGCAACTCCCTATGCAGGTCTCTGCTAAGGACTGAGGCACCTGAGGTTGACTAATATCCTTTCTTTTTGGCATGCAGTGCTTTCTGTGAGTATCCATAACACCCAGGAGCATCAGTCTTCACAGGTGAAATACTCAGCACGGCTCAAACTTAAAGCCTCCTGAGATCTAGAAACTTGGCATGACATTCATTTCACCCAAGTTTGCAGCCTGTTTTGATATTCCTTTTTCATCATGTGTACTTTATGGGAAGCACAGGCACGTGTGAAAGGGTTCAGATGCCCAGAGCATCAAAAAAAAACTTTTTAAATTTCATCTTCTTATGATTATTCTTTTTGGGTCTCTTACAGCTCTGAATTAAGTCAAGGGTGGATTTCCCAGTATCCAGCTCACACCTTTCTGTGCTCCTCATACCTATTTGTAGGACTAATCAAATTTTTTAAAAAATATCAAAACAGGAGATAAAACACTGCCTTTTATAATTAAAGAATTGGTGAAGCTGAAACCTAGAACCCACATGCCATTTAAGTGGTTGATTCCAGTGATGTGTGGTGCTAAAGGAAAGATGGAAACAATTGTAATTAATTTAGAGATATCCACCAGAGTTTGATTTCTTTGAAATTGTATTTCTTGTTAAAAGCCAGCCTGAGCCTGTAATAAGAGGAGATGGCAAAATAATTTTTAAATGCATTTATTTTTAATACGAGAGGGAGACCATAAGAGAGAGATTGTCAAGCAAAAAGCATTTTCTATGGCAGCAGTTGAATGAGGAAAAGCAATAAGATTCATATTGTCATTTTTCACAGGTGACTTGTTTGTATTTTTTCAGAGAGCCATTAGGCACTCTGAATGGTTAATGGGGAATTGTGTATTCATAACCTACTCTCAGGGGGTACTTTACAGCTACCAAATATCTTAGTCCTCCCATTTTCTTCTGGGTCTTGGCTCCCTGATCATCAATACTGTATACACTGGTTCAGGGTAAGCACTCCTTTGGACTGAAACATTTAGTTCCCCAAAACATAAAGTCTAGGTGCAGTTCTGGGGATAATTCAGTCCAAAAAGTGTTCCTGAAAGATGATATGACCCTATGCAAGCTATTAACTCCTGCATTACATTCTTGCAACCCACTGTCAGTGAGCTTTGTGGCCTCAAGCAGCCTTATGTCTCCCCAAAACAGGTAATACATTCTTTCTGCTCCATGCTATGAAAATATTGTGTAAAAATATGTATCATTCCACAAAAAGTATTTGTCTTTGGCATACACTTCTGCATATATATTACTCTACTAATGCAAATTGCTCCATTGGGTCCCAGTGATTAATTGTATACTTAGAAATTTTTTGCACTGGGTCCCAAACTGCATTCAGAGTAAAACTGGTATAGGTGTGTTCCACCATGACCTCTAAATAAAAACATCTGCAGTCCAGTGACTTCAAAGACCTAAGTCAGTCCCTTGGGTTCATAATACTTATCTATAATAAAATGGATGTTTCTTGATCTGGGCAAACAATGTCCAGTCAAACTACATTTTGTTATATCCATCCCCAGCTTTCATTCATATGCCAAAGGTCTACTGCTCCTGCAACCCTTGAAATTTTATTAAGAGTTTTGCTACTGTTAGCAATGTGCTGAATCAGGGTGGGATTTTCTTTAATACAAATGTGCAAACCTAAGATGAACAGCTTAACCCAGCTTTTTAGCTCTGCAATCTTGGCTATGCTTCAGAGAAGCTGAGTTCATTCATGAGAGCTGTTCTCACAGTTTTGAGCAGCACATATAATCTTTCCTTATATAATTATACTTTTTTCTTCAATCCCTAGCACTTTCTTAAAGTTACTAGGTTTACACACTCTTTTATATTATGTCTAAACAAAGTAAAATTCGGTGATTCTTACATTTTAATTCAAGGCAAATATTAAAGTAAGTAATTAGGTTTCATGATTTCTAGGGGGCTTAATATATACTTCAATCAGCATATAGGTATATGTTCTGCTAAGTCATAATTCTGGTTTGCTTTTTAATAATTGCATGATCTATCCTGTATTAGTCAGGACACTATCACCCATGCTCAGGTCTACTTTTGGATTTCTTCTTCATCTTATCCCTCTAATATTTGTTCTCTATTTGTCTTTTTAGTTATTTAGAAACTGATTCTTTGTTTACTTTTAGAAAACAATCCTTTTAATTTTACAGATTCTCCACATAAGCAGTCTTTCTATCACTTGCTAAAGATCAAACTTTAATATACTTAGTGAGGAAGATGCTTCAAAATCTAAGGAGAATTGACATGGATTTATTTTACAATTAATGTGATCAGCAGAAATATTACTTTCTAAGCATCTTCCATCTGATGATGCCTTTTTGCTGCTGCAGTCAAGATAAAACATGAAACATAGACATAAAATGTGTCTCTTCACCTCTCTTTCAAATCCAATCTCAGAAAGAAAACTTTCAACAAAGACCTAAAAATATTTCATAGAAATCTGTAATGCAATTGCAGCCACACACCTTGAAATTTCATAACCAAGGGCTGTAAAAACAACCCTCGGGAGAGGAGTGGAAACTTTTATTTCTTATTTAGTTTTCATTTGGCTCTTTTGGGTAAAGTAAGACAATATTCAGAACCTATCATCACTGTTCTTCATTTTATTGTATTTTATTGCAAATCTGTGTCTGCAATGAAGGCAGTAGAGACTCTGAGCTTGCCATCAAGGACACATAGGGATATATCCACTGATATATTCTACAAGGATAATGGAATCAAAAGAGGTAATTAGACAGTATCTGATGACCACAGAGGCACAGCAGGGTGAAGGACAAGCTTTAGGATTAAAGCTTTAGGAGGATCCAGGGTAGAACCTAAGCTGAGAAGATGCTGTCATTACTTGAGGCAGACCTGGTATTGTGATTCTGTACTGAGTCTTTTAACTCAGAGCTGTGTGGACAGAAGGGTATAGGGTTTGTCTTCTGCTGGTCATGGCAAGACACAACCATGTTCCCTCTGCTAAAGCCTGGGCATTATGTCACAATAGGCTTTCCAGAGTGCTTAGCAGGGAGAGGGAGAGATGAATGTGCACACATACCCCCTTCTCCCATTATCACACAGCACTCATTTCCACAGGCTACTGGTCTGATTAACTAATCCCAGTTTCCAATAGTTGGTGTAATAGAAATGTTAATTTTATAAATACCTTAATACTCTACACATAACCTAATACTTGCTATAGAATAAGAACTCCCTGAATACGACATAAACTGGGACTAAGAAGATAAAAGCATATCTTATACCAACGGCCCATTACAACCCCCCTCTGCTTTTAGGGGTTATTTATATGCCATTTGTATTACAGTCACATGCAAAGGGCCCCCACTGCAATATACTGAAGCATAAAATAAATGGCAATATTTTCTTTAGCACTGTTAAGATGGGAAGCATACGCTTGCAAGTATTGCACAAATCACACCATGGCAAATATTTTCAAATGAAAGCCTGAGACACCAATGGGCTGTACCTCTCAAACAGCTGGTATATGATATAGATTATACATGATATAGGTTTGACCCTGGCTCTCTGAGGGGTAGATTTGTGGTTGCTTGGGATAGACTAAATTCCCTTTAAGGCTGCTGTTCATATTTAATTTTAAAAACAAAATAAAAAAAAAACCCAAACAAGGTAATGAGCTTTTCTTTGAATTTTAGCTCATTCTTGTATCCAACAGGAAAAAAAAGTATGTATAAGAATATATCTATAACAGCAAAAATGATGGAGAGGCTAAGATGTACAACATAAGAGGATCTGTACAAACACTGAACAGTTAACCTTCCTTGTCTTATTTTGCATTGAGTCTGATGTGTGTACACGGGTGTACATATGTATCCTTTCCTCTTCCTGTTTATCTCTCATTATCACTGATTCTTCCCAAAGTACATCTTCTGATATCAGGCTTGTAGGCAGTGCCTTTTCTTTCATCTTTATATAACCACTCTCCCCCTCAGTTTTCAACACAGCAGCCTGTTTCTTCCTCTCAGCCCCCACATGGCAATCACCCCCTCTTTGCCATATAGCAATGTAGTCCCTCAATTCCCAGCACATACACACATCTCACTTTTCATAAATTCAGGAATATACGTATTCTGCTTTTTTTCTGCTGGATTCTGCTCATGGGAAAACATGCTGGGACTCCTTATGTACCTAAAGGAGAGTATTTTAAGCTATAATATCTTTTAACAAAACAAATAATATTCATATTTAATTTAGGGTATCATCTAATAAACTTGCTTTACTTAAGTTTGATAGACACACTGAACCTCTTTGTTTTAAGTTGGCCCACTCTGAAATATAAATGGGGCTGACCCAACATGGGCAGTAATTAGTGCCCTTCAAAATCTGTAATCACAATTTTTATTTTAACTTGCTGCTCTGAGAGCACATGATAGTAGATATACATAAGAGCATACATTCCTACTGACTAGATCAGTGGCTTTTTACAGACATATTATCATCAAGCACAGTTATAATACTTTAACATGCAGCACACATTTTAAAGGGCTATCTTTACTTTGTTTCTTCTTTTTTCTTCACCCAGCTTTGTGCTTGTTTTATCCTTTCTCACACAGAAGCTTTGTGTCACCTCTCTAGCTCAAGAATGAAAAAGTATGAACACCAAAAACTCTGCAGGGAGCTCAGAAAAATCGTTATTACAATATTTCTTGCTGCAGTTTTCATGGCTTCTCACACAGACAGAACGGCAGAAAAGGTGCAGAATCTAGGGCAATTCTTCCAGCTTTGCACTATACAGTCTGTGGCCGTGGGGAAACTGAAGGACTCACCGTGTATGCCCAGCAACATTAAAGCAATCCCAGTTTAATGAGAAAGGAGGAAAAAGCATTTTTCAAACCGCATATTCAAGGATTCATCTTAATATAGAGTTCAGCCTTAATTTGTATAGGGTCACTTCACCTCCCTTGCAAAATAAAGCTATCAACTTCTAACAATATTATTTTTATCTCATAAGCCTGACAAAAGCACAGCTTTTGCTATAGGTACATTTTCCAAACCTATTCGCACAACTGAAAAGTAGTTATTATTCTGATTTTTCTTTTCTTCTAATTTACCTTTGCCCTTTGCTTCTTTCTCCCTCTTGCTCCCTATTCTTGTTTGCCAATGGAAAAGGAGAAAACAGAATGCAACATAAGTCATCCTGGGTTCAGATACCCACTTTCTGCTGCACTATTTCTGTATCCAGCATCATCAGGGATTAGATAAAATATGGGATCCCTGGAAACCACAGCCTAGGAATTACATGTTTGAGTAACTAGTAAGTAGGCAGTATGGTTATGCTCCTGCATGCTATCAGCCTGCTAATGCAAAGTAACTTCAGTGAGCCAGAGGGGAGTGTTGATTATTCTGTAGTCTTACTTTCATCATGTAATACGAAGTAGAATAGGAGGACAATTTTCTTACTGAGTTTATGGACGTTTGGGGAATATGCTGAACTGCCCAAGGAACATGCAGGGATTGCACAAATGAATCTGTCTGGCAGACATTTGCTGAGACAGAGATTTTCTGTACTGGTTTAGCTAAAGATATGAAACTCATAAAATTCAGTGATGCTCAATTAAAAATTAGCAAGGAGCAAATACGGTCAAACTGAGTACCTACCTGAACTTTCAGCATGTCTCTGGCGGTGGTAAGGTTTGGGCTATCCATTCTCCCACAGAGACTTTTCACAGTCTCTGGAGGATCACTTCCAGCCTGCTGCCCCTGGTGAACAAGTCATATCCACCAAATGCCTCCTGATCATCTGCAGCCACTGGAAACTGTAATCAAAGTTTGGAGAAGAGGATAGAGCTCAACTATTTTGAACTCCTGAAAGTATTATGAACTAAGACACCTGGCTAGAGAGAAAGGGTATTTGTGTCTGTGCTGAGGAAAAGACTGAGAAGCTCTCTCACCATTGGACACCCAAGAATCAATATAGGCAAGACATGCAACTAGCTAAACTCCATTTGGTCTGCTGTTCTGGGAACAATTATTTCAGCAACTGTCTTAAGAGTGAGGCAACTTTCTGCATCTGGTGGTAAATTGTGTTTAATCACTTTTACATTATTGGTGACCTTCATCTAGATAAGTGATTTTCATAACATTGTGCAGTGGATTTATCACTTCTGGAGCTATTCCCTTTTGCAGGTTTAATAGTGTTTTACTAAAAAAAAAAAAGAAGTCCAGGTTCTTTACTAATAGTGCAAATTTAAACAGTTTCAGGTTGATACTTTTATTTTGCTTTCAAGCTGTGTTTTTTTGCACCTTTTGTTACTCAAAACATTTAAATAGCTCAACTAACATGGAAACAGGCAAAAATGTTGTAATTCTTTAATAGCATCTATCTACAAACTTTTGTTGTGTACCAGCTTATATAATGCTCAAGTCTATGCTGAAACTGGCACTAATACTTGTCATAACATAAGTAAGGTATTTTAAATTATAAAGACCATTATATATATTTAAGTACTTAAGAATAAAAAAAAGGTGCATTTTCCAAAAGATTAACTGTCAAACTTTACATTGCTTCAATTTTCAATAAAAGGCTTTATGCCACTGTCAGACATCAGCGGAAAGCTATGCTGACATTAAGAAGGCAGCTAGAACAGGGGAAATATTCACACAGTAACTTAAAAGAATCCCCCTTAAACCATCTGAGACATACACATACAAGATATTGAGGTTTCATGATTTTCTCTCCTATGTGCAAGAAATAATACTTCATATTAAGTTACTTGCCATCTTAAAATGATTGAGCCTCATGTTTTCTGCATGGTTTAGTACTTCAAAAGTGGGACAAGTAATTATCTCTTACATAATAAACCATCTGCATGGATATAATTAAACATTTGCTCAGTTGTATTTGATATTAAACCAGAAAAAGAATGTGGTTAAGTAGCATTTATCATGCAAAAGATGTCAAAATCAGCTGAAAAATCCATCTATAATATCCTGGTTAGTTGCTAAGCTTTTGAGGGGGTCTTGAATAGATCTCAAATGTGATGCTGCATAACTCAGGTTGACATGGTAACATGCATAGTAAGGAAAATCTCAGCTTTATGATCAACTTCATTTTAATTCCCTCCCCTTTTCATATGCTGCCCTCAGTTTCTGGAGTAAATGTATCTTAAGAGTCTCTGATTGCAACTCATAATTATTTGGTGTAATTAAGATGGCGTGTTAGTCTTTTATTTTGTAGACTGCAGAATCGTAGCAGGTCTGTGAGATGAATCCCTAGCAGCATCTTTTTAATGACCATGTTAAATTTAGTGCTGTTCTGAGAGAGATTATGTGTGTTGCTTGGTTAATGGGATGTTTGCTATATTCAGACTGATCTGGCAGCACTGTGCCTGAGGAAACAGGCAGAGAAGAAATGCTCTCAGTGTGGCTACCCTTACAGACATGTAAGCTGTTAAGGGTCAGTGACCACAGCCATAGGTTCTGAAGACTTTGGCTGAGAAGACAAGGCCAGAAGAGTCATAGCTTGAGAACACAGGCTGAAAAAATGACAGCAGGGCAAAAGAGGACCCTGTAAGCCAGAGGCAAAAGCAAGTTTGCAAGGACAAAACTGAGACATAGTCAACAATTCTTGATATATTTGGATAAAACTGAGGTTTCATAGATGGCTATCACAAAATTGTACACCTTAAAGTAATATAAAAACATATCTTTAGAATGTTTAAAAAAACATTCTAAGAGCCTTTTTCTTCTGCAAAATAAACCATACTTTATTTTTTAATAAGGATTCACATCTTTGTACATTCCTTAAGTATTTTCTTCTGTGCATGAGAGAGCACTACAGACTGGGGTATGGTGTGGGCTGTGTCTGGCACCTTATAGCATGTGACTGAGCAGAGGGAGGAAGGGAGGGAAGAAAAGAACTGCACAGCAAAGATATCCTCTGGGGAACATGATAGTCAGACTAGGAAAGCAAAGTGCTACACTGCACGAATGCAGGAGGTACAGACAGAGATAAAGAAGAGAGGCAGGACCTGTTTCACTGTGTGACACTTCACAGGATACTGATTCAAACTCATCCAACCCTTTTGGGCAAGTCATGGATGATGGAGTGCTTCAGCTCCAAGACTGCTTGGGGGATAGGAAAACTGTGAGATTCCACAGAGGACAAATAAAGGAAGACTCAGAGTGACCAAAAAAAGAGCTTAGCTCAATCTTTCTCTGGAACCTTGACAATGGTTACTCTTCAACTCCCAAAATAACTTGCCACTTAGAAAAGTGAGATGTTACCATCACACCTGACAGCAGTGTTAGGGAGTGAGAAATGAGTGGTTTTGTTTCCTGGCTTTAAAGGGAAACCTTGATTTATCATGGAAATTTTGACATCACTGCGAAAGATCTCTCACAAAGGAAATTTAATTAAAGAATTAGAAATACTTGAAAAGGAACCTGACAAATGAAAGAAAATATCTCCCTCTTCACTGATAATTGTGGAATTAACAAGACTGGAAAATGGTTTAAACTAGCTTCTGTGACAGCTTCTGGGTCCATGGTAGCTCCATATATCTACTTAATGTTTGATTCCTTCCACAATGGCACTGCAGAGCACAAAAAATACCCCAGCCATTTTTTTTTAAACTTAGAAGTGGGTTTTTTGTTGTTTGGATAATTCTTAACAAAATAATCGTAGTAAAATTAAACTGAGGGAAGAAAACAAGAACAATTGTTTGGAGGCAGTTTCCCCTAGGCCTACAACACCCAAAAAGAAAGAAAGAAAAGACAAGTTTTAATGTCACTATCTGTGCAATATCATCAATTAATTGCTAACCCTAAAGAAATGCTGTTTGCCCTCAATAACTTCCTTCATTGAAGGTTCACAAACAATGCATGATTTAAGGTTCTTTAAAGCTTTAATGAAGTGTAATTCTGTTTATGCAAAACAGCCTTTTTCATAAATTTTCAAGGAATATTTTACACTATATACTTTTCTGTATACTAAAGCAAAAGTAATTAGTTCTTCAAAACAGAGGGCTCTGAATTTCACTTTCATGGCAAATTAGATTTTGCTTTGTCACTACCTAAGAGCATGTGGATTAACTTTCTTAATACCACTTTCCTTTCTATCAACAATGGTTTGAATGTAATCTTAAGATTTGTCTTTGACTTCTTTATGGCTATTAACAGTAACAGCATCTTATTATCAAAATTCATGTGTAAGGCTATATGTGAATTTATTTCACAGTGACTGCACCTAAACCTTCAAAATGTAACCACATACATGGACAAGCAGAAAAAGTTATTGGCCAGCTACCCTACTCTCTTCTAGACCTCATTAATTTTCCCCCACAAACATACTTACCCTATAGATCACAACGGCCTTATTTATTATCAAAGGACTGAGCTGACAATCCAGAGAGTTTTAAAATTACAGAAAACATCAATCTACACTGGCCCAGAGCTTTTGCCTTACATTTTTTAACAAGTAATTCTAAAATAGCAACTCTTGAAGATATTTAATTTTGAATCATCCCAGATCATTGCCTTTTAGACTAGCTGAAGACTTTTCAAGGTCAAGTTTATGATGAATTTTGGGCTAATTCTGGTTTAGTGCAGCAGAACTGGAGGTGCCTGGCACTCTGCAGAAGGGTGGTGCGTTTGGCTGATTTCAGTTTTGTATTTAGGTTTCTAATGTCTGAGTCCATTTTTAGGCATTCTTTCTCTGGGGGAAGATGAGAAGACTGTCAGCTACATTTAGCTGCCTTCTCCAGTTACTGTCTGTTTAGTTTATCTCAAAGAGTCTCTAACTTCCATTCTTTTTCCTCTGTGTATTCTGATTTAGTTGTCTGTACATTCCTGATACAATCTATGACAACTGTGGAATATTATACTTTGATCTGATTTTCCCTTGAGCTGTGTTACCCCATGAGAGTCACAATGACTCCTTCATTAAAACACTGCTAATTGAAACAGTCCACTCTGTGAGATATAAAACTTTTACTGCCTGTATATTACCTTAGTTTCTTTTAGCAATATTTAGCTTTGATATCTGTAACCTGGGAACGGACTCTGATAGAGGATGGCATCCAAATCCTCACTGAGAAAACTGCCCAAAGGATCTGGTTCAGGTTGTAACCCAGGAGCTGTGTAACCCAGCAGACACTGCTTCACAACCTCATATGGCCAGTGCGTCACAGAAAATAGTATCTAGAAGGTGAGAATACTACTCCTATGCAGGGAAAATCTGAGACACTTCCTGTGTCACTAAAGCCTTCCCTCTTCATTTTTCCTCTTTGAACGACCTGAGATTTTCCCTGTTGTTTCCTGTTTATGGCCCTCACAGATCCATTAGTGACTTGGGACACACTGGGGATTACTTACCTGAGTAGGAGCTTAGGTCTATCCTTCCCTCTCCTCATAAAATCCTGCCTCAGCTACTGTGATGCTCCAGACCGCTTCTGATTGACAAGCCTCACTTGGTAAAAAAAAAAAAAAAAAGAAAAAAAAGAAAAAAAAAAAGGGGGATTTACTTAATAATTGCCAATAATTGGTGAAGAATTTCACACTCTAAATTCTTTTGGGAAGCAGTTCCTTTTTAAATGTAGTGTTTGTAAAAATTGTATCCCAACTCTAGCCCCTCTAACTTATTTTTAAAATCCTGGTAAAATAACACTACCACATATGCTGTTCTTAGGTCATTAAAAAAACCAGTTTCTGCATTTATATTCATAAAACATTCCAGCTTTCTCTCCAAATGAAAAAGACAGTCCTGAAATCTTCAGCCTAGAGCATGTGAATACTACTGAGATTGAGTTGAGGTTATTGCTAACATACATATTCTAAATAATTTAAAAAACTTCTGCTAAAGGTTAGCAGTCAGAAAGGAATATCAATTCCCTTTAACTAGTTGAAACCAAAGACCAGCAAAAATTCAGATCCTGCACTTCAGAATTATTTTAATACATCTTCTTGGTAACCTGGAAAGGAGAAAGATTATAGGAACACTTTACTCAAATATATATCTTTCTATACTACATGATGATGGAGAATATTTGGAGATGGATGGAGTTGTTTCACAGGTAGGATTTGACCTGCCACATGGACGGTTCATTTATAATTTATAAACCCAAGTGACAGAGCTTTATGTTCAATATCTTAACCAATATGGACAAACAAATCAAATCAGCAAAACAGCTCTTTAAACATGTCCTTAATTATACCTGAAATAATAATATCTGAAAGTAAAATAAGAGACATCAGTCTGTCAAGCCATGCTGAAAGTCTTTTTTTGACATAGTTAAAGCATTCATGGATTATCAGAAAGTGAAATAAGATAGTTTTCCAATACTGAATGTGTTCACCTTACAATGGGACCTCTTTCCAGTGGACAAAGGTGCAGAAATAACTTTAAGGATGTTTTATCCAATGAGCAGATGTAATTACATCTGCTTTATGTAAAGAGAATTAACTCCTGGTCTGCAGTTTAAAAAAGATTAATTTCTTGAAGGAGTCAGTTATAAGCAAATAAATGAGAAAAAAGTCTGTAACAGTGAATGATTTTACCAGATTTAAAAATCCAGTTGTACAGTTAGAGAGAATCTTGTCTTTTTTGTCAGCCTCAATGAAGAGAAATATAGAAAGACAGATAATATAAGCAAAAATTTTTTCTTTTGTCCATTATTTTAAGTCTGGACAAATGAGGTAGCAACAACAAACACATGAGAAATTATCAGTGAGAAACTCTACAACCACAAATACTAAGGAGAGAGGAGAATATAAAAAAACAAAATAGTGTGAAAAAAATATATCCTAGCAAAATCATAGGAATGTTATTAGAAGAAAATAGGTAAAATCGTCACTAACAATGCAGAACAGACAGAAATATTCAACTAATATTTCTTCAAAATGTGGGCTTATTCCAGTCATGAATGCCATATTTTTTAGCCTAAAATAATATGTAAATAATTTTAATTTAATTGAATTTAATTTATTTTAATGTTGCTAGTCAAGAAATTAAAGAATGTTAAGGATATAATAAAAACATGGATAAAGCCAGCGTTACATTTAGACAACATTAAAAAAACGGCCTTGATTATATAATTCTATCTATGCTGGAATCACTAGCAGGTAAAACAGATGGAGTCCTGATACGTGATGTAATCAATACCAAAAATGATTGTGTAGATAGTGACTATGATCATGTCAAGTTGGGCAGCTTTCTGGGTAAAATTGTTGCATGTGATTGATAAAAATGACTGCATTGACATATGCTTCTGTAAAGCGACAGACATACAGCAGTATATCAACCTAATTAAGTGATTAGCATCGTGCACAATCAGTGCAACACGTAATAATTAATTGTGAAATGGCTAAATGGCAGTTCTACAAAAGTCTAAACAGCTAATCATCATCCCTCGGGTAATTCTTGAGGCATGTATGGGGTTGTGCTGATTTTCACGAGCGGGTTTTCCCGCCGTGTGGCTGGAGCCAGGACACAGCCCAGCCCATGTCCCCGCAGTGCCCAGCTGGCTGGTGCCGCTCCACTTGCTCAGATCCCTGCTGGGAGCTGGCACAGCCTGTTTGCTCAACTGGGCATATGTGGCAGCCTTAGCACCAGCTCCCTTGGCCTGGCTTGGCATCCTGAGAGCTCAGTGCCTCTGTGACGAGAAGTGGAAGGAGCTGTAAACACACCCTTGGCGCTGCCGCCTTGGGGGATTGAGCCCGGCATCCCAGAAAATGCTGCCCTCTGCTACTGCATACATTTATGAGCCATCTGAAGAAATATTTAACAACAGTAATGGTAAAATTTTCAGATGACATGAAATGCACAAAGTACTAAATAATGCAAAGAAAAAACAGTTTTTCTGTGGGGAAATTGACATCCTTTAGTAAGCCAGGATCATTTGAACGTGCTTTTTGAGACAGCTGAATGCAAGGTCATTCAGCAGGAACAAAGAATGTAGGTCACGTTTAGAAGACTGGAGACTGTGTCCTGGAAAGCAGTGACTCTGAAAAGGGTTTAGGGGTCACAGTGGTTAGCCAACTAAAGCGAAGCTCCCAGAATTATGTTCCAAGGCATTTGGTACAGCCTTCAGATACAAGAGTGTTGGTTGCTGACATAACTGTATCCAATTCTACATTGACAAGGGTGCTTAAAAATTACAAATGTTCAGAAAAGCTGAAACTGTTGGAAGACTCTTAGATCTGAAAAGCTTGGTCAACATTAACAGAGATGAGAAGTCAAAGTTTCTTTTTTATCCAAAGTGGTATTAAAAAATGACTGTATTGTGGATTATAAGGATGCATTCACAGGGGTCTTAGAAATAGACAATATTTCAAAGTCTGTACAGCAAGGATAGACACCATTGTATTGAGAAAACAGTTTGTTAACAGGATAATGCTATAACTGTCGAAACATTTTATTCAGGCTTTATTTCTATTTGGAATTGACTTGTTTTAATTCAAATGGAGAATGAACACAAGAAAAAAGGTAAAGAAAGCATATTTGAAAGTGCTTTAAAAACAGAAGCATGGTAAACATGCTTGATAAAAGCAAACAGACTACACTACTGCATCTTCATGTTAGACACAAAACTTCAAATGAACAAAACATTTTAAAATATACTTTCCTGTTTGGTTTATACTTTTGCCTTGATTTATATCGTATTCTTTTGACCTTTTTTTTTAATATAGTCAGAGTGAAGATCTTGAACATCTGTGAAATATTTTGCACACTTAGGCTAGATGTAAATAATACATGTCAGAGAGATGTAAACACCAATGGGAGAAATAAATTATGTACGTGAACACAGGGCACTATAGCTAAAGTAATGAGTTGAAACATAAGAAACTTCCATTAAACTGATCATCAGAAAAAAAAAGTCCTTGTAATTAGAGGAATTCAACTTTGAAGAGATGTTTCCTTTGGGGAGCAGAAGCCCCAAGGACATTTAAATGAGATATTTAAAATGAACTGGACAAAGTAGCACTGAAGAATGTTAAAGAACACTCCTTTGTCAGGACCATAATGTTATTTTCCATCTCTAATCTTTGTGATCTCCTGTTTTTTCTTATCATTGAAGACTGTCATGAATATTTTATTTGATTGTTGACCTACAAAAGAAGTGGTTTAAAGAATAAAGTTTTGTTGCAAGACGACCAGAATTCTTTTAATTTGAGGTTCCATTCTCTCCCCAAGTATACCAAAGTTACCAATATCACGGTTTCCTGTTTTACCTAAGCACAGATCAAGACATTTTCAAACCCAATAGATTAAAAAGCTGGTGAAATACTCTGTGTGGAGGTGCTCAATTTTTAGGAACTTGCACCTGAAAAACAAGAGTCTTTATAGTAAAGTGACTCTGCACCTCATTGACCATGGGGAAAGAATTAAGTGTCTTAGAACACGATACACAAAAATTAAGCTAGGTGGTAAGAGTGTGCTGAGGACACAATCGTACATTGAATTCTGACACTTTTTGATGTTCAGGTATTTTAATGCTATTACTCCTTTGAGCAGAGGTTTTTCTGAAAGTTTTAGGTGCTCATTTCTCTTTCAAAAACTAAGGGAAAAGTGTAGTCAGAAGATTCCTGTCTGCTCCATACTTTACTGATTAAAAATTCCTCCAGGATGATGGAGACAGGGCAACAGTTAATTTTTCTTCTTTATGGAATCTCCTGCTTCATAAGAGCCTACATGTGGAATTCTCTAGAGGAAAAGAAAAGAAAGGGAGTGCTCCATCCCCTTCTTTTGAGCCTCTTACATTTTTTGTAGACTAGAGACTTGGTTTGCCTTCAGACAGATTAAGCAGGAGCCTCTATTCTGATTAGAGGTCTATCAATGGGAGCAGGGCTCCCTGGGCTTAAGTCCCTGCTCCACTGATTGTTGCTGGATTTATGGATATAAAACACATAAATTGTCTGTAATACAGACACACAAAGCCATCTTTTGTCCTTCCCAAATGAGTGCCATAACCATGAGGTTACATACTAATTCCCTCTCTCTGATCTAATGCATTTTTAATTCTTTCAAAGTGAAGCAGTTCCAACAAAAGGGACAGACTGTGTGTTCTTCCCCTCCATGTCCCCCTGGACCATGGGCTGTTTACCTGACAAGCAGAAGAGAGCTGAAATCTTTGTTGCACAAAGGACAGCAAACCAGATCCTTCACCTTTGTGAAGGACCTCAGCATTGAATTTTTTTTACATTAAAGTGAAGAATAACCAAGGCTATGAGGAGGAAGCACCAAGTATGGCTGAATTTTTGTGTGGAGGTGGCAAACATGCTCCAAGACTCGATGGGCTCAGGCATTAGGGTGACTCAGTCAGATGAAGCCTGAGATCCCTTTGGCCAAACACATGTTCTGAGAAATTTCAGCCTAAAACCTATAGCATCTATGGAAGTTAGTCACCTCCGAGACCAGCTGTGATCAAGCGAGTGGTGTGAATAAGCATGGCTCCACTGCTTTTAATGCCTAAATTCCACATCAATCCCACCTTCAGCACCCAAACCGTGTCATGGGGCTTTGGGGACTCGGTGGGATTTCACGACCAGGCGAACCTCCTGGAAATGCCAACATACACATTTGCCACAATTACTTCTCAAGGCGTTTTTCGCACTCCGCCGGCTGCCCCCCTCGCCAGGCACGGCTGTGCCCCAGGCAGCTCCCGACCGGGCACGTCTCACCGACCGGGGCTGCCCGGGGCGGAGGGAGGCGCCGGGCGGGCAGGGACCCTCAGCAGCCGGGCAGGGACCCTCCCGGGTTCTAGCCCAGGGAGAGCCCGCCGGGATGGTGACCGCTGGTCCGGCAGGGCTCGGCTGGCACCCGGAGCGGCATTCCCGCAAAGCCGATGGAATAGCGAGCCCGCAACGGGAGAGAGAGAGAGGGGGAGACAGCGGCGGCGGCGCCGCCCTCTGGAGAGCGCCTGGGAGAGGCTGGTGTGAAGAGCCGCATTTCAATGAGGGCCGGGCTAATGCAAATCACTGCAACCGGCAGCAGCAGAAGAAAGGCGAAGCAGCTGCAGCCCGGGCTCCCCAGCAGCGCGCTACAGCCAGGGGAGGCGTAACAAAGGCAGCAGAGCCGCTTTCTGCGGCAACTACTGCGCCTAGAGCCGGGTGGTCGCGGGGGGAGGGCGGGAGCCGCCGCTCTTTGGCCGCTTCCTATTCCAGCCGCCGCCTTCCCTCCGCGCCCGGCCGGCAGGTCAGCGTGAGGAGGTGCTCGCCAGGCTGCGGAGAACAGGTAAGCGCCGGGGCCTGCCCTGCCCTGCCCTGCCCTGCCCTCCCCGGCCCGGCCCGGCCTCGTCCTGCGCGGGGGCTGCGGCTGCGGGGCCGGCGGGGCGCGGTCGCGGGCGCGGTGCGGTGCGGTGCGGTGCGGTGCGGGGCGGTGGATGCACCTGTGCCCATTGTGCTGGGCGGCGGCTCCGCGGGCGCGGTGCGAGTGCCGGGCTGCGGGAGCGGCTGCGGGAGAGGCTGCGGGAGCGGTGCGAGTGCCGGGCTGCGGGAGAGGCTGCGGGAGCGGGCGCGGTGCTGCCCCGCGGCTCGGGCACCCTGCCGGTCGCGCCGGCAGCCCTCGGGGGCTGGAGCGCCTGGTGCCTCCTGCAGCGGAACGGGGGTATTTCACACACGTTTTGCTCTACCCCAGCCGAATGAAGCCCATCTTTTGGCGAAGCCGCTGCCGCATGTGTCCGTGTTCCCCCAGCAGACCCCCCGCCCTCCCCCGGTGACCAGTGGTCATCGTGCTGCTTGGTGTCCGTGTGATCCGCGCTGGGTCCCAGTCACACCGCGGCGTGATGAGGGTTTTTTTTTTATTTTATCGCATGTGTGGTTTTTTTCATGGAAATGCTCACCCACACCTGTATTATAAATAATTCTTTAACAGATGTTAGGGTGTGAAGTGTTGGCATGGTGGTTTTTCAGGGGCGTGTCCGTTCGTTTTTCCGTATCTGCCTGTATAATACTATATATTTATACACACAAACGGAAACATCAGATCAAATTGCTCAGGATTTCTTTGTCTGCTCTGACCTTGTGGTTTAAACATGCTTTTCTGTACATAGGAGGACTGTGGAGCTAAACGGGAGCTCTATTTCGGTTTAAAGGATGTAATTGGAAATTACAGACATTATTGATAAAAGCATAAACGTGTGAAAGAAAGGACAGTGATTCCCACTTCTTCCTCCCCTCATCCAAAATTAATAAAGCTGAAAGACTCTTTAAAAAGTATATATTTGTCTAAACTTTTCTTTTTTTTTTTTTTTTTTTAATGGTTTGAGCAAAGAAAACAGCAGACCTAAGAAAAATCCATTTTTCTTGGCACAGGAATTGCTTCAGAGATACAGTTTCTGAATTGTGCATCCTGGGATTGTTTAAATCTGAATAACAGGTTTTCATTGGAATTAGATATGATTTAAAATAACTGACATAATTCTTTTAGCATGGAAGCACTGGTGGTAGGATCTCAATCCTAAAATGTGACCACTAAGCTATATTTTGTATTTAACCTATAGAGAAGCATCAGTGAAATGCCACAGCAAATGTTCTTGTTCATTTCACTGAAGTGGGAGGTAGTGTGCCTGGGAAAAGCAGAGATTAGTCTTTTTCTTATATATATATAAGAAAACACACATACATATACTATACTATGTGTAGCTGTTTTAAAGGATTTACAAGTATAAATCCTGCATTTATGCATAAGCATATGATCCTATGTCAGTGTAACAAAGTCAGTTGTGAGCTGTAACCAAAGTAGGGTAAATAATTTCCACTAGGGCCCCACATTTGCCTTAGGTGCTTGTGCTAGTCCAGCACATGAACTGCTCTGAGAAGTTGCTGAGCACATCACCTACAGCTTTGCAGCATCAGGGTCCAGCTGTATAGCCATTGGTTTAATACAAACTTCTGCAAGCCAAAGAGCATCTCTGAGTTTTTCCTCTATTTCTTCTTACTGGTTTACAGCTGTTCGGAATATATTTTTTTTCTTAATGGTCACATCATTATGAGTGGTTGAAACAAAGCTAGTGCCTGCTGGTTTTTGTCTTTTTATTGGAAATCAATGAGAGAGGCCACTTCTAAATTAGGTCTGTGTATCTGTGCTATAAATAAACTTACTGTGCTTTACTATTCTGCAGACAGCTGCAAATCTAGGTGGCTCCTAAATTAAAATGAATATGTTTTGAACCTAATGATCTTTTGATCATTCTATTTTTTTTTTTTTTGTATTTTTATGTCTTCTTTTTTTGAAGATTAATGTGCACTTTGTAGTATTTAGTCTTGGTTGGTTGTGAAGAAGAACAGAATTTGCCTCCTTATTTAATTTCAGACCATGTGAACATCTATTTCTGTAAACTGTATTGAACAACTGAGATTGTTTTGGTCAGGGCTGATGGGTTTTTCCCACTGTCAAGCATGGGAGACACCAATTGCCAATTTACTCATTGACACTGATTTTATCACTCCTTTGGTGATGGCAAGAAAGGGTGTTGGCCTTAACCAATTAGAATATTAGGCTTAGGATAACAGTACTACATCTTGCAAGTCTTACAAAGCACTGAAGTAGCTTGCTCATTGAAAAACAGTCTCCCTCTCATATATTTTTTGTTTAATTTCATGCCATTTGAGCCTTTCTGTTGGTTCAGAGTGTGTAAGATATGTAAAGAATCTGCACAAGGACAACTAGAGTAATTTATTACAAAGATTAGGCTGTGAGGAAACCAATGGTTAGAATATGCAGGTAGTTTTTAACATTGGGATTGACCCACTAAGTGTGATAGTCTTGATTCTCATTGCCAAGCTGCCAAATCTATTCCTCTGAAAATATCTTGGTTGCTTAGTTGTTGGTGACTGGCTGCCCTTCTGAAACAACACCTCTTGACATCACAGTTGGAACGAAGAGTTTGGTGGGGGCAAACAGTCTAGGAAGGTGACGAGACTCAAATAGCACCTGAATATAACATGAGAAAAAGTAGAAAGCTGATGCATTTGTTCCTTTTTTCCAGTAGGTCAACTTCGTCACCTCATTTTCCGAGTTACTGAATTTGAGCAAACACTTCTCAATGCTTGCATATTGTTAGCATTTGGGTTTGTGAGTGATGTTGTTCTGATGTCTAACTTAAGTGTAGTTCTTAAGGCATGGCAAGAGACTTATGTGTAAAATGACCATGTGTTTTTATCCAATGGTTTTATCCAAACATTTTTCTCAACCTAGAAAATTCTCAACTCTGTAAGTGCCATATATAGAACAGGAAGTCCTAAATTGAGCTCCCTTAAAATTTGTAAGTTTCTTAAGCTTTTCTCTTCTCTTATGTTTTCCTTAGGTTGAACTTCAAGATGTCCCTTGGGAGAGATATGGAGCTGGAGCATTTTGATGAGCGTGATAAAGCGCAGCGATATGGCAGAGGGTCGCGGGTGAATGGTTTACCCAGCCCTACTCACAGTGCCCACTGCAGCTTTTACCGAACCCGTACCCTACAGACCCTGAGCTCTGAGAAGAAAGCCAAGAAAGTTCGTTTCTATCGTAATGGAGACCGGTATTTCAAAGGGATTGTATATGCCATCTCCCCTGACCGCTTTAGGTCCTTCGAAGCTCTCCTGGCTGATCTGACCCGAACTCTGTCCGACAATGTGAACCTGCCCCAGGGAGTGAGAACAATCTACACAATTGATGGCTCCAAGAAGATTTCCTCCTTGGACCAGCTAGTAGAAGGTGAGCCGTAAGATATGGAGGTGTAAAGTTAAATTTGAGTCAGCCATTGTCTAATCTATTAAGCCTTTCAAAAAAAAATGATGGTATTGTTCTTATTAATGAAGGAAGGATTTTCAATTGTCTGAATAGAATTGTGAATATCTTAAATGATGCCTTGAAATATTGTTGCCTTATTTCATGCCTTATTTGTATACTTATTTCCTTCTTTTTGAACATGTCTGACCTTTTCCTTTCAACCTTGTGTTGATACCCCTAAATCCTGAAGATTGCATCTACTCCTTCTTTTTATAAAGATGCAAGTTCAAATGCCAGTGTGAGTCTAGTCTGTTAAACATCACAAGGTCTGTGGTGCTAATGAAACCTATGTGAAATTCAGTTCAGATGTTTTTGGTTTTTTAACATCGGTCTGTACCTAGTGAAGAGCTCTATCTCTTCTCTACAGGTAAATATGCCTTAAATAAAATACTAGCCTGTCATTGAGTGGCACAAATATTGTCAGCCTGTTAAAAGAGTAATATTGTAGCCATGCTTCAGCTGGGCTAGATTGTGAACTTTCTTCCCCTGTAGCGTTTCCCTTTTCCCCAGTCACAGAATTGTTAAGATTGAAAAAGACCTCAAAGATTGTTGAGGCCAACCATTAACCCAGCACTGCCAAGTCCACCACTGCATCATCCTAAGTGTCCCATCTGAACATCTGTTAAAAACCTACAGGGATAGTGGCTCAACCACTTTTCTGGGCAGCCTGTTCCAATGCTCGACTGCTCTTCCTGTGAAGAAATTTTTCCTAATGCCCAATCTAATCCTCCTCTGGCCATTTCCTCTTGTCTTACTGATTTTTGCTTGTGAGGAGAGGACCGACACCCACCTTGCTGCAGCCTCCTTTCAGGTAGTTGTAGAGATCTTAAATTGTTGGTAAATAAGACTCATGTACTTGCAGTATAAACCATCACCAGTAATTTGGTCAGAACTGACACTTCTTGGGCACTGTCAAATGGCAGACATGCCAGTCATTAATTTTCCCATTGATAATGACTTTATCACTCCTTCAGTGGTAGTTCTATTGGCAAAAGAAGCTGTCAGCATTAATCAGTTTGAATATTAAGCTTAAAAAATTAATAGTACTTTTCATAAGCTTTATGGATAGCTAAAGTAGCTTTTCCAAGATAAAGTGATTCTGGACTGCAGTGGGTTTCTTGTGTAAAACGTCAGAATGTACAAAGTATGAAGGCACTGACTATCACATGGGCATAAATGAGATTGTTTCTTACTCGTAAAGTTTTAATGCAGGTGCCTGACTGTGTTCCAAGACAATAAAGATGGAGCAATTCTTTCATCGTTGCTTCTGCCCTACCCCTGGCCCCACACTGCCATGAGCAGACCAGTAAAGGGTGGATAGATAGTCACTGGACAGCCAATTAGATTTGTAACAAAGATTGCCATTTCTATGTGATTTTAATTTTTAGCATCAGGTGAAAGAACTTGCAGTATCAGGATGTAATGAGAGGATGAGAAGGTGGCTAATACGGAGGAAGAAGAATAAAAGGCTTATGCCAAATACAGTTCCCAAAAGAGGACCACAGCTTTGCATAACAGGTGTTCAGCCACCACTGAGTTGTCTCTTTTTTGTGTCATACCAAAGGAAAGCTTTTCAAGTTTTAGGAAGCTGATATTCTTGCTAATCTTCCATGTAGGGGACGATGTGAGGATGTTCCAGAAAGAAAATTGAAGGGATGGGTTGTCTGTCTAAGTAACAGGTTTGGGGGTTAGGACCAGAGGTGTAGTGAAATTGAAAGGAAACTGGTCTTAGGAGCAATGTTATCAATTTCAGGGCAGACTTAAAACTATATTTGTCAGGACAGTATTTAATTGGTAGAGAAAATCAATTTCTGGGAGGAAAGACCAATATTAATCAACATCTGTTTAAAAGCAGTCTTTGTGCATTTGCTTATGTGACTGGTATGCTCAGCTAGAAGCAACTTTCATTGATGTTAATGTTGATTTGCACAGTCCTTTTGCAGCCAGTCAGAACCAGTTTTGAAAAGAAAGAACTGAATTCAGAAATAAATTCAGCAACCTGTAAGAATGGTTTATTTTGGCATTGTACAGAAGAAGAGTACCAGTTATTAATCAGTCAGTCAAAATGAATGACAGTACAAGAGCCTAGGTTTATTTTAAAGAAGGCATTTGGGTTTTCTTTTTGTCCTGTGGGACAAAATTCCTTACCCTTTCAATGAATACATATTCCCTTCCTGGTATAGGTCAAGGAGGACAGTCTTGTTTTCTTGTGCCTTTAACACTATGGGATTTACAGAAGTCAGTCTTTGTGTGCAAGAAGAGAGCTACATCCTCGTTCCATCTGAAAAGGGGCTTCTGTTTATTTGTACAAAACTGCAGTGTAGGTTCTTTCACGCATAGAACCTCACAGTGGAGCACAGGTTCATGTATTATTAACTCAATGACGGTTTTTGCATAAGCCCCTTCCACTCTTTACTATAATACAAATTTATTAGAGTTTGGCTAGTCTGCTACAGCATTAATTAGCTTGAAGCTGTGCTTTGTGTTTAAATAGCTGGAAAATCACTTGATTTTTGCCTCTTGCCAAATGACATTTGTGCTCCAACTACTGAAATATCAAGCATTGCTTTCTTCAATGTGAGACTATTCCCTTACTGTGTGAATTCACTGATTAATTTATTGAGACTGTTATGAATTTATGTGATTGGGGGTCCATTGATTTGGTGATGGCATTGTAAAGCAAATGTATAAAGCCTTGATTTTTGGAGTTGGTTTTTGTCTTTATGCCTGTGATGCTGTACTCTTACCTTCTCATGCAATACATAAAGACAGAGAGGCTCTTGGGGGAAATGAGACAGCAGCCACTGTCTTTCATCCCAGAGCTAAATACACAAAACTGCATGAAAGATAGTCCCAAAGGAAAAAGATTGTAAAGGAGCTGTTTTGCTTCAGTTATATTTAGTTTCATTCTGGATACAATTCAGAGCTGGCATGGCTATAGGCTGGTGCTGTAGATTATTTTGAGGTGCATGGATATGTTTTCTCTGTATTTGAAAGCATTGACTTTCCTGGGTGTCGGGGTTTTGTGGTTTGATTGATTTTGGGTTTTGGTTAGGTTTTTTTTTTTTTTTAATCATCTTTTTGTTTGGCTGTTTTTGTTTTTCTTAAAATTTAGGGCATGTGAGATTTTTTTTAGAATTTTATAACAAGGGGTATGTACTGTTAAAAAAAGTTTCACATCGTCTGTAACTTCTGTCACTCCACATGAAGGAAATATTGCAATGGATTCAGGGTCCTTCTTTTTGTCAGCCCTGATGTTAGGACTTCTTACCTCTGAAGAATGGATTCTGAATGTTACATGTCTTTATTCCCTAGGCATGACATGCAGTCAAAGCATGTAGAAACAATAAAAATGAAGAAATTGCTCTAAAAGACTCATTTTTTTAGCTGTAAAGGAAGTTTCCGGAAAGGACTTTAGCTTCTCCAGAAGTGTATCACCCTTAAAGCTGAAGGCAGAGGTAGATTCATGGGTCTTACCCCAAAATTACCAATGAACATTGCCAGATAACTGTGAAACAAAGAATATTTACAATTTTTACTCATTGGGTCCTGCTGTGTGGAACAAAGACCACAGAATCAATCCATAGCCAGCACTGCCTCCCTTTCTCATTAATTTTTATTATAATATTACCTCAGAGTCTTGGGTATGAACCAGAATTGACTGTTTTAGCTTTCCGCAATACCTACCACAAAGCTGAACCCTGCAGCTGAGAGCTGGCAGTCACAGACAAACCAAAAACCCCAGACCACAAGGCTGAGAGCATCCTGGGAAACAGTTTTGTCACATGTCAGTATTGGGTGCACTGCTGAATGATTCTCAAGGCTTCTCTCTGTGCATGCACATTTTGTGTAGGCAAAATGGCAAAAATAGCTTTAAGGAATAATCTGAAAAATGAATGTCTCTCAGAGATTACCTCGTAGCTGCAAACCTTGTTGAAGGAGCAGTTTGAAAGGACACAGATACACCAGCTTCAAAATCCAGTAATAGCTGTAACCAGCTAATGACTCCTGGGAGATGTGAACCTCGCTGCAGGGCAGAGGAGATGCTGGGTCACATGAGGACTGCAGGAAGGCTCTCGTGATGGAGGCAGCCAGCTTGTGTTCAGGGCAGCAGAGAATCTGCCAGCCAGTGAGGGTTCAAAAGGCAGCATCTCCTTGCTGAAGTGATGGACTGGGTTCCTGACTTGTTTTGTGTATGGGTCTTGCTGCTCCTACTGTCACCTCATTTCTTGCATCTCAGCTTCTCCCTCTCCTTCCCAGTATTCCTGCTGCCTTCTTGACTCTGCCAACCACTCTCTGGTGTTGCTGGTGAGAAGCCCAGCCAGGCCAGACTGTAGGAATTGATTGACGTGGTCTCTGATGCTCTCTGGGGCTAATGGCTTCTTTCTTCTAGGTCATGCCTACCTCAGCAGCTGGGAGTTGATGGGCTGGAAAGATTCATATGCATCTGTATTGTGCTATCAAAATAATAATAGTAAAGTATTTGTTTAAATGTTTGTAGAGCTGAATCTATGTGGACATTTGTTTCTAGGATTAAATTTACACTGGATATTTACCATGGACTTGATCCAGGGCTATCAAATTTAGGGAAACTTGGACTGAATCCTGTGGCAGAAATGGCTGCAATCCTTATATTGTTTAGTAAACAAACAGCTGAATGATCCTGTTGCATAAAATAGTAGGGGGTTGTTCTGGCACTGTTTATTTGATTAGTTTGTTCATCCATTAACCAGTTGATTATCTCTGTGTCTTGCTTAACAACTTCTTTTAAGTCCATGTGGTTTCTTATTCTAGGTGCTTTATTTTTTTCTTTTTTGGTGAATTTTTTTTTTCAAGTGTGTGCAGTGCCTATCTTACTTGTAACAAGATTGCAGAAATTTGGGAGAGCAGAGGGACAGGAAGTGTTTTTATTTGGCTTTCAATGAGGAAAAAAAATAACTTTTTAGTTTGAACTGAGAAGAAAGAAAGTTTGCGAAAGAATCCTTTAAAAGGTCAGAGGAGATCTGATTGCTAGGTGAACGTGTGTGGGTCAGATTTATTTCCTGTAGATGCTCCATCTCTTTTGCACTGTTGCATTTTTTCAGACCCTGCAGAAAGACAAGGCAGCAGCAATGTAGTTAAAGTAGGTTATTGTTCTATTAACACATTTGGGAACTATCAAGTATCAGTAATTTATTTGATTCAGGTCATCTTCCTTTTGCAATCTACTCTGTGTGGTGAGGCACAGTCAGAATTCTTTGTCCTTTCTCCTGAGAGATCGAGATTCTGCCTTTTGTGTGTATAAAACCAAAGGGTAGAAGTGAAGAAACGCAGGTATGCCTAAGCATGGAGTGATGAGAATACCAGTTCCTTCCCTGTTCTCTTAAGATATTTCTTGCCCTATCCTTTGAGGAAATGGACGCCAATAAATCACTTCTAATTAACAAATTAATTTTCCGTTCCTACTACATATTCTACTCCAAGGAATCAACACTATTTCACATAAATTGTCAAGTCCTGAAGCCTCCACACAGAGGGGTTGGTTTTCCCTCTCTGCTTGTGTGATTCAAACAGGTTCTTCCTTCCTTCTCCAGGGTTCCCACCTAAGATCAGCTGGCTTCCTCAGGAAGCCATTTCAGGTCAAGTCACCTTAAGCACAGAAAAACAACACAAATTATCGCTTTTAAGAGATGATGCCTTGGTTGTTCTAATAGGGAGAATATCAGCAAGCTAAAGAAAACAAACTAACCGCTAATACCAATGTGGAAAAGAGACACTTGCATCAGGAAAACTCCAGTATTTTTGTGCAGTGATTCAGTGTCTGCTTAGCAACCACTTTGTACACAGATATTATTTTTAAAAGTTATATATATAATAGATGAAGCATGTCTTGAAATTCTGTCATGACCCATAAGAGCTATCCTTCAGAGTAGCATGTCTCTGGTGGTTCAGCTGCATTGAGTTTTGACAGATGTATAACTGCAGCTAAAAGATTTTTGTCTCCTTTTTTTCTTTTTTTTTTTAGCATAAACAATGTCTTGGGATCTGCCCTTCTACATGATTAGCCTTCTGATTAATTTCTCAATGCTAAGATTTATTTTAATTGTTCCGCATGGTATTTCCTGAAGTGCTGAGCATTTATACAAGTTAAATTGTAGAGTTACTGGTTTGAAACTGACCAACAGGTGATGTGCATCTTTTTTGAAGGGTTCAAGTGGTGTGTGTTTCATTTGCACTGTTGCTGTGAAGAGGCTCTCAGGAAAGGGATACTTTCTAAGGTGTATTAATCACTTTTTTCCCTACATGTCAGATCTCCCCAAACAGTTTCCCTTTTCTTTTTCTAATGGCTATTGATACTGTAATCATGAGTCAAAATTCCATTAGTGACAGCTGACTGCACTGTGAAACACTTGCTCTCCTCTCCTGGGGAGTTGCAATCAAATTGACACTTTTAAATGGGCTGTATTGTCTGTACCTTTTGCTTAATCCAGTTTCTGCAAAGAATCCTTCTCAACACTTGCTCTGTTATGAATCTAGTGTCTGGAGATTGCTACTTTCTTCTTCCAGCTGCCAATTAGTCAAAGCTGATGATGAGGAAGCAATAGATAAAGCAGGAGATGGATTTATTGGACTTGTAAATCATGCCGCTTGTGAAACGTCTTTGCAATCTTCTTTCCTGAAGGTACTGGTTAAAAAGAAGAGAAAATGAAAATCTAAGTGAAGACCTTTTGTCCTTTTCTTTGAGATTGCCTCTGCCTACAAACACTAGAGGTGCTAAAGGTTTTTATTCTTACAGGCTTGATCCTTAGGACCATCATGCATGAGAATTGAAGTCCCTGGCTAACTTCTGAAATAGTTTTAAATAACAACATTATGGGAGAAGTGTCGGTATCTCTGTTGACCTATATAATATAGTTCTTACTAAAGATATTTCATCTTAGAAGGCCTTGGATGCTCTACCTCCAAGATGTTCTGTGGCTAAATATAACCCTCTTGGAGGGGAAAAAAAATTATCTTGGTGTAAATATCTTATTTATGTAATATAGTACTGTTGGAAATGAAGAAAGGGCAAAAATGCTGTTGTTCAAACAATCCCAAACCTTCAGTGATTCTACAGGTCCTTTTTTATGATCATTCATACAAACTTAGCTTTGTAATGCAGAAATGATTTGCAGTTAAATGCTACAAGGGATCTGGCTGACCTTTAAATATAACACATATTAAAAATCATATGGAATGCTGTCCTTTCAAAAACAGGAACCAAAAGAGTTCTTGATAAACTGAATGTAAATCTTCTGAGTACATGGTGTTATCACCATTTATTTATGAGTCTACCCTTTGAGAAGTGAGTCTTCAGTTGTTTTTAAAGAAATGTTACTTTGTGCAACTGAAGTGAGCAATTTCCCTAATAGGACTGAACCTGAAAATCCCTTAAAACTTGCTAATTCTATGGATGTGGTTCTGTGGGTGCATTCTGACTTGGCAGTAATTGAGTAGCTAGTACCAGAGCTATTGGACAGGGACATAGATAAAAGAAAATGTGCAGTTTGGCCACTCATTACTGTAGCTGAGCCTTTCTGTTCTGATGTTACCACATACATATCTATCTCTGTATCTTGTATATGTCTACAGGGACGAAAAGGAAGAGCTTACCTTTATCCAAGCCTTAAGTCCCAGTGTTCCCTGCCTCCATTTCTAAATGTGGTGGCTCTGTGTATCTGCCTGCATCCCTTGTGTGCTGTAATATCTGTGGAATTGGGTTGGGTGCCTTGAAACCTTAAAATTCCTCTTCAGAAGTAAATTTTAAATACATATTGTTCTTTTAATGATTGAGCTGTGAGTCCCCTTTCCTTAGGGTTGGGATTGTTAGGAATATCTTTGGTTCTTACATGCTTTTTGGAGTAGGAGGTGCATCACTGGGTTTTGTTCTGTTTTTTTTTTATTACCCTGGGCTAAACCACTGACATGAAGGCCTCTGTGTTGCTAGCATACACTGAACCTTTGAACCCAGAAGAACTAAAACTTCTCAGATGTCTCTGTGGTATTGTTCAGGATAGGATTTTACATTTTGTGATTTAACTGGAGGCTGCCAGAAGGTGTGCTCTTGCTGGATCTAGTATTGGTCTCTTTGAGTTTGTTTTGCTTGGTTGGTTGGTTTGTTTGTTTTTCCCCAGACAGAGGATGAATTGGATCAGTGTGATGTTGTAAACTTAGTAGTGTCTTTGGTTTGTTCAATCAGATCATTGAGCTGATCCAACTCATCCAGTGCTGCTACCAGCACAGACACACAGTCAAGATCAAGGGAGAGTTTGGGAGCACCCAGGCAGGTGCCCCTTACACCTCAGCCTTCAGCTGGACTGGATTCAGGTGCTCATCTACAGGGTGCTGGGTTTTCTGGCTGTCTTCTAGTTCCCCTGGAATTGTGTAGGTGTGGTATTTGCAAAAATATTTTACTGTAGATAATGCTCCAACAGAAAGAGGAACTAATAGCCCCCATTTTTCTTTTAACTATGGTAAATTTGTTGTGATGAGAAGTCTGTAATTGCTACTCTTTGTCTTCCTTTCCCCACATATTATATATTGAGTCAGTAAATAATACAGGGAGGTTTCTTGCCTATACGCATCCTGGGTTTATGATGCCTAAAGCTTTAAAAAATTAAATGTTAACAAATCTCCAATGACATTTTCATCCACCTTTTTATAAAAAGTTATTTGTAGCCTGTCTTTTTTGGTAATATTTTTATTATTTCCTCCAAAGTCTTTGGGGTCTGCTGTTTCGTTAGGAGTGGAGCTTAGAGGGTGAGGGAGTATTGTGATAATGTGCTGGGGCTGGGCAGCTGGTGAAATATGCACACTGTTTACTCTGTTTAGTGACAGCAGTGATCCCCACTCAAAATAGGGTTTTTCTGATAAGAAAACTGCTGCTTTCAAGGATTTTTGTAACAGCATTTCATGAATGGTTAACTGAAGAGTGATCTTTAAAAGATAACTTATTTTATCGTCAGTAGCATCTGAGAAGGGAAGAGATTAATAGTTTATGCACTGTAGATCAAGAATTATAAGAATAATTAATAATTTGAGAAGAATTTGATTTTGTATTTTCCTGCACTTTTTTTTTTTCTCTCCCTCTCCAATCTGACTTGCTGGACTTCTGCTCTTGTTTCCACAGGGGAAAGTTATGTCTGTGGTTCCATAGAACCCTTCAAGAAACTGGAGTACACAAAGAATGTAAACCCAAACTGGTCAGTGAATGTTAAGACAACTTCTACTTCTCGTTCAGTGCCATCTCTTGCCACTGCTAAAGGAGGTACTCCAGATGCAAAAGAGAATAAGGATTTCATTAGGCCTAAACTGGTCACTATCATCAGGAGCGGAGTGAAGCCACGGAAAGCAGTCCGGATCCTGCTCAACAAGAAGACAGCACACTCGTTTGAACAGGTTCTTACTGATATAACTGATGCCATCAAGCTGGATTCAGGGGTGGTTAAACGCTTGTACACACTAGATGGAAAACAGGTAAGAATTTTCATGATGACCATTCTCAGCATGAAGAAAATACAATTTTCCAAGAGGAAAAGAATAGTACATTAGTAGAAAACAGTCCCATTTGCTCTAGACCATACAGCCAGGCCTTCTACTGCTTATAGTGTACTTAAGATCTGAGAGCAGCTCAGGATCACCATGACGCATTACTTGGCCTTGGTGATGGTCTTGCCACTTATGAGAAATAATATCTCTAAATCTGTTCAGTTGAAAGTGTGATATGGTTTTGGCTCTGCATGCCGGAAATGTAGGATGAAGGATGTCAGTTAAAAGAAGCTCATTCTGTTAACTTGTTTCAGCTTTTTCTTGCAGCAGTTTTATGAGTCACTGTACTTGGCTTTCTGTAAACTGTAAGAACAGTGAGGACACGTTTCACCATGGTAAATGCAGACCTACTGCTGCCCAGAGTGACTAAAATATGAATCCTATTGCACCTAAAATGGACAATGAAGAAGGTGCAAGCTTAGAAAATTAATGAGCTTTTTTCCCTTTTGCAGGAAAACAGGTAGGATTGTGTGTGGTGCTCACATTTATTGAGTCTCTTGTTGTCTCATATTACTTCTTCTGTGAAATACCTTCAAGCAGTGTCTTTTTTGCTGACTTACTAAATTGTAACAGAGTGAGATTTTTGAGAGGCTTCTTACTGAACGTGGTTATAGAGGGATACGAAAAAAATATTACAGAATAATCCTACTTCTTTTTCATCTTTCATTTTATTTGTAATCTGTCTATGGACTTGTATTAATTATAGCAAAACTGGAGAAGCTCTTAACCTGGTGAAGGGCAAGGCTAATTTCAGCGTGACCTGAATTGATTTAGAGCAATGGTGACTCTAGAGAAATAAGGCAGATATTTGCATTTAGAGATGTAACTTATTAAACTGAAGAAGTCTCCCTGAGAAGCTAGAAGCTGCTAGAGACCATGATATTTCTGCTGTAATATAGCTGTGTTCTACAGATTCTAGGTTCAATGATTCACAGATACGCAGCAAACAGTGTTGCTGTTGGGAGATGCTGCCAAATATGCTTGATACAGCTAAATAAATGCTCAGCTGGATCTGGTGATGTCCTAACATATCTGCATTACTGGGGCTGATGTGCAGGCATAGCCCTGGAAACAGCTACAGCAGTACCCTCTGAGCTCAGAGAGGGCTGTTTAAAGGACAAGCTGCTTATTCAGAGTACTGGTTCAAATCGGGGCCAAGTCTGGCTTGACCAGAAGTCCCTTCCATCTGCTGTGTTTTATCAGTAACCTCTGACACCAGTTACACACAGTAGTACAGTTCTTGGTGACTATGTACATGCCTATAATTATCTCCTTATTGTGACTCTGTTGGCAACTTTGACCTGGAGCAAAACGTGGGTGTGAAATTCTTTTTGTCTGCAGCAGAGGTGAAGCATGTGTCAGGGGAAGCTCTCAACTCCTGTCCTTCCTTACCTTGCCTCATGCTCCAGGGAGCACTAAGGCTAGTAAATTGGAGGAAGGAGTGAGATTTTAAAGCTGCAGAGGTCAGTGGTGGTCTCTGCTATGACACTGACAGAAGATCTTGAATGATTATTCCAGTTCCTGCAAACCCTTTCAGTAAAAAAGGGGTGCGTATGCTTTGTATTGTATAGGTAAATAAAACTGTGGTTTAGCTCTGAAGTGCAGCCTGGAAGGATGCCAGTGTTGTCTCCTGGATAATGTGCTTGCTTTTATCTTTTTGTAATTGAAACTCCCCTTTAATGATTGTGCTTAAAATAAACAAACAAACAAAAAAACCCTTTACACCTGCTTTAGAGCTCTAATTCCTGAAATTATCTAGTATTATCCTACTGCTGGGGTGAAAGGGAAGAGCAGGTTTTCCTGGCCCTTTTGTTGGCATAGTTCAGTTGAATCCTTTGTCAGCTCATGGGCTTTGACTTGATCTTAAATCAGTTGTGTACTGGGACATTTGTTACATACCTTGTAGCCTGAAACCCTCATGTCCAGAAGCTCTCCCAAGAGACTGCCATCTCCAAATTCCTTCCCTTTTTGGATGTACACATGGAATTGTGTAGCTTGTTGTCTAACCCTCCTGGTAAGGTCAGGGTTTAGAGGAAGGGCTGTGAGTGTCCTGCAGGTGTAACAGAGACTTGGCTGTCTGCATGTACAGAGTAGTTTTGCTGGCAGAAAGGAAAGTGAATGGCTTGGTGCTCAGCAGGAGCAGCCTGTTGCTCAGCCCTGAGTGGGGAAGTCATTGATTTCCTGTGCTGCCAGGCAATTGCTGCTCCATTTTTCTCTGCCAAAAGCCTGATCTCCCAGATGGCACTGGGGACACGATGATGGGTTTCTTTATTGCTAAACTCAAGCTGTGAATTATTACTGGGAGGAAATCCATGGAAAATCCAAAATTTTTCCAGTGCTATTTGTAGCTGGGAGCTTCTACTGTGACTCCTGCTGGAGCTCTGAAGGTTTTGGAAGAGCCTGTGTTCAGGGGCTAAATCTGACAAATCTGTAATTAAATCTTTCATAGCTAACTTAAAAAGCAATAAAATCTTAAGGCTCCAAGTCAAGAAAAGTAATTTACTGTAAGGATAAGAGAATAAAGCTCTCCTGGGATCATTCTTTGGGAATATAACTTGGAGACAGGCTATTCTGTACTGTCATCTCTTCTAAGTTATTTTATGAGGCCAACACTGGAATTGCCCTTCCGTAGCAAAAAACTGACATGAGTCCACTGTATTGTTAGTGCAGGTGGACAGTGTGATATGGATATTGTTGTTGGATTCTATCATTAGATGCCTCAGGCTAATAACAAGAAAGTAGCAGGAGTCAGAGTCTTAACTGGGCATCCAAGTTAGCTGGTTGTCCCATATTGACACTACACACATGAAAACTGATCTTAATACTCTTCCTCCAACAGCCTTGTTAGTTGTGATGTTTTGATTTTTATTTTTGGTGCGTGTGATGCTTTGTGAGTGTTTCTTAGAACTCCATTTCAACTTTTTAATGTTGGAATAGCAGAAGAAAATGATGAGGGGAAGACCAAAACCAGAAAAAGGAGCAAGCTAAACTCACAAATACACACATGAAAACAATCCTCAAAGAAACCAAACCCCAACAAATTTAACCAATATTGTCTCACTGGGTCATTGGAAGTTCGGGACTAAAACTTGAAGTTTTCCAGTATTGGGTAGGTGTTGGCTTTGGATTTCAAGCATTACTTTAGCTTTGTTTTTAAAAAAAGTGTTTCTCCTTACTACAAACAGGGAAACTAGTGGCTTACTTGCATTTCCCTATAGCACATCAGAATCTGTATTTTGACTTCAAGGTTTTGGAAACTTCAGAATGTAATTTAATTTGTGCTGAAAGGGGCACAATACACAACTGCAATCTGATCATAAAGCACATAAATGGCCTGCATTTAGCATCCTTTTGCAGTTTAATTATTAATGACGCTCAGAGCTGGATAGGTTTCACACTGTGTCTGGAATAGCTTATGTATACTTTTATGGATATACTTAATTTCTACTGGTACAAGGGTCTGGTGCTGTTTGTACTCTAGAGAAAGAAATAGAATCACCTCCCCATATCACACTGATGCATCTGAAGATGTTGGTAGTCTCACAAGTGTTTAACAGTCTTATGAGCACAGGCCAAAATCAAAAGCTTTCCAGGGGGAGATCTTGAGGTGTCTTCTGTGCCAACTTTGCTATGTAAGGAAAATAAAAATAGAATGAGTAGGTGTAATGGCTGCCTGTAGGAATACAGATAATGAGGACATGCTCTTACTATGAGCACTACTCATTTTTTTAGATTAGCCCAATGTTTAAGTTCATGAAAAGATATTGTCAGCATTGACCCTTAATATTATCACATACTTGTGCAGAGAAGAAACACTTTGCCATGGCTATGTCTAGCTTTGCTGCAGCTGCACTGTTCCAGCTTGATTTCTAACCTTTCCTTAACAGAAGGTGGCATTTTTAGTTTGGTGTGCATTAAAAAATGGCCTTTTAAAAGGCAGTGTGTGGACATAATGCAGACATTGAGGACACAAGCTGCATGTGGAGATAGAGCCCAGTTGCTTTGTTGCAAGCTCAGTTTCCCATTTTCTGTTTGCCTTGTGCCCTTCTAGAATAACAACGACTAAAATGGGAGAAAACTAAGCAAGGTTACATTTAACAGCAATATTGTGAAACAGCATCATTTTTAAAAGTGTTATGATGTGTATATTTGTGCAGGATGTTTGCAATTTACATGTTTTGACCAAGACCAGAGGTTGGACAACAGTGCTTTGTTACCTTGTACATCCTCCATTTGCTTCTGGCAGAAAAAACATCTGGTTTAGAATAGGACTTGCTTATTTGAACAGGTGGTTTGCTTAGTGTAACAAGAGCAATCATGCAAATTATTTTGCAGTTTGTGCATTATGCTGTTGATTTCACTCCAGACAGATAAATGGTCAGTGCCAGAAATACCAGAATAAAAGTCACTATTTGTTTGGGTTTATTTTCCCTAACAAATACTTTTTCACAACTCAAATTACCTATACAGATATGAAATGCAGCCACAGCTACTTAGATGTATTCTTCACAAAAGTATGTGTGAGGCTTGGATGTTCCTCGATAACCTTGCCTTAAGCCACTAAAATAGCTATTAAATAATTGTGGCTGCAAGGAAGGAGATGATCACCGTGCTGAAAAGCTTGAAGCTTCTTCATTGAGTGTAATATATTTTTGTTTTTTAGTGAAAGCCCACTATAAACTGGCTATGTTACGATGCACATGAACTCCCTCTCCTGTGGACTTCTTTTTTTGAGGACACACAGTGTGTTGGTTTTTAAAAAGGAACACTACTGTTCTAAGAAAATACATTATTAAGAAAGCAAAAGCACCTTGTTTGCACCTACACCTAAAATGAGCATGTATTTTTTCATGGTTTTGTTCTTAACTAGTAAAAAACAGATAATAACATCTGTATTGTACAGTAAATTCTTGTCCAAGTGTACTGTTTTGTAGGATATACTAAACATCTCAAATGTCTTTCTCTAGACCTGGATTGTCCTTGATACAGAAACACCTACATAAATGAAGGTAGGTATCATTCACAAGATGACATTCTCACCTCTCAGCATTTGGGTAGTGTGTATTGTACAGCAATCTAGACAAATGAATGTTAACCAAAATAAAATTAATGTGCATCAAGTGACTCGTTTTGTGTGTGCTCTGTCATTTTGATTCACATCAGCATTTGTAATCAATTCCACTCTTAATGTAGAAGGTGCATTTAATTTTAAGGGTGACTGGTTGTGCATGTTCTTTTTATTTGTTCTTCAGTTGTAGCTACCATCCACTCAAAATAGCACTTATTGTCCACATTTTTGAAAAACAGGAAAAATTTTAAGTGGATTGCATCTTATCTTCTTTATCTCAGCACAGTAACTTAATCTTCTCTCTTTTGTGGAAGGCTTTGGAACTCCCTGCCAGCCACAGGCACATGGGTGATGTTGATTGACCAGAGAACCATGGTGAATTAATTCTCTGTGAGGTGTAGCTGTGCAGATCCTGACTAGTTGTGAGAAAACATTTAGTAAAATGACTTCTGCAGCTCACATAAGCATTTTAACAGAGCAGCAATAGCTCTTGTGGTGGTACTTTATTACCGAACTACCATCTGGGGTCCTGAGACCCATTGTGCTTATGCTGCACAAGCTGTTCTTTCCTTAAGGGCTTCTAATGTGAATGCTGGAAGTCCACACCCATCAGAAAACACCTGTGCTGCTTATTTTAGACATGAATTTTAGGCCCTGTCTGGGGAATGCTGACAGACCACCATGTTATGTAGCTGTGAGAGACATTAAAAAAAAAAACCAAAAACCCGAAGAGCGCCTCTCCAGCTTGTAATGCACCTCACTTTCCCTCCTTCTTGCCTCCAGTATATTCAATCAAAATCTTCTTTTTTTTTCCTTCTTCTGGAAGATGTATAATTTCTGGCTTTGGTGTTTTGTAACTGATTTTGGGGAAGGATTAAAAAGACGAGGATTTTTTTTCTCAATACTGAGGAAAAGGCCCCTTCTTGAAGACATGATAGTTTGAAAATCAAACAAAAAAAATTCAATGAGTAAAAATTGCTTGTCTCAGCAAGTTATGATGGGCTCTAGGGGTCTTGGGATGTTCTTATGATAACTGTTGAGAAAAGTGGAAGACTTCCACTCCAAATTAGACTGTACTTTGAGAAAAGCATAAAAAACTGGTTCAAAATTGTTTGTGCTAGGGTAGAAGGTTTGCTGCCCATTGGTATTATCCTGGTGTTAGGGGAGAAGTCCTTGAACTCTCGTGTTTTTGGATAGGCTGTTTTCGTTGTCATGTTTTGACATTGACTAACAATTTTAATTGTTACTCAGATAAAGTCCTCTGTGAAGGAGTGAACAGAAGCCCATTCCTGACTGAAAGCAGTGTGTTGATTCATTTGTCTAGGGTCAGTTCTTATTAAGCTGAGACTGACAACTGTGTTGCTCTGTCTCCAAAAGCTTCTCACAATAGGAGTTTCCATGGTTGCTAACTGGCATCTCACAGGAACTGTAGACTGACTTTGAAAATTGAGAAGACGCCATCTTCTGCATCCTTTGGAGTGGCTTGTGTGCTGTGCAAAATGAGAACTGTTATTAATTAAATGTGACTGAAAACTTCCATACCTGCTTCAGAATATGTTTAATATTGCCTCAGTTGATCTTAGTGTCTTTAAAGATTTCTAGCTACTCATTAGAGAGTTTATGTATTGTCGGAAGCCTTTTTAAGGAAGAGTAATTTCTAATTCCTCAAGGTGGAGTTTTGTATTTGTATAAATGTGAGGAAGTGTTTCTCAGTGGAAAGGAGATGGTGTGGTCATTCAGAGCTATCCATTTTTAGAATAACATCCTTTTCCTCTACATCTGGACTTTGCTTTATTGCTTAAATTTACAATGTAATCAAGAATAGCTAATTATCCAGTTAAATTCTGATTTGTGTTTTACTGACTATTGGGGAAGGAGAAGAAAACCAAATGGGAACATCCTCAACTGTATGCTCTTGTTGGGGAGAGTTTGTGGGTTTTTTGCTTAATTGTTTCATGAAAGAGAGTTTGGAAAAGTGCTTGCAGATTTCTCTGATGTTGCTGTGCAATCATTTTTTGGAGATAGGCATGAGATTAATGGTGGCCATGGAGAAGAGTTTCCACTGCTCAGTAAAACACAATCCTCGGGACCAAATAAGTTCTTTGTGAGCAGCTGAAACCTTTTTGTGAGGCTTTCAGACAGTAGTCATCCTAAACTTTTTCTGTTCTTCACCCCCTGCCTCATGACTGTCTGAGCCAAATGAGATTGATAGTTTGAAGGTTTTTACGGTATGTTGACAAATGGTTGTGTTCACTGGGATGGTTTTATTTGTACTCTCTGAAGCTGTTACTGTTAGTAATGATTTTTTTTTTGTTGGGTATTTCCTTTCTCTTAAGTGGTATGATGTAATAATGCTGTGGAAAAGCATAATGGATGTTGGTTTTGCTGGATTGTTTCTGTTCCTTCTAAAACCAGTTGTTACAAGAGGATTAAGAATTTGTAGCCCTTTAGGAGAATTCTAAGCATCATCTAAGGACAAAAACAGTATTTTCATCTCACAGTTCTTTGTAGCACATGTTTCTTTCCTAAGAAATTAAATTATACTATTCATAGGAAAAATTTTTGATACTGCATGTAGCTTATAAGAACTTAAATATTTCCTTTCTCAATGTAAGCATTTTTGTATAATTCTATCTTTGGATTGCTGGGCCTTGAATTCATACACAAACACTTGGAGGAAAATCTTGGCAGTGCCTCTTTTGAAATAAGTTAACAAATTAAAGGATAATATCTTAATCAAACTCAAGTTTGAGCTACCTGAGACTTAGTGCAAGTATGTCCTTGTTTGCATATTTCTTTCCACTTAGTTTTCTAATCAACACCTTTTGCCACACAGTTGAGTGGAAGAAAATTCTTATGTGCATGATGAATACTGAGAGGGCAAACTACATAAATTTTCTGTCACTAGCTGTGTTCTTCTCTCAAAACAAATCCTTGCATTTATGAGAACCAAGTTCTTTCCAATGCTACAAAAGGTAATTGATGCTGGCAAAATAATTCAAAAATTACTGGCAGTGCAGGAAACAGTCATAACAGCCCAATTTTGTATCTTGTTTTTCTAATTAAGTTTTCATGAAACCAGTTTCTTTTCTGAAACTGCAGTAAACTGTGGAACATATTATGTTCAATACTTTAAAGCTTGTTAAGCCGTACACTTTGCTGTTGCTTGTAGTGAGTGGCAAGAAACACAAATATTTTTGAATATTCAACCTAGTTAGTCTGGAATTGTCTCTTGTGATTTTTTTTCTGTAGAAAGCAAGTCTAGGGCAATGACATACTTTTCAGGTGCTCATGAAGTTACTCAAGATGAATCCGGGTCTCTACCTCTAGAAGGATTCTTCCTTAAATTTCGGTACATTTAAGGAACATGCAATATACAATATACAATGCTGTGTATAGGACTTGGAGATGCAATTCACATTCTTAGCAATGTGTCTGAGGATTTCTGCTGTGAATTTTGGAAGTGGGACTGAGATGATTATCGGGGCAACAGTATTATGTAATGTTAAATCAGTGATGTACCATGTATTCTGCCTCTTTCCCCCTCCATTTCTCTTTAAGCCAGAAACTAATTTGTAGGAAGTATTGACTTAATCTCCTCTGAATCTATGTCCCCAGCACTGTGTGCCAGTTCATGAGGGCAGACTGTCCAGACTCAATCAGATTTAGAAACTAATACAATTACCACTAGGTGAAAATGTTTCCATTGTATTGAATGAAGGCTGTAGATTCCGAAAATGGCTTAGATTTTTATAAGTAAATCAAACTTTTTTGAAACTGTCTTCCTGATGTCACTGGTTAATGGTATAGGAGGTGTATATCACATAGATTGTTCTTAAATTTTAGGAAGTACTTTCTCTTAGGTTTTACCCCAAAAAACTTACGAAGTCTGTCAGACCACCTGCTACAAGCGGATGATTTTGCTTGAGAAAGATGCTGGGAAGGGAATCAAGCTTCTTCCAGAGGACTGAATCCTTGAAGTTACAGACAGAAGAGCAAAGAAGTCTTTGGAGACTTGAGGATAGGACATGGTACTTTGCACATACACAAAAATGAGCACAAATGGGTGTGAAATTATCAGAAATAAGTGAGTAACTTCAGAAAGGAAGGCAGAAGACTGTAGTATGCTCCCATTGGTAGTGGCAAAGCTTTACAGGGTTTTGAATTCAGAGCGGGATGTTACTGAAAATAAAACTTATGTTAAGTAGTTAAGGCTGATTGCCTCTCCCAAATCAGTTATTCTAGTGATTTGGTTTTCCATTAAATGTTGAATCCCAGAAACTTCTTTTCAATAAAACTCCTCTGAGCTTTAATAGCTTAAAATTGTAAGAGACGTTTACTCATCAAGTGAATAGAGAGTGAAATCTCAGTTTGAGCTGCTTTTAATTATCTTTTTGGTTTGGTATAAGCAATGATTTTTCAAAGCTGCCAGGCAATAGGGAACAACTGGGGGCATCTTGTGGAATAGCCAGGGTAGAATGCCTTTGATTAAAAGGGAGGGAAGATGGACTTTGCCTAAAATGGATATGCTGACTTTTTAAATAGAAGAGTGTTTGCTCTTTAAAATACTTCCACCTGCCTTCCCCTGCAGACAGGTTATATGTCTGTTTTGCATTAATTTGAATTGCAAACCGCAGCTGCTGCTATATACCATGCATCCAGAAGCTAAACCTTAGCTCTTCCTTTATTCTAGTTGTCCTTGAAATATCCTGCTGTCTCATGTTCCCTTTCTTGATTTCTGATAAACCTCTGAATCATTTGTCAGTTTCTGAAGGTTTTCTAGGAGTCTCCTTAACTTTCTTTGATTTTTTTAAGTTCTCTTCTTGTATTTCATTATTATCTCCCGTATTGATTTCTAGTCACAACTCCTGTATCTTTAAAATCTAGCAAATTCTGAAAAATGGTGCCTTCTGTGGAGCTTGTTCTGTATGTGCAATGGTTTCCTGAGCATATCTTAATTCGGTAGTCCAGCTCTTTTGTTCTGTTAGTATATCCTGCATGCTTATAACCAAGATTTTTCTTAACCTTCTGCTGTTTCCCATGTATGAAATCTGTGTTTGCATTTACGCCCACACAAAATCTGAGTTAAAGCTAATGCAGTATGTGGAGTGTTTAAGTGGTGTACTTGCGTGCTCCTTGGTGAGGAAATAACTTTGAGAGGGAGGTGAGTGTAACACGCATGTGTTGTGGGCATGGTCCTGGCACACTAGGCACTGATAATGAGAAACCCCCTGTTCACACCAGAATTAACTCATGCATGCTACAATTCTGTCTTGCTGATTAAGAATAACAAGGTTAAAAATCTAGAAATTCATGATCTTTAAAAAAGTCCATATATGGACTTGTTGATTCTGAGACAGAGTAGGGTTTTTTTCCCATCCACTTTTTACTATAGCTACATGAGCTTGTGTAGGGTCAGTGCCCCTGTGTGGGTATGATGGTGCTAGCAGGGTTTACACCTATGCAGTTTGGTTTAGGAGAGCACCTGGAATACAAAAAGGTATTCTTTTTGTCTCCTGTCATTTGAGTAGCCCATACTGTTGTCTGAAATGCGCTTGTACTTGTTTCATTCTTGCTACGTATAAATACTCCTGAGCTCCAGCACCTTCACTGTCCTGTACATTTTTGAAAAAGAAGGCTGTCTATAGGTCTTAGAGAAAAAAAAAAAAAGATATTTGGATGTTTCAGTTTCTAAACCAGAACACATCTGTTCTGGGGCAGATTGAGGAGCATTGTGAATACTCTGGAGTAATCTGTTTAAATAGAGTGTGATCTTGGTGAATTAGGAACACGAACTGCAATCAGTGTAAAATTTAATAATGCAAATATGAAGCAGTTAATGTAGGAAAGAATAATCAAGTGGCCTGTTGGAACTAGAGGAACAAAAACCAGATGAGAGAGCAGTAAGTATGACATGAAGATGTTTAATGCAGTAAGTGTTGAACATTGCATTGCTATGAGATGCTGGGAGAACATGCATGGAGAAGTGTTTAGAGGTTGTGCAGTTGATTAGCATCCTTGTGAATGCAAGTGTTCATATCTGCTTTTTTGTATCAGAGATAGGCAAGCTAAAATTTCTGTATCTTATGTAAAGATATTTTGACTAGTATTAGCAGTGATTGGCTGGCAATACCATAAGCAAAGGTTGAGAGAGAAAAAGTATCTTAAGGGATGAAAGAGGAAGAACAGGGCTATTCTAATTGGCTAAGGATGAGGAACTTGAACTTTTTTTTTTTTTTTTTGGTTGAACTTAACAGCAAATAAACTTGAGGTGAACATTCAATATATGTAGTCTGGACATGCCAAGCAATAGGTAAAGTCCCTCTGGGGCTTTGTTCCTATAACAGAAGACTGAAATGAAATAAACCCTTTCATAATCATTTATAGGTATTCCAGTAGTAAATGTGTGATATTTTGAGTTAAAGTATTTGTTAAAATGAATACATTTACTCAAGAACTTTTGTTCTTGACAAAAAGTGATTCAGTTGAATTTCTGTTTAATCAGACAGTTTCATTAAGACATGAGCAAGAAATAGTGCTATGAAGCTAAAATCAGTTTTAAAACATTTACTGAGTTTTAAATATGGGACCAAAAGAACAAACTGGTAAAGATTTATAGGAGTTGTTACAGATTAATGGTATTTGTAGGAATGTCACCTTGCTAAGAAATGCTTTCAAACAAAATTATATTGCAGCTTGATTTAAATCTTATTTAAGCAGCAGTATTTAAATGAGGTGGCCTGGTATAGAGCCTGCTGTGCTTTATCCTTTGGTTGTTTGTGGGGGGAGGGAGGTGATGAGAAGGAAAAGATGAGAATTTCTTTTCTCTGGCAAGTCTTCAATGACACTGTAGGAGGAGTAGCTTTTAAATGTGGCATCCCTGTAAAAAACTAACCTTTCCATCTGCAGATGGAGGAGGGTTGTCCTAGAAAAGAGAATCAAGCTCTGGTTTCTCTTGTGCTGAGTCCAACTGAATGCCAGTCATTTTTCACAGCATTGAGTAGGAACTGTTCTCTTAAATGTTACAGGAGGAGGAGGAGGAGAGGAACAACTGAATGTCAGTTTGTACCACTGTAGGACGAGGAAAGCTTTAATAGGGCTGCTTCACTCATAGGCAAATAATCAGAATGATCACTGAAATTGGAGGCGGGTGCTCTAAAAAATGGTGGATAGTTGAGGCCCTTCACCACTGCTCCCAGTTCCTCCCCTGGCCAGGAGTTTCAAACTGTGCATCTTCTCCTGCTGCTGCATCAAAACAGGAACATTAGGATTATTATGTAGTCCTCAAGATTACCCTTTTTAAAATTTTTAAAGAAGTCTGTCATGAATTCTGAAATCCTGAAGTGACAGGCAGCTTTACAGCTCCAAATTTTCTCCCCCAGAATAACCTAGGTAGAGTGTGTGGGAAGGTTTTATATCCCAAATCAATGGTAGTCTGTCTGTACAGTAAGTGTTTCTGTTCTTTGGGAACAAAGCCTCACTAAAAATGTGTACCAACTTTCCTTAGCTTTATTCTGTATTATTTGAAATTACTCCCTGGAAATAAGCCTTTAAACTTAGTACCAAAAAACCTCCAAGATAAGGAAAGGTATCAAGTCATTTTCAGCTTGTCAAGTAGAGCTGGAACAGTTTTTCAAGGTGAAGTGGGTGTGTGCTGCATTAGAAAGAACAAAGATTCCATTTCTCCACCTTTGCAGTCCTAATCAGTGTTAGGCAGAAAATGATGGATAACAGACAAATGGGACACTTATGGAAAATAAGACCAAGACATTTTAACTTCAGCAAGGTGTACATAATTCATTTCTAAATTAGTATATAATCTCAGTCACTTAAAGGCATGTAGAGAAAGGTTTGGTGATTGCTAAATAGTGGGCATGATGTTGAGCATAAGACTAGATAATTGCCCTCTGTGAGGGTAGATAATAGACTGAAAGAGAGAGGACAATATAAAGTTGTTGTAGATGATGCTAGTAGACTGCAACAGTGAAGCTAAATACAGCACAGAGGAGCAGTATGGAGAGAAACAACTGTAGAAAACAGCACAGGGCTACTGAAGAGACATGAAAAGATGACTTGCCTTTTACACAGGAATTTCTATTAAATGTAAGTCAGGAAAAGGAACCAATTTACAATTCCGTGAAACTCACAGGAGCCCTGGGAGTAGAAGAGGTCTTGGTAGTCACTGTGGGGGGAAGAAGCAGCTGTCTCCTGGCAAATCCCAAGTAATGCATCCCACAGGAGGAAGAGAGGAATGACTCTAGATCCTAGAACAGTAGATGCTCCTTCGTTTCCAAAAACATAACAAGTAATTTGGAGAGTTATCTGTCATCAACATAAGCTGTGATATATCCAAGTATTTATGACATATTACAAGTGAATTTGGTGAATCTGTAGGTGAAGCTAAATTTTTATTTTTTGAATAAAAAATTTAGGAGACAAAAGGTTTGGTGACTGAACTTTGATTTGTCTTGTTAGTGGAGCCATAATTTGAGTTCTTCTTCCCTTTAGGCATCTATGTTCTGCATGACTTTAAAATATTCTGTAGGCTTAATGTTCTCAGCCGTCCTTTCTCAGAAAAAAATGTAAGTGCTGTGAATAATTCCATTCTGAGTCAACTGGTTAATGCTAACAAGTGTCAGGCATTGTGACACATCCTGCAATAGAATAGTCAACTAAATTAACCAGGTTTTTTTGGTATTACTCTCATTCATAAAAATTTTGTGAAGAATTTCTTCAGACATCATTCACTTGCTTTTAAATTGTTTTACAGAGAAGCAAGACCATCAGCTATTTACTAAGGCTGAACAAACTGTACTCTTCATAGTGTTCTCTCTTCCTATAGGGAAGATGTTATCCTATAGGGAAGGGGCAAGGAAGCAAAGAGAAGGTTGGCTTGGGGTTTTTCTTTCCTTCCCCCAATAAATGTAGCTATTTCCTGAACAAGGGTACAATTGATCTACACTTAAAAGAGACTTTTTTTTTTTTTCTGGACCTTGCGTTAGTTCAGGCTTCATTTCTTGAGATGTCTGCATCAATCTGTGCTACTCTGTAATTTTCCCATGTGGGAAGGGCAGGTTGGAGCTCTTCCGTGTGTTTATGTACATAAACACTCACAATCCAACATGCACATCAATTCTCTCGAGAACAAATAAGGAGGTAGAATTTTTTTTTTTTGTTTCTTCCAGTTGATGCTGTCTATGGAAAAAACCCCTGTGCTATCCCAGTTACTTGTTTCACCCTCCATTTTCTCCCTACCCCTTGTTATTATGGGTCAGATTTCCCTCAGATTTGTGAAGTTTGGTTCATCTGAGAACTAGTACTGAGGAAAGCCCATCTGGACTAGTCCTTCAACTATGACAGATGGCTTTATAAGGAAATGGTTTCATATATGGCATAGCATGTACAGCTGTCTTTAGAGAGGAAAAGGTTGTTGGAAATTTTGGGTTGGTTCTTCCCTGATCTTGCTCTGTCACTTAAAAAGTAAAACAATCTGCCACTTGCTTAAAATATTTGCTGAAATCTTTTTGGGCTGTGGAAAAAATTGTCACCAACACACTCACTATTTTACCATTGCTACTTGCTACTGATCTCTAGAGATACAGGAGCACGTTGCTCTCATGTGAAAATCTGAAAGTCCTTATTTTCAGAGAGACTGGGCTAATGTTTGTTACTACCTATAGAATCACAAAATCATTTAGGTTGGAAAAGCCTTTTAAGATCACCAAGTTCAACAATTAACCCAGCACTGCCAGGTCTACCACTGAACCAATGTCCCTGACTGCCTTTTAAATACCTCCAGGGATGGTGATTCCACCAGTTCCTTGGTCAGCCTATTCCAATTCTTGACAACCCTTTCTGTGAAGAAATTTTTCCTAATATCCAATTGAAACGTCCCCTGATACAACTTGAAGCCATTTCCTCTAATCCTATCACTTTTTACCTGGGAGAAAATACTGGGAGAGACTTATTACCTGGGAGAAAGACCACCACGTGCCTACAACCTTTTTTCAGGTAGCTGTAGAGAGCAATAATCACCCCTGAGCCTCCTTTTCTCCAGGCTAAACATTCCCAACTGCCTCAGCTGCTCCTCATAGGTCTTGAGTTCCAGACCCTTCCCCAGCTCCATTGTCCTCCTCTGGACACACTCCAGCCCCTCCATGTCCTTCTTGTAGTGAGTTGCCCAGAACTGGATACAGGATTTGAGGTGTGGCCTCACCAGTGCCGACTCCAAGGGGACAGTCACTGCCCTGCTGCCCTGGTCCTGCTGGCCACACTATTGCTGATCCAGGCCAGGATGCCATTGCCCTTCTTGGCCACCTGGGCACACTTGCTGGCTCATGTTCATATGCATGTTGGCCAAAATGTTTCAGAATAAGAAAGGATCCTTAATCCATTGGATGTCTCTTAGAATTGGGAATGAAAAAGTTGTAAAAGTAAGCAGTAAACTGTGTTTATAACAACAGCTGCCTTCTTCCAATAAATTAATAATTCAGTGAAAAACTGGACATGCAACATTTTCTGTGGGTAAACTGAATTCATGTAGGTGGTAAAGAATGGATTTTTCACTCACTTTTTGGAAAATGTCTTCAAAGTATAATGCTATCAGATATCTAGATGCAATTGTACTGACTGGCTCCATGAGGTGATGGGATGTTAAAGATGACTTATTACCAGACTGTGGCTTCAGTAGAAGAAAATATAGGAGTGTGTAATAGAGAGTATATCTTTACCTACCTCTTCAAGAAGCAGAGAATGTGCAATGATGTATTTCAGTGAAAAAAAGTTAACAGCTGACAGGGTAATAAAAACTTCTTACACAGGTTGTAAAAAGCAAAGAATGTATGCTACCCACCTTCTTTGGCTCTTTGCTAAGGTGACAATGCCTCTGACTCTTTAAGGCATCAGAATAGACAAGCAGTTGAAGTACAAAGCTATTTCTGAGATGTGTGAGAAACTCATCCAGCTGTCTTATGCTTCTGTCAAGAGAATTTGATCTGCTCAATGCGTGATTAAAAGAACTCAAATTCTTTGTGTCTTGTTTGATATTCCCGCATTTCTCTAAGGACAACTCAAAAGTTTTGGTATCTATGTTAGAGCAGCATAGTAGAGAGAAATTCATAGGCAATATTTGGTGCACCATCCCTTCAAGTGATAAAAATTAAATTTTAACCTCTACTTACTTCTAACCCTCTGGAGGACCTGTATGTAGTACTTTTCAGGTTCTGAGGGTGAGCCTGTCTGTGTTGGAAAGTAGGCTCTTGGTGTGTAATACTATATGCTAGAGAAACATCTTCCAAGACCTTACAGCTCAAAAATTATTTCACTATTCCATGAAAATTAATGGAATCTGTGCAGAATTCATTTGTTTACATAATAGTTAAGGTGTTAAACTAAGGGAACTCTTGGACTTGTGCAGTCAGAATGCATCTTTTTGGTTTTGTTTATAATTTGCAAGAATGGATTAATGTGCATTTCTCCAGAGCAGCTGCTTTCTTTTAGCTGCACTGTGTTTTACACACCTGACAATCTTGGTGATAATCACCACTGATAAAACTGGCTTTCACAGTTCATTGAATAGCTGAGCATGAGTGCAGTTGTGTGACTGATTCTTGATTTGCAGAAAGCATCAAGAGGATGCATTTTCTTTTAAACTGCTGATGTTCTGGTTTAGTTTCTCGTGGAAACAGTCTGTGGACTATTTATTTAAGTCCTTGCCTATTATGGTTTGAAACTATAGGTCTGCTTAAGTCAAACTTGAAAGAGCAATTGAGATTTTCAAGCAGTTCCAATCACTTTGAGGAATTTTATGGCTGAGTAAAATAGACTTGGGTTGTTGCCCTCAGTGCTGCAAGTGGACTTTTTGCCTTGAGGCAGTGAGGCAGCCAGGATGCCTGTCACTGGTGCTGTGTTTGGCAGAAGTCAGATGGTCAGTAAACAAAGAGTTGCTACCTAACCTGAACTCTGTGGGGATGTCATGGTGAATCAGAGAGGGCTGAGGCATGGCAGGAGGAAGATCAATCCTGTGCTCATTGGTGAGAACTTGCCATCAGTGAGTTGCAGTCTCTCAGCAAATGTATGCAGGCTCTCCTCATCTCTGTCTATGGAATATATCATTCTGAGGAGTTAAGTTGCCTGGCTAGGCAGATGAATGAACTAGTTTTCTCTTTGAAGAGAGAACTTGTTGTCATATTGGTTTCCTTTCCTGGGAAATGCAGCATGTGGTCGGGTTTTCCCCACCTTGTTCACTGCTAAAAATGTATGCCTTGAGCGTGCTCTCCACATGTGCACATACACATAATGTAACTGTGGTTAGAATGCATTCAGCAGAAGGCTATCTTTGGCACCTAGGTACTAAAGAAAATATTTTCTACTAAAATTTACAAATTAATAAGAAACTCAAGTGAGCCATGATTACAGCATTGTTCTGCCTTTTCTCTGTGTTAACACTTGTTTTATCTAGCGTGCAGATATTCTGGGCACACTCTGCAACAGTTGTTTTGTGCCATTTTCCCTCAGTCTCCCTCTTGCCTGAAAGAGAAAACACTGGCTGAAATGGAAAGTGTTCCTGTTGAACTGCAGTATAAATCTTCAGGTGTATTTGCCAGCTTGAACCAAAAGGAGAAATGGGCTACTGGCTGCTGATGCAATGAAATGTTAGCTCTGTATAAGTCCAATTTTACAGAAATAATGAAAATTGCAGCTAGTAATTTAGTATTTTCATTTCTAATTCTCTTAATGGTGGGAACGCTGCAGGAAGTAATATGGAATATACCCACCCTATTTAGGATTGCCTTTATAGTTGCTTTGTTTCAGAGTTTTTATAAATTAGTCTCTCCAGTTTCCGTGGCAACTCAGTTGTCTGCATTGGTTGCCAAGAAACAGCTTCTGCTGCACAAAGGGCAGGGACACTGCTAGAGAGTGATTTCATTCTTGGCACTAATAGGTAGTGGAAGCGAAAGCTTGATATTCCATGGAGTGTGGCCTCCATATTGACTGTTAGAACTTTATTTTCTTAAAAGTGTAATTGAGGTGTTGGTTTCTTTACTGTAATTAAGCCATCACAAACCTCCTGTTATACACAACTACAGGATTCCTGTGGAAAGATGTATTAGTTGCATAGACATAAAGCACTGGAAAATGAATGTTTTGAGAACAGTTTAACCAGCCATACAGTAAATTGTGTGATTCTCTGGTTAAAACATTAATTGTTTTTACAATAAGTCCCAATTCTGTGACTTGCAATCAGCAGTTAAATGTTCTCCTTCTACATACCCCAGCAAAGACAGGATTAAAAGTGAGCGATGTTAGAATAACTCTTGGACACATGGCTCCCCGGGCTCTCTGGAGCTCTAAAAGTTTATTCTTGTTTGACCTCTGGTAGAACTACAATCTGGATTCCCATCTGATCTTTCTTTTAAGAAGCACAAACTGACACCTGTCATCAGTTCTCTAAAATGAATGCAGACAGAGAGATCATATTGTGAGTCATGATTCTGCATTACTGTAAAATTTTATTTTTGAGGCTGCCTTCCTGCTGTCAGTTCTATGGCTGTGAATTTCCGAGTGCATGGTCTCAAAGTAACTAAGAAATTAATTTGGAATTCGTTAAAAATAATACAAATATTTGCAAATGAGAATACTCATTTGCCTTTTAGTTTTGTAAGTGGTAGTCAGGATAAAATATTGTACATCACACACAGACATACTAATAAATCCTCTTCTGTGAAAGAGAGAGAATTGGACACTTCCTCGGAGACTGATGTAGATACAGAAATCGGGTCTTTTGATCTTGGTATAGAATCTGCAGCTCAGCTCTAGTCTGCCTCCTCTCATGGATTCCCTAATGAAGGACCATGACTGCACAGTGTTACATGAGTGCTACTCATCGCTGGGGTTTGAGTCAATCAGTCTTGAATAGCTCCTTGAATAGCTGCAAGGAGACAGAGTTCAGTAGTATAACACAAAGTAGTTTGTTATATGCAGAAATACAGATATTCTTGTGAAGGAGAAAAGCTGTTTCATAGCATTGTCTGTCCACAGGTGTTTAAGAAAAGAGGCCAAAACCAGTTGTTTTCCTTTGTACCTAAAATGCCAGGAGTCTTGAATTTCAAGGGAGCTTACAAAGTACAAGGAAAAGCTGAGCAGTTAGAAATTTGATAACACCTATAGTTCTATGGCTTAGACTAAAAGCTGCATTACCTGTAGCCACTTTGCTTTCCCAAGTACTGAGCAAGGTACAGCCTCTTAAGATAAGTGTTGCCAAAAAGCACCTTTATTACTTTCTAGGTTTTGGACACTTTAAAAGTCCTTTGCCACACAATACTAACCCTCCTATGTGAACTGGCATGCCTACAGTCTAACTTTCAAGAGTTCTTGTGGACTTGATTTAGCTTAGTTTAGAAATGCATTTTTTGAAAAAATGGAGTTAAGTCTCTGAAGCCAAGTTGGTGACTCTCCATGGTCCTCTCCACTTGATGGATTACTAAGTGATGTGCAGCTTTATCTCTGACTTCTGTTATCACAATTATTACTGATTTTTAATTTTTTTTTAGTTTCTAGTATAAGTGCAGAAGTGCTCAAACCTTTCCTGTGCTGTTGTGATAAAAATAATCTGTTGTTTCATAGTGAGAATGTTTGTCAGGTAAGTTACAGAGCAGTGAGCACAGATAAAACTACTGGAAATCAGAGTGAACAATAACTTTAATTAATAATCTGTTTGAAAAGCTGGATGCCAGATTTCAGGTATGGCATACACCTTAAGCAAACCAGCTGCATTTTGCAAGTTTGGAATAAACCAGTGGTGTGATAGTGGTATTTCATAGGGCAAAACAGTGTCTTCAACCACCTTTTGCTCCTAGTTTGCTGTAATCTGAAAGCTTTGAATAGAGAAGATGAGTGCCCTGGAAAATAAAGGAGGAAGTTGCCTATACTTTAATGAATACCATAAATAGCAGCCTGTTCTTTGTACTTGCTCTCTCTTTCAGATACTTAATTTCATGATACAAGCCCTACAGTGTTCTTTAAAAATCATTTGGGTATTATTAAGTGGGGAACATTAAATTCTCTTTCTGCATAATGTACTTACAATAACTTGCAGTTGCCCAAATAGCTTTACAAGTCACTTGAGGCATGATTTACCTGAAATTTATATAAATCAATTAGATACTAAAACATACTTAATGTAAAAGTTATAGCAGGACTGATAAAATCCAGGCAACAAGATTAAGTATTTGACCTAAACTTGTCCTTTTGAACCAGATTCAGGGCAGCACTCGAGCTGTAGACTTAAGGAGATGCTCTGATGTTGTAATCTCCAGCCAGACAGGTTGATTGAAGAGTCAGTGATCACTGTTTAAATATTTATTTAATAAGGAAGTTTGTTATAAATACCATTTACAAGACAGCAAATGACATTGCAATACAAGTCAGTGCTACCTTCTGAATTATTATTAGATCTTTATGTAAACAAGATCAGTCATGCATATTGTACAGAACCTGGCTGAACTGCAGATTTTTTTTCTTCCTCCTCTTACATAACAGTCTTTAAAATCCTGATTTGATACAACACGTCCACACAAATGTTTTATGTAAAATGCACGTCCTATATTCCATCTCTCTTTATTGCCTACATTGCCAAAATTGAGCAAGCTACTGAATACACACATGAATATAAATTTCTAAAGAAGTACATATTTTTGCTAGCTCTGCAATGGCCAGAAAGAATCTATTCCAGAAGAGGGCTTGAATTGGAAAAAAATACCTAGGTTTGTGCCCCTTAGATGAGATGGGGCTGCTCTAGCTGATGTAACTTGCTGATGTCTGGTGTGCTCACACTGGCAGGATGTGCTTCCCACCTGGCTGCAGCTCTGCAGCTCTCAGCACAAAAACTGCATCAGCCAGCCCTATCCTGATTCCTCCCCCCAGCTTTTGGTACCATCAAAGTGTTCTTGTTTTTATCCAGAGTTGGAGAGTGCCTCTGTTCAGTAGTCCAGTTTTCTAATAATTCAGTCTCATAGGAAGGAACTGAATGATGGTTTTAAGGTGTTTGTGCAACGTAACAAAGCTTACAGTCATTCCAGTCTGAGGTAAGAACCAGTCTCTTTTTACACTGCCTCCCAAGTATCTGGGAAGAAAAAGAGACACTGAATTAAACCATGACTATTTCACAGCACATCTTAAAATTCAAAAAACTAAAGCTGAGCTGCAGTCTGTGCCATGTGCTGGAGCTGAGCTGTGAGAAAATTCTGTAAGCATAGTAATAATATTGCCTTAAGAAAGGCATTCAGACCAAATAAGTAACTTCCTAGAAATCTCCTTGGGTAGATTTCCCCATAAAGGTAATTCAGAAGAATGTTATCGCAGAATTGAGACTCTTCTGAAAAACCAATAAAAAACAGCAGGTGACTGGAATTTAATTTAGTAAGTTGTCAGTACTTGCTGTCTAGAGATCTAAATAATGTACCATTAAAAGAAAATTACTCTCATACAATATTGCTGTTGATTTAATAGACATTGACATCAGTTGTGTGATATGGCAGAGTCTATACACTTAACAGGTTGTTAACCTTTTTTAGCCTTTAATGATTAGTCCAGTGGAGCCTTGTGTTACAAGAAATTAAGGATATAATATTGTGTTGACAGTATAATACAAAAAAAGGCACCGAAAACTACCTGTTTCATTCAGCTCCTGAAAAGGGACTCATGCTTTCTTTAGTCACAGCCTGGCTCTTCAGATGTTTGGATTTTGGGGAAACTGTTTTGCCTGCATTTCTGCATGAGTTGATGAAAATCTCATGAGCCATCCTTAGATTTATATTTTAGAATATTTTTTTCTTTGTCTGTTCTGCGTGCTGCCTTGTTATTTAAGGCTCTGCAAAGGTGTGGTGAACTTCTGTATTATTCTATATTAAAGGACCTTCTGTTAGCTCCTTAAACCAAGCCTTCCAAATGAATGCATATAGGTAAGTGATGGTCTTGCTCTTTTGAACTATCATGTAGTGATGCTGATGTACCTTTTGACCTACTACTCATTTTCCTACCATTTTATTTAAACAGTAACTAATATTTGGTTTCATGAAGCTATTAAGCTATTATTCTGATTAACAGAGACAATTCATAGTAAATTGGGATGCCCTCAGGAAGATAAGGGGCAGGAGGACATAAATTTATTTCCGTAATATAAACTTGTGCAATTTTTGCCTTTGGGACTTTTTTAATATATATTGTGAGGCCTTAATGGCTTTGGCTCATTAATCACACAAGCTACATCTAATAGCAGTGACAGTTAAAACACACACAAGGAGAGAATGCTTCCTAAGGGTTCCAAGTTGGCTTAGGGGTATTAAGTCTAGTTTAGTTCAGCTTCCAGAGTTTATTAAAGTGTATGTATGGGGGAAAGCACCAGGATAGGGTATCATACTGCTGGGTTTAATCACTCAATCTAGCACTTCTAGATTGCCCACAAACCTGCTGCTGTGGTTGAGGGATCGACAGATGATATTGATAGTTTTTGTGCCCTCTTTGAAAGGGAGCAGAGAAGGGTTGCAGTAATCACCGAACTTCAGAGATACTTGTTTTCTTTTCAACATGCACAGGCTTGGCTATATTTTCACAGCAGTGGCAAGAGCCCATCCTGTGATTTGAAAAGGAAGTTATATTTATTATTCACAGTTGTTTTCAAGGGGGAGTATTGCAAGAAATGAGTTTTTCAGACAAAATGCTCCCTTTTCTCATTGGCCCTTGTGTCTGAAGTTGATGGATTTTTTTAAATTGTGCTTTAAAATTTGAAGAGGAAGCTAAACTGGTACACTGGCTGAGTTTGCTGAAGTTTGTAAGCAGCAGGGTAGTCCCAGGGGCTATGCTGGGAAGCCTTCTTAGGTGTGTCTGCTTCTGCATCTTAATAAGCACTGCTGAAAGAGCTGAAGCCAGCTGCGGGCAGTCCCTGGGAGGGATGAGTTTTGGATTCTGTTCACCATCAGCAAGTGACAGTTTTGGAAGGCTGGTGTTGGCTCAGGCCAGAAGCCCAGTGTTGAAGAGCTATGAATGGCACAATGTTTTGAGCCAGCTGGATGTCCCTTGACAAGGTGTCTGCCACTGCCTCTGGTGTTTGGGATAGTCATCCTTAGAGGGTATTTTGTGAGTTGAATTACAAGGGTTATGTGTATATCTTTAGAGTCTGAGTTTTAATTAGTTGGTTTACAGTTTCTTAGTTGCTGATACTAGAAAGGGGGAAACATTTTAATCTGTTACTTTGTGTATTGAATGTAAGTCATCATGTTTCTCCATTAAATCAATAGGTTGTTTTATCTAGGAAAGATCTCTTTACAATAACTCAGCCTTGATTTGCCTTTGATCTACGCATCAAACCATTATGCTTCTCTTGGTTGCTTTCTCGTGATTGCTGTATAACATTTTGAGAATTCTAGTGCTGTGAATCATTATTTGGCAGGTACATGGAGAACTACAGGATCTAGCTGAAAACTAACAACTTTCCACATCCTGCTGATCTTGGCCATATTGCAGAACAGTGGTGGTCTCTTGTACTTAGGACTTCTGAGTCCTATGTCATATTTAGACAAGCTTTTAATCTTTGTTTTGGGCTTATTGTCAGAAAAAAATATTTGTATTGAGTAAAGTGTTTGTGCAATGTATTAATGTATAATGTCTTTTGTTGTATTGGTCCTCATGTAAAACTCCAGGGCAAGAAGCTGTTTATTTTAGTGAGGCTACTTTCCCAGCATTCAAATGCCAAATGATACCAATCTCTTTTATCTCAGACAGTTGAAAATGAAAGACGAAAGAATCACGATCAGCTTACAAAGTGGTATGCTTATTCAAAAAATTAAAAAATACATGAAACTTTCACTTCCTTTCCCTGTCACCCCCTTGACCCCCTGCCTTTTTTTACCCCTCCAGATGCTCTTCCAGACTTTCAGCTGGGAATGGCTAATAGTTGCCTGGTACTGCACACTGTATGCTGAAATCTAAATTGAGCAAGTATTGCATAATTGCCTGAGACCAGAAGCAGGTGCTTTGGGGAAAATACCAAATATTACATTATTCCTGATTAAAATTTTGGATTGGGAAGGATTTAGGTTCCCCCAAGTGCAAGCTAGGATTACGATCTGAAAAAAAAAGCTTTGTGCATGTGCAGTGTCAAAATGAAAACCATATGTAATACTACAGTGCCTTGAAACAATTGTAACTGAGAACATGTGAGCCTACAGTAGAGTTTAAAATGTGTGTAATAAGCATGGTGTGTTCTCTTCTCTCCTACTGGTAGATTAACCCTTGATGCAAGTTCACTCCATAAAGCAATTTGCAGTTTTACAAGGCTTCTTTGTCCCTCATCTCCAAATATTATTAGCTTTTGACTTTATTTCAAAGTTTATCCCCTCTTCCTAGGGCTTCTCTAAAATTTTGCTCTAGAAAAAGAAAGTGAGTATCCAGTCAGAAAAAAACCACTAGAGATTATAGAGGTTTTTAAATGATAACTTTAGGGTGCACTAGAAGTAAATGCTTATCTGGCAACACTGTTTGCAAACAGATTTGGTGGCTAATGCAGGAGACATCAAATCTTCTAGTTAATGGCCTGTAAACTAATGGTTAGGCTTCTCTGCTGCGAGGCAGTGTGGAATTTGTGGGACTCCTGTAGCTACTTTTCAGAAACACCTTTACACTCTTGGAAAGATTGTAAAAGATGTTCATGTGTAGTTAGCTGCCTGCAGCTAGTATTAATCTGAAAGCCTTATTAGGTGCTTAACAGCATCATTAGCTGCCTAAATACCTTTAAAACTGTCCATCTTTGCCAAAAGGATCACAAACCTTGCTGGATATATCTTCTAAACTCAGCTCTAGTGCTCGGGCTTCTCAGCCTGTGCTAAGACAGGTAATGTCGGTAGGAAGTGCATATAGGTGAAACTAGACACTATGTGATGGGCTTTTTTTCAGGGTGTACTTCACAGGGAAACTGGGGAAGGTAAATGATCTGCAAGTCTCAAAAGAGTTTGTCAAATAGCTGTTTCAGTGAGCCATATAAAAACTTCCCTTCAGAGAAGGAAGTAAGGAAAGCCAGTAGGGAAGTGGGCTGGCCTTGGAGTTTCAGTTCAGTTCCTAGCTCTGCATCAAACATTCTGAATGCATGTGCATCACACTTTGTTTCTGTAATAGGGACAGGAACTGTCTCTAACCTCCTGCTTAACATTGTCACCATAACAAAAGATTCCTAATCTTAGCAGCAACATAGTAAAATAAAAATAAGCGATTTTCAGAAAAACAGAGCATAGGGCTGAGGAGGAGAAGCTGCTTAATACAGAGGGACCTAGGGTAGATGCTTGATTTTGTGGTGGCTTCCATTGGTTTCTACCAAGCAATTCCTGGAATAATCTGAAGTCTTCTGTCCTACAGTTCAGCTTCTCTGCTCTGTTGTGCACCTTCCCAGCCTTTCTCCAGAGCCTCAACTCAAGCATGAATGAGCATTGCATCCTCTCTACTACACAAACTGCCTTAGCATATAACTTAGAAGTTATATGTTGTCTTAAGCAATGAATCACTTCGTAATTTTTTCACTGTACATTAAGATTTATAATCAATCCCTAACCATTATTTGACAAATCAACACATCATTGGACCATTTGCAGAGATGTTTGCGGGAGAAATATCTTTTAATATGGAAAATGAGGGATAATGAGAAAGGATCCTACAAGTATGGTGGTTGCAAAAGAAAGTTCATGGAAAATGGGGTGTTGTTCATGGATGGAGGAAAGCAGCCCAATAACAAGAGACGCATTAAAGATTGAAGCCTTCTTCCACTCCCCAGTCAGTCTGTGTAGACAAAGCTTCTTTCCTGGCAAAGTGCTTTGGGAGAGAGAGGAGCATCCAGCAGTTGGGGAGCGAGTGTAAGGATTACTTCTCTAAATAGCTGAGTATACCAAAATTCATGAGCCCACAAGGCTCATATTCAGTCCAGATTTGATTTGTAGACAAATGAGTTTCTGGTATGTTATTGAAGTCAAGTATGTGTATAATAGATCTTTTTACTTTAATATGACCCCCTGGCATAGTACTGCCTGAACTGTTTCAAAGAAGTCTTTTGGACAAGCTATTTGTTGGTTAGATTTTTAAATCTGGAGCATAAAATGGTTATTGCATTTCTCCCATCATTCTATTCTTGTGACCCTTAAATATATTTATTTTTGTGCTTATCTTTAACTATTTTCATAGTTTTCTCTATCTCTGAGCAGGTGTGGTGGTCATTACAAATGCAGCAGACATTTGCCTGGTTCTGAAACTCGGAATAATTTTTGAGATGCAAATGTTCAGTGTCATAGAGAGATGGGATTTTTATTACCAGCTCAAGTTTGTGTGGTATAATTAACATGTTTCATCCAGATCAAATCTCCAGAGCTTTGCTGTCAACACAGAGCAGCATCCTAGAAAGCAGTTTCCTGTTTGGCTGGGGTTCTGATTGCAGTGCTGCCAAAAGATGCAGTTGTGTTTCCCTTCGCCTCTCCTGTGCCAGCACCAGGACTCAGAGATAGCTGACTGGGATCCCCAAACCAGTAAACCCAGTACAAAATGGGGGCTGGCCAGTGGTGGGAGGCTAGTATGTGACTAGCCACATGAGAGCAGCACTCATGTGGGCTGGCTGAAGGTTGTGAAACCACATCCTAGCAGATATCTGGTGTATATATTTGAGTTGTGTTCATTTGCTCAGCTTTAAGAGGCTTTTCACAAGAATTTCAAAAGTCATGAACTTGGCTGTAGATTCCTAACCAAATGGTGAGTCTGTGCTCAAGATTGTGGAACTATAACAACTTCTTATGGAAACGAAGATTGAGGGTCTTTTCCTATGAAGAAATCTCTTCATGTCAGAGCTGTAGTTAATGAGGCTTCCCACATCAAGGTGTTGTGAGACTGCTACATAGCATGGGGAGTTTTACTCCACATATATCATTCCTTGCCAAGTTTTGGAGAAGAACAGTTCCATTTACAGAAGTGAGTTAATACTGTATTCTATGTAAAAAGGGGAAACAAAGGACAAAAAAGGCGGAGGGAAGGAGAAGGTTCTGGTCAGAATAGGATGTTAATTGATCTCTTAGTGTTGATGGTGCATTACGTAGCACTGTGTAACCACAGTGGTAGGTAACAGCTCACTGCTGTGAATGGGGAGTAAGCAGACTGTGCCTGCTGGGAAGGAGATATGCCTCCAGCTCCATTCCCTTCAACTGCAGCTTCTGAGGAGGGAGTTCCCATGTGACTGGTAATGCTCAGTGTACGGTGAAGTCATGTGGGGTTTGCCTTTTATATAAAAGCTTCTTGGTTTCCTTTCATCAGCCTTCAAAAATTCTCAGCTTATTTATCTATTTGCCTCTTTGTGCCTCAGGGAGAAGACTTACATTTAGATACTGCTTATATGACCAAACCAAATAAAGGCTGTTCAGCAATCTCTCCCTGCTGAGTGACCTTTTCAGCTTCTGAAATTATGTGCTAGGTAAAACATTGTAATGGAGTAGCAAATAATCTAAGAAGGTGGTGTTTTGGGGGCAGGAAAGTTACATGAAGATGGGCGTAATTGTGACCTTGTCTCTAGATAAAGCTGTATTTAAGCTATAAACAAGGAGGATATGTCTTCCATGACTTCACAGAAATGCCTGGAGGAGAGTCCTTAACTTGAGTGCATTTAATGTTGCTTAAAGTTCAGGGAGTTTGCAGCCCACTGGAATAGTTCTTTCTGCTTAGACAGGAAAGTAAGTGCCTGCCTTGGGCAGCATAGCTGGCTGGTGGCAGGATCAGTGTGGAGTGCTTCAAGCCACAAGGAACTAAAGGCATACATTGTCTTCATATGAAGCTTTGCTTTCATTATTTACTTTTTATCCTACTTGACACCTCTGACTGTTACTGCAGCATTGGGATTTTAAGGCCAGATGAAAAATCGTATCTCTGTTGTTAACATAGGAGACTGAAAAATGCATTGTGTGTATTTTGATGTAATTGAAATTCAAGTTAGCAGGACCAGTAAACACAGAACCAGAGGATGGAATGGCTGGAGCACATCTAGGAGTCTCATCAGCCAAGAGTAAGTTACAATACAGATGACTGCAGGTGCAGTCATATATATGCAGGTCTGCAGGTGCCATATATGATGGTCAGTAAAAGTTCTTACAAGATAGAAGCTCTTCCTTCCATTTTCCAGTTAACTCATTTTTCAACACAGTTTTCTAAAGGAGGTCAGAAAAAATATTGTATTAGGGCCCAAAAAGTGGTGCTAGGCTGTGATGTTCCCTAGACAAAGATGATTCCCATTTGATTTCAGGTAATAATATTGTTTAGGTAGGGAAATTAATTAATGAGACTCAGTCAATAAGATGTATATCAGAGTAGAATAAATTTTGTGGTAGCTTTTGTGAACTTCTACTTTGTGAATGCTTCATGCTGTTCTGCTGTCATGGAAAACCCACTTTTCCTTTGGAGCAGAAGCTCATGGAGTAAAGGGCATTGGCACAGCTGTAGCAGACCAGCTCTCAGGGTTTCTGCTCTCCCTCTATTCCAGCTGGCAGAAGGCTGCTGCATCTGCTCATCCCATTAGCAGCTGCCCTTCTGGGTCAGGATTTTTTTAATACAGAGCTCCAGTGACTGCAGCCTTTGTGAAGAATTACCTGAGCTAGCAAACCATAGGGATTTCTGCTTCTAGATGTGATATTGAAACATAAAGAGGGGGAAAATGTTGAAACTAGATCCCATGCTGATCTAATTCTTAAATAAGACATGCCATTCCTCTTAATGCAGAGTGATTTTCCTGTTTCCACTAACTGTATTTCTGTAGCACTGAGGCATAGCCCTTAGCAAATTGTTCAGGATATAATATTGTGTCTGTTCTGTAATATCACCAGTTTGTACTCTGAAACCTCAGCAGTACCTAGAGTATCTGCAACAATGTAGAAAATGTATCTGTGTTGACACTGAAAGAAGAGTTCTTTTTACAACTGTAAAGGCAAAGGCATTGACCATGTGGTACTGATTAATTTTGGCAATTAACTGATGTGCCTTTGGTACAGCCTCATACCTAGCTGTAGGAGACTAGCTCCTGCAGTCCTGGGCAGGAGGGAAAGGACTGTTCAGACAAGAATGAACAAAAATGCGAGTACTTTTTCTGACCTGTGGAACAGGATTCACAATTCTGTTTTGAATATTGATGTTTTCCAGATCAGAAAGGGGAAAAATAAAGTGGCAATGAGTGGTATTGTTTACTGTATCAAAGGGTGGAGAAAAAGGATCCTCTGAATCAGAGGTAGCAGAAAAAGCTTATCTACAAAGCAAGCACTGCAGTGGAAAATAACGTGTATGGTTTTGACAGCCTAGAGGAAAGGATAAGTTAATGGTGAAAAAATGAAGTTCACGAACACTGAAAGAATGGAGGAGTTTAGAGAAACTTCCTCTAAGACTGATACTAGTGAATGAAAGGGAGCTGAGAAGTTAGAGCTCTGTATGATGTTTGAGACAAGAAAGAAGTGAAAAGGAGCAAAAGACAGGAATTGGATAGCATTGCATTTAACTCAATGATGAGTACAGAGCTAGGTAAACCTCAGTATCTGTTGGACTACTGAGTCTTTATAAGGATACAGGCAGAGACAATGCAACTCTGCTCCTTTCTTTAGAATGGGATTACCTTCTTGTTGATGCTTAAAAGGATCCAGCTGGTTGGAAGCACCCACATTCACCCAGGAAAGGAGTATTTCCATTTTGTCTGGAGGTAATTTCCCCCTGGTTTTACTGAACTTATCCTTTTCTATGGCAAAAAAGAAAAGTTCTATTCTGTTTGAATTCCCCTTATTTTGTAACTCCCTGACAAAATTCTATGCAGTATCAATTTTTTTTACTTTGATTTGGTAATTTTTAAAGTACTCCAAAGCATGGGATAGTGACTAGATACTGTTTACTCAAATCAGCAAAATCCCAGGTAAGGTTCTGCACTTTTGCTTCTCTTTGGGACTTGATTCTTTGTGATGGCTAATGACCTGGAATATTTATGAAGCTATGTATGTATGTATTTATGAAGGAGATCATTAAGAATTTAAATTCAGCTTTCAGGATCTTTAGACTGAGAACTTACATATGTTGGACACCTAAGGAGAATGCAACCAGGAGCTAGGGCAGCCTGCCCACAAATAGGAAGGGAAGGAGCCTTGCATGGCTATGAGATTGTGTCTTCAGGTGAGATTCATTCGCCTCACTTCAGGTGTTTGTATTCTCTTCTCTTTGAGACTGTCTAGTCTGTTGTAATAGTGAAAAAATAGGCATTTCTATGGCTTAACTTGTGATCTTTCATAAGGTGAGATGAACTGGACCTGCAAGAGAGGATTGTTCCTTTGAGAAGTGGAGCTTGAGGCAGCCAGAGTACAAGCAAATGTTTGCATCATGGGAGGCACAGCTAGGGCAGAGCATCACCACAGGGCTGGAGGACATGCCTGGCACTGGACACTGCTAGGAGCTAAAGGTAGAGAAAGGGGCTGGAATCTGCTCCTTGGGAATCCATGCCAGGAACAATGTTGTAATAGAGCTCTTAAGGGGAGAATAGCCTATCTGAGAGCTGCTGGTTTCCTGTTTTGTGGTTTTTTGTTTTGTGGTTTGGTTTTGGTTTTTTTAAATCCCACTTTGGAGTGAGGGAGTTACGTAACAACCGTGTCAGCACACCCACGCCAGCAGAGGTGACACTTACAGGGTAAGAAGAGCAAACCAAGGATGCTGTTTGCCCAGGAATTTTAAATAAAATGGCCTGTTTGGAACTGTTTAGTTGCAGTGGTGGCAGCTCTAATTTTTCTGTCCTTAATTTTGTGGTAGTCATTGTCTGTCTTGAAAATGTGGCTTCAGAACTCTTGCAGCTTTATGTGAGAATCTGTATTGCTTTTTTCTTCTAAGCTGCTTGATTATTATGCTTCAGAAAAAAAAAAAAGGGAAATCTAGTTCACAGCATTTTATTCATATACTCTTTTTTATTAACCATTGAAGATCTTCCTTTCTTTATTTTTTAACTTAGGAAGTTAGGGCCCACCTTTGTGGCTATTTGGATTTTGGGCACATTGATTTGACAGTCAAATAGGAAGTTTGTGGGAACTTTTTGATTTAGTTACATAGAAGTAATCAGGTTGGTTTTGGTTTTTTTTTTTGGTTATATATAGAGAACCTTTTTTGACATGTTTTTGAGTAGATCACTTAAAACTGAGTATAACAGAAGAGAATGCAGATAAGAGATGTCTTGTGCTTTTTTATGCTAAAAAAAGCTGGTAAAGTTTTATTTTTCAGTGGAAAAAACACAGCTACGAGGGTGGTTTCAGTTTTTATTCATTCTGACTGTGTGTCTCAAAAGAGTAATTGACAACAAAAGAATTAGATTTTCTGGTAGTTTTTCTGGCCTATGAACATCTAATTACATTTGTTAACTTGCAGTAAAAAACAATTGTCAGTGCACAGAACATGTTGATGAAATTGTTTTCACTGTTTATCTTGTGATAGGAAAATGCATACAGACAGATCAATATAAAAATGCTTCTGAAATGTTTCTGTTCTGGGGAAGACTTGGGGAATGATGTTAATGCACATGCTTCGCTGAAACTGTCTTGGTGATAGTTTTAGAAGTTTCAGTGGTCACAGTGAAAGAGAGGAAGATTGGGAGGGGAAATCTGATAAAAGCTAGATTATTCTCCATTTTTGCTTGGTGAATATAAGCGAAAGAACTCTGATAACCCAGCCTTTCTGGAGGAAGTTTCTGGAAGCTTCCCTTCAAGCAGTTCTGAGTGTCCACCAGGCTTCATTTATTCTAGAGAGTAAAATGTCCTTCTTTGTCCTTCTGAAACTCTATTAGGTGTTTGTTGAAATTCCTTTCCTAAAGACTCCTGACTCTTTATTTCCTAACTGCCTGCTGTGCAGGGGACTGATATTTCCATGCATCTGTCTATCATAACTCTCAAGATCTTGCTGCTAACCAGTAATTGTTTACTCAAGCTCATAGTTGTCTTTATGAAGTTAGTATTGTTTTTTCTATGTGCATGATTTAACTACACCGAATGTTGCCTACCATTTTGTTATCTATTAACTCATGTTTCATAAATTCTTTGTTTTGTTGTCCTGGTTTAAGCCCAGCTGACAGCTAAGCACTGCAGAGCAACTCAGTTACTCTACCCGCTCTTGGCTCCCAGTAGAATTGGGGGAGAGAACAGGAAAGGTAAAAGTCTTGTGGGTTGAGATAAGAACAGTTTAATAATTAAAATATACTAATGGCAACAAATAGTGATGAAAAGGAAAATAAAGCCCAGGAAAGACAAGTGATGCAAATAAAATCAGTTGTTCACCACCTACTGACTGATGCCCATCCAGTCCCTGGGCAGCAGCCTGCTGTCGACCTTCCCCCAGCTTTGTATGCTGAGTGTGACACCATATGGTAGGGAATGTCCCTTTAGCCCACTGGGTTCACCTGCCCTGCCTGTGTCCCCTTCGAGCTTCCTGTGCACACTCAGCCTGCTCACTGGTGGGGTGAGAGGCAATGAAGGCCTTGCCTATGTGTAAACACTGCTCAGCAGTAGCTAAAAAAATCCTGCATTATCAACACTGTTCCCAGCACAAATCCAAAACATAGCCCCAAATAGATGCTATGGAGAAAATTAATTCTAACCCATCTGAGCCCAGCAAATTTCTGTAGTTTACCTTTGTAATTTTTTACCTTGAGACCTTGAAGGTGTTTGCTGAAAGTCACTTGAAGCAGAGGAACTGGATTAGCCTTCTGCACTGGCTTGTGGCTAGAACTACAGTAGCCATGTAAGTCAGGATATTCCATTACAAAAGCCATGCTGATTCTTCCCAACAAGATTATTTGTCCATATAGCTCCTGATTCCATTCTTCATTGCAGTTTTTATTAGTAGATCCAGCACATATCTCAGGCTTAATGTCTTGCCCGCAGTCTCTTAAAAGTCTGTCACCTTTTCCACCACACAGTCCTCTTCCACCAAGTTTTAATTGAGAGGTGACACACCGTTGTGTTCGTAATTCACCGATTTCATGCTTGAGTTTCCCTAGGATTCCTGGGTTGAGTGCCATCTGGTCCCGGTGAGCTGTTAGTGTTTGTTTTGTTGGTTCCTGCTGGTTTTGCTCATAGTCATTGCAATTTCAAACACATCCATGGAGACTCCTGCAAAGAGGGGTCCTGGTAGGGGAATCCTGAGAAATAGTGTTGCAATATCAGAGTGTGTGACAAAGCTCACTGAGACTTTATAGCAGGGAAAAGTGATTTTACTGTAATAGAAAAGGGGTTTAATTCCACACTCTCACACCTGTGTACATACAATCACCAAGATACTTCTGTCCACACAGTTTAGCATTTAAGCACCAAGATGTGTTTCTCCAAGTCGTTGGTCCAGGATTCCTTGCAGTGATATGGAAGACAAGGGAATCGAGCTGCTGAGTTTTCATTGCAACTTCTGGACCCTTAGTTTGGCAGGCATATAGTTAATCCTTTTGTCTGTTCTCACCCCTGCTTCATTTCAAATTGGTTCAAGTCTCATGTTTTAGACTTCTTTTCCAGATTTGAGTATCCTGAAATACTACATGTAAATGTGCTGCAATTTGTTGACCTGCTAATCTAGGTACCATCCACAAATGCCATTATTATATTATTATATTCTCTCTTCTGTTGGCTTTATTCCCTGGTGTTTTGTGCTCAAACATTAACATTTGTTCTTGGTTCATACTCATGTTCATATTTCTATTAAGGTTCTTTACAGAGGCTCCCCAGCACCTCGTACTGTCACCATCACTGCAGTGAATCTACCTGATGTATTTTCTGTAAAACCGTTATTTTCCGAGTCTTCCCTTACTACTCAGATGATGAGTTGCCTCCTGGAGTTTCTGGCAGGTTTCCTGTTCCTGATATGCTTGAAAAAAGATTTGTCATTAGTCTCTGCCAGTTGTTCATCCTGTCTTTTGTTTGTTTTGCCTGCCTTGGTGTGCTTTTATATTTAATTTGCCAAACTTTATGATCTGTCGAGCTGTGTTTTTCTTTTTGGATTTGACTTCAGCTTTTTTGAAGGTAACCTTACTCCTACACTGCTGTTCTAACCAGTCTGGTTTCCTTTCTTCCTTTCTCAGGTTTTACTTAATAGGAAATATATACCTGCCTGGTCTTTCTATTCATAATATCTCTGTTCATAGCATCCACAGTGCCTGCAAAGATTTAAATTCTTCATCTGGCCCTTTCAGGTTCTCTTAACAGGCTTTGTTACTTCTTATCTTGTCATTCTGTGAAGCTGGATGCAGCTATAGGTTTATTTTTCATCTCCATTGCTCCAACTGGGAAGCTATTCCATGGCAGAGTTTTCAAAATCTTGTAGCTGAAGAACCACTCTATATTTAGGACAAAAAGAAGGATTGCATTTTCTTTTGTAGGCTTCCTAATCAGCTGCTCCATGAAACAGCCACTGATTTAATGCAAAAAAAAGTCTCATCCTGACATGATGGGATGTTTGTGATCTATATTGAAAGGAAGTGAGCTGAAGTCTCCCATTACGATACTCTGCTTTCATCATATTACATTAAGTGTTGCTATTCTTATTAGGTGGTACTAAGGACCAAATACCTTCCTGTTTCAGCCTGGAATCAAGGACATGAATATGATGCTTTAGTTGTGAAAATGACAGCTTTATATATTTGAAATAAGAGGAAATGAATATACTTGTAAATCAAAATTGTGCTTTGTTTAGCATAATCATAGATTTTTTTGGTTTGAAAGGGACCTTTAATTATCATGTAGTCCAACTTCCCTTCCATGGGCAGGGACATCTTCCACTAGACCAGGTTGCTCAGAACCCCATCCAACCTGGCCTTGAGCACTTCCAGGGATGGGGCATCCTAAACTTCTCTGGGCAACCTGTGCCAGTGTCTCACCAAACATATTGTGTGAAAATGTCTTCTTGTGACCAATCTAAACTTTACACTCTTTAATTTTAAAGCTGTTTGGTGTTTCCCAATCATTACAGTCCCTGATAAAAAGTCTCTCCTTCTTTATTATTTTCCCCCTTTAAGTAATAAAAAGCCACAATGAGGTCTCCCTGGAGCCTTCACTTCTCCAGGCTGAAGAACCCCAACCCCTCTCAGTCTTTATTCATAGGAGAGGTGTCCCTTCCCTCTGATAGTCTTGGTGGCCCTTCTCTGGACTTGCTCCAAGAGGTCCATGTCTTTCCTGTGCTGGGAACCCCAGATCTGGGTGCAGCACTCCAGGTGGGGTCTCATGAGGGCAGAGGAGGAGAATCATTGGTCAGCCATTCAAGTCAAGTAAAGGCAGTAATTTTTATGACAGAAGTGTTGAATAAATACTTTACTGAAGGAAAAACAAGGACAGGTAAGAGGATTCATTCTTTGTGTATTGAAAATGTCTTTACTTAATCCACTGTGCAGTGTTGAAAAGCCTCTAAATGTACAATGAAGAAAAAAAAAATGATGGCAGTTCTCTTTAGATTCCTCAAGTAGACTCTTTCTTATTTATGTGTGTTCCCAAGTATTCAGGGGGACTTCAGCTGCTCTGGCAACTTCCAGAAAATAGTATTTTAACATGCAAAGACTAGCAAAATTTCAGCACTCCTTTTGATGGGCAATGCTGAAAGCAACTCATATTGAATGTCTTCTGTATTTGCTTCTGACTAGAAGAAAGGAAGGGATGGAGAAGGGTGGTGAATTGGATGAAAGTAGCTATTTAGCAATGGCCTAGAAAACACACTTAAAAAAATCAAAGAATTTGTCAATGTCTGTGGACAGAAGATGTAGTGGTTTCTTAAAGACATGCTGTAAGGGCACAAGTACAAGCTGTTTCTTTGGGAAGAATGGATAGCCATAATTGCTACTGCCTAATTACAAGCTATTCATTAGTCAGAAACTGAAGGAGCCATGCAAAAAAAGGGGTACTAGGTCAGCTTTTGAACATGTCTTAAAAAAGAATGGTACTCGTGTGTAGAGACATTATCAGAAGGACTTCGTACAAAACAAGAAAGAGCTGGCAAAGCTGCAGCAAGAAAACATTCTGTAAATATATTAGTGGCAAGGGAAATCACTAAAGAAAGACCTTGTCTGTTAGGCAGGAAGAGGAGAAAGTTAACAACAGATGTTGCTAAAGAGGTTGTAAGCACCATTTTTACTGAGCAGGATTAGCCGTGAGCAGACAAGCACAGGGGCTAAGATGCAGAACACAGCCTAGCATACATCCACAGAGGCTAAAGCTTGGGGTCCTTTCCTAAATACTCTTACAGCGGATAGAAAGTTTAGGCAAATTACTAAAATGGGTTGATGCTATTAGGGACCTTATTTGAGAATGAACAGAAGATAACTGAAATCCTGAAAACCAAAGAAAGACTGACTTAGTGCCTGTTTCTAAAGGGATCAGGGGTTGAAAGTATAGAACTAAAGGCCAGGCAGATTAATTCCTGGAAAAATACTGAAAAAAGCAATTGACATGCATTTGGAAGAAAGTGAGGTGGGGTAAGCAACAGTCAATATCGACTTGGCAAAGACAAGTCACTTTGAATCAGTTTGTCTTCCTTCTGTGGCAGAGCAACATGCCTGCTGGATATGGGAGAAATAGATTTTATATATCTTGACTGTAGGAAAACTTTTGACACTTTTCTAGTGCTCCTATGAACAGAGTGTAAAAATGCTAACTAGTTGAAGTTTTGTACGAAGTAGTTGCAGAATCAAATCTAGTGTATGGTTGGGCTGGTTTGTTTCCAGCTGCAGAGAAATTTATGATTTTGCAGTAACATGTCCAAAGTCTGCTACAAATTCTTATTAGTGCTTTTAATAAAGATCTGTTCTGCAAATTTTATCAAAGAGAAAAGCTATGTTAAAGAAGAGATTTAAAACTGAGGTTTCTTTCTTTTAACACTGTAAAAGCTGAGTGTGAAGTTGAGAAAAATAATCAAGTATCCCATGGGAATTGGTTGCTGGCTAAGCAGGTTCGAATAAAAGAATTTTGAGGTTGTAGTTTATTCCAGCTGAACACTAACTGGGAACGACATCTTGTTGGAAAACATTGCCATTGGCTTTATAAGCAGAGTGGTTATATGCAGTACTGCTCTGTCTCTGATAATACCAAGCATGCAGTGAAATGAAATGTGCCCTGTATGGGGCTTCAGGCTTCAGAAAAGATGTTTGACAGGCTGGATACAAGCTAAATGCAAGAGCACCAAGAATGAGCAAAGTTCTAGAAAACTTCCATGACATGGCTCATGGCTGTGGCTGTCTGTGTCTGCAGTTCTTCTTCATATGGCAGTACTGCCTAGGCTACTGTTCACTGTCAGTTACAGTAAATCTTGCATATAATCATGGGTTTTATTTGTCTTTTTAATGTAATCTTCATAAAACTGCATTAAAAAGGTGGGGGAGGAGGGGCTGGGGGAGTTCTTATTCAGAAAATGCTCTTACTGAGATTGCAAAATCCAGTACTTAAAATTTGAGAAAGGCCATAAGTGTATTCAGCCTCCATGTGTGAGCACTGGCCATCTTTTTAATTATGCTGTTGCATGTTTTTTTTTTTTTTCTCATACACCCAACAAAGGGGTGTGTTCATCCTAAATATATCTGCTATTGCCAGTGTTTGATTTAGTGCAGTCAAGTGCTTTTAAGGTTTGGGGCTTTTTTAAACTCATGCTTGTACTTGTGTAGGATACACTGTGGATCACTTCTGTCAATGTACTGTAAGGCAGTGAAATGAATTTGAGTGGTTTAATATTCAGTTATTCACATTCTGCTTGTGTGGTTTTATATGAGAAGATACTTAAGGAACTATTGCCTTAATATAGTCAGGGAGATGGAATTACTTGTACCTTATTGCTTGTCATAGTTTTCCCTGATAGCTGGTGATATTTATTGGTTAAACTATCTCAATGGCCATATTAAAACCAGGATGTTCACCACGTGCAGAAGATGAATTTAGCATGGTAGATTTTTCTTCTTTCCATTCATGCCATAAATAATATTTCATCACTGTGGTATAAGGAAATTGATTTATTTATATGCTATGCTAATAAAAAGATTATTAAAGTGGTGTCTATGAACTCATAGGTGAGCAAGATCTTTTTACGGTCTCTCTTCAGCTGGTGTAACTCTAGTGTAACTGGAAAGAAGTCCTGGTCTGTATTTTGTATATAGAAATGGATAACATTGGTAAGAGGCACTTGCATTGTGTGCTGAAGATGGGGTCATAGCCATATATATTTGGAATATGGCTTTCTTGAACTACATGTTTTGATCTCTCTGTTTCAATCTGACTCACTACAGAAGAGAGCATTTTCTGTTATCCTGTAAAAGTGAATGATTTGTTCTTGCATTGTGCCATTCAGCCCCCCAAAAATCTTAAAGTACCTATAGAAATCCAAAGAGCATTAGATTTGCAGATTAGCAGAAAACACACTAGTCTGTGCAAAAATTGAAAACAGCCTCTCTGTAGTACACAGCAAAGCTGGATGGCCATATTTAAAGAAAAAAACAACCAAACAAACAAAAAACCCATGCAAACAAAATACCCCAAACATACCAAAACAAAAACAAAACTGCAAAAAAGTAAATCAGTTTCCTCTTTATCCCTTCTTATGGCATCCAGGTTCAAACAGGAGCTGTGCAGTAAGAGGCAATAATTGCTTGTCAGGAGGGTTAGAGTAGCTTAGGGAATACCTTTCCTGTGAAACCTTTGTTGAGTAACTTGAAGATTTCTGATAGTCAAACTGAAATCCACAGACTGAAAAGCTCAGGAGCAGTGGCAGTCACAGCTGTGGATGTGTCCTCTCCAATCTTTCTCTGTAAGCTCCAGGGGGTTGCGGATGAAAGCTCCTGGCGTGTCTGCAATGCAGTCAGGAGTGTGGCTGCAGTTCCCTCTGCATTCTGAGCTAGCCTTAAGCTAGGTTGAGGCTGTTTCCTCTAGCTAGAACAGCACAGGTTAACCAATTCTTGCAGCAGCCTCTGCAGTTCTTTCTTCCCTGTGAACTGCATTTGGCGCAGGGAACAAGAGGCAGTGAACAGGAGACTGCAATCCCTATCTTAGCAATGGGAATGGAGCGAGCATGCACTCCATTCACACAGTCTCTGCTGGCAAAAAGAGCTAGGAATTGTTGTATATTAAACCGTTTCCTCTCATTCATCCTCTCCCATAACTTATCTCTCCACAAACATGTTTGCACTGTCTAATGGGTAAATACCAAGCTTCACTTATTCATACAGATCGTGTACGAAGGCATTTTAACGAGCCTGTCAGCTGAGTGGACTCTGACTAAAGGAGCTGTGGCTGTTCTTGTAGGGCAGCTTCATAGATTGTCTTGTAATAAACAACAGCCCAACAGAAGAGGATAGTGTTTGAGTCAATTATGTTGCTTGATTTTGTCAGCTGGCATATGGTATCTGCAGTCCTTAAATGGGTTTAAAACATAGATCTCCTGCTGTGCTGATAGCTAAATCTGATTATTCAATGATCTGGCTTTTCCTGTAAGATACCAGAATTAAACAAGGCAGCATATTTATTACGACATGCACCAGAACTGCATCAGTGCATGCTTTAATGAGGAATTTATGAAACCAGCTTTGTGGCATTAGAGTACTGGAGGTGAGAGCTGACTGTTACAATTGCCTGGTATTTATGAAGAGGTAATAAAAGATGTCTTGTGCATTACCCTAGAATTAACTGTAGCTTCACTCTGAAGCAGTAGCAAATATCTCCTTACCAAGTGCTGTAGAACAACTTAGTGGTTCTCGCTGCAGTGTTAGATACAACACTGTGTGCTGCAATATTTGACTTTCCTGCAGTGTTCATAAAGAAAATTGCTAAGTTCAGTTATGATCTCAGAAAAAATTGCAGACAGACATGTAAAACACAGAGTATTTGCAATTTAGAACTTGCTTCAGGCTTTTTTCTTCCATCTTATTTTATGTTTCTCAAGTTAAAAATTTATTGCAACTATGTGTTCTTTTTCTTGTATGTGGTAGATATTTAGGTGGAATCCATCATCATCTGTACCTTAAAGATGAGAGAGATAACGGAAGTTTAGCCACGCAGATCAAAACTCCAGAATGAATGGTCTGGTATCTTGAATTCCTGGACAGTCTCAGTCTTTTCCAGACAAAAGCAATAAATGTGGGAGGTGAAAGAATTTAACTGGAGAAAACACTGTTTTCCAATCCAACTTTTGATGGTGACCATTGACAATATTTGGTTGGTAGTTAAAATCCTCCAAGTGTTAGAGGAGAGCTGGGTGACATGTCTCCCACTTGGTAAACCCAATTCATATTTGCAGTAGTTTTGGAGACTTGAGTTTACAGGCCTTGTCAGGCATGGGTCAGGCATCTTTAGCACTTGTACATTGTGTATTTTCTGCATGCCTCATAACTTCTCACTATTTTTGCAGATTCGTGAGAATATTTTTCAGCATTGGCCTCAGCTGATGCCTGTCAGCACTGGAGCTGTGTATCAGTTATGTGCTCAGGCTGAAATACTACAGCTTTTGCTCCCTGCAATGCTTCTGGTTTGTTCAAAAGGATGCAATTGCTTCTTTTGAAAGTTTGAACTGTGTTTCTCTGTGCTAACACCAGGAAGTTATGACTATATCTCTTGTCATGATCCTATGGTTTGGACAGACACAAAATTTTATTTCTTCAGTGTGCACATAATTGCAAGCTAGTTCTTGTATTGAAGAGTGGGATCTGTAAAGTGCAGTTGATGTTGATTGCAGTTCGGTTTCTTACCAGATACTTCAAAAACTTGATTCCCTCTCCAAAGAAAATGTTTTCCTTAGTTGTCTGTGCTGGTTAGGGGACTTTCCAAGTGCTGAACTCACTGTCAGAAAGGGAGATGGGGAAGAAACATGTTGGAAATAACTTTTCTCACAAATTTAGTTCCCAAAACCCAGAAAATGGGTTGCCATATGGATGAAACCTATCCTTTTATAGCTCTGGAGGGGAGAGCGGAAAATCCAGTAACTCAGTGGTTGAGATATTTGTGAGAGGTGCAGATTTTGTGTGGAGTGAAGTCTCTGCCATGGCTGACTGACACCAGTAATAGCTGTGCTGCATCACTGTTAGAGACTTGCCACAGAATACTTGTTTTCTCTGTTTTCTCTATTGAAACTCCCCTGCTCAGTTGCTCAGATCCCAGCTCCACATGCCTCACCTTTGCAAGGAACATGTTCAGTAGACAAGCAAGTGCTTCACCCAGGAGGTGCAGATAGATCATGTCAAAGCCCAGTGGGCACCCTGAGTTAATAATCCCTGCTGGATTGCTATGAGCTCAGTCATAAAGGAAGCACAGTGTGCAGAGATAAAAAACCTGAATATTGAGACTGCAAAAATGCATTGAGACCCTTGGCAAAGGAGTTTGCAGTCTAAGCTGGTATCTGCTAAAAAAAACTGTTTCATTTTAAATGGACAAGAAAAATCAAGGATCATCAAGGCTCCTTTCTGAGTTCAGAGTTTGCTAGTGCACAGTCTGTTACTGTAGGGAACCTAAACAGGATCAAAGTGGGTACTTTTCACTTGCATCCATGTGTGATTTCTAGGTGCATGTTAAACTGCTCCATGAATGTGACCCCTCACTTCCAAATGTTTGATTCCAAATAAAGTACTGGGGGCAGGAGGGGGACGTTAGCAAAGACTGTCTACCTTCAAAACAAGTTGGAATGAGGAGCTGTCAACTAGATTACCATCATTTGTTAAATCTTTTAAAGTCCTTGATAAATGTGGTGATAAACTTGTTTCATAACATTTCTTCATTGTTTCTGTTGGTCTATGTATTTTTCCTCTGGAAAACATACTGTAGAAAATGGAAATACTATTGCTGAAACTGCCATTACAGTCGCAATAAATTCAAAACCTTCCTGATAATCAAAAATAAAAGGAAAAGGAGGCCATTATTGGAAAAAGAAGGCTTGCTTGTAGAAGGAATAGCCTATATTCCTGTACAGAGATTGCAAAGAAGAAATCAAATTTGCATTGCTTTGAGTCAGCCTAGGAGTCAAGCACCATCCACTTATATTTTTAAATGCTGTGTATCAGATGCAAACATCCAAATGTCTGCTGTCCCATTTCTTTTGTTTGTCATTCTGTAGAAATAGTTTTCAAAGGAATAATGTTTTTTTCCTGAAAATAAGCAAAAAGATGTTTGTTACTCTGACACACATCCAGGTTATCTGAATCCATGGGCTTACTGTTCACTGTAATTGGTAGCACATTTGAATTATTTGTAGTGCAGTGGTGCATTTGCACAAATGCTTTCTGTCAAGGATTTGTGGGCTTTAACTGGGACAGCACTCTTGACAGTAATGCAGTTCCAGTTCCCAGAGTGCCACGTCATGCTCAAAAGGGTTAGCATTTGTCATAAAGCAGTGATATTGCAAACAATCTACCAAACTAATCAAACGAGCCAAGTTGCTTAAGTGTTTGTTTGATCTTATTTCAAAGTTCTTTCTTTGGCTGACATAAAAACATTTACAAAATGAGTTTGTTTCTGTGTTGGAGTTTATTTTTGATTGCTCAGACATGGTTCCATTTCTCCTGAGAACTGCCTCAAAGTCGTTAATGCTTTCTTCTATTTTCAACTTATATTCAGTTAAATTTTTCAAATGGACTTTCTAGTTGTGCTCAGGAGGGCACAATGTACCCAGCCTGTGATTTACTATTTCTCCTGTCCCTGATTATTGAGCATATGCCATGACTTACTGTTTAAAGAGAATGAAGAACCTCAGCAGAGTAAGTTATCTGTGTTGCTTTGGAAACATCAGGACTAACTGCAAAAAGATTTCTGTGGTCTGGAGGTGAAAAAAGATGTTAAGGAGAAAGATGAATTTGCTGAATTTGATATGTAATCCTCTGTCAGAAGAATCCATACAGGCTGGGGAGTGTTGGTGGTTTTTGAGGAGGGGTTTATGAAAGTTTACCTTTCACTGTGGAAAAAAACCCTGATGGTTGTCCCCTGGTGCTGCAGAGGTGCTGTTTTTCTTGGGAACCTTCTGACTGCTGTTACTGTTCTGAGGTTTTGCAAGTGCTTACTCTGTGAAGCATCTCAGACCAAACCCACCTTCTGAATGCTGTTTGTTTCACAACCGTTCAAGGCTGAGTTTTGGCCCAAGTTCTGCCAGAGTGCCCTGTTCCCATATAAAATGGGCTGAAGGGAGGTTCTGGGAGGAGCCCAGAGCCATTGAATGAGTGTCTAAAGTAGGGTATTTCAGATGGGTTGTTCCTGTTGGAATGATAGGAATACAAGTGTCAGGCTTTCTTACCAGGCACCATGATACATCCTCTCAGCAGTTGTTCATGATTTATTCTTCATTTTGCAGACAAATCTTCTACTTAGATTGTGTGTGCCTTTACAGAAACAAAACCTAAGCCACCCAGAGTATCTTCATTTGCTCTGCAAGGCTTCTGCTGTAATTCATGCTTTCTATGCTGATCATCTAAACTACAGTCAAAGCACGCTTCCAGTTTTTCAATTGTTGAGGGGAGCTTTCTGTTTTCATTAGGAAACATTGCACTGAGTACTTGTTCTTTGTGTTTACTCCTACGGCTGATAATGAACTCATTTTCAGGACAATCTGAGTTGACAGGGCTCCTTTGATTCTCTAGAGCAGTGTGTTACATATTCAGATTTCCTGATGGCTTTGAATATATTTGCTTTAGTGGTTATGTAAAATTGTTCTAATAATTCTGATATGAGGAAGTAAAATTGCATAAAAGCAAAGGAAGTGGGATTGGGTCATACTGTAGAAGACAGGCATTTCTGGTGGAAGTTATCTTATTGCAGCCAACACTGACATTAAACTAATGTGTGCCTCCAGTTATGTTGGTTCTGTGAGTTCAGATATCTATTAGGCAGGTCCAGTTGCCTGAATATGCATTCATTAAAAGTGAGAGTCCAAAGGCCAAAGCCAGCCTTCAAAAGAATAAAGATTTAGGAACTACAACCCATTGTATTCATCATTAATCAGGAAATTTTGAAAACTGTATTTCCTCTGCTGTAGACCTTATTTTGCTGCAATTATTATTAAAAAGAAATACATCTTGATTCTGCCTTCTTGGATTCAGAGTAACTCGGAAGAAACTATGAAACCATTTACTATATAGACATTTTTTGTCCTGCTTTTGATGCCTTCAGGATATGTTAACATGGTATGTTTTCTGTAGTGCAGTGAATGTTTAGGAGCTGAGAGTGACTGCCCTGACTTCAGAGTTAGGGCTGAAGCATTTTAGCTGCTTGTCTGCACATCTGCCTTTTGGCCATAACATTTAGTTTAAAATAGCCTGTCACTGGGGTGAAATGAGTTTTTATGTCTGATTGTCTATAAATCCTATCTCTCTTCCTCAGTGTCTCTCAAAGAAAAGATTAAACCCACCTAATCTATTAAACCCACCTAATTTTCTCCTTAAATACCATAACCAGAAAGGGTCTCATTCTGTCCCATTTCCACGTGTTGGCATTCCAAACTTGCTCGCTACTAAGAAGTCCTTGTGCATGACTTGATTGTGATAACTTCAATATTTTCCTGTCTTATGTTCTTGGTGTTTGCTTGCTAAGCTCTTCATTTTAAGCATCAGCCCCACAAATACTGAGATGCTTGAGTGTTACAGCCAGGGGATCAGCATGGGTTTATGAAAAGCAGGTCTTGCTTGACCAACATGATCTCCTTCTATGACAAAATGACTTTGCTTAGTTAATGTTGTCTACCTAGACTTTACTAAAGTCTTTGACACCTTTCCCACAACATTCTTGTGTAGTAACTGGTAGCCCATGGCTCAGACAGGTGCATCCTTTACTTTAGATGGTCAGACATTATTCAGTCCTTGGTTTCCTCAATGTCTGGGTCAGTTCTGAAAATGTGCATTAGAAGACTGTGATAATATTTTCTCTGGCCTTTATATCATGGTTAAGTGCAGTGCTGCACACAGGATCACAGAATCACAGAATAAGGTGAGTTGGAAAGGACCCACAAGGGTCATCAAGTCCAACTCCTGGCTCAGCACAGAATCAACACCAAGAGTCACACCATAGCCTGAGAGCACAAACACTTCTTGAACTCTGTCAGGCTTGCTGCAGTGACCTCTTCCCTGGGGAGCCTGTGCCAGTGCCCAAACACCCTCTGGGGGAAGAACCTTTTCTAATATCCAGCCTAAATCCCTCTGATTCAGCTTCAGGCCATTCCCTAGGGTCCTGTCACTGGTCACCACAGAGAAGATATCAGTGCCTGCCCCTCCTCTTCCCCTCATGAGGAAGTTGTAGACTGTGATGAGAATTATAGTACTGAAAAATAAACATGGTGGTAGATGTGTCATTCTATCAATAAAAAGTTCACATTATATCATAGAACAACTACTTTGTGATACATAAAAGTTTTTACTTGCGACATTTGTGTAATTTGTTGACAAACCTGATCTACTGATACAGAGGATACGCACTTGTGGATAACACATCTTTTGCAGGATTCATAAAGCTCACATTGCTACACCCATTTAATAAATTTGTCTTGAGTGTTTTAGGCAGGAAGGGTGAGTTCTGCCCTGATAATATAACAGTATTGATGGTAGCTTTCATATTCTGCCTTCCTAGACAAACCTGATAAGCTTGAGATACAACTGATTAACAACAACATGCGAATATGTTTATTCTCTTTTCTCTGAAGCAACTTCACTGGGAGTTACCAGTTTTGCCTTGGAAATCAGTGGCTTTTGTCTAGGAAAACAGAAGCTTCATCTAATCTCAAGTTAAGTAGATTTTTAACCATGTTTGGTTTTTCCAAATTGCGAATCTGCAAGTCCTTCCCACGCCCAGATCTGCACACACAGAGATGTGAAAATAAAAGGGCATAATCTGGTAGAAATTCTGCTGTCATTATAGCATATACAAGACGATGACAGTTTTGGCTGAACTACATTTTTCTAACAGGCAGCATCTGGCCTTTAGTATTAAAAGTATGCCTGTGACTAAAATTCAGACTATTCACAATGTGTTATCATAAGACTATTTTTCAATAACATTTGTCTTTTAGGTACTGGCTGGAGTGATTAATTTCCAATGGTAAACATTCTGCCTCTTTTGCTGAATCCGTTGTTTTAATTTAAAAAACGAATCAATGAGAGCAGAGCTAGAGCTTTCTATTTACAGCTTGTGCAGCTCAGGTTAATGAGCCAAACCAGAAACATACACAGTGTGGGATGGGAAATAATAGATCTTTATTTTGAACAGAAAACAATTAGAAGCAAAGGATTTGTTAGGTCTAATCAAATGTCTTTTTTTTTTTTTTTAAACAAGAGCTTTCATATAATTTTAAGTCCCAGAATGAGGCATATATACTTATTCAGGAATGAATCAACAATTGGGCATACGAGCTACATGTTTTGGAAGAGCATGTTTGCTCTGTATTCTGTCCTCATTTGCCTCATTACAGAAGAACCCCCAAAAATTAATGAGAACATAAAACACTGTTATGCTTTTGCTTTTGAGTGCCTGCCAGTTTTAGGAAGGGAGAGGACAACAGTCTTTCTTCAGGTTACAATTCTGATTCTCTTTATTCTGACCTCCAAAACATATTATGTAATTTTTATTTTTTTGTGTGTGTGTGTGTGTGTGTGTGTCTGAAGGTGCAAGATCCTTCACCAGTCAGTTTTGAGGCACTGTATTTCAGACTACTCACAGCTGGCTTTGGATGCCCAATCTCACACAGGAACTATTCAAGGCCAGTTTTGATGGGGATTTGAACAACCTGATCCAGTGAAAGGTGTCCCTGCCCAAGGAGAAACAGGGGGAGATGTAAGCTCCTGTCCATTAGTGGCAGTTTGTGTGAACTTCCCATCTCAGTTTAACATTGAGTTGTAAGATATTTTCAGTCATGTTAGGTTGACCTTTTTTATAGGACATTCTAGACTATTACTTGTGTTTGCCATTACTTTCACATTTAGGTACAGGTGAAGCATTTTAACAGTGGAGGCTTTCTTACAGTTGATACCTCTGGCCAAAGTGCATTATCTGTAACTGTGTGCTCTCATGAAGGCTGTCCTCTTCATGGGATCAGGCAGTTGAAACTGAAACAAAGGAAATGCATGTAGAATAAATAATTCTGTACATCAGAAATAAGTACTGTATCAGCAACTGTATTTAATCTACCTCCTGCACTAAGCAAGGTAGTTTTTGCAGAGGAATCTTGTTCTTCGTTATGGCTCTTACCACAGTGAAGAGCTAGTTTCTGCTGGAGACTGCAATGCAAAATAGGAGAGGGGGAGGAATAGGAAGAGATGTGTGTGGGGGAGTACTGTTACATTCCTGGATCACATATGTGTCTATACCTGAAATACCGTTGATAAGCTTGCATTAAACTTTGGGGTAAAAAGTTATTGTCATACCTCAAAAAAATTTGCTAGTGTCTTGTAGTAAGTTGTATTACCTTGCCATTAGTAAGACTAGGGAGAATATTTACTTTCTCTTCATTCATCTCTTTTAGGTTTCTGCCTGGAAGTGAACTACTAACAGGATTTTCTCTTTGCCAGCAGTTTTAAAATAGCTGCCTTATCCATCCTTACCAGTTTTTAAAGATACCAGTCTTTGAGATGTCTTAGATTCCTCTTTTTTTAATTATGAATTCAGCATTTTAAGTAGTACTCTGGTATGAGTCAGTGCTCTTGTATCTGCCTTTTATCAGCTCCTTACCTTGCCTAGCATAAAGGAAAACTGAATTGACTGTGTGTTTCATGGATGCCTAATGTTGCAGACTTGATGCTGAGGGCTGAGCACTTCCAGTATCAGTGATTCGTTACCAACCCCTTATTATAACATAAGAGTTTTTAACTGAAAGTTAATTTCAAGGACTGCTCAATAGAGTTACAGGAGAAAGAAGATATGAAGTTGTCCCACGGGGTCCATACAAGCAAGCTTGTGGTGGGCATGAGTTGTGTGGTGAATCAGAAGCAGAGGACTCCAAGGGCAGGGGGACTTCTGGGGTGAACATACTGTGTAATTACATAATGCAAACTGTGATGCTGCTGCTTTTCTCTTTGTGGTTTTTTTGGATGAATCATCAGTTGCAAGTGTGAAAATCAGATACTTGCCTGGAGATCAAGGGACAACTAAAGAAAAAAAAACAAAAGCACCAAACCACCCAATCTTCAGTTTTTCAACCTATTTCTACTCAAATAGATGATTTGCTTTTCTGTGGATGACCAAAGTTCCACAGTCTTACCAAGCTATAAGCTTATAACAGAAGAATGACATGGTTGTAGTAACTGACACTTAGGTTTTCTTTGCTCTTGACTATGCTCATACTTGGCCTAGAAAATTATGGTCCTTCATGTTAGCTGGCTTTCTAAATGAATTATGATATGTGGTATACTTTGCAAAGTGAAACAGCTTCATTATGAGGTTAAGTGCTGCTGCTCAGAACAGTTTGACCTGATGGTTGGAGCACTTTCAGAAGTAAAGCAAAATATTTCCTTTAACTGATAGAATATTGCTTGTCTACTACCTTTAATGGTTAAAAAGAAGTACTATTTTGTTTCTTATCTCTTAAGGAAGGGCTTTGGCTTGCGGGTAAATGCTTAGGGTGAAGCATTCAAGATTGGCAGATGTGGTTCTTAAGGTATGGCCTTCCTTCACCCCAGTTCTTCATGTTTCCTGTTAATTGCTCAGATATTCCATTGAGTTCATTTAGTAATTTCTGACCCTGTTACTGAGGGGTCTGTTGTACTACTGTAGAGACATCATCCAGTCTTTCCAGTCTGGAATATAAATGCCTCATTAGTCTTGTCTGAGGTTTTGCTTTTCTTGAGTACACCTGAGGTTACATCTCTATTCATAATTTCTATCTACCCACTAAGAGCTTTCTGAAAATGCAGTGAAGTCAAGCTTGGCTTATTCTGAGATACTGGAAGCCCAGCACAAGTCTTGAGAAAACTAAAGTCCATAACATTGAGCACTAAAGTAGATAGTGGTGTTGGTGCTGCTAGCTTGATGGTTGGACTTGATGATTGTAAAGGTCTTTTCCTTTGTAAAGAGTCTATGATTTTATGAAATACTTGATAAAACTAAGCTACTGCTACTGTGATTTCTGAGGCTGGTAATTTTGCATTCAGGGTGTCTAGTACCATCTTAGAATGTTTTCTGTGCTGTTAGGAGTGTTGCAAAGATAGAATATTCACTGCACAGTTGTTATTCTAACTGGATTGTGTGTTGTTTGTATGTGTTCTGCTTAAGCACAGGTTCCATGATCTGCAGTTTTTCCAGACAAACTCTCTTGCTGTTGCCTGTGCAGATATGTGTGAGATGAAGAGATTTTTCCCTGTATTTCTACTTCTAAACTTAAGTAGCCTGACAAGCTATTTTCCCTGTCCTGAATTTCTCACCAAGTGAGTATATTTTAAAATGCATCCCCAATCCTGTAACCTTCCTTTCTGTGTCATTGGAAGCATTTCTTTTTCCAAAACCCAGGTCCATTAGTCAGTTTGCCATGCAGGCCATGAAGAGCCATTATTATTTTAAAACATCATTGGCTTTTCACTGAGAAATTGGATGACATTGTCAGTAGTGTGCTTTGTGGGGCTCCTGCATAGACAGGAATGCAAACTCACTGCGACATTTAGTGAAAAGTTAAGTAAAGTTTTCAGTGTGGATAAAAGAAAGAAGTAGAACCTATGGGAATTTGCTCAATGACAATGTTTCCTCCTAAACTGAAGAGCTGTCACCTTTTACATGTGGTTTTTTTTTTTAATATGCAAAATTTAGATGTGGCCATAAGGAGAGTGGTAAGCCATTTTAAGATATTTCGATCAAAATCCAGTAGGAAGAGAAGCTAGGGCCACAGAATTTCAACAGTGATGTAAGACTTTTAATCTGTATTTACAGGTAGATACATCCTTGTATATTGATTAAACAGTAAAAATTCAGCAAAGAATTTATTAGATAGCCAGGTTTGGATGTAAGTATATAAATTTTCTGTGTGTTTGCTGAAATTAAATGTTTTTGAATGGAAAACACCAAGACAGATTGAAGTTTTACTTGTCTCAGCTTACTTCTCCTTCTCCTTCTCCTTCTCCTTCTCCTTCTCCTTCTCCTTCTCCTTCTCCTTCTCCTCTCCTTCTCCCCTTTTCCCTTTTTCCCCTTTTCCCCTTTTCCCCTTTTCCCCTTTTCCCCTCTTCTCCTCTTCCTTTTCCCCTCTTCCCCTCTTCCTTTTCCCCTCTTCCTTTTCCTCTCTTCCTTTTCTCCTCTTCCTTTCCCCCTCTTCCTTTTCATTTTCTCCTTTTCTTTGTGATGTTTGGAGTTAGGAGACAACACCTGTAAGTTAATATTCTATGAACATATGAAAAATTCAGTTTCTTGAATTTTATGCTTTGGGATTATTGTTTCATGAAAACCAACTGTATCTGTATCCTACTGATTCCCTATAGGCTAGAGACTCCCAGGGGTTAATAAATAAAAAGCTTGAAATGCTGGATAGTGTACAACAGTATCAGCTCTGCGTGAGTTACAATCAGGGACTCACTTCCTTTATGTTCCAGCAGGCAAAGGGAGGTACAGAGCTAGAAGACAATAAAGGAAGGGATGATTCATTTCATCTAGCACTAACTGTCTGAAATTCAGTGTCTAAGCTAATTGTTTAGAGACAGATATTTCCACAGGGCAATTCAGTTCCTCTTAAAATAATCTGATATGACTGATGCAATGAATTACCCTTTCAGGTCTGCTGTCCTCCATTAATTAGGCTCTGTCTTCAGACAACAAGCTGAAACCTTTCTTGACTTGTGTGATATATTGGTTTTTAAAATCACAGGGTATTCTTTTAATTTACAATTTTTTTATTCTGCAGGAGCAACCTGACTGACCCCCTCTCCACCAACCCCCAAAATACTCTGCCCCACACCCTCCTGTAAGGCCATATCAGTAGAGAAAATATTAAGTGAATCTTAAGATCTATGGTTGTGTTCTTGTGCAAGCTCTATAGGAACTGAATGCTTAAAATTGAATATTGGTCCTCTAACAGTGAGTAGTGTGAGTCTTATTTCCGACCTTTTATGGTAGGCTTTTTATTTTGTTTAGGGGTAGTAGGAGAGCTGGGAAGGGTGAGAACAAAGAATCTCTGTAGGCAGAGGTACAAATGCAATGTATACCCCTAAGTCACATTTTAAGTCATATTCTTCAGCACCATCCAGAAATCTTAGTCTTGGTATTGTTTCTGAGGTAAAGAGATGAGTTTTCTTTCAACATTACAACAAGCTGCACAACTGGTGGAAAGGCTCAAAGACCCTGAGCAGTTTGCCAGTGCTTTTGCTGCCTTCCTGGTGCTACACAGAGAAATTTCATAATTATGATCAAACCAAGCTCATGCACTGGTTGTGTACAAAATAGAATTTGACATGAACAAGAACTTTCAGAGTCCACTGAGCCTGCAGGCTGTCACCTGATTGTACTATGTCCTTTTCTTTGTAGAGGGCAAGTCTTGGAGATTGCAGAGCTTCTGTATCAAACTGCTTGAATAATTAATCTGTATCCCCTGCATGAAGTAATACAGTTACCTGCTTAGATGCCATCTTGCAGCAACCTCCCCAACACCAGCACCTTTCTGAAAAGGTTTCACCCAGACTGTACACACAGTCAAGATGGCAGAGTGTGGCTTCCCCAGGCATATCTCTTGCTGCTGCCTTATTTGTGACAAGAGACTCTTTGGAGGGTAATAAAAGGGTATGAGGATATCACTTCTTATAGCTTGTCAGCTCAATATGAATAATTGCATGGAGAGCTCTGGGCTGAAAGGTCTGGAGGTAAATTTGCACTGATGCTGCTGCATCCCTTGAGGTAAAGTTTGCAGCCATGCTGGAGGCCCGGAAAGACAGAAGGGAGCTCATACTGAATCAGTTATCATGATCCAGCCATCTCATATGCACATACTTGACTCATCATTCTGGATCTTCATCACAGATCAGATTCTTGTCACAGATTGACTTCAGGGATCTGAAAGTATTAAAAACAAAAGAGAAATAAATGTGCCGGAGAATAATTAATTGTGACAATTACACATATTATTTTGACTGATTATAGGGAGATAAGAGGATTGTTTGGAACATAGTAGGAAATAATTAGTGAATGAAACTACATAAATAATTTCAAGAGAACATTTCTGAGATAGAGCATGTGGTAAAAGGGGAGGAATGAGAGCTGCTTTCAAAGAGCAGTACTGCAGATTAGGACAAGGGGCTCTGCTGGTTGTCTGGGATATTCAGGGTCATCTAAGCCCTAAGAAAGGCGATGAGCTGGAAGAAAGCTCCAAGCATTATGAGCTTAACCTTTTTTCCTCTGCTTTTTGAGTGATTTGGGGGAGAATAAACAGTGCTGTTTTGGAAGGAAGTTGTCATTTTGAACTGTTAATCGGTGATTAATAAACACTAAGCAAGTCTTATAGTTAGGCTTGTCCTAGATCCACCCAAAACTGTGGGGGTGCAAGGTAGTACTTAGAAAGGCATGAAGGCAGAAGAAACTCTCTTTGAGAGGCACTTCGGTTAGACAGTTCTTATCAGAAGCATGACATCTAAACTATAGAGTTACACAAAGAATCCCCAGCAGCAGTAAGCAAAAGAAGGTGGATACATATTTCAGTGAACCCTCGTGGCATCCGCCTGCTCCTGCTGGTATCAGAGTATATGGGTTAGTTTCACATAAGGTCAAATTTGCTTCTCCATTGTCCTCCTTGCCCTGCCTGTGGGTCCATGGGATGTGTTTGAAAGAAGGGCACAAGTGACTCTGCTCCTGAATTTAATGCAAAATCTTTTAAAATCTGAGATGTTTTTAATAAGGCAATGTTTTCTTTTATTTTCATGAAAAAGTTGTCTTGTAGCAAAGATAACCTTGAACGCTTTTGAAAATTCTTGCATACTAATATGAGATTTTGTATCCCTTATTCAAAATTCAGGGCATGTTTGATGTATTGCAGATAATTAAAAATATATATTTCAAGGATAAATAAAATGAAATACTAAATATAGTATTACAAGGATTTCACATGAGGAATGACTTTTCACAAGTTAGTTTTGTGTTTCAGTACCTGTATGTATGGCATCTTCTCCATGTTGAAATAAAACACAATGGTATTACACGTATGACTTGTTTGCCAGTGTGGTATATTTTAAACAGTTATCGGAACTCTAGTTTTTTATTAGTGTATATTGTACAATTTCTATAGCTGAATGAGAAAGACCATGAACCTGACAAGTAGTCCTTTTAAAATTTCTTTTATTCTGTATGCACAAATCTGAAATTTGTTTCCTTCAGCACCAGTCATTTGGTCACTTATGTGTGTACATCTTGAACTACAGTCAGCAACACTGAAATGCTTAAGTGAATACTGTGGCTCCATCTTTCATGAATGAGGAGTCTGAAAGCCATTACTGTGTGGTTTTCCTCTCTTACAGGTGTCAGAGTGTTGAATGATTAGTTATAATTAGGGCTGAGCTATTTCTCTCCTAAATCTAATCCCCTCTACCCAAAAAACCACACCCAGAAACCCTATAAATGCACCCTAAAAATGATAGAAGCTACCTTACTGGAAGGCACTTCCTTGTTTTGCGAAGACAAATTGATAGAATTACTTAGCAGCAGCTCCTCTAATACTGCAGAGATTGACGAGCGGTGTAGTTTAATGATGAGAACAATTTTGATGCTGTTGGCTGACACATCTTCTGTCCTTATTACATTTTGAGCAGCTTAGTTTCCAAGGCAACTGCTCGTGTCAGCATACAGATGTGCTTAAAGCTACGGGAAGATATTTCCCAACAATATCTGTAATGTAGTGGCAAAACATAAAGCACTGACTTCTATCTTTCTTTCCAACATCTGCAGAGAATTCAGGATTTCCTTGTGAGCCAGCAATGTGTCAGGTTAATGCAGAGATTGACCAAATGGGAGTGATCGGGATGAGTATCAAAGTGAGATGTGGTATTTACTGATGGAAACAATGTATTTCTGATTAGATCTGTTTACTAGGAGGCTAGAAAATGAATAAGGAAGAGACCATGGCCATTGTTGTTAAGGCACTGTTGTGGTGAGGTTTTGTCCTGGTATTGTTTTTCTGTTGGAAAGAGAAGACTGGGTAATAGAGAAGCACATTGTGAGCACAGCACAAGGCACTGTGAAGGTGCAACACTTGCTGATGGTGCTTTCGCTGGACCTATATTTCTCAGTCAAGTAGGTCGTGTTCTGAACTAACTAGGGCTGCTTTCTTGAGGGAATAGAATAAGGCAAATAACCATCCTAAAGCTGTTGAGCTGGTGAGCAGTTACTGTAATGGCTTTAGTTCAAAACTGCAATGGAGTACAAAATATGTACTATTTTCAGTGCCTTTTGAACCAATGGGAGGACTTTTTCTGTTACAGAACACAGTGATTATCTGCTAAAGAAAACATGAGGGGAATTTATCCATGGGTGCAGAGATGAAAAGACCAGATGATCTGTTGTGGTCACCTATCCCAATTTGCTATGTCAAGCAGAACAAAGGGGTTTAGTTCTCATCTTGGCTCCCAGTGTTGCAGCTATATTTGAATAACATCAGCTGTAGCATAAAATCTGATTTTTAGAAAGTTCACAGTAATTGAAAAATCTGCCATAAGTTGTGGTAGTTATTGCAAGTGTGTTAATATTTTCTTCTGTTGAGAAATATGGTGCACATTTCAATCTGAATTTATCCAGCTCCAACTTTCAGTTGTTTGGCTTGATTAGGTCTTTGTCAGCTAGACAGAAATTCCAACTGGTCAGCAGCACACTGAGCACAGAAAAAGAGGGAAAGCCTCCAACTCTTTCTGCAAGTGAGCTATTTGGAGCTGCTCCCCAGCTCTGGATATTGCTCCACAATACTGTTGACAAAGTTTGCTGCTTTTACCCATCTCTCTGCTCAAGCCAAAAGGGATTAACAATGGGAGACTATTCAGTTACTGAGCATCATGACCAGTAGTCAGGAGTACAAATCTCAGGGATGGTTCTGATATGTGCGTTGCATTGTACCAAATATGTATTTGAGAAAGGGAAGTTCCTTAAGGAAAACATTTCCCAGTTAACTGGAGATATGGATAAACAAAACTGTAGATCAGCAATGCTTAGACTGTGTTATCTTTGCTGTTAGGAAATATATATGTGTTCCTTGCTGTAAAACCTAATTCTTTACCTTGGAAGAATTGTACCTAGATTATGATTACCTCTCTTCTAATGCTACCTGTACTGAATACTCTGATAGATTCAAGTGAAAACTTGTACAGGAAGGTAGAAAAAGACTTTCTAAATTTAGAGGCTAAGTTTTGTAATGTTTAGGAAGTTATAAACTTCAAGAGAATTTCATTATCATTAAATTCTTTGCATGCTTTGCTGTGAAGTTTGCTTGGCTGTGTAAGTTCTTGTCCCTGTTCATCCCCACAGCTCCTTTATCCTGGTAGTTCAGGGTGGCTCCATAGTTTCTCTGAACAATCCTGTTTATGTATGTACTAAACTGAAGAGTCAATACTGTAAAAAAAATATGTACTTTGTGGATTTTTTTTCAAGAAATTTTAGTTTTGCTGCAAATAGGCTGTGGACATTCTTATTTTCAAGGACAATAAAATTACTGCTGAAGAAGTGGAGAATTTACATGAAATTATTGTTTTTGTGGTGATTTTTCCCAAGACTTTTCCAGTTCATATTAATGAAGAATTTTTCTGCTATAAATAAAAGCAGCCTTTGTAATGGATCATGACATCTGTTTGCAGACTCAAGCTTCAAGCCTGTAACTGTTCACGGGGAATTTTCATTCTGTGGTAGACTCCAATGTATCAGAGTTGTCTGCTTAATTGGGACAAAATATCAATCTCATTTGTGGATGGAGCACTTCAAAAACATTGCCACTGTTTTTGTTTAAAATATTGATGAAATGCCTATGTTCACACAAAATGTTTTAATTAAACAAAATCCTCATCTCCCAATGAGAAAAAATCCATTTTTTTTCAGCATGTTTTACAGAACAGCACAAAACACTGAGTTAAAATCCACTTGTTACAGCAGGAATTAATTTTTGCATGTATGAAAAAATTGGATTTTGGTTACTTAATGAGAGTCCCTTTATGATGAAAAAGGAGGAATAGGACATTCGCCATTAGATTTGTGTGGCAGAGATGTGGTTACAGGACAACAATCAGCAACAGTTTTCTGTGAGGTGAAGGGGAGCTGTGCTGGAAGTTTAAAGCAGCTTTAGGCTTGAGCTTTAACTAATCCAATACAAGTGAAAATGAACAACTAGGATTTATAAAGAGAATTCAGACCATGCTACCATTCTGTTTTGGCATGGAACCATTGTCGTTAACCCTGTCTGGTCATATTGTCCAGTATAACAACATCCTTACCAGAACAGCTTCTTCAAAAACTTCTGCCATGGAATAGTTTCAGTGTCAGGATCATACTATTTCTCCTACTGGAAGAGGCATTCAAGTGACATGTGCCTCTGCCTCTCTTTGCTGAAGCCTTCTCTGAAAGCAAAAATTTTTATTTTTCCTATTCTATTGTAGACATTTCTGCTTGCATATTTTACCAATCTACTGGGAAACCCTAATATAACCAAACATTAAAACAGCTGCTCGCTGTGCTCTTCTCCAGGCCCCACAATTATAGTACTGAAGCTGGAAATTGTCAATATTTAGGGACAATCTCCAAGAATGGTCTGTCATGAAATGCAGATCAAGTGGCTTTATCATAATTGCAAGCTGCTACTGAGGACTTCTGACACTCCTTAAACCACCCTTGCCTGTGTAGTAAGGGAACCATATGGTGACTTGTTTCCACTGTAGTTATGAAGACTTGATTATTTATCTTTCAAGCTACATCTTAAAACTTTTGTTTTGTAAGCTTAAAAAAAAACGGCGGGACCACCCAGTGGAAGAATTTTAATTAGGCTCAATTGAACAGATCCACTCAGAAACAAAAATGTAACTTTTGGTTACAAAGCAAGGATTATTCTAGTTTTTTTGTTTTGGTTTAGTTTGGTTTTTTCCTCATTAAAAGATGCTTATTTGCATGTTGGTTTTGCAGTGTAATAATGCTATCCAGCTCTTCCATCCACATGTATCAGAGGGGTATTCCTACACCACTTTTGCATGGTTTTGCTGAACTTCCCACCATTGATAGTTTGGGATGTCTTTGATCATTTAAGGTTTTGCTGAAATTATTTTCCATATACACATAGTAGTGGCATTTCTTTCTGGATGAGTTTTCTCTTAAATTTCAGAAACTGTGTCAAATTGCAATGTTTAGATTTTTGGAGTCTTGGAAAAATGACTGTGGGGCAGTTTTGTAAAGGAAGGCATATGGAGTGATGGTGCAGGGTGCTGTACAAGAGAGAATTCCTCCAGACTTACATGCCAAATACCTGCTACCATTGAGTTATTAAAATGTTGCTGTGATTTAGTGCTGTCTTCTGGAAAACCAGACTGTGACTTTGGGGGAGCATCTAAATACCTGCACAGTTTAGCTTATCAAAGGGTAAGAGGCAGTTTTCCCTCAAACTTTCATAACCAGAACAAGTTGCTATTTTTCTTTGAAGATGTGTAGGGTTTGAAGGGACTAGTATTTTGAGTTTAGAACAAATGCAGAAAGTTTCCTTGACAGGACTTTTGGAGATTTATGGGACTGGGAATGGCACCTAACATATAGCTGTTCTTCAATGACACAAGTGGCATTGTTTTGGACTGAGTAGAAATAAAAGCAGTATTGCTACAGAATAATTATATTTAAAAGTGCTTTGAAGCAGGACTGAAGCTCTGTGTTAATTCTTTGTACTTCTTAATATTCTTGTAAGCTACAGTGAACAGGGCTGCAGATTAGCCCTGTTGCAACTTTCTGCCTGCTTTTCAAGCTGATATACAGTCTTTCCTTGGCAAAAAAAAGCATAAGTCATTTGTGCATATAGTGCTTAGAGAAGATGCTAAGGAGGGTTGCATTTTGTGAAAGTCTTACAGACCTCATGTTTCATGGACTAGTTTAAAAACAGACACCAAGCATAGCACAACCCCAAGGGTGACGATTAGGAGTTAGTGATGTTATCCAAGTTATACAGCAGTCATTGCTCCAGTATCTTGTGTGTTTAAATTCACTGTGTTTCTTTTCTTTTTTTTTTTTTTTTTAGTCCCAACAACTTGTCACATTTTTGTCATTGTTTTGGATTTATTTTTTCTAGTTATTATTTCTGGCATTTAAGATTGTCTTTTATATTTCAGAACTGCTGCAGTTGCAGCTGTAAAAGCGATGAGTGTGGCTGCAACCTGAGTTACTCAGTAGTAGATCATAAGCTGCTCCTGCATATCCATTTTGAGACAATAATGTGTGTTAGAACTTTGATGTCTTCAAATTTTGCATAGTCTTTTGTACTGACTGTGTGCAGTAGAAGTAGAAAAGTCCCGGTGGGCTATAAGTTGTTCAAATGTATGAAAGAAAGCCTGCTAATATACCTTTTTATTTTACTTTGTCATGTGTTACCCATTTGTTTTATTGGTCACTGTTGACTACTCCAGAAAAAACATAATTTGAGGACAACAGAAATAATAGTATCTTTCAAGAATCCATTAGCTGTAGCTGACTAGTAGCATTCTTAGGATTTTTTTAAGACTTCTGTCTGGGAGCTAAGAATTTTTAATTTATTTGGAAAGGTGCTATTAGAGAGTAATTACTAGTGGAAGTTCCAATTAAAATGAATGTTTCAGCTATTCAGCCTTCTTGCAGGAGGCAAAGATGTGGAGGAGGGAAGGTTATATTGGTAACTAGTATTTTTTGGAAGGCTATAAAAATACATAAAATGCTTTAGAAAGTTATATACAGCAAGCTTTGTAGCATTTGAAATAAACATGGGCTGTATACAATGATACTTTATTTAAACACAAACTTCAGTGCTCCAGCATTAAATAGAGAGAAATACAAATAGGATATGGAGCTCAGGAAGGTTGATTCTGAAAGGAATCTTGCCTTATAACTTCTCCAAATTGCTGGAAACCAGTGTCTGAGGGGGTTATTTGAGTAACATCCACAGGACAAGACGCGTGTAATGAAAGATCAAAGAAGGAAGAAAGCTTGGGGGAGAGGCAGAGCTGGAAGGATTCTGTGCAGAGTTGCTGACAAGCTTTAAGTGATAGTGAGCAGGTAACAGGGGAATAAGGGACTTGGAAGAAGGCCTTTAATGTGGATTTCTCTTCGAGATAGCACAGTAATCTAAGCCAAAGACCTTCACCTCTGTGATCTTTCTGTGTGCAGAGGATTTGTCTCCGAGGTGGCAAGTTCTTAAGGAATTGGACGCTGGACTAATGAAGTCTAAAACAGTTTAGTTTGGATTTCGAAGTCAGAAGTTCAGACCAGGCCAAGATTAAATTAAAGATAAGCCTGGGGTATGATTGGTTTCAAGATTTTAAAGATTTTTAGATTATATGAATTGGGGTCACTTGGAGAAGATTCTTTACAAACAGCTATATTGAGAAACTAGATTATTTTCACTACAGGGATGTTTCACAACCATCACCTTTGAAGCTGCAGTAAAAATTGACACAGGCAATGAAAAAGAAAGCCTTGCAAAATAAAATCATTTGCCTCTACATTGATTTTTAAAAAAACTAACCGTTCCTGATTCCTGTCTGCCTTTGTTTTCCTTATCTTCTCCTTTTACAGTTTTTTTGCAACAGAAATGTCATCATCTTCACCTTTTTGTAGGTCCTAGTGCTTTTGCAGGATTTTTCAATGTAGAATAAGTTTGCAGGAAGGGATGATCCAAGTCTTCTTGGTGCTGTTAGCCAAATAAAAATAATTTTAAATTTCTTAAGGCATTCCAAAAGTTATGTATCAAAGTAACATTTTTGCATTGGCTGCCTTCTTTATGAGACAAGGCTTATTATTAATATTCCTCAGTCTATGGAAGGGCTTGAGTTGGTTCTGAGATAGATGAAACCACCTAAGATTTCAGCTGTTCTTTGACACATCTTGGTGTTCATTCTAGGAGCACAGAAAGTTCTTTTACTAAGCTATTGATCAATTCAGATTACTGCTTGAAGCAGTATTTGTGCACGTTCTGTGGAGCATTGATGGGAAGTCAGTCTCTGTCAAGGTGGACTTGCACCACTTAGCAGCTTCCTGCTTTTAATGAAAAATAACACCATGAGTTTTGGTCTTGTTTTGTTTTCAGTTTTCCTCATGCTTTACAAAATCAAGAGACATTTCCTTTAAAATGTGTCTGCTTTCAGAAAGTAGTGCTTTAGATAAAGCACTGGTCTGGGCAAAATATTTGAAACTTCACTGCACATACTTCCTCAGCAGATAAGTTCTTCTGTCTTTCGGTTTCCTAGGTAAAATGTTGTGTATGTAAAAGGTACGCTTTACAGACTGGGCCTGTCCTATATATTTCTATCAGAATTTAAAATACTGTCATAATTTTAAAACAATGGTTGCATGGATATTTCTGGTTCAGTGCAGTGCTAGGTTCTGGGTTTTTTTTGCATTTTCTTCTAGATGTTCTTTTCTTGCCCTCAAGTGATATGTGAAATGGATGTAAATTATTTTCAAGTCATATTTAGGAATGCTGTACTCTGACCAGATTCCATTTCTTATAAAGCATAATGGCAGTAGATTATTTAGGACTGCTTTTTACAGCACTCACCTTAACTCTTTACTGAAGTGCACGATCCCAAGTGCTTTCTCCAGGGCTGTCCAGAGTGAGACAGAATATATTAGTTCATGGCTGGGTCATAAACTGCAGTGTCGTCCATGGAAAACCTTTCATAACAAAAGCCATCAGCTAAACCAAAGTTATAATTTAAAAAAAAAAATGTTGTGAATTATAATTGTTATCTAAAATGCCTGCTTTTTTCCTCAGTTAGCTAAATACGTCCTGTTCTGAAATGTGGCATTGAAATGTGTTGGGTGTCACAAGGACTTTCCTCATAGCTTGAATTGCAGAAAGCTGATTGCACTATTTCTGCTAAAATACAACATCTGCAATTTATATTTAAGGTTGTGCAAATGTCATGGTCATTGTTCAAAGTATCAGTTTGGCAGGATTTTGTTCAGGCTGTCTATTAAAGCTGCTGTTTTCTATCCTCTTAATGAGGTCTACAAACCTAAACTTAGGAAAACTTTAATTTTTCTTCTTTCTGAAACCATATAAAATCACAATTAAAAGCAGCTAGCTGTTAGTTTCTGTTAACTGTCATAATCTCTGGAATTAAAAAAATTCTTTTCTACTTTCCCTAGTATGTAAAATTCCAGAGTAAAAGACACTGGGATGTCACCATGACAGCTGACACCTATCATAGTCTCAGGTCACTAGTGCTGTCATCAACTCCAGTATCCAGAGGCTTTTCTCTTGTCTGAAGCTCGGATGAGCTCACCTGTCACAGTCAAGTACACAGAGTATATAAATCTAAATGTTAATTGAAGTGTTGTTTTCTTCATTTGATGTTACTGGATTGGTCTGAGTTACCTGGCCTTGTTTTGCTTGATAAAGAAGATCCAAATGAAATATCATTTCTCCTTCCTACATCTTCCCTTCCTCTGGAACTAAATTAAATGCTGCTGCAGGATAATATGTTTCAGTTATATAAACACTGTTTTTCATCTGGTTAATTTTTCTTCTAACTTTGTACTGATCTCCTCAGTCTCAGCTTCCTCCTACAGGCAGAAGTATTTGTGACCTGCACTTTTTATCTGTAAGGTAGTTAATTATGGCTTAAGATCTAAGAAGCAGGAAAGCAACAAGAATAATTGCTTGTCTGCATTATTGGGGGAAAGTCTTGAAATGTGTGCCAACCCAATTTAAATGCTTTGCTGTGCATGTTATTGCAGATGCACAATTACTTGACATACAGCAGCAGGTTGATGGTAGGAGGTTGGGATGTATTTGATTTCTGTGTGTTTGGTAGCAGGGGGCTATGGGAGGGGATTTTGTAAAATGCTACCAGAAGCTTCCCCCATGTCCTACAAAGCCAATGCCAGAGGGGTCCAAGATGGACCCACCCCTGGCCAAAGCCATGAGCGAAGTAGTGCCTCTGGATAATAGAGGTGAGAAGATGGAGTGGGGGAGATGGGGCAAAGGGTACACAATGACTTCATCCTGAGAGAGGAGTGAGAACGTGTGAGAGAAACATCAAGGTCAGGAGAAGGAGGGGGAGGAGGTGCTCCTGGTGCCAGAGCAGAGATCCCCCTGCAGCCCATGGAGATCCACGGAGCAGAGCAGAGATCCACCGATGCCAGTGGAAGACACTGCGCCAGAGCAGGTGAATACCTGAAGGAGCCCCGTGGGAAGGCTGCACTGGAGTTAGCTCCTTGCAGGACCTGCAGCCCCGAGGAGAGAGGAGCCAACACCAGAGCAGGTTTGCTGGCAGGACTTGTGACCCTGTGGGGACCCACACTGGAGCAGTGCAATCCTGAGGGATCGCACCCCATGGGAGGAACCCACACTGGAGCAGTTTGTGAAGAACTGCAGCCCAAGAGAAGGAGCCACATTGGAAAAGCTGATGGAGGACTGTTTCCTATGGGAGGGAGCACATGCTGGAGCAGGGGAAGAGTGTAAGGAGTCTTCCCCCTGAGAAGGAAGGCGTGTCAAAGACAATGTGTGGTGAACTGACCAGAACACCCATTCCCCATCCCTCTCTGCTACTGGGGGTGGGGTGAGGAGGTAGAGAAAGTAAAGGTAGGGAGGTAAAGTTAAACCTGGGAAGAAGGGAGGGGTGGCGGGAAGGTGTTTTATGATTTTTGTTCTCGTTATCCTATTCTGATTTGCTTGGTTATAAATGAAACTAATTTCTCCAAGTCGAGCCTGTTTTGCCTGTGACAGTAACTGATGAGTAATCTCTCCCTGCCCTTATCTCCTTATATTTTCCCTACCCAGCTGAGGAAGGGAGTGATGGAGCAGTTTGGTGGGCACCTGGCATCCAGCCTGGGTCAGCCCACCACATGGAGCTTGGCTTAATTTCAGCTAGTGCTTTTTATTATGCTGGATCATGCTGATATGCCAATTGTCTTGCATTCCAAGTGACAGCAGCTGAATGCTTTTGAAATACAAGGTCAGTGCTCTAATGGCAAAAGGATTTTCCTGTTCAATTCTAGCACAAAGATTTTAGTAATTTGTAGATGTCAATGGGATGAGGAGAGATGTAAATTTATTTTCAAAAATTATTAGAACCAAACTAAATCTACTTTTTCCTTTACATTTCCTTCGGATTGTACACTGCATTTCAGCAGAGGGGCTTTTAGTAACCATCCAGAAATTTAGGATCAGGGTTCAGTGTTGCCACTGTTCTTAAGTTCTGAAGGGTTGCAAAATGTGTGTGAAGCACCCTACCACTCATGAATATTCCATTTCATACCTGCCCAGGTCTGTTAGCTGGAATGCAAGTGTCAAATATATTAGTATGCATTTAGGGAAGAATAAACTACATTCCAAGAAGCAAAGAGATATTTCACTGCATTTGCCTGTGCAAAGCGTGGTGGCTACTTGCTCCATCTGTGTGCTTCAGAAAGGGTCAGTCTGATTTTGGCATACCAAGTACTCTGTGGCATCTTGCATAATGTGACATTGCTTGTGGTGACAAAAAGACTAATTCCAGTGGGAGGAAAATGGTCTTTATTGTCAGGGTTTTTTTTTAAATTGGTCTTACTGACTCCATTTGAATTTTATTTTTAATTACAGAACTTTACAAATTTGGAGATAAATGAAAGTAACATGCTGGTTTGATGGTGGGTTTTTTTTATTGTGTAGGTGCTGCATTTTGAAAAACATCATTGGAATAAACTAGCAGTTTGAAAGAATGATAAACAACAAAATAGTACATTGTAATTTAAAAGTTAAATAAAGACAGCCTGTTAGTGTATTGGATTAATTCATGTAATGGCAGCATTTTCAACTAGAATTAGAACTATAGTAAAAGAATGTAGAAAAAAAATCCCACTAATAAGATTCAAGATGCAAAGCTGTTTTGCTGACATACTGGAAATATACCTGCTTACAAGATGTCATAGGTCTGTTACAGACATAAAGGAGAGTAAATTAGAGACACTTTAAATGGCCATTGTAGTAAAAAAACCCAGGAGAATCTGTAGATCTCTTTTTAGGAATACCTGTATTTCTGAAAGCATATGTCTAGTACTGTTTTGCCTTGGGGATGCGAAGTGTTCTTAAAGATTGAGATATGTAAGGACCTAATTGGGGATGTAGCATGGAGTACATGGATCCCAAACAACCGAGACAGAAATTGGCAGCAAATAGAGATAAACACAGCAGTATCATATGGAGTATTACTTGGTCAACACAGGAATCCCAGTATAGGACGAAGGAAAAATGCTGCTGCTGAAGGCAGGAAAAGCCATAGCAGTGAGTTCATGTTCTTGGAGTGTTTACCCTCTATGAGCATTGATAGGAAAATGTAGTCATTTGATACTACCTAAGTAAAGAAAAAACATATTGTTTTAGGAGACACAGAAGAAATATTTGCCTGCATTAAAGGACTGTCCTTTGGGAATTTTCTTTTTTTTCCCTCACAAGACTTCCATGTTATATTTTAAAGGGGCATGAAGACTTTCCAGTAGGCAGTTGTTACTTCAGATAGGAAGGAGTGGTTCTCCTGGATGTGTAGTCTCTGTCACAGAGACAGTTAATTCTTCAGAATATGCTTGGCAGAACTTTGCAATCAGTGCCGACTTTTAATTTCTTTTGCACTTTTGCATCAGCTCTTGTAATGAGAGCAAAAGGAGTTGATAAAACCTGTATTTCTTCATGCAGCATGCAGCTTTCAAAACTGCAGCTGTTTCTAAGTTCATCAGAGCACTTACCTGAGCATCTCTGGAAAGGGACTGTTTAGTGAGGGTGGTGTTTTCCCATGAGAGACAGAGTTCAGCCTGAGGGGCAAAGGTGCACATGCAGGACAGGTTTTTCGGCACAGGTGGCCAACAGAGGACAATGCTGCAGTGAATCAGATGGCACTACATGACCCTGCCTCAAGACTGAAAAACTAAAAAAAAAAAAAAAAAAAAAAAAATTACTGCCCTGTGCTCTAAGAAATACTTGTTAAGGCCATCAGGTATCTGAAACCTTTAGGGCAGTGAGTTATCCGTGAGAGAAGCTCTTGAATACTTCAAACTGTGGAGGCAATTGGGCACTGCAGGCACAGGTATGGCATAAGTTGACATTAAGAGCTGGACCTGGTGGCTGTGGGAAGCCTCATGGGAGGCTTTCTCATTGCTTTCTCATTGCTCTGATGGTGATGCCTAAGACACTTAATACAACTGCCTTTTCCTCTTTTCCTATTCGAAAAACAATAAATGTTTTTCTTGTGCTGCTACTATTGTGAATGGCTCATGAGCTTCCTGTTCATATCAGGACTGTAGACTTTTCTTTCCAGGCAAAATGAGAACAATTCAAGTCCTGTTCCCTGAAAAACCATCTCTACAAAAGTAGATGGGTAAATGTGAAACATAAGCTTCCTGTTGGCTGCAGTTGCTTTGTTTCTTGCTGGGGCTTGTTCTATTTCTTTCCAGCCTTGCCTCAGAAGAACACTCGCTGCTTTCATTTTCACTCGTACATATACCCTTGAGTAAGATGAAATGGCATTGCATTGTTTTCTGATCTGTATACCTGGAATTCTTTAAATAACTCTTACAAAATAAATACTACCATAGTGAGCCCTTTTTTTAAAAATGAATAACTGGTGTACATTTAAGCTTTTCTGTCTATTTAAAAAAAAAGATGTCAATGAAATACAAATTCATTTTTATCTCTTCTACAGTCCATTTACACAGTGATGTGTAGAGAACTGGTGAGGACAAGGAAGAGAGAGTTTGGCAAGAGTAATTTCAATGGACATGGAGGGGCATGACCAAAAGTGGAGTAGGCATGGAAATTGGGATGGCAATTCCAAGACCAAACACAGTCTTGTTTCCTGCCTTTGAACATGGAGAAGGGCAGAAAATAGACCAGTAGCTGCAGATGCAAGAGAAGCCAGGGTATCTGATTTTACCTACTTTCTCTCCTTTTGGTCTTTCTGGAATGCCCACTTTAGAATTAAACCCACAATCTTCTGTTCAGATGAGGTTAATGTTTGTCGTGAGCTGTGTCTGAACCCCTGCCTTTGGCAGTACTCCTTGTGGAGGTGTCTCCATCTCCAAACCACCTGGCCTTGGAGCAGGAAGGCAGTGGTATTTGGTCACCTCCACTTCCGTGTTCCTGCTTTCTCCATTAGACCATCCCTGCCCCAGCCTCCTTACTCTGTCTTTTCTGTTAAACAGCTTGTAGACTTCCTCTGTTTCACCTCTATCTTGGTTACTATTTCCCCTCAGCAAAAGGGCAATACATTTGACTTTTGTATATTGTCCAATTTTGTTGTAACTACATCCATCCTTTCTGATTGTCTGGATTCAACTTGGTGTTCCCTATAAATCTTCTGCCTCTTATCTTGTCATTCAGCTGCTCTATACCTTGTCATCCTTCAGGTGTTGACTGCTACTGCTTTTGATTCTCCTTTCATTGGTTATCATGTAAGGACAATTTAATCATTTTCCCATTTAAAGCTCCTTGTTCAGTATTAGTTAAAAAGTAATGTAACACTCTGAGTCATTTGGCAGGCTTAGTTTTGGCTATTAAATTACTAGAAAAAAGTTTTTCTTTTTTTTTTTTCACATGGGAAGATACAGGAAAAAATGATAACTTGAAATGTCATTTTGAAAATTGCATTTATTTTTCTGAACACTGAATGCACTCTACCAGAATTTAATGTTTCTGTGATAGTGTTTGAAATATACCATTACTGAGATGCATGCCCTGTGCCAAGCATATTACTTGTAAGCAATAAATCAGCTTATCTTCAAACAAATTAAATCTGACAGCTGGCCTTTCATCACTCCCTATCAAATGAACATGTCAGACTGTTCAACTCATTAACTCCTGCTTAAGTCAGGATCAAGTCTGGGTTTCATATGAGGTGAGGTCACGATGGCCTTTTAGCATCCATTCCTTAAGGAAGTTCCTAACGTTTCTCCTTCAAAAAGAACGATTTGAAATCTCCTTCCCATTCAACCCAAATTCTTTAACCCTGGGGAGAAATTTGTGGGGCTGTTGGAATACTTTGGTGGCAGTGACAATAGGGAAATTCTGGCAAATGGTACAGAAAGGTGCTCTGTGTATCTTCTTGTTGTCCACATAAGTGATCCTAGCATTGTGAATTATGCTGTTTGAAGAAAAGATGAAAATAAACTATTTTGGAAGCCAGCCTCTGACTTTTGAACACAGAACAGCTTGGACTGAGGTGCTTCAAATTGCAATACCTGTTACTCAGACAGTGGGTAATAGCATATGGTTCAGTTGCCTCCTTTGTGTCAGCATGTGTGGGAGGATGTTAGGGTACTTGGATATTGCTATTGCAGATGTCAAGAGGAGGCAGAGAGCCCTAAGGAAAGTGTTTCTAAGGAACAATCTGTTTGTGAAGAGTTTTGAGCTGAACTGCGTTGTATGTGGGTCAAGCGGTATTAACTTTACTGTGCTAGATTTTGGACAATATTCAGTATAGTCTTTTCACAAACCATTTATAGACTGAACTGGAACACACACTGATGAGATAAAGAAGTGGAGTATAAACAGGGCTGTCAAGTCTTTTGCTGCACAAGTAAGACTTGCAGAACTGGCTTGTATCTCACACTTCCCTGCAATCCTTTGCACTTCTCTGTGGTCTTTTTTTGACCTTTTTGCTTTCACTTGACTTAAATTTAATCACAGGCATGAGATGTCATGTGTGAGAAGATGCCCAAGAGGTCTTCAGACAAGTCTGGAGAATAAAAATACATCAAATGTTAGCAGACTTGAATGCAATGAAAGACCACGTTTATCCGTGGCAGAAGCCCCATGTTAGCATGAGTGAACAAAATGTTGTTGATCCAAAAATAAAGGTAAGCATGAATTAAACAAACCAAAAACCCCTGCAATTAATTATTTGACTTTTGAAAAGTTTGGTTCCATGTTGTATATTTAAAAAATCTGAAGTTATTTGGAAATTAGAGCTCAGAAATAAACAGGCTTAGGTTATTTTATTTTGTTTATGACTGTGCCATTTCCTGTAAATTAAATACACAGTGTGAATTGCCCATAAGTTTTCTTACCCCCTCCAAGTTGAGATTTCTTTTTAAGGTTAATTTTTGTGGAGTGCTATATCTAAATCGAGAAACTATGATCTAAGATTCAGAAGGTTGGAGTAATAATTAGTTGGATAAGTAAGGGAGCATCATGGAAAGAAAATGTCTGCTTGGCCTGTAATGAATGAAAAACTGAGAAACAGATGGCAGGAGTAAGATCAAATTCATAATGAAGTCCCAGAGGGTTCTGTGCTAGGACTTCATTATGCTCATAAATGTCTGGGAAGAGGGGTCAGTGTTGGGTTGTCATCGTGTTTCGTATTGGGAGAGTCTATGCTAGAACTTGTGATGAAGACTTACACATATTTCATGCTATTATACAACTAGCCAGAAAGAAACACAATTACAACTTCTTGTCCGCAGATGAAAATTGATCAACTACCTAGACATGTGATCATTTCTAATCAGCTGCTTCTGTTAAGGAAAAAAAGTCTAGAAGCTGAAATGGGATGTATTTTGAAAGCCTCAGCCTCAACACTCGGCAGTAGTCAAGCACAGAAATTGGCTGTTAAAAGTGGTTTTGAGCCAAAGCAGCAGATGCTGCTTGATGCCCACAGCACTGGAGTGCCATGCATACTCCTCAGGTTGTGTGTGCAGTCCTGCCTAACCCTGTTTTTTCTCTACAGGGAAGAGTAGAGAATATGGATAAAACCCCAGAAACTTATTCCAAGACTAAAACTTCTTAGCATGGAGAAGAAAGCCAGCAAAAGGGAAATGGAGCTGACGTCCATACAACCATGAATAATGTGGGGATGTTAAGCAGGGAATTACTGTTCGCTGTTTTTCATCACATGAGCAATAGGTGATAGATCTCAAACAGAAACAGAAAACAGTTTTTACACTTAAGTGCCAAGTGTAATGTCACTTCTCATAGAAAAAAAATTGTAAACCCTTAAAAATGTCACAAGATTGTAAACTCTGTGCACTGCTAATGCATGAGTTAAATCTATGTGACATGTGGACAGATAACTTTCATTCTGAGCTAGGACAATTTATCATGTTTTTCAGTTCCTTCTTAGCATCCATCTCAGCTGTAAATTAAAATGCTTATGACCATATAAAGGTCACATGTGATATCTGTTATTTAAGCTGAAGAAAATTGAAAAGCCCTGAAAGTTACCACTGTGTATATAAGCAAGTGAACATGTGCGTTAAAAGTCTATTTTCTATTTAAAGAGAAGACCAGAAATTTCATTTAAATATAAATCTACTTTCTCTCAGTGTCTGGACTCTTTCCCTAGTTATCACTTTCAGAGTTAGCAGCATCAAATAGGTTTAGACTTATTCTTCAGTGATGATAATCAGTCTCTGAGAGACTATTTCTCTCATTAGTGTCATATCACAGTGAAAGTACATTTTTTAATGGGTATTGTGAAGGAAAAAGAACAATTCCTGCTCTTCTTAGGTTGTTGCAAGCATGCTGGCTGAGGGGATGCTGCTGTTGTTTATGCACTGTATGACAGAATGGTCATTGGAAGCCCTTGGCTTTCCTGTTTATTTTTCTTTTAAAGATGAACTGTAAAAAGGGAGATATTTTTAATAGCAGGGATATTTGTTATATTGAGAGAAAGGGAACCAAATGTAGAAACAGACTCTGACTTTGCAGAGTATTCCAATTATATTGAGTTTATAATAGTCCTTTTAAGAGATGTAATAAATATTTTCTAAAAATTCTTATTCTAAATCTATGTTTTACTGCAAAAAAAATACCTTGAGTACAAAAGATAGAACTTGCTGCATACCATCCTCTTTATATCAAAAAAGTTTATGTTGGTTAGAAAATATGAATGTAAAACCAAATTATTTTTGATGCCAGTCCGAACCAAAAGATTTCTTTGCTACAGATAGTGTCATCTTTAGCGCAGACGAGTTGTCCAAAAACCTCACAATAGACTGATTTGGAGGTAGACATTTCCCTGCACAACAAAATTTGGAGCATCTAGAGATCTTAGCTAATGACTCAGAAAACTTCTTATCTCTTCACATTATTTTCATCAAGACAAGAGGATACTTGAGCAGAACTCACAAGTTTCTATTTAGGCTTTTGGGTTCCATCACTGCAAACATTCTTATCTCTGCTAGTTTAAAGATATGTCATAACTACTTTGGGTTTTGGCTGTATAAGAAGGACAAGGATATTTGTTCTCCCAGAAGCAGGGAATTGTATTCATTTTTCTTGTGCATGCTATAGCATCGTGGGAGAAAAATATTTGAAAGGGCTCCAAAGGGGTCAGTGTCCTATTGAGACAGACTCCCTTTTCCAAGGCAGGGCCAACTCTTGGCATAGGTTTGCCTAAAACTTCAACCTCCAAGAGATTCTGCAACTTCTCTGTGGAACCTTTTCCACAGAGAAGGAAAGTATTTTCTAGTATTTTACTGTTCTTGCAGTCAAAATGTTTTTCCTAAAGTATAACCTAAATCTGCCTTGCTTATCATTAAATTTCTTCCTGTCCTAGAAGCATATCTTTTTCCCATGCACTAGTCTTTTCTATATACAAATGTTTATGACCAAGTCATTTCTTTCCCTCCAGACTAAACAGCTCTGGTTTGCTCAATTTTATTCCATATGTCATGTTTTATAGATTTGGATTTGTTCTTTGCCTTTCTTGGACTCTACAGCATCTCCTGTCCCTGGAACTCTGTTGTTCATAGCATTAAATCATTTGAAGTCTCCCTGGAATTCTTTTTGATCTGAGCTATCTAGCACATTCCTGCTACAGGGATATGTTTGATTTACTTGTTTAGATGTCACCTGAGGGTCCAGAATGATTAGAAATCTATAGAACATGAGGTGCTTCTTAATTGATATGCCTCTCCTTGTCTGTCAAAAATTTTAAGAGCAATGACTTTATTATATTTGTTTTGGGGTCACTGACTGAAAAAAATTGCTGTTAAACACTGAGCCCAGCTGCCAGTTTGTGTTTATCCCTGCGGGAAATGCTGTGTTTTCAAGCTGATTTTCCAGTTGCATCTACTTTTTGGGAGCTGTTATTCTGCCATCTTAATCCAGTTATTATGTGCCTTACTGATGCTAAACACTGCTGATTTTTAATCAGAATGCTATGCTATGACAACTCAGATATCTAATCTAAGTTTGTTAGGTGCATCTATGTAGTTGCCTTAATCAACCAAATCGTTATTTTATCAGAGAGTAAAACCAGGTTTCTTTGACAAAATAGATTTTTTTCCACGGAATTGCATCGACCAACACTCATTATATACCGATTTTCTAATTCTTTATTTCCTCAGTGTATTGCATTTATCAGGAGCGGTGTCAGGCTAACTAAATTTATCTGTCAATGTTATCTGAGATGACATTTTATTTTCAGTTGGTACCCTTCCAGGCTTTAAAAGATTCTGTAGCAACCAGAGATTTGTATTTCAACACGACAGACTATTTTTCAGCTTCTTCTAGATTTTTGGATGATACTTATCTAGCTCCTCTGATTTTAGAAGGGTAAAGGCTTTTTTTTTGTTGTTTGTTTTTGTGGGATATTTTTTGTTTGGTTTGTTTTGCTTTTGGTAGGTTTTAGGTTTTTTCTTTTCCTGATATTCTTTTAAGTTTTCAAGGAGAACAAGTTCTATCATGACTTAATGCAGTAACTTCTCTGCCACTTCTGAAATGGAGGATAGACAAACCTTTTATTATTACAAATAATAAACAGTTTTAACAAATTTACCATCCTTATCCATAGAGAACCCATACTAACTGCTTTTATTCTCAACTTGCTTAATGTTTAGTATCCTGAGTCATTGGAAGTGGGAACTTTCCTTTATCTTATTTATTTACTGTTCTTTTTTTCTTTTACAGCTACTATTTATTCCTCTCCTTCCATTTGTGTGATTTGATAAAGGATGCTTTAAATTGCTTTTGTTTAACCACCAAACCAAGGAAGGCTTTTAGCCCATCTTATCTCAGTTGTCCAAGTCACAGGTTCTGGACAACAAAATCCCCTGCTTTTTTCCAATTATTTATGCCTGTAGTTACGGAAGAAATATGTAGCCACTGTCCTGTTCTTTATCCAGAAGACAAATTTAGCATTCCATAAGTAATTTTGCTTTTTTTTTTTTTTTTTTTAGCGTGATTGCATAGAACGTTTTTAAAACAGAAGCAGTGAAATGCAGCTGTTAGTTTCAAAAAAAAGTCAGGCATACATTTCCTGTCTTGAAGTGTGGAAAAGTGAAAGCTCAGTCACTGTGCAGTGGTGGAAAGGAGTATTGTTCATTCTAGTGGAAGGGAAGAAGTAGAAAATGGCAATTGAGAAAAAGTCTGATTCTGTACTGATCTCTGGAGTATAAATGTTTGGGTGGCTGGTGAGGCAGACAGGAAAAGGGGTAAATGAGGTTGAGCGGCTCTGAAATGTCAAATGTACCTGGAGAGGTCCTGAATTAGAATGGCACTTCTTGGCATTTTAACTGCTCTTCTAAAAGAAATACTGCAGACAGGAAAAAAGAAAAAATAAATGAAAATGCTTTTCAATAATTCTTTGTTGCTTGCAATTATCTTTCTTGATAGTAATAATTTTTGTCTTCCTTTCTGTGTGGAAGTAGCATTTAAATAAATATTTTCAGTAGGTGGGGAAGAATAATCAGAATCTAGAATTAGGAATGCAATTAGATTACTTAATAAAACTGAACTTGGAGTTTCCCTCTGCTTGGAAAGGTTTGTTGCGTTGGAAAAGAGCACAGACAAAGAAGTGTGCAAAGAAAATTGACTAAACTTCTCTTAAGGTATAGATGATCAGGGCCCTCGCAGCAGACTTCTTAAAGTTGCACAGATGCATAGAAAGTTCCTGTTGCCAGTGCATAGCATAGGTGGCTCATGTATGAAAGCAATCAGGCCTGTAACACCTATATGGCTTTTCCTTGAAATGCTTGGAAGAGATTGTTGTCTTGGAAAGCAGGAATTTTATGGCACTGTTTCTCAAGTCAACCATTTGAAAACTATCTCATGAGCTCCCTAGTCCTCCAAAGGGCCGTGAAGGTGAAGGAGAAAAGAGGAGTCCTTCAGGAGCTGGAAGGGCACAAGACACTCTCCTGCTGCACAGCACCTGTCCCACGGGACTGTCCTCAGTGCTGCTCTGTGCCTCCTACCAGGTGAAGTGTAATGGGACGTGTTTGTCCTTCACAGGCACTTCACACCTTCTCAGCGCCTTTTAGGAACTTTGGAAAGGCAGAGAATTACCAACATTTAAGTTATTTAGCGTTTCCTCCTACAGCAAAGCAATGTGTATTCTGCTGGAATGGTGGCTCCCTGGCAGCTGCTGAAAATCCATGAGTGTTCCCTGCGTCTTTCAGACACATAATAGTCATTGGATAAACTAAAGTCAGAAAGTTTAAATGGTTTGAATTTATCATTTCCCATGTACATATTGATATGCAGGAGAGCTTCTTTTGCTTTGGCTTCCATCCATATCCTGCTTTATTAGCAATTTTGTGGTTGTAGAGGAAAAACCATTTATGATCAGCAAGTTCCATCCAAATCCAACTCCCTCCACCCTCATCCACAGTTTTACTGTTGCATGAAAATTAAAATTGATGCAAGGGTTCCATTTTGCTCCTGTTTCTTCTAAAGCGCACCTGTTGAAAAATACTATTTTGACACGCATGTGAAAGCCTCAGTATTTGCCTGTGCTGCTGTCACAAGAGCACACAGTAGAGATTTGCACAGTAGTTTAAAATTTACAAGGTGCCAGTGGAAGCAGTATCTCTGCAGCAGCACAGACTCAGCAGGGACTGCTCTGCCTTCCCAGGCAGTCACTTGGTTCCACAGGGATGCCATGTCCCTGCTTTCCATGGCAAACACACAGCTGTGCTGCTGTGTGCTGCTGGTTCCTAGCAATTCCTGTTCACCTGATTGTGATATCATGCTTGGCAAAACTGAAGAAGTAAGAAAATGCTTTTGAAGCAAAAGAGTTAGCATTCAAGAATTTAAACAGCTCTAAGCTCAGGGTGAATCACTTTGGATCCAAATCTTGTGCTTAATTGTTTTAAAAAAATATCACACTTCTCTACCAGTGTATCAAGATGTAGCTGGAAGGCCTTACTTATATTGAAGCTGAAATATGTAAGAAATACCTAGTGCTTATGCTCTATTTTTTCTAGATTGTCTCTCCAGTTATTTTAAACCTCATTAGAACTGGAAAATTGCCTTGCATAACACCATGCACTGCACGAACTGAAAGGGTCTGTGAATAGAAAATGGCAGTGAAGTTCCATCGCAATCAGCAATGCTGTTTTTAGGCCAGCTGAGTTCTACTTCTCAGAGGTTTTCCATGGTTAAAATTTGATTGCTGTAAGTGTGATGGTAGAAGCTCAGAGAAAGAAGTGAAATTTCTTCTGGCATTACTTGAAACAGGCTTAAAATACTCCTGCTGAACTGTGCTGGGAGTTGCAGGATTTTGTGTCAGGTGTTTAAATTCTGTTGCATTTTAATTTAGTGAAATGATCTCTTGCCACTTTTTTACCTTTTAAGAGTAGCAAAGTCTTTACAAGAAACAGAACTGTGCTTCTGATATCCCTCTCTTTGCAAAGTGTTGGAGTTTGATAATATTCCTCAAATCACTCTCTTCAAGAAGCTCTCAGAGTTTGGTAATGAACCTGGAGGGACTCTTTTCTGAACATGTACCCTCTCTGCAGGAGATGAGCAGTACTCTAAGTTCCTCCAGGCCTGAAGATCTTCTGGGACACCTGCACACTCATTTAGAACTGCAGCCCATTCTCACAAGGCAGAGGAAACTGTGGCACTTCTGTTTCTCTCCTGAAGCCTCTAGCTGCCCCACTCAGCCCAGTGGTAACCACATCTGGAAGGGTAGGTCAGGAGGATTGGTTTATAATCCAGCAGTACAAGGAAAATGGAGATGCTGTCAGAAGATCAAGATCCCAGGGAGGGCTAAGTGACATTCACTTAGAGAGCTGGGTTTCAAAAGAAGATGCTTGGCAATATATCTGTCTGGTTTCTGATACAGAGGAAGAGCCAAGACCAGAGCTGTGTAATAGTAGACTTTTCCCATACAGCAAAGTGTTCACGTTTTGAAGCCACTGAAGGTCCCAAGGCTGGTTCAAGGCCTTACTTAGGCAAAATATGAAGCTCTTTGCATGCTACATATAAGTTTTCAGTAAACTGTCAATTAGTAGAAAAAAATTCAATCATTGTATATATAATAATAGATATAACAAATTATATTAACCTTTTATGAGTGGAATAATCAATCAGTAGATTAATCAACAATCAAAACTCAACACGTGAACATGTGATGGATGTAATTGGTGGTAATATGTTGGAAACCTGAAGATCCAGCTGCTGTTCTCTCCCAAACACAGGTGAACATACATTTATATTATTCTTTCCTTCCCTTGCCTTTGTCTCTGTAAAGTCACTATGGATTATATCAGAAAAACAGTCTGCAAAACTTAAGAAAGCAGGGTAGAGCTCTCCTGTTGCTTACAAGAACATTTTGAAACATTGGTAACATTGATTCAAGATGAAATGATAAACCTTTTCCATTGTTAGTCATCTACAAGCCTGCAAGCCAGTCCTGACAATAGAGTCCAGGCGAGTAATCAAACCAAACCTTGGATTCCTCATCTGGAAAGATTTTGGCCTTTGCATCCTTTTGTGCTTTTGGACAGTGATCATTCCCCTTTATCCCTTTCTGCCTCACTCTTTTACCTTCTTGCTCCTGTTTTTTACCCCAATCCAATTCTGCACCCCTGAGCACCATACTCCAGGCAGTTGTAAGGACAGAAGCAATCCCTGATGCTTTGTTAGCTTAGTGACTCCATTTTAGCTGCATCCCTTTGTGTGCCTATCTGAATGCTCTGCAGGGTAAAGCAATGGAGAAAACTGGCCTGTTTCACAGGCTCTTGCTTTCTCTGACAGGAGGAAAAAAAGAAAAGATGAGAGGCATCTGTGTGCCATACTTACAAATGACTCAGGCAAGGCTCAGACTGACAGGACAGGACAGTTGCTAGAAGGCTGTGGGCAGTAGGACAGAAGCTCTGCTTTGATCTTGTTGGACTGACTGATTCTAGAAAGGAGCTGAGAACCAGCAGGGAAGGATAAAGACTTATTTTTGATGAAGGAAAAATGCTGTGTAAAGGAAATGAGATCACAGAAAGGAGTTGTAGATTCTTCATGTTGAGCTTAAATGTTTGAGCCTGATTGCTTGTCAGGACACTGCAATCTAAAGATTAAAAAAAAAAAGGAAAAAACCATACTTGGTCCCTCTTGTGGTATGATTACCTTCAATTTGGTGACAGGATGACTTTGCTTTGAATAAATCAAGGTACTAATTGTACTCTGGAGCCTCTCCTTCTTCCTTTCACCCTGTGGTGGCAGAGATCAGCCTCGCAGAGTGTTGCTGTTCTCCTGCTGAGCTGCTCTAATGTGAGCAGGTCGTGGCTGCTATACAAAACACAGGTCTGGCCATGGAGGGAGGAAGAGCTGTGGAGCTTTCAGTTCCCACACCTCTGCATGATTCCAGCCCGCTAGTTGACAGTGCACAGTCATGTTTTGATTGTGTGAAATGGGGAAGGAGACAATGCAAAGATCATCGGGTATTCACTGGGGCTGCAACATGAAGGGGAAAACGACTGCAAATGGCTGAAGGGTTAAGTGTTAAATTTAGGGTTTCCGTGTAGTTTGGATACTTGTTTGAACTCTTCAGCCTAGGTTTCCTCACCCATTCTTTTTCTCTGTTCATCTTTATTCCCGTGATCTGGCTGTCCATGGGATACCATGGACATCTTTCTCCTTATTCCAGACAACCAGAGCAGTGACAGGGGTGTGCTCACTTTCTTACAAGCACCCTCAGGAATGCCTCTCCCTAACTTTGGCTTCTGAATTTTTCTTTCAGTGGACCTAGAAGGAGATTGCGGTTTAAGCTGTGCTGCTACATTTTCAATTTATAATTTTGTCAAAGATCTTTAAAACATGTTGGATGCAGTTTCTTTTTTGACTTCTGTAGATATTTAGTTTTTAAAAAAAACCAAAGCAACCAAAAAATTACATTAATAACTGTGTATTAAATAGCCAGTGTTGAATTCTCTATACTGTGTGCAGCTTTGATTCTTACTGCTATTAATAGCTCATGTGTAAATGCATTAATGTGCTAGATCCACTCTTTAATACTTATAAAGTCATTTCAGAGATGTTAGCAGGTATTATCTCCATTTTACAGAAGAAAAAGAAGCCTGGAGCCATGAAATGCAGTGTCTCAAACATCGTCTGATTCTGGGTAGCCAGAATGGTGTGTGTGTAGCCAGGCTCCCAACCATGCAGCCCTTTTCACCAGTCTCTTTAACAGCACAGCTTCATTGTGTTCAGTCACGACACCCTCCTCTTCCCCCGCCGTCTCGTTTTGTTCACTACATACCTGGCAACTTTTTCTGCAAACGAACAAGGGTTCTGCAGATAACTAGGCTTTCTTCATTATCCTCTTCCAAAGGACACGAGCTCGGGGGATGAGGTAGTGTGTGATGGTGTAATTAAAGGCTGGGTGGTGTCCATTCCTCAGCAGTGAACTGAGAGGAGCCGCAGCCCTCAGCTCCCATTCTAATGCCGCAGTAGCATCTGGTGGCTGGAGCTGCAATTGCACGTGGAAAAAGGGGTTTTTGGTTTCTTGAGTCACAGAGCTGGGAGGGGCACATCCTCCCCAATATTGATTTGCACTTCCTTGGGCTGGAAATTGCCCTATGGAGGCAGAGCATTACAAAAAAATTGCTAGATTCTAATGTGCTCCTATGTGATACACATTTGAATTCTGCACATACCCCGTAAAATCTGAGCAAATCAGAGTTTTCATAAGGAAAGGAATAAGGCTTTTCTTTGACCTTGTTGTATAGTCTCTGCTCCAGAGGATAGGAGGGCTATAGCTTCCTTATAAAGCACTTGAGTTTTTGGGTTTTATCCTGCCTGGTAACAGAGAAATGGCTGACTAGTTGCTGCTGAAATTTCCCTGCTGTCTTCTGGATTGACATTGATGTGAAATGATGGCAAATTGTTTAAGAGCTCAACATGATCATTAAAGATGATGATCCAAAATGCTATATATACATAGTACAGCCCGCTCTAGACGTTGCATAAATTTTCCTTTCTGCAGAGAAGAAACTAGGAAAGGCAAGTTTCATGAAACCAAAATATGGTCTCTTTCAGAAGACAGTAGTAATTTAAAATCAAAGTGATTCTTCCTTGCAGTGGTACTGTAGTAGTGCATTGCCCATTCTGGTTACAGTTCATCATCAAATAGGTTGGAAACTATGAAGATTATATGTACATTCTGAAAATGCCCAGCAAGCCTTTTAGCCATGGAGGTTGACTTCAAAGCTGACAAAATGCAATGGTCAGAAGCTGTGTGCTTGGCCCCACTTTTGCCTGGTGAATATGGACTGTGTGAGTGAGGGCTTGTGATTGCATTCACAGGAATGTCACACATTCTGAGCTTCTCTCCCCTGACTGATTACTGGGCTTCTGCCAACATGAGATGATACAAGGGTTTCAAGCCTGGTCCTTTGAGGGGCTTCAGGGCAAAATAATTTTCATTGATAAACATTCCATATCTTGTTATAGATTTAAAGTATAAGACTTGGGTTGTCCTTCAATGCTTAAGGAAAATTAACTTCCTTCTCTGTCCTTTTTACTGAACACTATCTAAACTCAGAACACTTTGTGAATCTACAAAAAAAACCTGTATTATAACACATTGATTAACTGGAACAAATCCCATGGTGGCTTCTGGAAAATCAGATTGAAACTGAGCATGGAACCAAACCTAAAAGAGTGTATTCCTAGGTCTAGGAGTTAAATCTATATAGCCCAAATGCTACAAGGGTATGAACCTTCGTTGCCTCTTGGTACTTCGTACATTAATTAGTGTGTTATGGCTGCTAATTAGCCCTTGCAGCTTTTCAATTTCCAATTCTGGACTTTTAGGGATGTGATTTTCAAACTCCACTGTTGCCTTAGAAATGACCACTTAAAGTGTGTGTGTTTCCCAATGGACGTTGACTTTTTTTAATGCTCTAAGGTATTTTAAACAGTAGTAAATACAGGATTATGTTTGTTAAATGAATTGAAATCTGCAGATTTCAAAAGGTCAAGTGTATTGAGCATGACAGCATCTAATTGAAAATAATACAAGAGTAAGCTGTTGGACAGCAAAGTTTCCTTTTGCATCAGGTGAAGTAGGTGGCTGCAGTGACTTTTGAGCTGGAGAACCATGTATGCTAATTTCTTGATGGATTCAGAGTGTCATGTGCTGTCTGCCTGCAGAGTTACATCTCCACATCCAGTTGGAGAAGGTTAAGGCTGTATCAGGTAGGCACACAGTGACAGGTTTATAGAAACGCATGAGAGGGCAAGCAGAGAGAATTTATAGGTTAAACAGTATTTGCAAACATTACACTTAACATCATACTGCCCTTCAGAAGATCCAGTGTACTCTACAGTGAGTTCACAGTGGGTGTTTTTGCTTCAGTAAATATCACCAAAAGTTTAAGTATTTTGCGTGTTTATCTTAGGAAGTTAAAAAAAAAAAAAAAAAGAAGAGGAAGAAAAGACTTTGAGATGTATCTGAAACACCTTGTTTCATTCTGGGGTTTCTTGTTTTCCTTCTCAAAGGAAAAATGCATGTGTTTCACTCTGTTGGTCTTCTAGCTCGATGCTGGAATCCTTGCTGTGCTGTGGTGAAAGGTTTCCATGGCTTTGTCTTTCAGAGGAAATAAAAACCTGTTGCTTTTATTTCCTCTGAAAGTTACAATTTGTGCTTGTGAGTGAAAACATGCTTTCATGGTTATTATGAATCTGCTCAGAAGCAAATGAAGAGCATGATGAAGAGAGAGCATTTCCTGCCAAATAAGAAAAGAGTTAGGTCTGAGAAACAAATCCATTTTCTGACAGCCTGTGTCCCAAATGTCTCACTTCAAACCTTAGGCAGTTCCAGACATTAACTGCTGTGAATTACAATAATGGACAAATTCAATTGCAACTTCTATTTTGAGTTCAGATTAGAAAAACTCTCTAAATTAAATGTGGTGGATCAAATCCTTAAAGGTTACAAAGGCTGGGTAGTGGTTAACTCTTTCCTCCCTTACCCCCATCTCTGCAGCAACAAAAAGGACCATAGCAAGCTCATTTCTGCAGAAAAAGATCAATTAGTAAACGTCCTACTCCACATGAGACAACCTGCACAGGAAGAGCTCAGAGCTTTGTCTAGACTGTCTGCATATTTCTTGACGTGAATAAGATCTGGCCTTTATTGCTTGCTTCATCTCATCCCTGTGTTATGCTTGGATAAAGCCTCATCTGTGAGATACGAAGAGACATTATGGAGTTGGCTGTTTGTGCAGTGGAGCGCGTGCTTGTTCCAGCTTCACGCTAATCTGAGGAAGTAGGTGAGATCGCAGCAGTATGAAAGTGGCATGTCATGTTAGTGGGAAAAAATGAGCTGCTGCTCACTGTCCTCTTCCTGCTTATCAAGGTAGTCCCAGTTCATCATTTCTTGTTACCCTTCGACCTCTTGTCACACTGGTATTAACCCTATTATGGGAATGAAATGTGTTCTGTAAACTCAGGTCACTTCTTAATGGACAATAATTCAAATGAAGAGACACCTAATTGGTTGTAACTTACTCTAATTGACATGCTTTTCCCAGGACAACTCCAGTGCTCAGACAGCAGGAGCATGGATGTTGTTAACCAGGGCAAGTGTGAAGGACGACCCACTTTTGTGTGTCCTGTATTTTTCCCTGGATTGGATGCATTATAACTTTCATCCAGGCAAAATGTCCTTCGGGTCATATACAGATAGACAGCTCCCACCTCAAAATCAGCCAAAAATTTCCTGCCTACCTCCATTATAGTGAATTTGAATGCTGCTACAGCCGATGACAGATTACAGCAGCCAGTAAGTATTAGGTGACACTGCAGTGCATGTGTCTTCTGTGTCTTTCAAGCACTGGTCACAGACTCCTTCCTTCCAAGTAGGGCAGTCTTAGGCCAGCATTTAAGGAAGAGTATTTCATATTCTTCAAATTACCTTAAATTTGAAGCCCTTATATGTGGAAGTGCAGAAGACAAAACTTTCAGTGTGTTCTACTTGCAGCAATAACAACGTGCTGACTTTTCCTCCTTCTAGCCCAGGATATATGACTGAACAAATGTTTTAATGGAGTGTATTGATATTGGATATTAATTTAATTGGCCATCTTAAAACTGTACTGCCTTTAATTCATTAAATATAGAAGAAGAAATATTTCTCTTAAGTTGAGCAGATAAAAGTAGACATTCCTGCAGAGTGGAAAGTTTTCATGAGCTTTAAGGTCCTATTTAAAAATCACTGCAGCCACTGTGAAGGTTTGTAGTTATGAAAAAATTGAAAATATTTTCTCTTTCTCCATCTTAGGCTCCGTCAGTGCTGCCAAAGACTCCAGTCATCTGTCAGCCAGTCATAAAAGAAAGGCATTTTCTGAATGGAATGCAGATATTGGTTTCATACACAAGAACAGTCAAAAAGTGCAAAAATTTACATGTTCCCACTAAGCTAATAAGTCAAATTTTTAATGATTTATGTATTTAAGGCTGTTTTTGAAAAGTGTTAAGTGTAATTATAACAGTTTAAAAAACAGTTGAATGTCAACTTCAGGGTCTTTTTCCTCCTGAAAGTCCCCTGCCTGCCTTAATATTTAAAATGTGTCTCAATTCCCATAGTTTATTTAGGTATCCTATTAATTGAGAGGAAAATTTTTTTAGACCTTTAGGACAGCTTCTGGGATCATTATTTTAATCCCAGGGAGTTTTGTTCATTTTATGTGGTGACAAATGCACTTTCTTCTAGACTGCACGCACAGATTTTTATCTGCTGTAATGCACTGGGTTTCAGCCATTTCCTCACTGCAAATGAATAATGAATAAGCTGTGGTTTGAAAGCTAATGGTTCAAGATGAAATCAGAATCTCATTGCAACATGGATGATATTCATTTGTCATCTCCATGGAAACATCTATTTGTCAAGACACTGCAGCTAAGACTGTAACAAGAAAGTAAGCAATTGTTGGAATGCAGGGCTTTTGCTGTGAAGCAGACGTAGCAAACAAAAGATAGGATTATGCAGGACTGTGGTGTTATTTTTGAAATTGGAAAATTTTTAAGGATACATTTTTTTAAGGATCTTTCATCATGAAGGATGTGGATTTTGCTGTGTTTTGAAACGTTGAAAAATTCCAGTAGAATGAGGAACAAAAAGCATGAATATCCTGGGAGGTTTCTCCCACTGTCACCTGTTGAGGTCCATGTGCCCTCAGGAAATTTCAAAGCTACAGAGTTGAGTGTCTCCCTTTATTCAAAGTACAGCAACATATGCCCCCTGCATATAACATGACAGCTATCAACTTAACTGAATTTAACAGTTAGTGCTGGTTAGCAGAAGAATTTTCTGTGAGATACACCAAACTTCCTTAAAACAGAGTAAAATCTGCTAGTGAGAAACAGGGGACTTCTGGAAAAGGCCCTAAGGTATAGTAGGTATCATTCCTCAGGATTGGGCTCTCTCTTTCTTCTCTCAGACAGATTATTCTTTTGTCATTTAAATAGTCACAATAGTGCAGTCCCTAATCCTGAAACACTGTTTAATACGTCATTTCATAAAAAGCTTGAGTTTTCAATTTTATGGGTGTAAGCAATGGACTCAATACTAATTTTTTTTGTACTAAGACCAAAGACCTTTAAGCTTTCATTGTGCGCCAGGAGGTAAGCTCAGAGCTTGTGAGGCAACAGAAAGAGAATGAAAAGCTTTTTTTCTAACTTTTGTTTATGATGTGTTTCAGCTTTTTGAAGCAGGGAAGAGCTTTGCTGAGCTGGTGATGCTCTCCCCCAGGAATGCCACATGCCCTTGCTGGGGCAAGTGATGCAGAAGGGAAAACAGCATTTTCTTCCCTCCAGAGTTTGACTGAAGTTTCCACAGCTAGGTGAAATAACTACCCCTCTTTCTCAGGAGCATGGTCAGGAATAGTTTGGCCTCTGGGACACGTAGTCAAGACAGGTAGCTTTGTAATTTGATGTCCAAGTAAAGTTGCTGAGGAATTTGTTCAGAGGACAAAACTGAGAGGGGGTTGGTGGGGGTGAGACTTGTTTCTGGTAAACTATGGACACACAATCTGTTCTGTTATTTATTTCTGTTCCAGTTTTGTTTATGAAAGGGACTTACGCTGAGGTTGTTTTTTGTTGGGTTTTCTTTTTAAGGGAATGAGTATTTTGAAGCATCTTCATAGACTCCTGTTAGGGTTTTGGCTTCTAAATCTATGTAAGGTCTCTTTATCACCCTTTACAATTAGTTTTAAAAATCAGGATTTTAAGAAAAAAAACAAACTTGATTTTGCAGAATAGTTATCATGTCTATGGTAATCCCACAATTGAGGCATACATTTACTTCCAGCATGTTAGTAGCCCTTGTGACAGAGGGAAGCATACTTATATTGATAAAAATGTTGCAATTTCCTGGTTACACGAAGTATGTCTGATTGTGTGTACACTTGAATGGATGTCCTCTGGCCATGGTGAAGATGTTCTCCTGCAATGCCTCTTGTCCCATGTAACTGTGGAGAAGGAAGGTGCTTCAGTAGGACCTGATTGTTAGCTCCAATTGTCAAACATGTATCCTCCCCAATTATTTCACAAGGGAAGAATATTCTTCCACTATCTGAGAGCAAAAAATATGGATGAAGAGTAAGAAGTGAGACAAGAAGGTGGGAGTGAGGCAATTGAGGCAGCGGATATTAATGGGAAAAAGAGTAAGAGTGGGAGGGTGATGACAGGAGAAAGTGAACTGAAGGAAAAAAAAAAATCACAGCATTACAGAATTGTTGAGGCTGGAAGAGACTGCTGGAGGCCATCTGGACCAACTCCCCGGCTCAGGCAGGGTCACCTAGAGCAGCCTGTCCAGGACTGTGTCCAGATGGCTTTTTAGCATCTGAGGCTGGAGACTCTATCACCTCCCTGCACTAGTGCTCAGTCATCCTCACATTAAAATCTTTTGCTGATGTTCAGAAAAAATGTGAGAAAGTGTGAGAATGCTATGAGTGGGGAAAAAGAAAAAAAAAAAAAACGCCTGGGTGATCGGCCATAGGCAAGTGTAGCTTTAAGAAAAAGCTAAGTTCACGCACCTGAAGTGTCAGAAAGGGAGAAAAGCTTCCTCTTGGATTTCTCACCCTTCTAAAACTAGAAGTCACTAACTTTCTTATTTCCCTTAATTTCACCATTTATTCACCGTTTTCCGCGGCAAGGCTGTCTGATGTGAAGCTGCCGGGTGTTCTGCCGTGAGTGTGTCCGCGGCAGGGATGCAGAGCCCGATGGCAGCTCAGCTCAGCTCAGCTCGGCTCAGCTCGGCTCAGCGCGGCTCAGCGCGGCTCGGAGCGCTCCGGGCGCGGAGCACCGCAGGCGCGGAGCCGCAGCTCCCCCGTGTGTGCGAGCGAGGGGAGGCAGCGCCGCTGCTGCCTCTGCGGTGCTCCTCTCCCTCTGTCTGCCCACAGCAGCTCTGCCGTCAAACCTGCATCGCGGGGTCGTGACGCTGGCTTTTAGCGCCTGCTGAACTTACGCAAAGACACGGTGATCCAGGCAAGGGCGGCACGCGTTGCTGAGCGTCTGGAGTCTGATCTGGGTGGTTAAAATGAATGAAGACCTCTGGTGCTGCTGCAGATAGACGAGGAAATGTTTAGCCTCATTTGGAGGCAGTATTCATTTCTCTGAATATTCACGGCTGGTTCGGAGGCAGGGCAAGGCTGCTGCCTGCCATTAGTGTCATGGTCCGTTCTTTTTCAATAGCGAATTCATCTTAAAGTGGCCACTGATGAATTCAGCAAGGTAGACAGTAATCTTTGCACAGGAAATACTCTAGATGCCCCAGACAGTAACTTGGATCTTTATGTTCTCCTGAGCCTTCAAGTTGGTTGAGTCATTGTGCCATTCAAGTGTGGGTGGCTTTTCCCACATGAATATTTTTCCATTAACTTCTGGGTCACTTTAAACAAATTAATGCATGATCAAGTTTCTGTTTGCAGAAACAAGTGCTAATGTACTCTGGAGCATCTTTAGCCATGTCTTACGAATTCCTGTTAGTGCTCTTTTCTGCTGGTGTGTTTCTATTTTGTCACTCTTCCACACTAATTCACAGGTTCAGGAAGTCTTAAGACAATTAAGGATGCTGAGTAAATGTATTTGCAAAGGTTAACTAGAGGTTTTTGTTGACACTGTAAGCCATTACGTCTGTCAGCAGTGAGACACCTCTTGAAAACAGTTCAAAACACTTAAAGTTTTGCTCCTTGTCTAAACCACCTTTTCTAAAATCTGTCTCTTTCCCTTCAAGAACCTTCTGTTCATGAATTTAACTTTGGGAATACATTCCCTCTGTGTGTAATAGCAGGTAAAAAGAAATATGTTTTATTATATCTTTGTTAAAAAGTAGTATGCTCAAATCATACATTGCCAGGTAAAAAGACCTGTAAAGCATCTTTCTGGATCCTAACACTGGCTTTATACAGAGCCATCACTGGTGGTACTAAAATCTCTGGCTGCCACTGAGAGCTTATTCTGTATACTTGTAGGTCATTTCTGTACCAGGATACTGCTCTGAAGCAGACAGTAGGCATTTTGTATGCTTTCAGGTTCATTTTTCTTACAAGAAGGGAAAGCATGACCACTTTTTTCTTCAGCAAAGAAGGGTTATACTAAAGGCTAATCATCTTGAACAAAAGGCAAAGGAACTACCTCTAGAAAAATGCAGAGGGGAGGAAGTAAGTATCTTTGGGGATTGTAGAGTTACTTTTGTTTTAAATGATAGGGAATACTCAAGTAAAAGTGTATGTTTGAGATATTTTTGGCTAAGTGAATGTGTTGCCTGTTACAAGTTTGCTAGAAAATGGTAATTACGTAGTTAACATAAAACAAATGCTTCTCATATACATTATTGCCTAACTTGCTTTGAGAAGAGTAACTATGCAGAGAGCCCTTGAACAGTTTTGTACTGCCAGCACTCTGCAAGCATGATGGTGAAAGTGATTCTTCTGTGCTCATATTCCCCTTTACAGGTTTTCCTTTAAGCAATAAAAAGACTTAAAATTTGGATTCCAATATCAGGTTATTACTACACTATCTTTTAAGAAAGAAAAGCCTCTCATATTTTTTTTAAGCACTACCTGCACTTGCTGAAAGGAATTAACAACACTTCCAAACTAATGAAACCAGTTGGAGTAATTGGAGCCTTGCCATTAATATGAGAGTGCTTATCCCCTGTCACATGCCTAATGTTTGTGAATATCATTCAAGGACTCCTTGAATAGTCCCAGGACTAAGACTGGCTCATAATTACTTCCATCCCCTTCAGAGTGTGTCACCATCTGTGGCTGTGTGGGCTGTGTATTCAGTTCCTTATTACTGCTTTTGCCTCACTTGGTAATTAATTTTTTTTTTTTTTAGTGTTGCACAAATGACACAGCTTTAACAATTAGCATCTCCACAGATCCATCTTTGCTCTCAGGTGGTTAAGATACCTTTTCCTCTGCTTTGCTTCTGAGCTGGCAACCTATTTCCTTCAGTTTCTCAGTAAACAAAAAAACCTCCCCAAACTACCAACGTTAAACCATGTGCAAGCACAGAAGAGAGATTCAGGCTGTGACATTTCACAAATATACCTAAACTTACAGGAGATAACCTGTTTGGACAAACCTTCATCTTCTTCTATTTTTTTTTTCTTATAGGCCAGACATTTTCTGGTTCATTATGTTGGCAGCTACAAATTGATCCTGGGATCTTTAGATCTGTTTTTATTGATACACTTGGGATGTGTAGAGACAGGTATATGGACAGAACTTAATTTCCTGTGTTGTTCTGGATGCAAACAATGAAGGTGGGTGCCATGTGGAGATTGGCTGTCCTGGGGATCTGGCCCATTGTGCTGCAGAAAAGCATCAGTAAGTGAAAAGGAAATTCAGAAACACAGCAAGCTGTTATCACAGGTGAAATCGCTTTTGGTGCAAGTTTCTCTTCCCAACATAGTGCTATTTTGTGTTATTATATTTTTCTTCTGAACTTATCTCTGCCTAGCAGCCTTCTGAATTACAAATACACGAAATTCTCGTACATTTTGTAACCTGACTTCCTTCATGTTGCTTTATCACATCATTCCCAACAAGATACAGGATCTCAGAAGTAAAGGATTTGTAGCTGAAGGCTGTTGAGTTCATAAGAGGTAGTAGCATCAGAACACAGGGGATACAAGTCAAAAAATTATGAAGTTTTGTAAGGAACAGCCTAACAGATTAATAACTTGCTGGACTTCTAGGCCTCCAGTTCAACATATTATTTGGGGCTGCACTGCCTGAGCTTAAATTGCTTCATCTTTTTTATTTCATTTGGGGTTTGAGTAAATTCTTCAAATGTGTGTTAAATAGCATAACATTTCCAAACGCATCTGGCAGATATTTTTGGTATGGCTTTTGCATGTGAGCAATGCTGCACTGCCAGCAGAGATGTGCATCTGCATCAGGGTGTCAGTTTGATATATCTTATTATGTCAAAACAAATTCCTTTGGTACTTGCTACATCTCCACATGTTTCCTCTAAGCTATGCTACAGCTTAAAATAAGTCAACCTAAAGGTGCACAGATGAAATTAAGCATGAATGCAATGCTTTTGGCTTGTGAAATCTATAAATACACAGCAGTCAGGTTAGTGATGAATGTGGAAGGGTTATATGGCAGCAAAAAAGTTTAATTTACATTTTCTTAGGCAGCAGGTAATTTTGAAGATATGGTACCAGTACATTCCAATAATTTTAGTCTTGAAATTAACAGCACTGGATATTGATTCTTTGTAAAAGTGCCTCCTTTCACAGTTTGTAGGTTAAATATTAAAAAAAGTTTTACTAGCAAAATAGAAGGGATTTTGAAGGAATTCTTTTCTATGCCATCATGCAAGAACTTTCATATGTGCTTTAGAAAGCTCCTCTTCAACTCTTATTGTAACTAATATATTATATGTTTTGCTGGTGGGGATTTATCTGAAACTTACAGATTACATGTTTTTGTTACAACTTAGTAGGTTTCTTTTTAATTCTCAAATCTCTGAGTAGTCAGTTGTGACTCTGTGCATCAGTGCTTTAAAGATCTGTTTTCCAAGTGTCAGTCTGAGGTTTTTGCTTGCTTTCTTTGATGTCAGCTCTAATCCTGATGGTTCATATCATATTCATGGATTTATAAACTCTGCTCATTTTTTGCTTGCTAGATTTAGTAATGTCCCAGGACTTGCTGTACTGAAAGACTCATAAGCAAGAGGCTGTGTTCCAGTAAGAAGCACTTACATGAGAAAGCAATCTCCATGTTCAGCATGTCTGTGAAATCTCCACACTTGTAACTGGTCTGCCTGTGATGTGGAGACAGTGTTCTGTCCAAGGTGTCTCTTCACAGAGCTGGGCTTAAAATTCCAGGTTTTTGTGATTATTGCCTGTGTCTGCTCTTTCTTCATCCTCAAGCTTTTGAACTCTTTCACGTTGTAAATTTTTGTAGGTTGGATTCTCTCTCTGCACATTTCCTACCTTTGCTGCTCTGTCCTAAGGAGCCAAAGCCCAGGGAGAATGGCAGTTACAAGAATCACTCCAGCAGATTCCAGATTACACATGTAGACTGTGTTCACATGGCTTAGTGTTTTTTCTGAAGGATAGAGTCTTTATCAATGGAAATACCTTGAATTTGTAATAGTTACTAGCAAGAAAAATTCCGTGATTAATTTCCCAAGAAATGCTCTTGGGGAAATAAATAATTTGAACAGTGGCTTTGCTAGGTAGACACTTATATATTAATATTAATGTTTATTTAACATACTCTCTATCCATCTTGTTAACATCTGTTGTAATAATGGAAACTATTGCCGAATAGTTTCAAGAGTGATGGCCATGAGATAGCATGCATCTGAATGTCTGTTTGGATTGGATTTTAGATTTATTGTCCATATTCTGCACTTAGAAGAAAGGGAGTCTCTCAATTTTCACTTTTCTTGAGCATAAAGAGCTTTTGATCATTTGATCTGGTTATTGAAAGGATTAGTATTATTGTTCAGCCCAACCAACGCTCTGGAATTTGAGGGTATTTAGCCATTTGAGGTTTTGCATTTTGTGCTGTTTTATTGCTCTTATCATTACATGAAATGCTACATTATCAGCATACTTGTGTTGTTTTTGTGCTGGTTCCAGCTGCAGTGTGCACTGACTTGTTGAAACCTTGACATCTGTTTTCCTTTTTTCTCCTTTTTTTTCAGAATTCAACCATGTCACTCTTTTTCAGTGTTGCATGCTGAGCCTTAACTTAGCATGTGTGTCCAGCCAAAGCCATCATACATCTCAGTTATGTTCCAGACAGTTTATGATGGAGTGCTGTCCCACATGCATTTTATTAATGATTGTGCCTGAAAGAAATGGATTTTATGGCTTTATCACCAGAGTCCACCATTAGTCAGTAAGCTAACATGAGAACACTGAGTCATGGGTATTAAGGCGATGCACTGGGATTTTGGAATTAAAATGCTTCCAAAGAAGGGAAAATTCACCCATCTCTAAATATATTTGGGTAGCTGCATATTTTCTGCATAGTCAATCTGCTACTTGAATTGGTGGTTGAAATCTGGTTCTGCTGCAGGCACAAGGTGTGATAGGTTCGGTTCATTTATTAACTCTTAGAAATTTCATGCTTCAAGCTGCTTCTATAGTGCACACACTCTTTCTCACAAGAACAAGAAAGCCAGAAATATTCCCACGTATGAGAAAGCTCTGCTGAGTTGCTCTGAATTGAAAGACAAAAAAAAAAATTTGTTTGTAGAGGTCTTTCAAGAAACTTCCTCCTGGAATGCCACCCAATGTCATGGTAGTCTCTAAATTGGATACTTTTGTAATGGTGTGTAGAATATAACTTTGACCTTTTCATGTATAAGTCAGTGATATATATAATTTCTGCTATAGAGGGATTGCAGTTATCTAAAGCAAAATTGCCAGTCAGAGATTTCCATCTGGATTTGGATCCAGACAGCTAGTAAATTTTATTTGGACCAATTCCCAGAGAAGCTGTGTTTTCTGCAGTCTCCAAAGAAAGGCTGTGTGATCTCCCAGTGTCTCAAAAAATGACTGCAGCTTGCTCCCACAATCCCCAGCTGGGAAGGTAGAGAGTAGCATCTGGCCAGCCAAGCAGAGCTGAACCCAGCTTACAACCTCCTGCTGAGCAGAACTTCACAAAAATAAGCAGACCTCTAGAAAAATATATAGTGGATGAAGGTACAAAATTAATCAGGTGTTTCTGTTCTAACAGTTCATCCAAGGATTTGTACTTACCTTATAGCATGAGTTTGGTAGGTCTCTTACTTGAACATGGAAATAACAGTGTTGTACACTTTCAGGTCCAACAGGCACCCTGAGAGTGCCTTTTGTTGGTAAATTGTATTGATTTCAGGGAGAAATCATAATCAGAAGGCTTTACTGGTGTGCAGGTATTTTGAAAAAGCAGAGTTTGAAAAACGTTGGTTATGTGCATCTTATTTTTGAGATTTATGAATGAAATGCAGTAAAACTGCTTCAGAAGTAGCAGACCCCCTCATTCCCGTTTCAGGTAATGAGTCAGTATAATGCATTTACTAAACACAGTGAACATGATTGAGCACAGTGATTCATTTCACCTAGCACTAGAAGCTTATGCTGAAAAATATTTTTATCTGTACTGTAGAAAGATATTTTCTTCTTATCTCCAAACCTGTAATTATAGTTTTCGGAAATTGGCAGCTGACTGCATTTTTCTTCTGAATTAATTTGTTTCACCTAGCTGGTCTCTGCCTCCTCATTTAGCTGCTCTAAGCAAGTGGAAGGATCATCAGCGAAAATTTGTCATGAAATGTGAACAGTGAAAATTCGTAATTTGTTGTTCTTGCATATTTGAGAAACTTTAGACGGAGACATGAGAAGGTAGTCCAGTGCTCTGCTGTTCAGAGCAAACAAAACAAAGCTGTGGATTTAAATTTTTTACTATGTCTGGGGCAGTATTCTAGTATCCCAATTGAGGTAAAACATATTGTTTTCACTTATATCATGACTGGTAATTGAAGAGGGGTTTGGGTTTTCTACTGTGTGTCCTTCAAACTGTGGGTTTTTCTTTTAGAAGAGGTTCTGTCATACAAAGGCCTCTTTCAGACAATGATCTTGCAAGTGTCTCTGCCTTTTGAAGAGCACACTGACCAGTGCTTAAGGTAGTTTAAGAGACTGCTCTGAAACCAGCAGCTTTTGTGCAAGTCCAGTTGCAGGAGTACAATTATTTTTATGACAAAGAAGTAAAAGTAAATACCATCCTGACTCAGAGGATATTAGCAATACTACAATCCCTTCCTCCTTAAATTGTAAGACAGCTTAGTTTTTCTGTTTCTGAGTATTTAGCAGTAGAATTCAGTCATAATAAAAAAAAAAAAAATAACTCCCAGGGTCATGTATCTTTTTCAGCAAAACCCAGCTTTTCTAGCTGCATTAATTGTTTCCCTTATACATACATACTCTGAAATTCAGTCTCCAAAACTATTTGAGTACCTCTAACAAATCCTTACTCAAGCACCTGAAGTCAAAGAAGCTTAATTTCACTCAGTGGTCAGAAATTAGAGTAATATTAATTTCCTGTTTCTTAGGGTTATGTGAGTACAGTGTTTGCAAATAGTTGCCATCTGTTTGGACAAAAAAGCCCAGGAGGGCTGCTGGAGTCCGCGCTTGGTGCGTCTGGCCACTAAATGGTAGTGTTGTATTGCAGCTGGGAAAGGAAAATACATGAATACAGCAGAGGGAAAAAAAAATCCAGATGAACTGTGTTATCAAGTCTTAACTATTTTGCCATTGGTCCATTAATTACAACTTCTGCTGTTAAATCAGCCGTCCTATCAAAGTTTTATTGTCCTGAAAAAGCATTCTCTGTTTAACACAAATTTATTTTAAATGTGTGAGGAGATTTTTTCCTTCTCTGTTCCTGTATAAACTTTGTTCTGGTGTTTGAATTGCCAGTCACAAGCATGCTGATCTGTTGTGGAGTTGCTGTGGGATTGTATGGTGGCTAGCAGGATTCACTTTCCTCCCGTGCAAAAGCCACATTCTCATGGCTCTTGTCCTGTCTGCCATGAAGCAGTTTTTGACAGGAGGAGTCTCAAGTGCCTGTGTTAGTGGTTCCTGTACAGAAACCTTTTACACATCTGAATGCTAGTTCTTCTCAGTATTGCATTCACACGTAAGCCCATGAGGTATCAGTTGCTTTCCTCAATTTCTGTAACAAAGAAGCTTGTTTGCTAAATCATTTTTAATCTAACAGAGAAATTATTTAGGTTTCACCTAATGTTTTGAGCCAAGGTGTAGTAGTTTGCACCAGAACTGCAAACTTTCTACTATCTTTATCTGAATTTTAAAGGATTAAGTTGAAAGCTTTTAAAAAGGGCTTGTCACAAAGTGAACATGTTTTTCAAGAGGAATGTGATGGGACATTTGAAAAATCTAATTTAAGTTGATTTTTTTTTAGGTGTGCCATCATTCAGTGCAACCCAGAAAAACAAAACAGAGGATATGCATAGTGTAGAAAAGTTTTCTTGTCCTTATGAAGTGAGGACTTACTGACCTTCTTAATGACCAAGAAATACATATTTTACTGAGTATGTATTTTAACTGAGGAAAGTAGATGATTTTTTGCTTGTTTTTTTTTTTAACTTGGGTTTTTTTGTTTGTTTTTTTGGGATTTTTTTTTGCCATGTCTGATAAAGATTATACAGGCTGAGCTGTGTATATCACAGAATGGATGTTGATAAATACACACATTGTAGAAGTAGACTGATACTACATCCTCAATAATCAAAAAGGGAGAGAAACCTCTGCATTGGTGGCAGAGGGAGCAAAATGAAGAGCACTGAGTGCTGAGCAAGCACTGACCAACATGCAGCTGAGGGGAGAATGTGCATAGAGCAGGTGAAGCAGAACTCCCCAGAGCACAGGGTTGCTGGCTTGCTTTCCATCTGTTCCTGTGAGGCAGCAGGAGAACAAGCTATTTCCACTGCTTTTGAGGATGAAAATTCATATGTTCCTAACTGTGATGTTGTCTTGTGTTCATCTGATTTGGGGGGGGCGCACATATGATCAGAGGCATTAATCTGCAATGTGGCTTCACAAGCCAATTGGCAAAGCCTGGTGCAGCCAGCTTGAGCCCCTTTGGTAACATCTCTTCATTTACAGAAACCCCATGGTACCATCTCCCCTTCATTTACAGAGGGCACTCTTGTAATGAGAATCTCATGATAAAACACTCTCCTTCACTGAAAAGCTCTCACAGCTTGATGATGCAGTTGTCACCATGGTGATTTCACTCCAACAGCAAAGAATGAATTTGGTGCTGTTTAACTTCGGGAATGTGTAGCAAACACTTCCCAGTGCCTTCAGCTAAGCCACCACCTGAGGAGAGAACTTGGATCAGAAGCTGAGAGAGGAAGTACATACACACTGATGATAAATTATATTTTTTGGAGGTGATCGGATCTCAAGAAATAGCATGTGTGTAACGACAGACAAATGTGAAAGGACGTGAATAAAAGTCTCAGAGGCTGAGCCAAAAGGAAGGGAAATAGACTTGCCTTAACCTTGAAGGAAATATTCAAATGTGATGGTCTGTGAATTCCAGCTGAGGTATAATTCCTTTCCCTCAGAAAGAAGGGAGGGACTGAGGTTCCTTGAGGAAAGGGAAAAAAAAAAAAAGGGCTTGCTATCAAATGTGTTTAGAAAGAACAAGTATTTTTCTTTCCCCTTCCCCAAAGGCCTTATTCACATGTTTGGATTTCTCATTTCACAGAGATTACCTAAAAAGCAGTATAGAATGATTAATTTCTGGTTTTCCTGAAGCAACAAAATCTTTCTGTGCAAGTAACAGTTGATTGTTTTCCTGGTCTGTATTCTGAGGGAAGCTCTACACAGTAGAGTGTGTTACAAAACTGAACAAAGCTTTGGAGAAGCTAATATGGGAAGCTGGGAGATAAATGTAGTCATATAGAAGGTCTCTTCTGTGAGAGCATTTCTGCTAGGATTAGGAAGTGATTCTCCCCCTCTACTCTGCTCTCAGGAAACCTGCAGAGGACTACCACAAAAAAGATCAGAGGACTGGAGCTCTTCTCATATGAAGAAAGACCAGGAGAGTAGGGGCTGTTCAGCCTGGAGAAGGGAAGGCCCTGGGGTGACCTTATTGCAGCCTTTGAGAACCTAAAAGCAGCCAGCAGGAAGGCTGGGGACAATCTGTGTAGCAGGGCCTGTTACAATAGGACAAGGGGTTTTCAATGTTTTAAAATATTTTTTAAACTAAAAGAGGGCAGGTTTAAATTAGATATTAGGAAGAAATTCCTTACTGTGGGTGTGGTGAGGCAATGGAACAGGTTGCCCAGAGAAGTTGTGGATGTTCCATCCCTGGAAATGTTCAAAACCAGTGGCAGGGCTCTGAGCAACCCGGTCTAGTGGAAGATGTCCCAGCTCAGGGGTTTGGACTAGGGGAACTTTAAGGTCCTCTGCAACCCAAACCATTTTGTGATTCTGTAATTTATACGCTCTCAGGAATATTCATAGCTGTCATGAGACTTGTTACTGACTGCCAGGGTAGATGGCAGTGAAAAAAATTCAGTATCTGAGATACTCCTCCATGAAGCAATAGATAAAGAGTGGGGAAAGGGATAAAAATAAGTACTGCAAAGGTAGTGGTTAGCAGAAAATATAGTTTGGCTAAGGAGAAAAATGAAGGGAAAATATCAGTAAAAATCAATTTGAATCTTAAAACAAGAGGGGGCTTTTTTTTTTTTTTTTTAAATTTGAAAAATCAGCCAGACACAAAATAAAAAAAGAAAAATAGTAGAACAGAGGTATAGTGAGCTCCCTTGACATGAATAACTGAAGAGACCTGCCTAGGAATTAAACACTGAGGCTGAGTGAGCCAAAAGTAGCAGGAGAATGAAAACGAGCTCTGTAATAAAACTCATAAAACTTGACACAAAATTAATGAGTCAGAGTCCTAAAATCATGAGTCATTTAAACACTGAGGTTTTTCCAAGGATGAAACATTTATTTTGTGTCTTTTTCACTATCAGGGAAATAGTAATCAAACTCAACATGAGATTATTTGAGGTTCAGGAAGGCTACTTTAAAACAGATTTAAAACTTCCCATCTGTCTGACCATGGGGTGAGGTCTGGAAGGCAATTCCCACTGACTCCCTGCCTGCCCCCTGCTTTGGGCTGTTCCTTCCCCACCAGCCTCTGTCACCGTCACTGTGTGCTCCTGGCGCGCAGCCTGTGTCTCCTTCTTCCTTAATGCCTCATATTTTCTTTTTGCCATGCTTCATTTGTCTTTTGCTTTTTGTAAAACCCCCATACCCACTTGTCATTTGAGTTCTCCTTAGAGCTTTCTGCATCTTTTTTGGTTTCACCACCTCATTTCTTTGTCCTCACTTTTTTTCCAGCTCTCCAACAGCCATGGTGCCTGAGGACATGCCAGCTTGAGGTTTGCTCATTGCTCATCCAAAATAGCTTTCAGCTTCAAATCTAATTAAGTTGTTATTAAAAGAAGACAAACACACAGAACACCCTCTCCTTCTTTTCTGTCCAAGAACTCAGCACTATGAAAATTTTAACAAAAAAGTGAGATAGTAATCATGGTAGTTGTGGTGTGAGATGCTGGTGCTATGAATTGTTCCTGAACGCAGTGGAAAATTTTATTTTCTGAATACTTTTTATTTTTTAAAAAAAAACAAAAAAACCAGTGTTTCAGTATTAACTTAATGTGTGGTCAACTTAAAAAGAATAGAATAGTATTTTATGTGCTGTGACTGATACATGCGAAAAATTTTGTTCTAGGTCTTTTTTGTGGATGTGTTTTACAAAGAGAATTTAAAATGTCCCTGATCCCACTATAGCTGGAATACAGCAGTTATAAAAGGGGGATTGCATCCGTAATGTTCATTTCATGCTTTTAGCAAAAGGATTGATTCAATCACTCTCCATTCCTCCCTCCCTATTCTTTCTCTCCCTCTCTTTCCACTCTGTTCTCCTTTCCTTCTCTCCCTCCCTCTGCAACTCCTCCAAACCACTACTGACTGCTCTTTCTTACTTGTGTTGAGAGAATATAACCAGGTATTGGCTCTACAAGCTGCTCTTCTTGGGCCATCTGCCCTCTGATATGTGAAGCACAATTTCTCATATCCTTTGTAGATATAAGGAGGATGTCCATAATAAGGGCACCAGCTACAAAGAGCTGAACTTTAATGTTTCAGGCCAGTCAAAGGAAAAGTCTCCATAGCAGTTAGGAGATTTCTCATTGGCTCCAAATGCTTTCATGTTTAAACAAACAAGGAAAAGTGAAGATAACTTTTCAAAATGTCTGTAGTGTATAGTGTATATGGTGCAAAGCCAGTCCTGAGCTTGGGCTGGAAGCCAAGAGTGCTGCTCTTGCTCCCCATTCTTCAGGACAGATCTTCTGATCTGCTTGGTGCTTCCCCAGGAGCTGTGGGGGAAGATCAGCTTGTGCCTGGCCCATCCTGGTCCCTCCCAGGTCCTTTCTGGGGACACAGCTGCTGTGGTGCTTTGACTAGAGGGTCAAAGCACCCTAGCCAATGCTGAGGTATGGAATAATTTGTGGGGCTTCCTAGGTAGACACCTGCATTTCCCACTGGAAGGGCATGTAGGATGTCTTGCTTCCTAGGGCAATGATTTGTGTGGAATCCAGGCTTCACTGTGTACAACTTACTCAGGAGACTTTAGGCATGACAAATTCTTTTTCCTCCTCCGTTTTGCATAGTTATGGCCAGGTCATCCAGGTCTCATTTATGTGACTTGCCAATAGCCAAAGCCTGTACTAGAGATCAATTCTCTTTGCTGCTGCTTGTTGTCTTTCTCAGCACCAATACAAACACTCCCTGGCCTCTCCTAATGCTACTCCTATTTATGCATTCCCTTGCAAAGTATAAGAGAGACACCATGAATGTTAAAAAACGTCTCTTTGCCAGCAAGGTTTTTGTTGAAAAGAGTCACAGTGTATTTAGTACCGTGTGTAGCAGACAATATTTTTTCGTTTCCTTTTTTTTTTTAAGGTATCTGTTTGACCGTTCCTGCATTGGCTTTGTTTCCCCCCCTGAGAAAAATGTCATGGTGGAATATAAAGGATAAAATCTTATTTGTGAAAAAAGCAGATGGATTCAGTGCCTTGAAAACAAACAGAAGATCTAAGAGAGTCTTTTGTAATTCACTGTTTTAAAAACTGACTAATTTTAAAGCTGATCACATGCAACAGGGCACAGTGACCTCTAAAACACTTGTAGGTCCAGCTTAGGTAATAAAAATTCTTGATCTTCTAAACTGTAACTTTTGAGGAGCCATGTTCTCCAGAAGTGAAAGTGGGTAATAAAAAGCAGGTTCTATTGCTTAGCTTATGACTGAGTGTGAATAGGAAGTGTTTGCAGATTTCTCTCCAAAAAGGCCTGGAAGGGGGTGCTGTGTATTTGTCAGATGCCTTTTAATATAACTGCTGAGGAGTGTGAACTTGCAGAGAGGGCCAGGGATGCTGAGACAGAAAGGATGGAAAATAAAGACAGTGAAGAACATCTCAGGGCTTCCAATAATAATATAAAAAGGGACTGGAAACCTTAAGAGAAGTTATTCTGGAAGAAGATGGATTTGGAAGGAAATTGTGATCTTGCTACGACCTTTCTAAGAGCTAGAATTATAATTCCAAAATTATTAAAATTTCAAGAGGCAAGAAAAGCTGTAATTTTACATACAGAGTATGAAACTGAGGGCAAGGAGAAAAGAGGCAAGCATAAGAACACTTTAAATTATGAGTGTAAAGTTTAATAAAACCCGAAGATACCTCAGTACAAATTATTTTTTGTGTGTTAATCCTATTTTCTTTCTTATTTGCATATAAATTGTACTGATTGAACCTGATATGTTTTAAAAATTGGCGTAGCTGAGCCTGGTTAGGTGTTGCTACCTGCATTTTAATGTCTTGTTTAGGCTTGAAAGTAACACTTTTAACTGGGCAGAGCCAAACATTTTTGAGTTCTATTAAATCCATATTTTTTTAAATTAAACATGAATTTAATTTTTGTTCACGTTTGTTGTCAAAAAACCTTAACTTTGTGCCTACAGTTGCTTATTATTGGTTTGGTTCTAATACTCTGCTTGGTATAAAGACAAATGTAAAGGTTATCACTCCCCAGAATTGTGTCAAACTTGAGAAGCAAAAAGGAAATCACAGGATTTTTAATGTTATTCTGCAAATTAGTAGTTTTGTACATGCAGTGGGAGAGGTGGCAATTTCAGAGGAACTTGACTGAAGGGAAGAGATGTTTGAAGTTTGGTGGGAGTATGGGGTGGGAAGATAGGCGGGATATGTCTTGTGGACAAAAAAGAAAGATGGGAAGTAAATGAGTTTATTTAAAGGTTGCTGAGGCTGATACACTAATAGAACATAAACTGAGTAGGAACATGGTAAAAGGCTCTATCAAATATTTACACTTTTGATGTTGGTGTTCAGGTAGTATGTGGTGTTAAGAGGACAATGCCCATAGAAATAGGGTTGTGGTGGACCTGAATTTAAAATTAAATGCATTGCTTAAGGAAAGGATAATTTAGGAAGTACCTTTGTCTCTTTTTTGGAATTTATTTCATCTAGTTGTTGTTCTCTCAATTTCCCTTTTTTTTTTTTAAATTATGTTCTACCTTTAAATTTGCAGTAAGTATGAATAATAGTCTATGAGCAAATCACGACATGTGCCACTATTTTTCTTCCCTAAGTTATTTCTACTATAGTGGCTCATAACTGTTGTGGATGTCAAAGCCTTCAGGCATGTTTCTGGGAAGCATGATATGAATTTTATAACCCCTAGACACCAGTTACTTCAGATTGGTGGGGGTGCTTTCTATGCCAAAATCTGGCAAAATCTCATTAGGTAATTCTTTCACTTGTGTTTTTGTGGACTTTAAATGCTTTTTCTGAGGGGGCTTGTTTGGATGAGCTGGACTCAATAGTTAACTGTTTTATCAATTTTCAAAGATTGTTATGTGTTGCTTTACTGGCTGTAGACTTGAAACTCTGTGAAATTAGCCTGTTGAAACATCAGTGCACTATTTAATTACAAAACTTTATATAAAATGCATAAGCAAGTCTACCCTTTTTAAATCTTCTTGTACCTGTGAAATGAGAACAGATTTTATTAAGTATCTTTGTTTTTTTCAAAGGTAGGTATATATCTAATTTGTTTTTAAAATTCATCAAAGATGGATCAGTAAGTCCCAAGTAATTTTTTGGTAAAAGTCACTGATTCCTTGTTTAATATAATTCCATAAGAATGGAAACATTAAATTATTAAGCAGTGCCTTGTAAAATAACTAAAAGCTGTTTAAAGGAAATCATAGAATCATAGAATGGTTTGGGTTGTAAGCTCACGTAAAAAAGCTCATGTAGTTCCAACACCCCATCATGAGCAGGGACATCTGCAAATAAATCAGGTTGCTCAGAGTCACATCCAACTCTCCTTTGAATGTTTCCAAGGATGGAGCATCTACCACCTCTCTGGGCAACCTGTTCCTGTGTTGTGCTATCCCCATTATAAGAAATGTCTTCGTTATATCTACCCTCTTTTAGTTTAAAACCATTACCCCTTGTCCTATCACAACAAGCTCTACTAAAAAGTCTGTCCCCATCTTTCTTCCAAGCCCCCTTTAGGTACAGAAAGGCTGCAATAAAGTCTCTGAAATCTCATGTAGGGACATAAAAGCACATCAATGTAATCCTGACTGTTCATATATGGGAGCAGAAAGAGATTATCCTTTTACTCAGTGCTGGAGGAATTGTTCCCAGCTCATCTGCCTTGTCTGTTCAGCTTGGTGCCTTCAAAGAGAGCTTCACACTGACTGCTGGCATAGAAGGAGAGTTTGAAAGGAGGCTCAGTTCACCCATATGTGTTTAATTCCCCGTCAGAGAGATTTTGCTGAAATAACTGCATTGCATTCTGCATACAAAGCTGTAACCTTGTTTCATTGCAGTCAAACCATAGAGATGTGAACTGAAAAGCAAATTAATTACCCACTAACTACTGAATGGTACCTTGTGCGCAAGCAGAAGGCGTTTACCTCATACCATAGATGCATCATGTAATAAATCTGACAATTACGGCTTTTTGTCTTATCTTTCCTTGCAGTGTCCATAAAAGTGTTTCTCACTTGTAACAGATGGTCAGAGCACAGCTTTGAAATTTATCTGGAGACGAAGCACTGTTGATTCTATTAAAAGTGAAGAATTTTCATGCAGATGGAGACAAAGAGGGATTTATTGTTACAATTCTGATGATGAAGTATTTCATACAATGCCTTCCTTTCCTTTTTGCTTGCAGGTGATGTGCCTTCAGGATTTTTTTGGCGATGATGACATTTTTATTGCATGTGGACCAGAAAAGTTCCGTTACCAGGATGATTTCTTGCTGGATGAAAGTGGTAAGATGTATTTTTCAAATGTTTACAGTGAGAGTAGAGGGTAGATTTCTATATCATGGTAATTAAACTAAAGCAGTATCACCTGACTTTATTTCAGAAATAGAAGGAATATTTTCATTCTAAATAGTGAAAATAAAAGTATTGAAAGCTACAATAAAGCTGTCTGCCCATTGCAGCATAAAACTTGATTTCAGCCTGAGTTTTGAATACCATGGTAAATGTTATGTTTGTTGGAATTCCTGTTTTTGCAAGGTCTTTCTTTGTGTTTTGGCTTTATTTTCTCTTTGAATTTATTCTGTTCCTTTATCACAATCTCTTAGGCTCCCAGTACATATCACTGAGATTTGGATAATGATTCACAGGTAATATGATAAAGAGAGATAGATGCAATTCTATATGGAAGATAAATATAATCAGCAAATGCAGACAAAGTCATCTGAGAAAATTCAGGGAGCTCTCTGTTTTTCAGAGGCTGACTAATACAATAATGAAATCAATGTACGTAATCCTCTAAGGAAAATGCATGTTTGATTTTCAGATACCTTTATTGTTACAAAGAATATTCCTGACTTAGGCATCATGGTTGTAAGGAAAAAGAAGAAAAAACTAACTATAGGCTTTGTGCATTTAAACAAACAAACAAGCAAAGGTGCCAACAACATTGAATTTATTTTTGGGCAGAGATACAGCACAAGTTTTATTGCCCCTACACTCTTTCTCAGTCCATGGTGTCTTTGTAATACATTGGTATCAAAATCTCTTATATTTTTTCAAACTATCAAAGGTCTCCAAGAACACTTGACTGAAAAATTGGTCAGAGAAGATTTTATTACAGCAGTAACTACTTCCCAGTCATTATGTGCATACCTGTTTAACTTCACTGCTTCTTCATGGTTTTTGATGCAATTATACTTTCACAATTCAAGATGGTGCAGTTGTATTTCTCTGACTAACCTGTGGAACTGGAGGGCTTCTTGGTTTACCTGGATCCAGACAAATGCTCCATTGGCTTTTGCAGGAGCAGAAGGTCCTCTAGAGAGGACCTTCTTGTGCAGACCTGACTCTGTGAGCTGAAGGATGATCCTGAAAAAGGAGGTATCTTCTGGGCAAGAGAATGAAATTTTGTGTCAGGCACAGACAGAAGCAAGAACACATTCTGCCTTCCTCTAGAGGACCGTATAATATGGAAATAAAAATCAAAATAGAGCACCATATCTGCTCTTTTCAATAATGAAATTGCTGTGGTTGCCTCTAAGGCAAAATGTACTAAAGGTGAAAAAATAGCTTTAGCCATCTTTAGAACAGGAATTAGAAAGGTGAGAGGGAGATTTGAGCAGTAAAGGAGTTTCCCAGGTGGCTTTGTGCCCAGAATGGAGGTCCTTGCCTTTAATGCCTTGACTGCATAGTCTGGATGCACTTGTGTCTCTTGTCTGAAAGACGACACTGGTGGCTGCCCAGTGTCTCCTCTCAGTGAATCCTGCAGCAGTTTTTCCAGCACTGACTCAACAAGTGCTGACAACAGATTTGTCTAAATCCCTTTTTGAAGTATGTAGCTGTTTTTTGGAGGTCCGTGTCAAAGTACGGACATAGCCTGGCTCTGCTTAGTCTTTGTCTGACATATCAGCACCTCTTTGACTAATCAATGTCTTTTTCTGAAACTTTGGCATTTAAAACCATTTCATACTGATCTTACAAAAAGAGAAATCCTTAAAATCTATGCTGAAAACACGACTTTAGCTGTTTGTTGCAGTGTTTGCTGTTCTGTCAGGTAAAGATTCAGTGAACATTGACTGTTTTTACTGCAGGAGTGAAGAAAGGGGAGAAAATCAGATTCCAGCCTATGTCTCTAATTCCTTTGAGAAATGTACATCGACTTTGCTCTCTCTTTTTCAGGAGGTTTGGTATCAGAGAATTTGTTTAGGTTGCTTGCCAATAATAGCTGACATACCAACTGATATGCATCTAGTCAGCCTTCTCTGAGCAGGAGCAAGGGTTGGAAAGAAAATTCAGAAAAGAGCTTTTAACTTGTTTTGCTTGGCAAATGAAGTTTATGTGATCACAGTGTGTGTCTGTGTGTTCCTCATAGTTAATCTAAGAACATTAAAATTAGTTGGGAGCGGTGTCCAAGGCTTGTAAAGCCTGTGTCTGCTTCCCTGAAAAGCAACACTCTGCTAGTTTGTCGCTACATCCTGCCAGTATTCTCTGATTTCAGCCAGATGATGAGAATAATATTTAAGGTGTTGCAGCAGAAGGAGTAATGAAAAGCAAAATTTGGGAAGGAAAAGAAGAGACAATAAATATATCAATATTCAGGGTTCTGTGCTTTTGCGAATTACTTCTCAGGGAGGAAGAATGCCCTTGTTTTGTGGTCTGCGTTCAGAACTCCTGATACTAGAGGTGAGCAGGAGGCAAAGTTTATGGGGTTGGGAAGCCAGTCACCTGTACTGGGATTCATTTTAGCTAACTCTGGGTAGCTGCATGTAGGTACCTGGGACTGAGCCATTCCCAGCAGGTTCTTTTCCAGTAAATAAAACTTAGACTTACTGACAAAGTAGATGTTTGGTTGACTCAGTTGAAAGTAGATGTTCATGTGAATTATGCTCCAGAAATGTATGGTTGGCTTCTGTAAAGGCATCTATCTGCCTGATGTAGCTGTTCTTGTTTATATTTTATGTTTTTAAAGTTTCTGAAAAAACTTTTATGATGAGATTAATTCCACCCTATCAGAAAGGAAAACTCTGAAATCTCATCAGTCTGCATTATATCTAGTAATTTTCGTTTCTCCTGCTCCCATGGCTTGCTCTTGCCATTGGAGAGCACATTCTAAAAGCCATGGAATCAGAAGTTTAGAAGTCAGTGAATCAATCTCCCCATCTAAGTGTGGGATTAATATTCCACATTTAATTTCTGTCTTCCTTGCTCAACATGCTCCTTTAAAGCCTGTGGTGAGGAGGAATCTGTATCCTCCTGAGGCATTCTGTGCCAGTGGTAAATTCTTCTTACTGTTTTTCAGCTATCTTCCCCAGATTCCCTTGCTATAAATGAAATCCATTACTATATTTCTTATCTGCTTTGACCATGGAAAACAGATGATTCCCTTTTCTTTGAAAAAATCTGTGGGCTCATCAATTTTCTCTTCTTTAGGCTGAACAATTAGCTCAGCTTTTCTTTGCTTTGACTTCAGGCTCAAACCTGCCCTTGAATTAGGGTGTGTGTTCCTTCTTTTTATCATCTCCCTTCTCTGTTTTACGTCTTTCAGGAAGAGGCACTGCATATCCCCTTGGCAATCAGTTAAGAAAAGTCAGTTAATTAGGGATCCATCAAAGAGGAAAAACAAGTGGTCAGCAGTATACACTGCAGTTTCTTCCCTGCCTTGATGTGCAGATGGTTTTCATGCTAAATACACTGTTTATTGCATGAAATGCAGAAACAATAGGCACCATCCCAATCATAACTTCTAGCAATCATCTCCGTATCTGACATGATCAATAGATTCGATAGCCACACACACACACTTTCATCATGAGAGCTGCGCATGGGACATAAAGATGCATGTGACTGACCATAAAATGAAGAAGTAAATATTTCTTGGTTGTCAAGCATCAGTGGTGATGCTCTTCTCATAAAAAGTTTTTATGGGGTATGTAAGCACAAAAGAATTATTTTAATGAAGCACACATTACATCAGCTTGTAAGAAGAAAAATTCCTCAGCTTAGAGTATGGCAGTGACTGCTTTAGGCATTGTTAGCTTGCAGTTTTGGAAACTCTCCCAGAAATCTCAGGTTTTCTTTAACTGATGGTTGTTCAGTTTTCAAAGAAGAGGTCAGAGGATGCCTTTCAATAGCCCTTAGCCGTGTGCTGGCAAAGACTAGGGTTTAACAGCCACTCTCACAAAAATATTTGCAATCAGCTATTATTGAGGCACCTAAGTAGGATTTTGCAATGTGAGTAACTCATGAGATTTCCCATAATTCCAAACATCTCCTTTGCTTATACAGATATTTCTTTCTTAGCACTGTAAAATAAGAGAGTTTTTGAGGCTGGCAGCATTTAAATTAATTTTTTTTTTTTAATTGAAAATTTTTTTGTGTTCTGTTAATGTTATGGGAGTGCTTTGGAAGCTTGAGAGTTGCACAAATAGAGTATGGCAGACTTCATCACATACTGAGATGCATCAGGTACAAAAGCTGCCATCTAAGCTGGCCACAGCCAGCATCCCTGCCTCCAAGCAGAGTGTAACCAATATAGAATGTATGGATGTGAAAATTACTGCAGATTGCTTGTCAAAAGCACGTATTACTGTTATGGAAACAATGAAGAGAATGACTCTTCTAGGGGAAAATTAAGACTGGAATCTTTGAAACCTAATTTCAGTTTGACTTTGCTGGCATGTATTAGTCCTCAGCATCTCTGTGCCAGCAGTGTTACTGCTTCATCTTGCCAGCAGCAGACAACTTGCCAGGAAAATGTGAGTGCTGTGGTGTCCACACACACGTGCGTGTGTGCAGGGAGGCATGCACACGCATCTCATCCAGTAACTGCGGTTAAGGTCAGGGGTATCGTGTTTATCCCTGGTAATAGCTGTCATGTTTCTGCAACCCTCATTAATCTGTCCTTCCTAAAAGAGGGAGGAAGGGGAAATCGGTTGTAGTCCTCATCTATCCTGATTTATAGGACAGAGATTGATGTGTTAAGCAGCTTTTGGCTGGACTTAGGAGTGGAGAGCATGCTGGCTGACTTACTCTGCCCTCATCAAAAACTCGTGCTTTGGCAACTGGAAAGTAATGGTGCGTTCTGGGGACTTAGAGATACAACTTTGCTTTCAACAGAGGCATAAATATAAAGTGTTCCACTGCAGTGTGATATTTTCAAATGTCAACAACTGCTGGACCTTGGAAACAGATATTCTGTGTATGAGGCAGAAACAAGCTAAGGCAGGAGAGGCCAGGCTCTGGCTGAATGTACTACTTAGACTAATGGTTCAGAAAGAGAAGAAGGAAAGTAGTTGCTTTTTCAGTGGATTTGCATCCAATGCCCCCTTTATTTTCCTACTCCAGGACCTCTGTTTTCATCTCCACCCTCTCTTAGTTCTGTAGGCACAGTACCCTCAGCTCCCTCCCGTTCGGCACATCAGTACTTGTCCTCATTCCCTTCCTCACAGTAAGTACGTTAACAGGGTCTCTCTTTTATCCAGGAGTGGGACAGTTCCACCACTTTCTCCAAAGCTCTGCCCCCTCACTGAGACCACCTGTGTGCAGCCCTGCTGAGAGCACCTCCTCCCTCCCAGGGCTGTGCACCCAGCTCAGCTCTGGCTGCAGGGAAGCTCTCGGCCGCATGGCAGCGTGCGAGTGACTCACTTGTCTCTGGAGTGTCAAACTCTGAAAAGGAGGATGCTGATCTTCAGTTAAATACTCAGAACAGGCTGTTAGCGTGATCGTCAGGTGGCTGTTAATATAATATCATGTGGCGTTCATTAAATAAAATCTGTAGTAACGCTTGAGTCAAATGAGCTGCTCACATGAAGAATGCACTCACAGAACTTCAGTTTTAGTCTGTGCAGAACTTCTCTTTTAAAATATGCCTTTGTTATAGGTATGTTCTTGATTACATAAGCCCACTTCTTTATCTGTTGTCTGCAACCTATTTGCTTTCAATATTCTCCACTGTGTCTCACAGTTCTACTTATTTGAGACATTGCTTCTCACCTCTCTGCCTAAACATCTCTAGCAGAGAAAGCTTGGCCACTTAAATGATAAATCTTTGCTTCCCCCACAGCTGGCAGATTTATAGGCATGAATAAGGGATGTTAGAGCTTTCACGAAGACGACATATGTGCTTTCCAGTCCAGATTTACACTGAAATGCATGTCCCTTTCCTCAACTCCTCACCATGCATGCATATATATTTGCATAGTTATAAATTTTCATCCACGTTGCAGTGAAGAAGTTGCCTGTATGTATAGCCAGGAAAAATTGTGGTCACTTAAAACTTATAAAACAGCCATTGAAACTGGCCAGACAGTAATGCTGCAGTTAATGCTAATTCATTCTGCTCATTGAACCAAATGTTCTTCAATATGCTTTCTGCAGTATTTTCTTTCCCTGATGTCTGTTAAAAATAGCATGAATGAAATGCTATCTGATAAACTAGAACTGGTGGAAATTCCCATTTCACTTGCATAATGAGGTTTGAGTGTGCATATTCCTTCAACCTTTTTCAGCAGTAAAGCTGATTTTGGATATAAAAGTGCTAAAAACTGAACCCAAAAATATCAAGGATTTCCTCAATATTATTTACATATTAATAAATTGTATTTATGTTGGAAATTTATAAAACTTCAGCTTGTTTTAAAGAAAAGAGAAATTGTTATTATTAATGTTAATGTCATTAATTATCTTAATGTACAAGGGAATTTAATCATAGCTGCTAATGTTATTAAATAGTAAATAAGAGAGTAGACAGAATATTTACTGGTTTTGATAGTTTGATATTTTTGCTCTTTCATTTTAATTTTGTCTTGTAACTGCTTGAATATTTAGATTAATCAGGTGGACAAGGAAAAAAGAAAATTTTTCTCACAGCACATTTTGAGCTATTTTCCGAAACGGTGAACATCTCAGCTGTATATCCAAATGAAAGTGCAATTCCTATGTTTATGACCACTTTTCTAAACAAATTTTCAGTTCTGGGGAAGAAACACAGAAATTTGATAAACACAACAGGGTAGATCTTGGGACTCAAGCTCTTACTTTGTCTCATATCTATTTTTTTGCCATGGAATTTGCTCTATTTTGCAGCCTTTGATGATATTCCACAGTATGTGTAATATTCCATTCTAGATCACATGTTGAGTTTTGAGCTTGTGTGTGCAGTCTGATCCTCAGAAGATGATAGCTTCAAAAACAGCAGCTTAATTTCAGTTCTTTTTAGGGGACATTTTTTGTTTTACTTTTCCAGTTCTGGTGATGATAGAGGTAGACGATGGTAGCTGTATATTATAACCTCATCTGCCAAATTTGTTAAACAGATTGGTGAAGAGCATAGAGAAGTTTGACATCAGAGATGTTTAGAAATTGCCTTTCCCATATGTTTATCTTTGTGCTTTTCTTGTCTTGTTAATTAGTCAGGTAAAGTGGAGCATACAGTGTTGGTAATTTTGGCGAGTACATTTGCACTTTTCACAGTTTGTGCATTTCCAATGTTTCCAGATTTTCCAGTTTCCAATGCCGGAAACTGCAAGAATATGATCAATTTCTGAAATGGTGTTCTGGTGCAGGAGATCTTTGGGTGAGCAACATAGGCCCATTGCAAGTTTGAATGACAAAGTTTCAAGAAGAATGGTTTTTGTAGCATCAATGCCTCATGATTCAGTCTGAGAACCTGAGCAAACTATGCCAGCTGCTGCAGTGTGTGAGGATGTGCCCTGTTTGTTGGGTGGTACGGTTGTACCAGAGATTTTGTATTGAGTTTGGACTCTACTTATCAGCAGTAAAAGTGGACTAAGTTGACCACTGTAATTTTCTACTTTTCATTATAGATACAGGCCCTATAACTGGATTTTGTCACATCTTGAATAAGTATGTGCACACTCTTTTAGTGCCAGAGCTGTCCATATACTTTTGTACTGGCAAAATATTCTGAAAAGAGAATAATTAATCAAAATCGAGATTTCTTCACCTGTTAGAAAGCAAAAACACTCTGAAGGCAGATGAGGAAAATGTATTCATCCGTAATACTCATTAAAAGCTTTTCCTTAAGGTCTTATCAAACATAAACTTCAGCGCAGCAGCTGAGAGAGAATCAAACACAACCTGGAAAATATTTCAAAGTGATAAAGTCAGCAAATGAAGTACACCAGTGATAGATATTCGTATTTATATAGTCATACATATTCAGTGAGATACTGTGTACAGACACAAATATATCAAATATGAAGGCCAGTAGAAAACTTCTGTATAATGGCTGTGTTGGTCTGCACTGTAAAACTGATGGATCACAATAGGTGCTGCAAGAGTGGTTCAGTGCTGTTATTTTCAAACTGCAACCCACAGAAATTTCCCATTGAAAACCTCAAAAGACTTACCTGACAGTCCAGGTTGCCTCTGTGAACAGTCACCGTCGAATAAACTTTTTTCATAGCATAGCTCCCTGCAGGAGAACTGGATGCTAATAATATGCATAAAGTAATATAAGGCTGAGTAATCTTTAGGAAGTCTCATGTTGCCATGGAATTGAACACCCGTAGGTGGTAGGTCATGGAGCTCTGATTTGTCTTTTATTCTTCAGTCAGAGCTTTTTTAAATTTTGTTCTAGAGGAATTGTAACCCTTTTTTTTTTTTTTTGAAAGAAAATCTCTTCTAGGGACTTAAAATTTATTAAAGCAAGAAGGGGGCTAACATGAGATTTCATTCTTTCAAATGAAGGACCTGATTCAAGGAAGGTTTTGGGAAGATTGCTAATTCTTCTTATGGAGTGCAGAGTGCCTTAAAGACAAAGACATTTAAGTTGCTTCGTCCTTCCTGTTACTCTGGAATTGAAAAGAGAAATTTTTTCACAGCTACTTAAAACTTTTAAGATTGTCTGGCAAAAAAAGGAAGACAACTTACAGAGCAAGGCAGTTTCTGATGAGGACACCATGTTCAGGAAGAAAAAAAATCCTGAAGAGAACAAATTTGATGAAGCTTTATACAAACTATTTCTGTCTTAAACTGTATATGCTCTTTCTGTTTTGCAAGCACATATTGATGGCTGCAGAATAAGTGACTTTAGAAAATGGAATAGATGTGTTTTTACATAGCAGTTGCTGTATACTGCAGGCTGTAAGATAAGCTATATTCTTTCCTGCTTGAAAATATAAATTGGGAAACCACGGTAAATATACGACAGGGAGCCTAACTTTGGGATCAAGTAAATTGCTTGAAATTGATATTAAAAATTGAATTTTTGAATTCATACTTAAGCATTTAATAATAAGGAAAAACCTGCATAAATAAAACAGGATACTTTTTAAAAATCACTTTGGGGAGGACCTCTCTCCTGAGATTCTGGTGGGAGTCTTCTGGGATTGTAGCTCAGACTAGATGCAGACAGATAGCTGTGCTAGTTCTTACCAGCAGGAGAAATATTAGCATACTATGAGGTGCATTAGTCTTCCTAAATGCATATCACAGACAAAATACTACTAATGCTAACTGGGAACATTTATCTATTTAGATTTAGTTGTGTTACTAATAATGATATTACAAAAAAAGCTGTCTTAGGAAGAGCATTAGATGTTGTAATCATATATTGATTTCATTTATGCTGACCAGAAAACTAAACCAGCCCAATAACTAAAGTTTTTATTATATTAAGAGGGAGCAATTTGAAAATTCAAAAGAATTAGTCAGTGAAGTTCATTAGACTTAAGAGTTTGGGGACTTGAACTTTGGAGGAGGTTTGGAATTTCAACCAAAAAGCAAGCCAAAAGCTGTCTTAGGTTTTCATCTGTCCAAAATATATTGGTAAGGGTCCAAAGTTCAACTGGCAGAAAATGGAGAGCCTAAAAAGAATTGCTTAGTAAAGATGTCTTTAACAAAACCTGGGAATGGAAATAGTCATGTAGTCACATTTGCAAAAATTATGCTGATTTTGAGTAAAGGTTTTAGCCAGATGTGGAGATTAAAAAAGCCACAAAACCACAACAAACAAACCCTCACAAACTGGGGTCATGATACAGTGTGGTAATGACAGATCTACTATTTCAATTTTTTGGCTTCTATATTCAGCAAAAAATAAAATACGTCATGGGAGAAAAGCCCCTTTCTAATCAGAATCTTTGGAGAAATTAAAATTACTGTCTCAGAGAAGAGTGCAGAAGTTGAGTCAGTTGCAAAATTTATCATGTACAAGTAAGACCTGTCACTGTTCAAGAGCAAACGAGTTTGTATAATGGCTATTAAGACATTAACAGCATTTAATGCTCTGCACCTTTCTGTGAAGCAAAACCCCTGATATTAGTAAAGCTTGTCTTCTCATTTTTTATTGATCTGACATTCCATATTGAATAAAAATAGTCTCTGAGTATTCAGGGAGGACATCAGCCTATGAATAAAGTAATGTGTAAACTTCAAAACACTGCTCTAGTCAATGTCTGAAGTATGCTCTGGTACACAGAATGAAAGATGGTTTCATGGGCTATTTCCAGCCCAACATGCATTTTCAATCTGCAATTATTTAAACTTTCTGAGAAAAAAAAAACAAAAAAACATCACTGGGACTTTACACACCTCAGTAGGTGTTGTGGTGTTAGCAGATGTTCTTAGTGAAGCCACATTTTCCAGTTATTCCACTGTTAGCCTATTGCCAGGATGACTCAGCCTGTTTACTTTAGTTTTATCTAAATAATTATAGTAAAATTTAATTGCCTGAACCAGATAGCATTCAAGGAGAACCCATTAATATTAGAGGCAAAAGTTGCCTAGGGATTTTTAAATTAGAGACAGCTCTGGAGTCCTTGACATTTTTTAACTTGGGAGACTTAATTTCTGGGTTTTCTGTTGATAGGTAAAGGAATGTTGTGATAAGTCTGCCTGGTACTGTTGTGGAGGTTGAAGAAGCAAAAATGTGGGTGATCTGGCAATTAATTGTATGTGTCTTTAGATGGCAGGTGGGTTTTGTTGCCCACCTTGCAGCACAGTTCATGGTGTGAGGCATGAGAGTCCAGGTGTGAATATTGGTTTATCAGCCTATAAAAGTGCTTTGCTTTAGTAAGAGTGCTGTGTTTAATTGTTTGGTGCATGGGGATTTGTCTGTAAAAAGTAACTATTGAGGAGCTCCATATTGTAGTAATTTTGAATCTCCAGTTTTACCTTTTTTTCCTGTATCCATTTGTAGATTCCTCAGGCTGTGGTTGGTTTGATATTTCTCTGATGTTGCAGCTCAATATTTTTTTCTTATGTGTGTGAAAACTTGATAAAAAATATTCAAAATCACTAATATTTGACACTGCAGCTATGCTATTTTTTTGAGGGCCTCCCAAGTAGTGTTGTTATTTTTAAAAGCCATTACAATACCAGGTGGTTTAATTTTTCCAGACAACATCAGTTTATGGTTTTGTTCTTTAAAAATTTCTGCCTGCTAACTATTAATACTCTTATTACAGGGAGATTTGAGGCACTAACCACAAAAAAATCAGTCTGTAATATTTCGAATTCCTTGAGGTATGTTAAATGTGCTGCAAGAGAGCCAGCATGTGCCTCTTTAACTTTCTTTAAAACCAGACCTACTGCAGCAGACACTTACATAACAGCTTGTGTTTAAATGGAACAAAAATACAGCTTTTATAACTCCTTCTCTATTTTTTAATCAATTTTTCAAAAGTTTAATCTCCTTTTCCTAGCCCTTACAAGCAATCTACACCTACTTACATGTTCCTGCCAACCCAAAGCAAATTAATACCAGTTACACACGTTAGAATTTGGAATAATTGCATTATTTGGAGAAGTGTATGATTGTTGGTTGGTGAATTGGTCTAGATTTGGATACAGCTTTTTATAGGGAAGTCAGAAGCATGGTGTAAAAGGAGCCTACAGCCATCTCCACAACACCCACACCCTCACTGCTGCCCTGGGATATAACACCCTCTTTTAAATGGATGGATGGATGGATGGATGGATGGATGGATGGATGGATGGATGATGTTTGATAAAGGACAAAATGAGAGGAAAAACTGCAGGAAATGCAAAGTAAACATGACAGCAGTTTCATAATTAGTCCTGGAGGTACATAGGAAGGTAGCACAGAACAGCAAACATTTTCAACAGGGTTCCAAGATACCTGATATTCTTGTCATGGACAAATCTGTAATTATAGCTTAAAGCTCTACACATGGATAGAGTTATATGAGGTACCAGAACCAATGGCTTCCCAGTAGACTGAAATAATCTGATTCTTACTGGCACTGGTCCATATTTCCCACCTCCAAAACAAGTGTCCTGATAGTTTATGGAATGAAAGATGCATGAAACTGAAGAGGTAGGAAGAAAGAAGGTGCATGTGTCTACTGTCTAGTAAGTAAGGATGTGCATCAGGGAGAAAAAGCACTTCCATTCAGCTCTTTCCTTCCTAGGACAGTTTGCAGTTTATAAAGCATCATTTATAAACAAAAATATGCAGGCATTAAACATTAATTGTCATCTGTTTAAGTGTCCTAATTGCCTGGTAATGGAATGAAGCACCTCTGTGGGTGTTCAGCTTGCTCGTGCTGATCCCATTGACTGGCCTGGCCATATCAGCTGTCACTTTGTCACCCAGGTGGACCACAGGCTTGGGAATCTGTTTTGCATCCATGAAACCACTTTGAGAGTGAAGGAAACTTAAACTTCGAAAATAACAATCCAGCGCCAGGAGACTTCATCCTTTCTTAAGTCACATCCATAAACCAAAATGCCATAGGCATAGCTCCTTAATCAAACCATACTTTCAGTTCTGAGTTTAGAGATATCTTTGTTCCTATTGTCAGTGAACTTAGGCATTTCACATTCATTAAGTAAACAATGATCTTCAGTTAGTACAATCCCTGGGTTTTTTCTTCTTATTGAGACCATCTGAATGAAAAGAGAATTTACCATTACTTTTACTTTTAAAACTGGTTAAACAATATCCTTCATACTGGGAGAAATAAATATTTTTCTCTAAAGTTCCTAAATTTTTTCTGGAGTTTTATCATCTACCCATATATTTCTCTGTGAGTCAGACAGTTTTGTTATTACTGCTTTGTTAACCTCAGTTTTGTTATTACTGCTTTGTTAACCTATACCAAATTTAAAGTCATTTTTATTGGGGAAAAAAATAAAGAAAAGAGTAGAAAAGTATAATTTTTAAAGGACTTCAGAATGATCATGTTTCACATCTCATAATCACATATGGTCCAACAAGAATGTCACTGCAGCAGTTATTCAACTGTTCTTAAACTTAAACATTAACACTTCAAAGAAGGATTTCCTTACAAGCTGGTATTGTACAGATAGTCCAACAAGCTGTTGTAGGTAATTTGAAGGAACTTGTGCCCAAGCACTGAAAAAAATAAGTCCAAACCCAATACAAATAGTGTGCTGTTATTTCTTTTCTGCCTAAATATATACTTTACTCTTCATCTCCCAGTTTATGCCTAGAGTTTCCAGAGTTTGGGTCAGATTGAAAATGTAGTGTGCATTTAAATTTTCAGAACTTTTTGGGCACTGAATTAGCATGCAGCCTTATTAAAAGACATAAAATTCCTACGGTGTTGCGCTTGGGTCTGGTAACTGGTCTGAAGAGTGAAGTAGCTTTGGAAACAGCAAAGCCTTTGTCAGTTGACGTCAAGGTTGAGAGTTTCATAGAGTGATTCATGAGTTGATATATCAGCAGACTCCTTAAACGTGAACCATGGTTCTTCATGAGCTCTGGTGCTGAAAGTCTTATCAAGTACTTTGTGTCTGGGCTCCAGGAATGTGGAAAAAAGATTTCAGTCACCTCAAGTGACCCCCAGATTTGTGGAGACCATGTTTTTTTTTTTGTCATCTTAATTCTTTTCCAGCGTCCTCTGATAAACATAGCCTTCTCAGCCCCAAGGCTTGGTTCTAGCTGAGGTCAAAGGGGTTAATTCCCATTGCAGAAGTGCTGATTAAGTTTTCTAGCTAAAATAAGAGTTTCCTTGATACTGTGTATTTCTTTGTTACATTAGAAGTTAAAATAATAGATAGATTTTTTTTTTATACTTTGCATTCCTTGGATTTTTATTGTGTTGAGTGCTAATTTAACTTGCATTACATTTTGCTTTAACAGCTTGCATCTTCAGTGAGATAGGATATTGCGTATTTCCTCTTGTTACTTTTGTGATGACATCATTGCTGACTCTGAGTTTGATCCAAGTGCTATTAGGTATTTGGAACTTGCTATAGATGACAGACATTTACTGATGGAGATACAACTATATCAATCAGGAATTCCTTGTTATACAGAGGTACAATAGGCCTTCTTTGAATGGTTTATGAGTAACTGGAGTTTATGGGTACAGTGCAAAATAGGAATCTTTGTAAGATCAAGTGGGATCTTCATAAACATTTTTTATATCTCTTCTTTTCAAAGATAAGGTCAAATGCTTCTAGCCTAAGACTGTGCCACACTAATTCTCTCAAGATTTAATACATGCAATCACAGATCTGAAAGACCATAGAGAAACTCGTGATTATTGTTTTTGTTGCAGTCTCTTTTGTACCATTCCTTAAGAATGAATCCTAAATGCCTCCTTGATGCTGGAAATATATAGGTCTTGTTGCAACAGGAAAGCTGAATAAGGAAGTTCAATGATTGCTATCAAGAAAAGAGAGGCATATATATAGTCAGTAATGGAAACTCTTCAGGGGGTGTTTACCAGCAATTCTGTTTATGTTACTTTTTCAAATGATATTGCTGTGGTTGAATGTAAGTGAGGCTTCCTTTTTAAAGCATGTAATTAGTCTCCTTTAAACTACAGGAATGTTGTTAGCTTTTGGGAGTTTTTGCCTTTGGGGTAGGATGTTGCCTGCATAGTGTAGGGCAGCAGCCTTTTATCTTCCAGCAAACAGTAATCTAGAGGATTTCAAGGGCTCATATTCTCATAACTCAGGTTTCACGTTATTGATTTGAAGATAATTGTACAGTTGTTGTTGCTGTTGCAGAATATTGGCATACCTGTGGGGTTTCTTTGCTTTATCATTATAAAGGTTATAAGGAAGTTATAAGGAAGACACCTTCTCAAGGCTCAAATGAATGGCAACATATCAGTTTTCTGTGATATATACCAATAGTTATGTTTGTGTTTTCATGTTAGCTCTTCATATACTCTTCATATCTATTTGAATGGAGCAATGAATAAATATGACTTTGTGATAAAGTTGTTCAAGAAATAATAGAATAGAATAGAATAGAATAGAATAGAATAGAATAGAATAGAATAGTTCAGGAGCAAGAGTGTGAACTTTCTGGCTTTTCTGAGACCAAGCTTCTGAAAAATGCTTTCTGCTTGTATGGTAAGTTTGGAAAAAAGTCACTTGTAGACATAATTTGAGAAAGAATGTCCATGATGAATTAGGTCATGGTATCATGTTGGCTGAAGCAGAGATTTTAGATGAGCAGTTTCTCTCTTCAACAGTTAACGAAAATTTTTTTAGCATACTTACCTTATAAACACGTAATGGATGCTTTCTGAAGGAGATTAGAACATAATACTCCCTTAAATGGCCCCGAAGTCCTGTAAGAGAACCTACCTTTCATCTGAGCAGTTCCTTCTGTTACCTGCTCTTCCACAAGTATTCCTAACTTTCATGACAATTTTCACAATGTTTTCCAGAACTTTCTTTTCCTGTCCTCCCACACACACTTGGAATAGTCTTCCTGGACTCACCCATAAGACTTAGGTCTCACATCTTTCTTCAATGATATTAACTTAACTTTCTTCTGGTAAACCTGATGGTGCAACAGAAAATAATTGGTGATTAACATGAGGGGAAGGTATCCTTCTCCTTCTTTTTAAATAACCTGCATGAATATTTCTCAAAAGTATTTAAAACTGCTTCCATGTCTTTATCTTCCCTTTGGGAAAGAGTTCATGGTGCTACACTGAGTTCACAATATCGGTTTTAATGCCAGTGCTACTTTAAAATACTTTTACTAGTCACTGTGTACAAATTCAGGCAAACAAAAATATTTAAATGAGACACTGGCTTTTTGATGTCTGTGTTTTTCATGTTTGGCTGACATGCTGCTTTGGTGTCTCAGCACCGTAGAATAGTTTGGATTGGGAAGAATCTTTAAAACTCAACCAATCCAACTCCCTACCACCAATGATCAGGGACATCTTCAACTAGATCAGATTGCTCAGAACCACATCCAACCTGACCATGAGTGTTTCCAGGGATGGATCATCTACTACCTCTCTGGGCAACCTGTTCTGCTGTTTCGCCAGCCTCATCGTAAAACATGTCTTCCTTATATCTAGTCCAAGTCTACCTTCTTTTAGTTTAAAGTCATGACATCCTGTCCATATTTATGTGTGGTTCTGTCTAGACATTTTAATATTTCCTTTGTGTCAAATTCTTCACGACAAAGGTGGCACATTTTTGTAGGAGTGGTTAGTACCTCATAAATGGGAACAACTGCAGTAAACTAGTAAACATCTGTTTACAGGAGAACAGGAGAAATGAAAGGAAAAAAGATCCTCAGCCCAAAACATGGTTTGTAACAGTTTAAGTGCATTCTTCCTACTGCAACATGCACTTGTTGTGCCTTTATCATTAGAAGCAGCATTGCTGTCAGGCCTCCTGCTTGGAAAGTGTTTAGATGCCACATACTGTGTGTATTAGAAGTGCCTAACTGGGCAGAATATGGTTGCCATCATTGCTCGTCTAGTTGAAGCTGGCCTCATTTTCTTTAAAGTTGCCTGTGATCTGCAAATGCAGTAATGGAGAAGGAAAAATTAAATGAAACAGTAATATGTATCTCCTGGGTATTTCAAAGCCAGAGAGCACTAATTAAAATCTCAGACTCAAATATCTGGTACTTAGGGCGTGAAACAGTGAATAGGTTAGCTAGAAACTGTAACTTCACAGATAAACAGGGGCAAAATAAAAATATAATTGTCTGGGGCTAGTTAAATTGGTTGTTAAAAGGATTTTATTTGAGTGGATGTTGGTTTATACATCTTAATATATTATCTGTGCTGTTAGATACTTAAGCTGTAAGATGCCAAAAGATTACCAAATGTGGTGCAGCAGTTACTGAGTGTGCTTTATGCACACTGTTGAAGCTGTGCCTTCTTAGAGTGTAACCCCTCACCCGAGGAAAGTGTGCCATCCTTGCTGGCTCATCTCATCACAGGACAGGGGATAATTCAGATTGTTTAGAAATGCTGGAGCTTGATGCTCAAGAAATTTTGTGCCAATAATTTTACCCTGTTCTCCTTACCTTCCACGTTTCTCCAAAGCAATCAATTAGTTCACATGTTTTCCTTTACCCTCATGTTGTAAGCAACTGAGTGGTAATGCGTGGTCTGTGATAGAGAAGGACAGAAATAGAAATGATGTGTGGAAACAGCTAAAATTGGACTATTATGAGAGTAGATACACTATAAGGCAACAACTAAAAATACTTTCTGGGTAGACGTTCGCATGTGTGCATACACAAATGGGAACAAACCTTTAATCACCAGTATACAGATTCCATTGCTTAGGGATTTTATTTCTTTAATGATCCATTGATTTTCACTTCCCTTTCCAGAAGGTTTTTTGCAGTTTGGTTTTGTTTTGCCTTTTAAGGATCAGATGTAATTTATTTTTGTACTGTTTAGTATTTGGTAAAATTTTACTATTTTTAAACATCTGTGTCAAAGAAGAGTATAAAAAAGTTAAAATAAATGTTTCAAAAAAAAAAAAAAAAAGTAAAAACCTCTCCAAATCCAAAACACTATACAAGGATACTGTACAAATATTAAATAAATCAGACTCACAAATTTAAGGGAATTCAAACTATATTTTACTTCATCATTGTTTAGCTCCCCCAGTGCTTCAGTGTGGCTGTTTCCTCCTTCTTCTGCTGTTCCTTACAGGACAGCACCAAGAGTACAAAACAGTGAACTCCAGGTCACCTTTCCACACTGAACAACCATAGGTCCAGACTATCAGAAAAGGGAAATTGGAAAGAAAGTTCTCCTTCTCACCTGACAGTTCCAAATGAGAGATGCTCAGGGGTGGCTGTACAACATGGCACACCCAACCATCCAGTCAATGAGCAGAACCTGCAGAGGAGATGAATCCTCCATGACGCAGGCAGGATCTTCAGAAAATGTCTCTGTAAGGTTTGAAGACATTTAAAGAAGGCTTTTAATCACATGAAAACACTTCTAGAGGTCTGTAGTTTGACCATATATTTGCTTTTCTGCATATCTGTATAAATCAAAGAAAAACAGAATTGTATCAGTGAAACACTTCATGGAATCAGTTAGTTTGGGGAAATTTCCAGTTCTGCTTCCTTCTGGTTTCTTTAACCTGACAAAAAATGCACTTTCCGTTCACCAGCTCCATCTTTTGGGAATCAGTTGAGGACTTTTAAGTTGGGTAAGTTAGTCTGAGGGCAGACAGTAAACATGGAAGATTTCAATCCACAGTTAAAGTGTTCATGAAGATTTATAAGGAACTGAGAAACAACATTTTATAATGGGAGGCATCAAGCAGCTTCAGCTGTAACATTGATCTGAATGTTCAGTTGAAGTGAACTGTAATGTTCCACTTAATGTAATCTCAATAATGTGTTTTGCAGTAGAAAGGAGGGCTCATCATGTGGTGTAGGCAACATTATACACGTGAGTTGTGAAGAAACAAAAGTTCCTGGCACCAAATATCTTAGCTTTTAATGTGGCAATGTGATAAATGTGAGTCAGAGAACAGAATAATTTGGTGTTTCTTTGTACATCTCTTGACATGCACTTCATTAGAAGTACAAAATTTTAAAATTGCTATTTTATTTTAAAAAATTATTTTAAATAGTGCTACTAATTACCAGAGCAAGGAAATAATTGCATATTTTACATTAGGGTATCAGTAAAGTATGGTGTCTGGAGAATGAAGCAAATGTGGCATCTAGGTCTTCTGCAATCATTAGCTTGAGGGCCTAAGTCCTCCTAAAAGTCAGGTGCTTGGAGATGCCTGAACACATAAATCATCAAAGCAAAAAACCAAAAAACCAACAAAAAAACCCCCAACAAACAAAATACCCCCAAACAAACAAACAAACAAACAAAAACCCCAAACAACAACAACAACAAAAAAACAACCCAAAACAACACGATTTAATTTACTGGGCATCTTTTATGTCAAAGAATTTTATGAAAATATTCAAGAATTTTTAATGTGTTATCAAAACCTAGGAGTGTGAGCTGGTTTTGGTAAAAATAAAGAAAATAAACACTTGTATTATTAAAATATTTTTTCTTTTATGAATTCTTGAAGGGAGGAAAAAGTTTTAGATAGCTTGATATTTGAACTGTTCAAGAAAAGGTAATTTTAAAAGCAAGTTACATTGAGCTAAAAGCCTTTGAAAGATATAGAAGTGAGAAGATAAGTTAGAGATGTGCAACTCATGTTATTAAATCTGCGGCCTGAAATAGAATGCAACCTTGGCATTTGGTTTTCAGCCAAAAGACATCTTTGGACTGGAAAAGTAAGTTACATATGTCCCTCTGCTGAAGTTCTGTCTTTAGTGCCCTTTCTCCCCATAATGCCAATGTATATGTTGCAATATGACAAGTTTGGAGCAATGAAAATTAGCTCCATGGTGAAAGGAGACTATTTTCTAGCACCATGTGATTGCAAATGGCAACTTCAGCAAATGACTGTGGCAACCCAGAGGATTTAAAATAACACAAAAAGTAGTCAAAATGCTATAATAACAAGAATAACAATGAAAAATAGCAGTAGAAAATGTCATGCTTGCAGCTTTTTTGACTTGGAAATTAAAAGACTAGTCTTACACTGTGACTCTTCCTTTGCCAGGATGCCACTCTTCTTACAGGTGGCATTGGTGGGCTTCCCTGCATGTAATCTTCTCAAATTCTCTATTTGTGGTCATCTGCTTGTTGTCCAGCTGCAGCCCCAGTGTTGCTTGTGTTATTTCCAGCCCATGAAATGTGATTTCTCAGGGATTCTTAATTGTCCATTCCTGGCTGGATCACAGAGTGTCCTCTGCATCCTTCTTCTCTTGCACCCTTTTCAGATTGTGAACGCTTCATCACACTTGCCACATTAACTTCTTCACTGTTAGCTCCTGTATTTTCCACTCCCAGTTTCTCTTCCTATTCCTTCATTGCTTCAGTGTATCGTCACAAAAACAAACAAAACCCCCTCCTATTCCTAGGGGAGAGGAGAGAGAGAGAGAGAGGAGAGACGGAATAAGACTCAAGATGTCCTAAGATGGTAGGCAGTATTTTTGTTTCTGGCTGACTTAAAGATGTTCTTCAAAATTGTTACTGAGTCAAAACTTCTGTCTCTTGGGATTTTCTCATGAATGCTGTTTCTTAGACCACATCATTTTAAGATATTACTGATATTTGAAACAGAAATATCTAGTGTTCCTTTCTTTTTGTTGACAAAAACTAATGTGTTGCAAATGTGAGAATGGAATTACAGGGATATGTATTTATATTAATGAGAGAAACTATTATATTAAAGTCTTTTTATATTTTCTTTTTTTCTTCTTGTAACTCAAGTCAGGCCAGGTCTTTGTTATTTTTTCATGCTTTAATTCATATGGTCTTACAGGTTTGAGTGACCACTAGGATTTCCTACTTATAATAGTTTTACTGCTTGTGGTACAAGCAAACTTGCTGTCAAAAAAAAGGAAGCTTGATTACAAGTCTGGAATATTTGAAGAAGGTGGTATTTAGGTACTCTTACCCCTTAAATAAGACTTCTTTCCAAATTTTATTTTTCCTCTCCTGTTCTGAGTAAAAAAAAAAAGAAAACAAGTCAATATAATTAAAAACAACCCTAAAATATCATTGCAGTAATATGTATAATTCATTTAAGAAAAGATTGAAAAAATAGGAAGTCTTATTAGAAGGTTTATGTACGGTCAAATATAATCCAAGAGGAACATCATCAGCTACTATATATTGTCAGAATTCCTTCATGGTAACTCCATTTAAATCAAGATGTTCAAGCCGAGAATGTGCACTGAAGTGTGCATATTAAACATCTGCTGTTTAAAAAAAAAGTCTAAAAATATTTGGAGAGGGAAATAAACTCTGAAAATTCTGCTTTCGGTTGTTTTATCTTTTAAGACATTTAGCCCTGTAGATCAAATATGCAAAATTGCTAATATATCAAGGCCATTTAACTATGGAAATCATAAACCTAGGATATTACATATGGTATTAAAAGAAGTCTATTTGCAAAACCAATTCAGTCAGTTTCTGTTGAGTACTCAACATGATGTACAGGTAGAAAGTTAGAGAAACTTTAAAGAAATGAGGGGAACAGTTTTGTAAAAAGATGCAAAGAAATGGGTAGAACTGGGTTGCTTCTTGGTTTTCTTTTATAGCATGCTTTGAGAATAAATTTTCTTTACTGATGCATATGCCAAAATAATCTTTTGCTGCAGTCTCTCTGCATTGCTTCCCAGAATTTGAGGACAAAATACACAGCTCTGTTTTTCGTACTGGTTTGCTCGAACAAAGGTGCCAAATTACTAGCTTTTTGATCAGGTAAATCTGCAGGAAAAATTACCCAGCTTAGAGAAGTTCAGGTTTCCTATGGGTGAGTAGAGGGGTTCTCATTACAGTGTGCAACATGGCTCACCTTCAGGTCATGCAGCTGACAGTTTTTGAGGTGACTCCTACACTGTGGATTTAGGTCCTGTATCTGATAACAGCTTAAACCAATTGGTTTAGTGTTCTTTCCCTGTAAGCTGAAAAAGGGGAAAACAGATAAGAGTGTCCCTTTTCTCCTTTGTTGCTTAGTAAAGTGTAGAATAAATCCAGATAAGTAAAGCATAAGGCTTTTGCTTTATGTAGGTGTTCTCCACTTCTATAGTACCAATACAGTAAAATCACCACATATTTTCCCACCCCCTACGTACATAAAGAAAAAATAGCTTACGCCTGAGATGTAAAATTAATCTGGTGGAGATCAGCAGCACGTTGCTTTCCTCAAATTCTATTGCTTCCATAGAGATTCATTTTCCATTTCAAATTGCTAGGGGAGCCATAAAATATTTAGATAGCTACATCTGTAGAAATCTTTTGTTGGATATAATCGAGTCCAGATATAGAAGATCTGCAGTTAACTTTGAGGTCTGGATCTATACATGCTTTAAAAAAAAAATCAAAACCATAAACCAATGATAATATCTAAAATTAATGCTGTAGAACTTTCCATATTATTTAAACTAACTTTCCAATTACAATGAAATTAATTGCTCATTTGCCAGAGTAATAAAAAGCAGTGCATTGTATTATACCTAGGGTGGATGTATAGCTCTATTGATATAAAAGGCTTCCTCACCAAGCTGCACTGGAAAAACAATGCCCGTCTCTTGCATAACTTCTCCAGGTGTTATTAGCTGCTTTATTCTCTCCATGGTGTAAATTAGCAAGAGAAAATGTAGCACACACCTTCTTGAGATACATAAACATAGCGAAAGTTGTGCAGAGATAGACAAAGTTAACAGATCAGACAAAATTCTTTACAGTCTCATTTGAACTACAGTCCATCCACAAAAGCCTTGCCTTTTCTCTCAAGGAGAGGAGGTGCTGAGGATCCCCATGTTGCCGTGACTTCTGGCTGCTCTGTACTTCACCAGGACGCTGATATCTGTGGTGGAACTTCACACATCTGAGTGATACATGTGCATTTCTGTCTTGAAGAAGCACAGTTCTCTATTTGACTCCTTGACTTCCTCCTGTCCTGGCTCCCATGCAGTAACCTCTCCTGTCTTAAGAGAAGTTTAATGTTTCCTGTGAATTTTCTTCAAACAAAGAGTCCATTATTTAATCCAGTGCACCCAGATGTTCTAGATGGACTTTGGGAGGGGGTGGGGGGTAAAGAGGAAGTGAGAATCAGAAACAGTAAAACTTTCAGAAATGGCTGTTCATTTGTTATATCTTTTGAAAATGGAGTAATGCCTGTTGTGTTCCATAAACACATGCATTGCATTAGGTACAAGCCAATGCATTTCATTCATGCACATCTAAATATTAGAGGGAAGCCAGCATGAAGTTATGGTTGCAGGGAGAGTTTATGGGGAAGAAGAAAGAGTTCTGCCTAGTTCAGTGAGTAATAGCTTGATTAGTAGACATTTATAGGGTAATATTAAAGAGCAAACAAATGTAATCATTTAATTAGGAAATTGAGAAAAAAGTAACAAGATAAGAAAGGAGGAACTGAAGTAGACATGTACATCAACAGCTATAAAAGCGTTGTTGAGTTGCTCTTCATAATGAAGAATGGGGAAAACAGCATCTGATTCACACAAGGTCTCTGTCAAGTTGCAGATTGCAATTGTTGTGCCAGTGTAAAGCTGGGAATTCTGTTTCTGTGTGTGTCTGGCATGCTTTGTGTGGAAGTTCCGAGTGGATGTCTGTAATAGTTTGTCATTAGTGGATGTATAACCCTTTCTCATAAAATTACTGTGTTATCCTCGCCTGCCATGAATTCAACTAAAACGTATCAGTCAGTGTATTGTGTGTATGCTACCACATTAATAATAATTTGCAGGATGATAGGGATTGTTTCAGCTGCCTAATTCAATACGGGAAGTCAGTGAGATCGTAAATCATGGAACAAATTATCTTTTATCTTAAAAGAGAGTGAAAACACTGCTGTTAGATTTATGTGAATGAACATATGCTTTTGCACCTAGCTGTTCTGAAAGCAAATTAGTAAAACAGCTTTCCATACTGGTGCATTTGAGTTACAGAAAAATAGTTAAAATAGTTAAAAGAGTGCTTATACTTTTTAGGGGTCCTTCATAATTTTTTGTCATTGTGTGATTCAATTAATAGATTATGTTATAATCTATTTCTTTTATGTTATAATGATAATAGATATGTTATAATCTATTTCTTTACATTTCTTTTTTAAAGTCTAAATTATTTGCTCAGTTGACTTTAAAGTTTGTGTATACAAGCAATTTCAGTAGCTTGAAAAGTAATCGGACATCAGCTCAGATGTATAAATTGTGCATGTGCACATAATTAAATCTTCCATTGTAGCCTCAGCTAAGCCATGTTGCATCAACTCACTTTTACCATGCATATATGCAGATAATGGCTCTGACTCAGCCGACACTCAGCAACTGGGTAAGCTGCAGTAACCTGATCATCTGCTTGAGCCCCTTTCCTTTTTTAAAATTTCTCTTTTAAAACAGGCATAACAAATTTTCTCATTTCTTTTGCTTTTTAAAAACACTATTTCTATTTTGGCTAGGTATGGGTCCATTTTTTTTTTTTTTTGGTGAGGTTGGATCAGCCAAGTTCTGCACGTTAACTTGAGGCCACAAAGTAAGAGGGGTTTCTAAGACCTGTATCTGCAGCTGTGGCTCACACTGCTGCGAAAAGTCAAAAGTCCTTCTCTGTTAGAGGCATGGGGAGAAAGAGCACTCATCAACGAGCTCAGCACAGATGAGCATTTTGGAGCCACGAAACAATCTCCTGCCCACATGGGAGTCTGCAGGAAAGGGTGGGAGGTTGACGGTTTTTTGGATCTGGCCCCATTTCATCTTAATCTGCTCTGGCTCCTGATCTTTTAAAAGTCTCCCCATTGTGCGTGTGATTTCTGCTAAACACGCAGAGAAATTTTTAAGATCAAGACCATATGATATAGCAAGATTAATCTACCCTTTGGCCTTCACCTCTCCCTCCCACTGGGGGAGAGGTTTGGTTCTGCTAATTTGTCATGTTACTTTTTTTTCTTCTTCTGCCATCATTTTTTTTTTCTCCTCATGGTTCACCTAGATTGGGGATTTTTACCCAAACACTTTCAGCCTATAATGAAGATAAATAGAGTTCTTCATGTCCACTGCATGAATTTTGAAGGCGTCTTTGTTTATTTCACCCAGTTTTAATACGGAGAATTTGTAACTCATTTGTAGAATATAAGTGTTTTTTCATTTGTATTATATATTGTGGCTGAGTGAATCCCTGTAGGTCTGTGAAGCAGATGTGTTAGTGCAGGCAGTAGAACAGCTTCATTCCTCCCCTTGTCTTCTGCAATGCAGTAAAACTCCAAATTGTTATGATATGCATTAATTAAATATGAATAAATAAAATATCACCCGATAATGAAGCTGCAGTTCCCTCTGTGATACTAAATCATTGATGAGGTGCCTGTGAGTAGGAGCTGTGGCTGATGATGTCTTCTGCCTCGAAGTCTCTGATTGGTTTTGGGAGCATTTGTGTTAATTTTTCCATCGTCCTTGCATCAATAGCCAGAAAAAAATCTTTTGCCTCAATAAAAATATATGGGTCATGATATCTTCCTACCTCATCAGTCCATTCCTTTCATGCCTTCTGACACCTAAATAATTACTGAAAGTGGACCAGTTTTTCAGATAACAATTGTGTAATTCAGCTATGTTATCTTGTTACATATCAGTATGTAATTTGCAAGATTGTTAGAATAAAGAGTTAGGTTTTTAGGAATAGATGCAGAGTACCTCTATTTCCTGTTTCTGTTTTTAAAGTAATATTTACCCCATAGAAATACTTATTTTGGTGAAGGAATGGAAAAATTAATGAACAAAATAAAAATACTTGTTTGTGCTTGTCTGTTTCAAAGCAGCCCAGACATTAATCCACCTATTTTAGATTCTACAGATCCTACTCTGCTGGAAATCAGGTATGAATTCAGTACTCGTGCTCTTCTGAAAATGCTTTCTGTCCCTATATTGGCTTTTGACCCATCTGAAATGCTACTTCTTCATCTTTATCTATTACTTTTGTATCTATAAATACTCATATTTACAATACTTAATTTTGGTCTCTACTATCTGCACCATATTCCTCTCACCCATGAGAGGTACACAGATTATTTGGTTTATAAGTTGTGAGAAAGCAGATATTTAGTTTCATCAGATGTATCAGGGGAAGGAGCTCCTCTTTGAACAGTAAGGCAATTTCTGCATCAGACTGGCGACTTTAAAAGATGCTGCTTATTTGAAACAGTTCAGGCAACTGGAATCCTACTGCCCTTCTTCAGCTGTTCCAGTTGGTCACTTAATTTGTACAACTCAGTCCATCAAGGGTTTCTTGCTCCTGGCTTTAGTCCATAACTGCAGTGGAAAAGCCATTGCCCAGTCACAGTCTACAGAGTGATGAGTTGAGACTGAGCAATCGGAGTACTTGAGGGTTTGATTTACTATGTTCTCTTATGTTTTATCATTGAATTTGCACTGGCTTATAATGCTTGTATCGTTTTCCCAATATTTCTTCATTTATAAGTTACTTTTCCTTAAAGCAGTGTCTCTAGTCCTCTGCTTTTATGTGTTTGATGAACTGCACCTTCTGTCACATAGAGATAGCATGGAATAATAATAATAATTAGGAGAGAAATATTCCAGGAGCTGATTATTTTTTTCCATCCATCGTGGAATTCCTGTTAATACTAGAGATGCCCACATGAGATTTAAATAAACTCTCTCACACAGTCAAGCAGCCTGTTGCAGGAGCACAGAAGTTAGGATATTCTATTTACCCTTTTGAGCTCCACTGTAGTGTAGCTAGGCTGGTGCCAGTACTCAGATTAATTCTGGGATGGTACCTCCAGACCTTATGCTGCAGTCACAGAGTAAACGTGCCTCATTAAAAAATCTGCATTTGTTCATCATACTCTTTCTGTGTAGGAAAACACGCCTGATCTACACAACAGAGTTTTGGCATCCAGAATTACCTTTTATCTCCACAGGTTTGCATGCAGGCACATGTTAATGTCGAGTAAGCAAACAAAGCCCAGCTTGTGGCACCTAAGTAGAACCACATGCCGCAAATCTCAGCCAGCAACGCAGCTGCCAGCAAATCCTCAGTGTGCACACATCCCAGGAGCAATGTCAGCAGCTGCGAGCCCAACAACGTTTCTGGCAGTGATGTTTTCCAGTTTAGGCCTTGCCACACTTTATATCTCTTGCCCATCTGTTTGTTTTGCATTGTGTTACATCATCTCGATTGCAATGGTTAAATTATAAAATCATCGGGGGATCATACAGAGAGGGAAGCTGCCTTGTTCAGGTTGCCTCAGAGAGAGCTTTCTATTCATAGAAGTTAGTGTCAGAGAAAGTGTAGAGGCTTTTTTGTGGGAGGAACAGACATATGGGAGGCTGGGACTGACACACAAAACCATGGGGAGGTTAGAAGCAAATTGGAAAGTTAAGGCAAGGATATTTTGTCTTCAGTGTTTCTGCATTTCAGTTTTGAAGTGTATTTTTTATGTCCTTGAACAGACTCTTGTGTTTCAGATACTGGAAGAAGGGAAGTTAGAAATTCTAGGGATTGTATTTTATCATGGGCATCGTTGTTTATATCAGTATTTTGTGACTTTGAACATTATTTATATACTTAAGTTAGGGACAAGAAGTCACATTCTCTCTTAGAAAGTCTAGAGAAAGATAGGAGTATGTCCTGTGAATAAACCTGGTTTTTTAAGTTACCTTTGGGTTCAACAGTGTTAGGAATCTTCAGTATTTGTTTTGGGGTTTTTTTTAAATATTCTTGTAAAAACAAAAAAAGTACATTTGAATCACTTTTCAGAGGAAATTAAGTGGCTTTTTGATAATATTTATAGAAAATAAGTTAGTAAGGGGTGGGTTTGCATTAGGTCTTTAGTGATAGTTGTTCCTTATCTGTTCGGAAACAGCTTCAGAGGGTTGCATCCTTTCCAAGACTAGGAATATTCTTAAATATGGAATAATATCAAATTTTTAAGAGAAGTAGGACTTTAAATAAAAAACCACATGTCTGAGAAAATTATGAGGGACTCACAAAGAGTAATGTGGCGGAACTTGTTAAATTAATTATTTGTTCATCTTTCATACACAGCTTCAAAAGCAGCCCAGTGTTTTGTCAACTCACATGACAGCCCTCTTCAGACACTTAGTAGAATATCAACTTTGTTAAAAAAATTGGAAATGGATATGGTTCCCCATTTGAATTTCTTTAAAATTAATGGTGGAAATAGAAGTATTTCTTGGACAACAGCTTGCAGAGCAAAAAATTACATGGGTCAAAGAATTTATAAAATGAAGCACCCCTACGAAATGTCTCCTGCATTTTTAGGCTTAGCATACTTTATCAATCATAGTAATGGCTTTCATTTCATGGAAGAAGGTCAACTCAAACTGGATTTGTCTAATATCAGCTAAATTTGTGCAACTCAGTAGTGAAATAAGATTACAAAAGATAGTTCTAAAAACAATTACCCACTAAAATGCTAGACACTATCATAAAAATAATACCTATAATTTTATAGGTAGAGTGTAAAGCATTCCTTTCAACAATAACCTGTATATACAATAAAATGTATATATAGACTTTTGATCCATAGTTAGCACTCCTCCTGTCCCCCCTGCCTACACATTGCTTGTTGGTTATCATTTAGGCACTAGCTGCATATTAACATCTGATCCTTGCTTTACATGTTTACAGTCCAGAGTGCTTCAGAAGATGATGTAGGCTAATATAGTTTTGACTGGTTGGCTTTTATTCTCCTTTTTTTTTTTCTTTTTTTTTTTAATATGACAGCTTTTCCTGAACTATATAGGATGTGTAAGCATTTCTGTTCTCAACTAGTTTTTTTCTTCTAGATATGCCTATGTATGAGCTTAAGAATGAAAAACATATTTTGAGAGCAAATTGAATTGTGGAAGATGTAGACAGAGCCATCCTCTTCATCAATGCTAGCATTACAAAATCAGTTTAGATCTGTCCAATGGAAGTAAGAAAGCATCTCATCCATGAAGCCAGTAAGAAGTGTCTTCTCTCAGGGTAAAGTTTTGTCATACAGTTGGTTTGGAGAAAATGTACATAAATCTTAATGGTATGAGACAATATTAGCCAACAAGGCTCTGAATTGTCTGTGAAGGAGAAGGTCTGTTTTTTGAGATATCAGTTCTGCTAATATCCTACTGAGAAAAATTCTAAAAGTTAATCAGTCTGGCTTTTGAAGACAAATAAAAGATTTATATCTCAATAGTCTCCCCACTCAGGAAATGATAATAATTTTAATTCACCCATTAGCAATCACTTTTCCCTTGGTAAAATGTTCTTTGACTTTCACTCAGTTTTACATTAGAGTGCATCATCTCCTTTTACTTATCTTTCAGCTAAATCCAGGCAGAAGTGCTGACAGTGAAACAACTTTGGAGTACCTTTTATGAGTCATACTCGGAAGACTTAATCAAAAGAATCATAGAAAGGATCTGAGAGGTCCCACGGGAGGACCTGCTGTACCTAAATTGACTTTTTAGGTTTCTGGCTAACCTGTGCATGTGCAGTTATGGTTAGGGAAATTCAACAAGTCCTGCACATGATCTATTCCAGTACTTCCTTATCCTTGCAGTTAAAAGCAGGTTTTCTCATGTCTGAATTAATCTACCTTTTGGAAACTTAAGATCCCTCCTCTTCATCCTTTTTGTGATACAATTAATAGTAGAATTTTAGTTTTTCTTCATTTTGGCAGTCTATTAAGTATTGAAGGCTGCTGTTTTGTCTCATCCCGTATTTTCTGAACTAAAGGTCCCATTTATATTAGTTCTCCTTCATTGGTCATAGTTCCTCATGTTGTAATATTTCTTAGTATTCTCTTAATCCTCTAAAGGTGAAATCCTCATGTTTATAAATGTGAAACACAGAGGTGGATTTGTTGTGTTAGCTAACACTGCAGTAGCCCTTGGGAGTAATTCAGACACCTTCCACAGAGGTGGTACCTTCAGCAGGGTGATGATTCCATTTGCTGTTGTAGTTTACTTCAGATTCAGCATGTGACCCACTGCAAAACTTATGTCCCTCTTCGCAGAACTGCTGTTCACCATTTATGCATCTCATTCTTGTACTGAGATGGGTTCAGCCTTTATTCTGTTGCCTGTTCTTTCCTGGTTCTAGTACGTTGGACTTGTTGAACTTTATCTGGTTTTTCTGATGACTTGTGCAGTTTTCAGGTTGATATTATCCCACAATGCTTACAGCTTTACCTAAGGTAGTGTTGTCTCTACATTTAAAATGTATACTCAGTTTACTAATACAAATAAATATTGACTAGACCAGGATCAGAAACAAAACCCTGGTGAGTTTCTTGGCTCATTGTCTCCTACTTTGACAGTAAACCCATTTGTAACTACCTTGGTTTGCTTTGCCAATGCACATCTTAAAGCAATTTCTCTGGGTGGTATTTTCTTAAATTGCAGTTTGAGTTTCAAAGTTCTGAGCAGCAAGCCTCATAATCTCTGCTGTCCCTCCTGTTATCCTTTATAGGAAGACTATTTTGACACAGTTTATTCTTGACAAAGCTATTTTGACTGTTGTTCATAATTTTAATATCTTTTAAGCTTCAAGTGTTTTGTTTTCTTTATTGCTTTGTATTGCCATGGAAACAAAGAAGGGTTGAGCTTGGAAGAGACCTGTAGAGGTCATCTGGTGCTGGGTGCCCAGGATCATGTCTACATGGCTTTTGAATATCCCCATGGCTGGAGACTCCACCTCCTCTGTGGGAAACCTGTGCCACTGCTTGGTCCCTTCAGTGTGAAAAGGTGTTTTCTGCTGTTCAGAGGGAACCTCCTGTGTTTCAGTTCGTGCCCATTGCTTCTTGTCTTACCACAGCCAAAAGGAAATGAGCTTGAGTCTGTCTTCTTTATACTCTTCCTTTGGATAACTTTTTTCAATAATCTCAAATAAGGGTGTCTTTTCTAGAACTCCCACTTTTCTGTTGTGTCCCAGTTTTAAATATAGGCATTTGCTTTGACTTTTTTTTTGGATCTTTACTTGTCTTTCACAATTCCCAGAAAATAGTGTCTGATAGCTCAGAGTTCATCTTAGATGTGTCTCTAAATACTCGCATCTTGCTAATTTGAAAATGTCTAAAAACTCTGACTTGTTCTCCTCTCACTGTATCTTGTCTTCTAGTCTCACTGTTACTAAAGTTATGTTGTCTGCCTTATTGCAGTTAGTCTTTGTAATGAGCATTTAAATAACAAAGCTCCCTACAACAATTGGCTTCTCATATTCATCTGTTTTTAATGGATATTTTATATTTGTATAGCCCTTGTTTTGTGCAAGACTCCTTGCTAATCTAACTAATTAGCTGTGTAAGGCATGGGAATTTGATTCGTGTTTAACTGTTATGACTATAATCTTTATTCCAGTATAGTGTAATTAATTTCTTTCAAAAAAAAAAAAGGCTTTTAAAACTTAATACTGCACAATAAAGTTGTTAGACTAATAAGTGCATTATAAGTAGGCAGATTTAACTGAAAAAAAAATCAAAGCAGAAATAAGTAGGGCAGTTTAAATACATATCTTCTTGCTCTCCACAAATCACTTGCACAGAAAAATCTATAACTTCAGGAGACTTTACTAAAATGTCTTTAAAGTTAACTATTTTTAGTGGATGTTTCTCAGTAATACCTTGAGCTGATACTTTCCATGTGAAGATGATATTCTGCAAACAAGGATTTATATTTCTAACTGTGGAAAGGGCTTGAGCTTGTAAACTTCCAAAGGAGTAATTTGAAATAGTAAACAATTGAAAACAAGTTGTACTCTTCAGACAGCAAGTAGTAATACCAGAACCACAGAATTTGTTGGAGTGCAACATTGACACTTCTCTTAGATCGTAATTGAAAAAATATAAAATGGAATGCCAGTGTACTTGGTGCTTAGCATGATGTTAATATTTACCATATGGATTGGATAAGAGGTCTGCTTATTCTCAAAGTAAAGAACAAAATTATTTTTAATGGGTAATGGGACAAATATTACCTCTTTGTGCTGAACAGGAAAGCAAGCCATTGATCTTGATGAACAGAATAGTTAAGAGCTAATTCATTTGTACCATTCTCTCGTTTCATCTCAAATGGCATGAATTAAACAATGCCAAGAAAAATGCCATCCAGACTGTGCAGATAAAGTAAGACACTTCAGTGTTGCCTTTTCCTGTGGCTTCACCAGTGTTTTTTGACAGATATCTGTTGTTAGACTATATGCTCAGTAAACAAGCTTTTGTCACTGAAAGAAAAGGAAAGCCATAAGCAAAGGCATATCACATTTCTTTGTTACATGAAGAATAAGACAGAGGCCATAAATAAAAATACTACAGTTGATTACAGTTGTAATCAGTTATGCCACCTTAAACATTTCCGGGTAAAAGTGGCTTTGTGATATTTTGGTCACTGCAGCTAATGTGGTAAATCTGTAGAGGTATAGAGAAAGGGTTGTGAATATAAGGGCAAACTAACGAACATTTATATCAGCATTGGGACATCTTGGCTGAAGTATATTGAGCAAGCAGTAATAATTAAAGTCTCTGGGAGTGAAACAGAGTATATGGCAAGATACAAAAGACATACTTGACAAAGAGAATATGTGCTGGGAGTATGTTTCAGCAAATGACAAAATTCTTATTTCAACTAGGTCTTCAGGTATCTTAAAAATAATTTCTGATAGTCCAGCTCTAATTTCAGGAATTAATATTTTACCCATGCAAGTTCATTCACATTAATTCAGTCAGAAATATTTCAGATTCACTTAGACAAGCAGGTTTTGAAGAATTCTTCTAGTTTGTCTACCTACAAAAGCAGAGCTGTAAAATAATTAGATATTGTGCCTTGTCAGAGAAGCTGTTGCAGTGATTATAAATGTTTTTTCAATCCTTTTTTTCCACTGCTGTGGGGTGGAATTTTTCATGATAGTGGATTTCTGTTCTGATGTAAAGCAAGATTTAACATAATGTTGGTTTTGTAGACAAAATATTAATGTGGAAGTTTGTGTGAGATGAATCTGACAAAAGGTTAGCACTTGGAGAAGGTGGGGAGAGAAAATCTACTCATACACAGTAAAGTTACAAAATACAGCAAAATCTTGTGTTAATGTTTGTATTAAGTAAAAAAGCTGATACCCAGTCCAAAGATACTGCTTTTAATTAGGGTATTTTCACCAAAACTCAAAATCTGTCATTTGTATCTGATAATTCATGTGTTAGATTCATCTTTTCCAACTTACAGGTTCCTAAGATAGGTCACAGAAATAAACATGTTCCATTGACTGTAGAAGGACTGTGGGGTGAACAGTTCATAGTTCATCATATTTTTAGCACTAGATGCATTCTGTCCTCTCAACAATGTCTTTAAAACAGGAAAAGTAGTAAATACTCAAAGCAACATTTTGATTTATACATAAAAGCTGTTTACCTCTTCTGGTAAGTATTTAGACTGCGGTGAATTCAGAAAAATTGGAATTCAGAATATGAAGATTATACATTAGAGCAGAATGAGATATTATTGATAATATGTGAATTCACAGACACATTCCTTATTTCTATCTTAGCAAGGTATTTTTGGAGTAGTACATACATATGAAAGCATTCTTAGCTTGAGTGAAGTGATATGTGTTCCTAAGACCTTTCAAGGTTCTCTATTTTATTGATCTGTAATTAGGCATGGATGGCTTTAATAGTTTGTATTTTATTGCATATACTTACCCCAGTTTCAGAATTAGAGAATGGTTTTTCACATGAAAGAAAATCTGTTTCTGCATTTTATACCCCAATCAAAGTGTATTTCTTTGCAGAAAAAAAAAGGAGATTTAGGTAATTGCTTCCACAAGTATTTGGAGCACAGCTGAAATAGTATTCCTAATCTTTATCATGTGTGGAAGACCAATTACTGGTACAAAATCAAATCAGAAGACAAGATGTCTCAAAACCCCATGCATTTACAGTGATATAGAGCTTAGTGCATGGGATAAAACTTTAGGATTTTGCATTCTACGCATACATCACTGTCCATCTGCATCTGCAATGTGTTCAGGAACACGTTGAACAGGAAGACATGCAGAAAAAAATTGAAATAGGCACAACTGTGACGACAGAAGCTTTGAAATTGCTTAAACCTCTGTGAAACAATCTCTACCCCTTTCATTTTTGGAAACTGTATGATAGTTACCCTTTTGAACATGTTGTAATTGCAAGTCACAGCTGCCAGTGATTGAGTTGGGTAGGGTGAATTGCAATGTGTATCAATGCCTCTAAACAGGAGGGTACCATTTCTCTTGCTGAATAGAGTGAAACTTAGTTCTGCAAACAGAAGATTACTGGTATTATTTGAAGGCATGAATGCAGCTGAAAAGTAAAATCTTATTAGCTGCACTAAGAGTTAGCAACATGGAACAAATTACCCTTAACATTAAAAACTAAAATTGGTACTGCATTTGGGGTAATGACCTACTGATTGGCCTGAGGACATTGCTAGTGACGCTAATGTCTTTAAGGAGTGGTAAAAGGCACCAGCCTTAGGCTTACAGTAAAGTGGCTTACCAACAACCACAGACATCCTTGATCCTTCCCCCCTTGCTTATCTGTAGGATACAGCTGTTGCTGAAACCAAGTAAAATGTTCTTGTCTCAGAAAAACAGATTGGCAGGGATACCGAAAATATAAAATCTATTCCCTACGCACAGACCTCAAAGAAAAGCAAAACACAGCAGAGAGTGATATTTTTGTCCAGAAAGAACTCATGAAGGCCATACAGTCAACTTTGGAGTTGCTGACAAGTAAGCCTTTTTGATCTCCTGGTAATTTAAATAACTTTTCACAGTCTTCTCTAGAAGCACATTAAACTTTTTCATTTTATGACACATTTATTGCAGATTAGTTACTCTCTGCTGCTTTCTTGCCATTGTAAAATCTAATGAGTGTAGAAGCTAGTGTAACATTTTGGAAATGAAACATCATGGAGCTGGAGACTGAAAGCGTTATGATTGCATGTGTTAGCATCCTTTATTTACCTCATGCTTACGTTTTATCTATTTGGCAACAGGAAGAGTCAAGAGCTCACAAGAATGTATGTTGGGGTGCCTTGTAGTTCCGACAGTTCCTACTGCTCATTGACACAACCATACAGTCTCAATAACTCTGTTTTCCTTATCTTGTCCCTACAGTCTCAATTATGTCAGATTGTAGCCTTGGGGTATTTTCTCTTGTTTTCCCTCAGCCCTATTGTTCGTGTCCAATAAAGGCCTCAGAACTCTGTGGTAATACTGCATACTCTAAAGCGACTGCAGTGTTACATGGCTTTGCTGCTATTAGTCTGTACTTTTCTCTCCTACTTTATAGCTTTGTATGTAGTTATACAATAGAACATCTTACTGCAAGATGTTTTCACTGGAAAAACATTCTTATTTGTATCATATTCTGAGCTGGAAAACAATAAAGCCTGTAAAGTTCAAACTGTAAAGCTGACCTTCTTTTGTCTTGCATTACCATGGGTGTCATCGTTTTGTTCCTTTAATCTCAGTCAGTCAATGGTGAGAGGAAGGACTGGGGTTTCATGAACCATTTCTTTCCTTACTGAACATAATATAGAAATACTTTGTGTATCTTCTTGGCTGGGCATGCCCACATGAGTGAGAAAGGCAGTATAGCTCTCTTCTGTCAGGAGTTCAGGTCTATTTCTGATACAGTTTTGGCATGAAAAGAAAATTGGGGGGAAAACACTCTTATGTTTCATGGCGTGCAAAGGACTCATAGTATAGTAATCCAAATACTGTTGATGAGGAGAAGGTCTGCATTTATTTGCTCGCCAGTTAGATCCTGTGTAGAAAACATGGTTTCAATGAAACATTTTTGTTTTGTTTTCTCTATGCACACAGAGCTCTCCTACAGCAACAGGCAGATTATGGTAATGTCTTAGAGGAACCAGCAGTGGTTGTGTGGTTACTGAGTGGGATCTTTGCCTGCAGTAAAATTTTACTTTACAAACTAAATGTGACAACAGAATTGCATGCATAAACTGTTCCTGGGAGATGAGACCTATTTACAACAAGCAGCCTGGTTACATTCTGCCCATGACTGGAAATCCTTTCAGACTCTGGAACTAGTCTTGCCCCAGGGTTTGAGTTGCTCGAGTCTGCTGTGCACAGTGCTGAAGGCTTTCCTAGCTTTCCTACATAGCTCTCCACAGACCATACCATAGCCCATGTCATTTATAAATAAACTTGTAAACCCATAGCAAACGTGGCACTTGGCAAGTTTACCTTAAAGAGAATAGATGCTCATTTGAACTGTGACCTCCAGCTGAACTTCTTGCCACTGATCACCACTCTTTGGGCTCAGCCGTCCTTGCAGTTGGCTCATTAAGCCTATACGTCAGCAGTGTGTCTGTGAGGATTTTATGGGAGACAACACTGAAAGCCTCACTGAAGTCCTGGTACACAATATCCACTTCTATCACTGGATCTGCCAAGCCGGTCATTTCATTGCAGAGTTATCAGATTGGTCGAGCGTGACTTCCTGTTGGTGAATCCATGATGATTACTTCTGATGATTTTCTTGTCCTTGCAGTAGTTCTTGTTAAATGGGACTCTTCCAAGCATGAAGAGTCCAAAGTCTGCTTGTCTGAATCCAGAATTGTGATCTTGCTTTTTGCCCTCCTTCAATCCCTTCACAATACTGAACTCTTCTATCGTGGTTACTGCAGCCAAGGCTGCCTTCTGCCTTCACAGCCCAATAGTCTTTCCCTTTTTTGTGAGTGTGAACAGAGCATCCCTTCTTACTGTTTTTTCTCTCACTCGGAACAGGAAATAGTCACTGATGATCTCCAAGATCCTCCTGCACTGTGTATGCCCTGCTGCATTCCACAAGTGGATTGAAGTGACCCCAAAGTTGGCCAGGACTATGAATGTGAAGCTACTTCAAGCTTTGAGCAGGAAACTGGACTAAGAATTTCTTATGTCTAAACTGGATTATCCTATGATCCTGTGATGCTTGCGCATTTCTCAGATTACCATATGATCCTCTGTGATTCTCTCCCGTGGGCAGAGATCTAATGTATAGCTGCAAGAGGTGACTTCCTCTTAGGGCAATATGCCATTAGTGAGGAGTCACTCAAATAACTCATCAGGGTCTGTATGTAGCCTCAGGATGATTTGCAGATGAACTGGGTTTTTGTGGCCAAGTTTTGGTAGTGGAAGGGGATACAGGGGTGGCTTCTGCTAGAAGCTGCCAGCAGCTTCCCCCGTGTCCAGTACAGCCAATGCCAGCTGGCTCCAGGACAGACCCATTGCTGGCCAAGTCTGACCCAATTAGAAATGGGTACTGCCTCTGTGATGACATATTTAGGACTCTGGGTATTGAGAATATTGAGAGAATTTGAATAAGTATTAATATTTGTAATAAAATAGGAGTTAAGCTTTAGTACATAGCATAAATTGGAAGAGAGGGATATAGATAATTGTTTTGTTTACATGCTGGAAATAGGAAAGCTTTTTACATATTGCAAAAAATAGCTGTTTTCTTCATGGGCTCACGTTCTTCAACTAAGCAAATGATATATTCAAATGAGTTCAGTTTGATTGTATCATTCTGCTTTAGTCTTGTTGTTTGTTGACCATTAGAATGTGCAGTTCCCTTCCTGACTGTTTCCTGTGAATGAGGCCCACGCTGGGATTACGTCACAGTTTCAAGATCAAACAAGTTGGCTGTTAGGTGTTTGAAAATTTTGCATCTTTGTTTACAGGAAGATAAAGAACCTGTTTACATTTCCATTGTTTATGGTTTCTGGAGCAGCTGTTTATGCTGATAAATTAATGTAAGATTCCTGCTGTAGTTACCCAATGGTGCCTAATTGAAAGCTTTCATCTGATTCCTCCTGTTTTCAGTAGATGTTTTCCTCCCAGAGTAAATGTTTTTCTCCATTCCCACTGATTGTTCACTGTAAAACAAGAGTGCTCATCAATTGATGACAAAAAGTCAAGAGAAAGAAACTAGCTACTCTTGGGCATTACAAATGTGGAGAATTTGGGAGGAAAATCTTCTTTGGGAAGACCAAGGCGTTTCACTGGTCCTCTCAGCTCTCAGCCATGCTGGATATTTCTCTCAGTAATGCATCAGTTCTTGCTTCTATTTCCTTGAACAGCTTGATGAAAGACGAACTGTTAGGGCAGCCAAGAGAAATAAATTTCATGACATCATTCTCTGGTGTATATGTTTAAGTTAATTAGTTATGCTCAATTTTATTTCTTTGTTCTCTAATCTGTCTAAACTATGTTACAGGCTCCACTGATCTGTGAAGACTAAATAATGTGCAGGCTTGTACACGGTATTTTCTGACTAGGAAGAAAAAGCTCTTGTTTATTTCTCTTAACCTCTGTTGAGGAACCATAGCCATGGGAAGAAAATAGGAAACAGGTCTGATACAGAACTAAATGTTTACTGATGTATTTTTAAACAAGTGAAGTGTACTGACATTGTCAGGTGAAGACAGTATAAACATTGCTGCAGACTTTTAATTGTATATTGACTAAGAAGTGGAATTTTTTTTCCCCAACTGTGTAATATGTCTGGTGATTAATCTAGTATCCATTAGGAGTTCAAGACATCAGTGCTATGCACAATAAGTTCTTTCATCCTCAGGCCAAGAACCATTTTGCAGGCGTAATGCAAGGATGCCTACAGATCTGTGTGGGTGTACATAAACTCTAACCTGAACATCTTGTAGTGTTCTCGAGTGGGAGGGCAATTTCGCCTCTTCATTGATTTTACTGATGTCTCTTATGAGCAAGTAGTGCCATTTCCCTCAGCCTGTGATGAATTGTGTGTGCTATACAATGTGGGCTATTGCTCACCAGAGGATTAAGCAGGAGCAACAAACCTGCTTTATTTTCTTCAAACCTTTCATGAGTGGAAGACACTTGCGTCATCCTGTACTATTGTAACATTTTGATACAGAGAAGAAGACTTCAGGTTTTTCTAGAGGAGACTGCCTAGGTTGACAAAAATGCTTACATTGCATATGGATTGTTTACAAAAAATCACTACATTACTTGTACTGAAATCTTCAAAAGCAAAGAAATTTCATGAGTAGTCTCAGTACTGTTAAATTAAGCTGTCCTAAGTACCTGCAGTAACCATGGTATTTAAAAGACTGGATTACTGCAGCAGCTCTTTGTCTGAGATATGGTACATACTGTACTTGGATTTTAATGGAGCCATTTATACAGGTTTTATATTTTCTCATAAAACTCCTCAAGGTGAATGAAAACAAGCGTGGGCTAAATGTTTTCACTTCTCAGTGCTCTTTCTGTTACAGAATCTTGCCGGCTTTCTTAATTGCTAACTTATGCAGTTTCTTTGTCTTCTAGAATGTCGGGTGGTGAAATCTACTTCCTATACCAAAATAGCTTCGAGTTCACGTAGGAGCACCACCAAGAGCCCAGGCCCATCCCGGCGCAGCAAGTCTCCTGCTTCTACTAGCTCAGGTAAAGCAAGCAAGCACTCTTTCTTAACAACAGTGACCATTCCGTTTCAGTAGAGTGGGCAATGCACTTAAAATTCCACGTTTCTGTGGGAAAACATGGTATGTATAAAACGGGCTTTCAATAGCAAAAATTCACTTGTTTTCTCCATGGCATCTGAGATCAAGTGTCTTCCCAATACAAAATAAAGCTTCAGAGTCTTATAAATCATAGTCTGGCATTACAGTGGTTCAATTCACTTTATGTTTTGTGTATGTTTTTCCTTCCAGTGCCTAAACTCTGAGGAAAAAATGTTAGTCTTTGTACTAGGAACTGAATGAGAACAATGCAGAAAGTAGCCCAAGTTATGCAGCATAAGAGCTGCGTTGCCAAAAGCTTAATTTCACAATCCTTTTTGTATTTTCTCTTGAGGGAGCGAGGAGGCAGTAGTGAGGAAAGAATTGATTAAAGATCATGAGGATATTGAGAAAAGGAGGGCAGGGCTGAGAAAGGATGCAACTACAGATGTGAATGTGAGGTAGCTGAGGAAAAAATGTCAGAATTGACCTAACAAGCCAGTGATACAGGTTGAAGACTCAGCAAAAAAGCTTTAGAAAGTTCTGTCTGAAGGGCTTTGCTCTGCCTTTGCAGCAGCTCCCACTAGATAGCCAATGACTAGTTCACCCCTGCAGCTTTTTCCCAAGCAGAACAAATTCACAAACAAAAAAGTACATGAGATAATTTGGCAGTATTGGTGCCTGAAGGCACAAATAATCCTTAGTGTGAGCCAGTTGGAGTAGACCCATTCAAGCATTTGCAGTATTGCTTGTGAATATGGATTTTGCAAGAGTCATACATTAGAACTGTCTGAAAACCACCTCCCTCTTTCTGCCTCAGCCTTCTCCCAACAGGGAAGGAAATGGCATCCTGAAACCTGCATCCAGCACCTTAAGGTCTTTGTGGCGAGGTGGTGATCAAAATGGTCCAGTGTTGGTTTCAGAAAGCGTGTGCATAGAACTGGAACCAACTGGAACCTGTTTGTTTTTTTTTTAACATAAAGACAAAGATGAGGAAAAAAGGAAGCATTCTTGCTGTGGGAAGGAGGAAAGTGGGAGGGACACAATGAGACACACAGGCGTAGCTGTGGGTGGCAGGGCTGGGAGGCAACTTGCCTCCTACACATCCTAGAGAAGAGCTGAGATACAGAAACCTGAAAGGAGGTAATGGGATAATGTATCAATTGTGAGGAACAAGCCCGGAGTAGCTCTTTCATAAATATGTTAAGTTACTTTCTTTATAATTAGGTGGAATGGAGTTACATTAAATTTCAGCAAGGGAGACCCTGTTCAGTGTTTGAATGTTACAGACTATGGAGCTCTTTTACTAATGAATATTTGTTTCTGTGTACAAGTAATGAACACTGAACTGTGTATGCTCATTTTGACGTGAAACAAGTGTCTTGCTGTGCATAACAAATTTATGGGATTTCTATGGGACTAGCAACATTTTTTCCTGTGTTGACTGCATGATACTGTGTTAGTTTTGTTACTGAGAGAAATAGTACTGTTTTTGCTTAAACATGCTGGAGAAGTGTAGGTGAGTAAATCGTAGCTTCTTGCAGTTTCCTTCTATAAAGGTCTGAGCAGAATACATTATATAGTTCAAAATATCAGGAGTTTATTTCTCAGCCTACGGAAAAATAGGAATGTTTTTACTATTCCACAATAATATTTAATGTATCATTAAATTTATAGCAAGAAATGAGAGTGTGTAGGTCCTCGATTATGTCCAGAGGGGAACAATAAAACTTCTGAAGGGGCTGGAAGGTATGTCCTACAGGGAGCAGCTAAGGACCTTGGGCTCGTCGTGTTATGAGAAAAAGAGGGGCTGAGGAGTGACCTGATTGCTCTCTATGGTTTCCTGAGGAAGAGATGTGGAGACAGAGCTGCTGAGCTCTTCCCTCTGGTATCCAGTGACAAGGCATGTTGGAGTGCTTCAAAGATGCACCATGGAAGTTTTAGAATGGACATTAGGAAGCATTTCTTTACTGAGAGGTTTGTGAAGCATTGGAATAGGCTGCCCAGGGAAGTGGTTGAGTCAGCATCCGTCGAGGTTTTTAAAAGATGTGCAGACATGGCACCTGAGAGATAGAGTTGGCAGTGCAGGGTTAACAGGTGGATTTGGTGAACCTAAAGCTCTTTTCTGGTCTAAACAACTCAATGATTCTATAGTTAGGAGGCATTCCTTTACCAAGGAATACTATGTGGTTGGTTGACCCTGGCTGGATTCCAGGTGCTCACCAAATCCATTCTGTCTCTCCACTTCTCAACTGAACTTTTCATCAGCCCTGAGTTCGCCAGGCAGTTGGACTAGATGGTTGTTGTAGGACCATTCTAACTGAACTATTCCATTCTAAATTTGTTAAGCTTAAAAAGGATAAACAATTGAAAGTCTCTCTATAGAATTTTTTTTTATTGGGGGAACGGCTCTGATTTGGCTGTCTGTATCTCTGGTGTTGGCTTTCTGCAAATAGTGAGGTCAAATTGTGTGAATGTTACAGGAAGCCTATTTCTAACCTTACATACATGAGTACTTAAATCAGTATAACTTTTATACAAGGAAGCAATATTGTACTAAGCGGGCACTTGATATCACGAATTGTTTTTAAATCACAAAAAACTAAAACCAGTCAATGACTTAAATGCAATTTTGTATTAGACATTGCATTAAAAAAAAAAACCAGCAACAGAAAGAAAAAGAAACATTGACCCTTAGTATTTTTTGGGTTTTAGACAAAACCCAAAATTCTCTCAGGAAACGCAAACAATATGTACAGATTTCAATTTTCTGCCACCCAGCAAGCCTAAAAATACTGCCTATTTCTTGCAATTATGTACCCGTGACAGTAGCAGAATAGAGAAATTGCCATCTACCGCACATCTGAGCAGAAAATTTTTTCCATTATGTCTATATTAAACATCTCAGTACTAGAGAATCTCCTGAATGAATTGTGCATAGCTGGAAGTTATACTTTTGTTGTCATGTTGTTATTGTTAAGTGTATGTACGTGTATTTTTTTTTTAACTGCTTTCAGTTAACGTTTGAACTGCTTGCAGGGATTTTTCTTTCATTAGCAATAAACATGGAAAATACTCCAGAAAAAGAGTAGATTCTTTGCTCAGATCAAAGTCAATACATACATAATACAAAAATTTAAAGGTGTATTATTTTGTGAAGAGTTTTGCCATAGAACAAAATTGAAAGAAGTAGGAATAAAGGGCAGGCAGAAAGCATTTGTGCACCCTGGACAAAAAGCTAAGCGAGGTGTATGGAAAAGAGCGAGTTGCTAATTAGAAAGAATCTGATTCCTTTTGTTTCTTTTTGATTCTTGCTGCACTTTGAAAAGTCTGCACATTCTAACTGCACAAAAGGATCATACGCCTGCTTCAGTCTTGAATTAATATCCGTATTGAGATAATGCACATGGATAATTACATGGGCCAAAAAAGGAAAGTTCCATAGACAAAGATTATGTTAAAAAATACTAAAATCTCGAAGTTGGATATTAAAAGTGATAAAATTGTAGAATTAAGATATATCATTGACTTAACTTCTATTATTTTGCATATGCATCTTTAGTATGGTATACAGGGTATATGGTTTTGGTATGGTTCAACAGGATAGCTGATTTGGACTCATCATTTTTTTAATTCTTTGGGCCATTGCCCCATTGTTAGAGAAATAGGTGTAGAAATGAGGCTAAGACACGTAGACACTCCATTCTGGTCTAAGGACTTAAATGCCATCCTCAACAGCTGTTTGCCTTCTTTGACACAGAATTTCAAGTGGTCAATAAATTAAGCCAAACTTTGGCTTGCACTAAATTTTTATGAATTCAGTGAAGTCCATGAGTTCCTTTTTCTGAGCAAATGGTGGTACAGGGTGATAAACTTCCCCCAATTTATCCCAAAAACTTAAGTTGCTTATAGAACTCAAAGGGGTTATGCTGGGGGGTTGGTCATTTATTGTTTTTCTGTCTGGGTCTTGTTTTTGCATCTTTAAGTCTGGAACAATAATATTTTACCAAAACTGGTGCTTAACTGAAGATAAACTTAGTAATGTTAAGTTATTTTTGAGGAAATTCTGCTTGAAGGCCCTTGGTGTCCTTTTCAGTCTCACCTTGTTGTGGTGAGCCACCAGCCCCTGCTCTGGAGAGCCATTTCCCTCATTGTCTTATCTGCTACTGGGGGAAAAGGACCCTTAAGGATAATTCCAAGGCTCTCAGATGACTTCCACCCCTTGCAGGTGCCTTTTGCCCTCTGTTGCCTGTGAAGGCAGCCTCCTTGGCAAGCCTGAAAGTCCTGTGCAGAGCCTACCATAACAGCACTGTCAGCTTTGCAGATACATGGGAACAACGGGATAAAAAACACTGTCCCACAGGCTCTAGGACACACTGCCATGGCAGCAAGGGCTAAGTGGGGAACCTGTGAGTGGAAAGCAGGCTGCAGGGTTGCAGGGAAAGACCCTTAGTGAAACCAGAGGCTACAGAAATGCTCAGGGCCACACAGGTTCAAATCGGTACTCTGGTTAGCTGAGGGCAAAGTAAAATGCATCAGTCTGTGGGAAACACACACACCCTATCATTTTTTGAGCTATAAAATCTACAGTGAGCAAAAGGACTGCATCTGCCTTTACACCATTTCTTGGCATATTTTAAAGGAATATATGCCTTTACATAGGTGCTATACCTTTTTTCCATCCTTGCTTTTCCCCTTCCTTTTTTTTCATAACAGAGCATATGTTTAATGTTCTTATATTTTCCTGATAGCCTCCCAGGCTCCTGAGAACAGATGCATCCTATTTTTATATAAAAACACAGGATAATTTTTTCTTCCAAGAGTACAAGCAAGCTACGAAGATCTGAGTAAGGGCTGACTTCTCCATTATTATGTTTTCTTCAGTTTGTTATTTACATCTGACAGTGTTTCAAAACAGTACCACCAGACAGAAATCTCACTGCAGGAGGATTGCTTTCTGGCTTTTTACAAATACATTTGAGGTATTGTCTGCTTCAAAAGGCTTTCAGTCTAAATAGAGAAGAGAAGCATGGAACAAGGCAAAGAAAAAAAGCAGAGAAAAGATAGTGTGACCTCCTGGACAGGCAGAAGGCTGAAGTCTTGTTCTAAGTGCAATAGATAATCCTACCTCTATTTAATTTTTCTGATGTCTTCTTAAAGCCTGTAAAATTACTTTGATGTGTTTTTGTTGGCATCAAATAGCATTTGGGAAGGGCATCATAAAAGAGACATTTAATTTCAGTGAGACTGGGTATCAGCCCATTGCTGGTGACTGAAAATTATGAATGTCTGATGGCTGTTCAGTTGCTGGTAGCTTCTGTCCAGCTTCCATTTAACACCATTGGTGGCAGCTTCAGTGTGGGTGAAGAGGTAACACATTCAAAGAAAGCAGCAGCACTTATGTCTTCATCATCATTAGTTTTAATCAAATCAAGACCAGCAGGAGATGACTGGAATTACTGTACCCTTGGTCCATTAAATTGAAGAAAGATACTGCATTTGAGTGAGCTGTGGTGTAGCTTCTGAAATTTCAACTCTAATTTTCAGGACTTGGTCTCAACAAAAGTAGGATCTTTCTTTTTCTTTTTTTATTCAGTTTGAGCCCCTTCTTCAAAATTGTTTCCTTCTCACTTTTTCTCCCCAGTGAGCAATCTCCTGTTTCCCCCAAGTTATCACTCAGAATATGTCAGATGCTTGAAATCTTATTTGTAAGAGCAATTCAGGTGTTGAAATTTGGTGTTAAAAAGAGTTATTTAGGAGTTTGGGTTATTTAGTGTGACAAGTAACTATTTCAAGAGTACCTGGGTTGATATGTACCTATTCCAAATGACAACAGGAGCAATGTGACAAATGGATAGAGCAGGTTGTATTACCAAGGTCTATGTGGAGGTTTTTTCTTTTAAATTGTACCAGGGCAAAGAAATTGTGAAACTGCAGATCAAACTGAAGCTTGATCAAAACTGTAGATGTTTCCTAAAGAAAAAAGTATTTTAGGATACGGAAATAGGATCTTACTGAAGTCTTCTCTAGGTCAGATGCTTGTGCATTACTCTGCTAGTTAAAAAAAAAAAAAAAAAAAAAAAGAAAAAGAAAAAGTAGAGGTGTTCCTCTGCAGTAAGGTGTGTTTTCATTTAGTCCCATAGTTCATCTTTAGCCCATTATCCAGAAACAGCCCTCCTTCAACCACCAGACTCAAGAAGGTCTTTTGTATCCCAAAGGAAAACAGTGTGACGTATCATATTGTCTTTGGCACGTGGTTTTGTGCACACTGTTACAGGTACTCAGCTGACAGATTTTGTAAAAAATAGGCTGAAACAAAATTTTCTTAGAGCCAAGAGTATGCACCCATGGGAGTGATGGAGTCATCCTGTGGACCCAGGGATTTCCGGATGATTTTTCTTTGATCGTGGCCTCTTTTTAATTTTTTATTTATGATGTTTGCCTTTGATACTAATCACTGAAAAATTAAGTCTTATAATTTTATACTCTGTAACAAAACCAGGAGTTGGTAAGAGAAAGCGATTTTTTTATATTGAGTAGTTTAACACTCTTAAAGGATGAGAAGTTAAATGCTCAATAAAGGAACGTGCTCAGAATTGGTACTCTGTTCACACAGACTGATTTGAGAATCCTTGTCTTCCTAGTCAGGCAAAACAGTTCAAAAGGAAGATTTTCATTAAATCTTACATATATGTAGATGCTCTCTTGAGTAGGTACTACAGGAAATTAGCAGCCAATTTAATAGAAATCAGCTGAAGTGCAGGGGGAGAAAATCCCAAGAGGCACTTACCCTCTGAGACTACAGAACAAAACAAATACTAGTGGATCCAGGGAAGTGCATTTTCAAGGCAGTCTCCTTTCTTCTGAGATACAAGGTATGTCTGCAACATCTGCATGTCTGCTGCACTTCTCTGCTTGATAGTGCAGGCGGAGGTGACTTTGGGTCGAGGTGGAAGAGCTTATGTGGAGTTTGCAGTCCCTGCTGAGCTTGGGTTACGCTGTGTGGCTACCAGAGGCACCAGTGACTAACAAGGACTGTTGGTGGCTGCTGGGATGGGGAATGTAAACCTGACCTGAAGGTGATCCTTTCTGCTGGCATTTCTAATCTGTTGATCTGTTTCTAATCTGTTGATCAGGTGAAAGTTCTGTGTGGGTCTTGCCTTCAGTGGCAGAGGGATGTTCTACTTTTGTCTTCTTGAAATAAACTTTAGAAAAGATTGAATATAAAAAGGAGAGTTTATCACCAGTTAAAATGAATGCAGTATTGGTAACTGTTTATTTTCTCAACCAGTGGCATGTTAAGGTAGAATCTCTGAATCCTTGGCTTTACTGGGGAGTCACACTGAGGGCACTTGCCTAATGTGGTGCTCTGTACACACTGCCTTTCAGTGTGAAGACAAAAATTACGAGATATATACACATAGAATACAAAAGCAGAAAAAACAAAAAGGCAAGATATGGTTTATTTCCTAACTACTTTGTATCTACACAATCTGACTGAGACAAAAACTGTTTTGGAAAGGACAGGGAAAAACTACAGAAGTAATCGAGGAAAGGTCAAATAGAGATCTCGCATCAGCATTTTCTGGCTAACAGTTGCTGAATATGACCTGCACATGTTGTACCTTGTGTAAATCATTTTTTTTAGCTTAACTTGTCCTATTCATGAGTTGTGGCTGCAAAAGAAGCCTGCACTATTCCTTTCCCATAGTCTCCTCTTTCATCTTCACACACACTCTTGTGTTTGGCAGACCACTTTGTTAAACACACAGAGTCATCTCTTCCCGTTTTATAGAGTACAATATGCTTGCACATCAACAGGCAATTTTATAGGAGGCTGTGATTTTAATACAGTGGTATTGGTGGCTTCTCAGACTGGCACTTGATGCTTTAATTAATTTTTTCTTGCTTTTTGTTTCAATTACTTAATAACAATATGCCCTATCAAAGTTTATTTATTGGAAAGCCATCAAAGTACTTTTTATTTGCAGCATTTTCACTGGTTTGTAAATATTGTCATATGGAAAACTATTTTGCATTTATCTCAGTGGATGATGATATCCAGCTTTAATGTTCTATTTTATGGGTTTTTCTACCTTCATGTGTATGCCAGGTGCTAGGAAAGCAAATGCAAAGACAGGTCCTTGTCCTGTTACACATCCTTGGCAAGAGAGGACAGTAAGGAAAGGAGTTCACAGCTAAGCAGTTGTATATGTCTACTCTGAGCAGCCACAATAATTTTATTATTGTTGTAGCTCCTTAATACATATTTCACCTGTGAAATTTTGAATTGATAAATCCTTTTCATAGGACGATGAGAGGGTGCTGTGTGTTAAGCTGAAGTCTGTGACCCCTGCCATTTTATGAATAAAAGTGACAAGAAGCCTCTTGCCTCACTCAATAAAATGATCAATCACAATAGTGATTTACCAAATTCCTATGCCTTTATCTACCTCAAGGTTCCCTCTAGGAACATGTGCTCTATCAGTCAGTGAGAAATGCAATGCAGGTACTGGACAGAAATGCAGTTTCCAATAAAAATGCACTCTACTTAGAAATGGATTTTTGGGCAATTTAGGCTATATTCCTGTAGTGATCAGGAATGTAGTAGTATTATAAAATACCATTGCTTTTATTCACATATTTGTTGCCATATTATCTGGTCATGAGCAGCTTGTGTAGGAATGGCATAATGATTGTAAATGGAGTTCAGGAAGGGGGTCAGAATCACTGCAGTCTTTTCCTGCTACACAGCACTTAATATCACCTCTGTTTGCAAATTCAGTATAATGACTCACAAGCACAGGAAGCCATAAACAAGAAGATAAAAAAGGAGTACCCCTGGAATGTACTGGGAAAATATCCGGAATTACCATTTCTATCCTGTTGTGATGTATATCTTAAGGATTATCTTAATAATATCAGTAGTAAGAGTAATGTAGTAACATAATAGCAATACATACCTCCAGGTACATTGTCCATCAAGTCAGGTTTAGTTGGCTGCTTTGGGATGATACAACATAAGTTATGACAGCAATTTGGTTAAAAAAAAGTAGAAAACAACTTCAGATGTAGAAGCCAACACAATAGGTATGTAAAGATTGGTAAAATGAATCTCATCTCCAGGGCTAATTGCCATTTCTAGTTTCCTAATCAGCTCTCCATAGGGAGTCCTTGTAAGCTCTCAAAAATCCTGGTACGTGTTTTATGTACTTGGCACCTTTATATTCTGGATGTGTGTAAGGAGGTGAGCAAACTTCACTTAAATCTCATGAGGGGCTCAATTCATTAATTGTGCTCTTGATTTCACATGTTACAGATGGCCAACAAAAGCACAAATATCATAATTTTGCTTTTTAAAAGTGCAGTTGAAGCGAGCATTCAAACTTAGCTTATAACACTCTGAATACTCTGGTGGTGACAAGGAAGTAATTTTTAGGATTTATAATACTTTGTTTTCTCATCCTAAATAGATATTCATCAACATAATAGGCATCAATATGGAAATATGTCAATACTTAAATACACCACTGCATCTGTTTGTGTAGTTCCACTCGATAGCCTCAAGCTTTTGCCTTCAGGAGAGAAAAATTGCTATAGTAATTCTAAGAAAAACTATTGTTGAAAGTTATGAGGAAGGAGTCAATCTATAAAGAACAGGAACAGGAGCCTAGTGCTGCAAGGTGTATTGCAAGGTGTAAATACATCTGTTATCTTAAATTTGCTTATAATAATAAGACCTAAGAGAATCTGTTTGGTTTAAAGAGAAAGCAGAGCACTAGTCCTGTTACTCTGGGATCCTGAGAACTAGCTGTGTGTGAAGAGTAGTAGTTTAATGTTAGTTTCTAAATTATGCCATAGATGTTTGGAAGATACTTTTTTACAACTTTAAAAGTTTGAGATTCCAAAAAGCTCATTTTTAATGTCCTTATCATGCTCTTTTCCTAAATTATTTCAGTGGTGTTGGTAATAAGTTTTATCTGAGTCACTGTTGGACAGATCTGTGGGGTGTTTTGCTGAATACTGTGTGAACGTACATACATATGTATGCATGTGCATTTCCCCTACACTTAGTACAATATTTGAATGAGTGTTGATATGTGCAAATCATTGTCTTCTGTATAAAGATATTTTGAAGCCTAGATGAGTGGAACGGTTTTCTGTAAAAACAGCCAATTTAAATGCAACTAGTGTATCTTATTGTTTCTATAGTTATGCAAATATATGGCACCTTTACTTTAAACAATGCCTTGCATAAAGTGATGTTGAGATTGGAACACTCATAGCACCTAAGCACTATTAAGTGACCGTCCTTTATCATGCAGTATAATGTGCTTTATTGATGTGTGTGGTGTGGTTGGTGTACATGTTGCTTCATTATAATATGTGGGCCCAGTATTAGCCAGTAAGAACAATGTATTATGTAAAATGTAAGAAGAATCTTTTAAAAATGCCTACTATATTATCCAAAGGCATTAGCATTTGCTAGATTGCCAGTCAGCCAAGGTTTTACAAGAGTTATTGTCATTTTGATTTTCGGATGAGTCATTTGGTACATTGCCCCCAAAGGCACCTCATTATGATTCAGTGCACAGCATATAAAATTGCTTAGGCTTTCGGGGCTCCATGGAAAGTGAGTGGGGGTTGCAGTGGCTCAGCGTTGTGAAGCAGCAGCATTATGCTTAATTGACACCTTTGATGTAGCCCTAAGACAGCACCTGCACCTCCCACTGCTGCTCTGAAGACGTCAGCCTTACGCAGAAAAGGCTTCTGCTTATGAATCCTGCATCGCATTCAGCTCACTCTGTGAGCAGCCCCAGCTATCCTTAACTAATCCCATTGCTTCTCAGTTTGGCTACAGCTTGGCTTAGTGCAGAGCAGGAATTTTGCTGCTTGCTGTTATCAGATTAAACAGTAAGATCTTGTCCATGTTAGAACTCATAGAAGGTAAGTCAAATGCCTTGTTGATACCTTTAGTGTTGTAAACATTCTCCTAAGATTCAGAATCTGGGAATCTGATTGTCTGTTCTTTTTATACTAGCACTTACAAATGTGGACTGTGATAGAACAGTTGCTTGTTTAAGAATATTTACATGTGTATGTGATTCACGCTTTGTAGTGTTTCTATCAGTGCTTCAATGTGAATATTACTGTTAGCCTCTCATGTGATTTCTTTGTAGTAGAATTCTGTCCTCTGCTGGCATTGTTTTGTTAATTTATTGGATAATGTCATATGCATGTGAAGATGTTTCTAAAAAGGCACTGACATATGTAAAGAAACTTACTTATTTGAGAAAGTGATGCTTTCCTGTAAGTCCAACTGGAGGAGTTATATCCAATTCATCTGCCTCTAGAAAGCCCTTCTGGGTTAAGTCTGAGGTGATATTTGGGTCAGATAGTATTGCAAAAATCTCTTCAAACGATTGAGTGAGGAAAAGCAAGCAGCTGATTTGTTCTTGCAAGCAATACTGTGTTTTGTTTTTAGTGCATAGCACTTCAAGCCATAGTTAAATGGAATGAAAAGGTTTACATATTTTAAGGTTTGCAAAGCACCTTGTTCCCCATTACATTCAAGTACAGGAGCAATACAGTTTAAGAAAACATGATCATGTTTTCTACCATTGACTAAAGTATTTTCATTTTTTCTCATTATTTGCTTTCAATCTGCATAAAAAGTTGTCTTCATGAGCCAAAACTCTAAGGAAATAATTCTTTTTTGAATTACCTTATTTAATGTTTGAAACACTAAGCAAAAGCAAAATAATCTGTTCAACAAAGACTGAAAAAAATGTTGATTTAACTATTTTGTTCCTTTAATAATGCCTTGTATTTATTTTTTCAATTCCTTGTCCTTGTAGTTAATGGAACCCCTGGTAGCCAGCTTTCTACTCCCCGCTCTGGGAAGTCTCCAAGCCCATCTCCCACCAGCCCAGGAAGCCTACGGAAACAGAGGGTAAGGAAATAAGGAAACTGATTTCTGAGCATGGCTGGGGAGAATCCAGCATAGCCATTATCCAATAGCCTTCTCCCTTCTGATCCCTTGAGTGCATGTAGAGCCATGGGGTGGAAGAGCCTGGCTACAATCCTTGTGTTTGTAAAACACCCTGAAGTGGAATACAACTGTTCTGTATCTGTCAAAGTGCTAAGTATACTGGGAACTGGTTTATCCTTAGGGGAAAAAAAACAGGGGTTATCTCTCTTCTTTTTTACTAAACTTTTTGTTTGTTTGTTTTACTTTCTTTTCCCAAATGTTCACAACTGAAAGAAAATATTCATGTTGTCAAAGAAATCTCTTTTGTTCCTAACTTGCTGTGGGCATTATGTCACTTGCACAACCTACAGACTGCTTTGATTTTGAAGCAAGGTGAAAGAATGCACTGTGGAATTTAGCTGTGATGTCATGGTCCTGTGCAGTGAAGATACTATCAGTACCAAGGCAACGTGAGACTTATCAGTCACTTTCCTGGATGAGAGTTGTTAGCAGCTGCAGGTTCCCCTTAGTTGTCCTGCATGGATTAATCTACAGTATTCCTAAGCATCCAGAACTAAGGTAGTGCCTACGTTACTGCTGTAACCTTCTGATAAAATATTACTAGTTCAACCCAAAAGCTCCACATGCTGATTTAATTAATTGTATCTGTTTGAAAGCAATAGGACAGATGTCTATGTATTTTCTGCTATTTTCTAAACTGTGGTTAGTTGTCAATGAAAGCATCCCTAAGGCAGTACGCTGTATCTCAAACTTATTTATAAACAGAGTTTGAATGCATACTTTCTCCTCCTTTTCAGTTTTTAAATAAAGACAAAATTTGTGTCTCTCAAAATAAGGGGATTATGTACAAAACTGGCAGTGCTTGACTTTAGGGCTGGTGCAGACCTGATTCCCCAGATACCCAGATCAGGAATAGCTGTAGCACAACACAACTCCCTTCTAGCCTGCAGACCCTTCTTCATGTCTGATGTATGCCAGGGAGCTGAGGGGTTGTGCATGCCCAAGTCTTACCTCTGTGTGGGGTACAGCTCTGGGTTTCTGCCGTGACTTGTTTACAGACACAGGAGCTGCCTGTGATCTTGCAGTGTAGGGACAGCCAGTGAGCAGCAGCTTGGAGCCTCAGGGCACTGTCATGGTTTTCATCATCCGATACACACAGTAAAGATGCAAGTTCCGGTGGGTAAGCCAGTGCTGAAATCTCCTTGAATGCAATGTCTTCCCCACCTGTTTGTTCTCACTCTCAAGGCTTATTAATGAATCATTAATAAGTCACTGAAGAGGGAACAAAGAGTCTTCCAAATGAATTATACATTGGTGATGTGAGGGCGTCTGTTTAGATGGATGATACCAGTTTACATTGGATTTGCATTTGCTGTAAGGCTGTCTCTTTTCATCGGTAACTTTCCTAAACTTTTCTTTCTCACCACTGATGCTTCGCTCTCCACAGTGAAGACATGTTTTTCTGCTAACGTTTGTGGATGGGTGAGTGGGAACCATGTGATCAGCACCATTAGACACAAGGGCTTTCTAGGCACAAGATTTCTGACTTTCAAATGTGCAGAGGAGAGCAGATGGGCTTCTTTTTATGTGTAAGTGTAATAGGATCACTGAGTGGCAGTGTTATGGATGCAAAGTGCTATGTAGTGGTAACATAATCAGATTGCTCACTGTAGAGAAAATAAATATTGAAGTAAACTGCAGGAGAGATAAGACATTGTAAGAGAGTTGATTTCTCCTCTCCAATATTCATATTCAGTCCCCTTCACCTCAGTAGGAGACTTTTCATGCTTGTCTGGCTTTATTTTAGACAGATTTATTTTTTTTACCTGGTGAAACATGGAATATATTCTTGTAAAAATAGATTGCAATCATGTAAAATGCATTGCAATAATATTATTTAGGTTACAAAATCAACCTCTTAGAAGTTCAGGGGTGGAAACTTTACACTCAGTCTGAGAATTTATTTCATCTGCTTTCATGTTTAACTTGTGAAGTGAATGAGTTAGAAGTTCAGTGTAAAAACATGTGATTGTGTCATTAAAGGTTATAATGTGCATTCCTATGATTAAATTAAGCATTAAGCAGTGCTTGCAAATCAAAATTTCATTGTTAGCAGTATAAATAGTGTTCTGTTTAGTTTTAGTACCATCTTTTGTGCATTGTCATTTAAATTTTACTTAGAGGATAGGTTATTTTATGTACCATTTTGTCAGAAATCAAATTTGAGCCCAAAGTGTTCTGTCTTCAGTGGCTTCAGCTGCAGGGCTGACAAGCCAGCTGCAGGATGAGGTTTATTCCCTAGGAGGTTGTTGAAGTGCTGGTATCATGTGATAGATGTACAAGGGAGAAAAGATGGATTTAAGTTCTTTTCTCATCCCCAGTGTTGAGAGGTGAGGTGTTCCTGCTCTGAAAGAAGAGTGTTGGTTGCTGTAGCCTTATCTGAGGTTGAAGGTGATGGCTGAGTTTCTGTCTGATCTGTCTTTCTCTCTTTACCTGGAGTTCGAGGGAGCTGCTGCTTTAGAACTGAAATGAGATGCTGGGTCCTGGGAACACCAGCTCAGCTGTGTAATTTGGGGGTTTTTTGTGCCTCTCTCTGTGCAGTTAGAGGAGTTCCTGTTCTCTCATGCCATCAGGTGCATAGGATGCCAGAGGTAGCTACTGGGTCTGGAAGACAACAGGATCATTTCCTCTAGCCTAGCCTGGTTCCCCTTGACTTCACTGATCAATCAGCTCTTCAGCATCCCCATCCAGTGCCATGAGGGAGTTGTAGGCTTGGTTTGGCACAATGATGAGGGGTCTGGGCAGGCTGCCAGTTTTTTTCCTGGGAAGTACAGGTGAGAGGAAGTCATGCTTTTGAATTCAGAAGCACCAAAGCAAGGTACTTCCACAAAAGGAGGGATTTCTTCCTGGGAGTGGTAAAGACCCGTGGAGTGCATTAGGCAGCTTAAAATAGGGATTAATCTTCTTGCTTACTGACATTCCATCACTCATCTTTTTAAAAAATAAATTCTGGCCTTTGAAGGAAGGCTTTGCATTGATGTAAATGAAGCAAAAAATGCTGCTGTGGTACATAATCAGGAAAACAGTACTCTTGTAACCCTACAAATAAAATTTTATACCCTCAAAAGCCAGAATGTGAAAAGATAACATTTATTCTTTCTCACTTGCATATGTATGTGGCTGAGTTGTTTCCAGAAATTCAGAAATCAGTGAAAGTTATATTTTTATAATCTTGTGCGAAATTCAGTCTATATTTGAAGAAAGTTAGATTTGAAAGATCAATTTCACGGGTGTAGTACATGGAGCTGAAAATTAACTAGGAACAATTTTTCAGCTATCTTAGCTAACTGTCAACCAATTTTCAGCTTCTGAATATTTTAACTAGCAGGCTGTGTGCTATAGTTAGGCTTTCTTGCAGTTTAATTATTTCTTTATTCTTAAATAGGAAATTAAGGTTCTGGTTTTTAAATTGTTATGAACGTCATTATAGGGTTTTTTTCCCCAGAGGATTAATACATTTGAAATTCAGGTTTATAGCAGTTTGAAGTGGAGTTATTGTGTTGCACTCAAATGTAGTTCCTACTGCAATAGAGTGCAGTTAACTTGCAGACTAAAAAAAGGTGATGTAGCATTTAAAAAAAAAATTAAGTATTTTTTTCTATGTCCCTAGAGATTGCAACCTACAGAGTCAAAAAGTAGTTAGATTTAATGTACCTCTTGACTGATTAGACTGGTTAAATTCTATGTATATAAGGATTTTCTGGATTGGATGTAGCCAAGAAGTCTAAATCATTCAGTAATTTTTATCTTGTAAATATATGCAAAATAATAAATAGATTCTCCTCATAATTGCAAGAAACACAGTTTCCTTGCCCATAATTAGCCAGAGAGTTTCAATAGCTCTCTGGTTAATTATGGGCAAGGAAAAATCTTTCAGAAAGGAAAACTTTTTAAGACTTTCAAGTATTGAAAAGCAGATAAAAAAGCAGAGAAAATGACACTGAAATCTTGTGAATGATTTTGCTTTAAAACAATCATAGAGTTATGAAAATAAGCACAAAACTATGCTCTCAATATTATAAGTCAGAAATATCTTCTCTGTCAGTTCTAAATGCATTTTTTTAATATTTAGAAGCAAAAGCAGTCACCTGAGAGATACTGTTCAAAAGTTTGGGGTGTTACCCTCTCTAGTAAATCAAAAGATTTTTTTTCTGTACTGTGTATTAGAAAGTCCCAAAATGTATAGTCTCAAAAGAAATTTTTATAATTAACTAACTAGTTAGTATTCAGATTCAGATGGTCTTATCTGTTTAAAATTCTTCTCTTGTCTAGGTTGTTCACAACAAAATAGAAATGTATTTAATATCTGATTTTCACTCTGCCAGTCTAATGTCTTCTACTGTGTGAATACATGCCCATTGGCAACATATATGCACAGTAAACATTCTAGGGAATCAGACCTCTCTTTAATGTTCTTAAATCCTTTTTACATCATGCCTGCAAGTAAAATACAAACCTGCATTGATTATTGAGATCCTTGTAAATTTGAAAATTGTGAAGCATTCATTTTACCTAGTCCTGTTTTATAGTATAGCTTTCAGATTTGTTCATTTCTTGCCTGTTATCTTACTGTGATTAAAAAAGCAAACAAAATCCATCCAAGGTCAACCCTAAAGCTGGCTCTATCAGCTTTCCCATTTTCATGTTTTCTTCTATTTTGTCTTACAGGTTTTTTTGTTGCAATTTGTTCCTATGTTTTAGATAGAAAGGATCCCCCAAAACATCTTAGAGATATCAGAGAATGGCTCTGAGATGTGCTGGGCACCTGCCCAATTAGAACCCCTCTAAACCATCAGTTATGTTTAATTCACCTTAAAAAGCCAGTGCCCTGTCCCCTACCACTCTCTTTTTTTGAACTTTCATTCCATGCTATTGTGTGTCTCGACGAGAGTTGTTTTGCTGTGTAGGTGGGATGGGGCAATGTATCATCCCAGCACACCTCTGGCATTTGAGGATTATCTGATCCGTCAGAGGGTCAGAGTGTTGAAGGAACGAAGTGGATCTGTTCGCTCAGACTCTCTGCTGTCAGGAGCTGGTTGCTTGGCTACTGGCAGAGAGAGACAGTGATAGGGGGACAAGTGTAAAACACGCTGTCTTTTTATTCATGCACACGGACACAGAGGCACTGTGCACAAGGGATGCCACTGTCAGTGCAGCACAGGCAGCCGAGACATTCAGTGTCAGCATTCCAGGGGTCAAATGTTGCTGGATCCATGCTGTATCACCAGTGGGTGACATGTTTTTATTACCTAATATGAGGTGAGTGCTTTACTCTGCCACTCTGCCACTGCGAAACAGCCAAGAGGGAAATACATTCCCTTTGACATTAAATTAATGTTTCCAAATTTCCAAACCATTAAGAGACTCTCCAGAACAGACAAGTATTGTTTGAATAGTGTTTAATAGAAAATACTCAAAGAAAAATGATTGCCTCTGAGAATATGTTGTACATTGAAACTTCATCTTTATTTACTAACCATCTATTTTTTGATTAAAAAATAATAATATGACATTAAGACAACAATATGAGCATATAGAACATGTGTATTTTGTGTTGAACAATGTCTTCTGGTCCACAGTAACAAAAAGAATATAAGACGGTTGCAGTGCAACAAATCAAACACAATAAACAAATCTATACTGCACTTCATCTTACAGGACCTGTATCGCCCACTCTCTTCGGATGATATGGATTCAGTAGGAGACTCAGTGTAAAAGAGAAAATGGAACAATGTTTATGGTTTGTGATTTGATGAAGGTTTAACATTTTTAAAGAAAATAGCAGCTAATTTACAGTAATAGTGAATCGCACAAAAGAGTTTTGCATATTTAATATTAACAACATGGGGCCAAATTAATTCGTATGTGTGGGGGTATTTTTTGGCTCTACCGCTGCATTTTAATGCAAGAATTTGTAATGAATGAGCCATTGAATATGTCCATCAAATCCAGAACAGCATTGTGCATACTTTAAGGCACAAAGATTGGATAAGGTGAATATAACGCACAAATCCATAGTGGGCACATTTATGAATAGCACTATTTTTATCATCCAAGGTACTGATTATATGTTCTGTTTTTGCCATATGTATCTTTATTCATTTTGGTATGAACAGTTAATGAGTACTTTGCTTTTACCAACGAATAGGTAAAATGCAGAGAAGAAAAATCCTGCCATATTAAACTGCTTGCACCACGCTGTCTGATCCCAACACGCACACTTGGAGCACTCTAACTTTAGTCTTTTTATCTAAATGAAAAGAAAGTGAAGAAATCCTGTGTGGTCACAGGACTAAAGTAAATTCTTTCAAAGCAGTGTTCAAATTCTCTTCACTGCATTGCCATCTGATGATTGTAAACAGAAGGGTGTTCATAGGCAATATGAATGTTTTACCTGGCAAGAGCTCTTAATGCTGATCATCCATGTGTTGCAAGTAAATATGGACAGATTTCTGACCGAGGAAATACGAGGGCCTGCTGGCTAGCAGCGTCATCTGACATACATATGATGACACCTTTTGGAAAAATATATTTTGCCTCAGAAAGTAGTTGATTATTTTTACTTATGTTAAGAATGGGAACATCATTTTTTATTTGCTATAAGAAGACATTTTGTGCATTTAAAAAAAAAAGCCTACAGAAATGGTGATACTGTAAATCATCCTCCTATTGACCTATTTTTTCTGTTTTTGCAGTATCTAGAGGTGCTCTTTTTGTACAGCATGAATATGCAAAACTCCTTTAGCGTAAAAGTAGGTCGCGCATTATAACCAGTTGCTTAACAAATATCTACTAATTTTTGTTTGTTTTCTGCTGCTTTATTGTGAGAATCTTAGCCTATTTAATTTACATAATAGCAATATTTCCCTCTGTATGTTGTATTTAAGCCCATAGCATAGCAATCACACTGTTGCAGTCTTATACCTTTCCTTTCGTTTTCTCAAATACTAATGATTTAAGAATTAGAAATCAGCGTGTTTCTGATTATCAACAAAAAATATAGAGATTATATTTTTTAACTACTTAGTGATGATTTAATATATTTTGAAATCAGGAAAATTTACTTAATTGCAGAAAAGGTTTAGCTGCCACATGCCAACTTTTAAATGTAGTGAAATAATTCCTTTAGACTGATTTGTCCATAATAAAATACAGCAGATGGAAGATGTTGGCAGGTGATGTTATGGCTTCACTGTATCAACATAATTTTCTTTACAGAGGATATTTGCAAAAGAAATTAGAGGGCAGCAGAATACAAAACTTACCTTCTCTGTTTCCAATACTTGATTCCAGTATCACCTGGAGAGAAAGTCATTGATCTGGCAGGTTTGCTGAAGCAGGTTATTCACTTTTGAAAAGCATGTTTTGCCATTCCTGCTTCAGTCTTCAATATAAAACTGTTCTCAGCCATAGGAACAGTCCATCCCTCACCCCGTACTCTAATCCTAAGTCTGCCCTGTTCTACTGAAAAAGTTCACAGCTGTGAAGTTTCTTGCATTTTCAGCTGGTATGAGGGAATGTCTTTGCAAAATGTATTGCTGGATCCTGAGAAATGCATATTATGTAAAGGTGCATTGGGATCAGTTTCCAAAAATTCAGGTAACTCGACTAGATTGAAAAAATTACTGACATTTGAAAAATTTTTTTTTTCCTGTAAAGAAAATAAATTCCAGGAATTTTCTTTTTCCTCCCCTCTCCCATGTAGGCTAGTGCTGCTTAAGGCAGTTTATTAAGAATATTTTTTCTGCGCAGGGAGCACAGTTTGCCAGCAAACGTGAATCCCACGGCTTTGCTTAGCTGTGGAAAAGAAAAATGGACCTTATATCAGTAATTGTTATCATAGTGAGTTCTCCATCAAGACTGTTTTAAAAAAGAATATGCTAGTCCATAACATTTAATCATTTCAACATATGACTTGTATTAAGGGGCTATTCAGGGGCAAGACGTATCATTAATATTTCATTTACGGAATGAAAGTCCCTTAGAGATTGAAAAGGTATACTGTTTATAGACTTTGAGATCCTTTTTTGTGTGGAATGTAATTCCCATTATACATGAGCAGAAATGAAATGTTTCTTTTGAGCAAGACCAGAAGGTTTCAGTTTATGGGTGAAACTGAAATTGTGTTCCTTGATGCTGTAGTTCTGCTTGCAACAGCACAAGTTTTAGTTTGTCCCTAGATTTCATCAACTGCGTTAAATAATGGAATAGCTTAAGCAACTTTATAGTGTTTGAACCTCTGATAGTTCTCTGTATGCTGCATTATTTGTGCCTACTCTAAGGTTATTATGATGTAGCTAAAGAGTCTTGTATAGATTGTGAAAGCTTTGCTTCCCTTTGGGCTTTATGAATACTTGTGATTATTTCCCTGATGCTTTCTGCAACTTTTTGTTTTGTTTTGTTTTGTTTTAAATCTCTTTTCTTCCTTTGTGCAACAAGCTGTTCACATGTGAAGCACAGGAAGTGTATGTTTATATTTATATGCACATACACACTACGTAGATTAATGGCTTTGGAACCCATGCGCTGTTACGTCACATTTGTGACTTTAAACAAATAAGTGGGGAAAATGTTTCAACAGGAGGATGCTCGTCTGGTGGGAGTCACTACAGCTCTGTTAAAGTCGGTGGAGCTGCACCAACCAGTACTTGCTGAGCAGCTACTCCAAGGAATTTTGTACAATTTTAAGAGATCACATCTACAAACAAGGGCTAAATTCAAACTGACCAGAAGTCAGTGGCAAACCCACTTGTTGACTCCAAGGTGGGAACATAGAACCTTATGCACAAATACATGCACACAGACAAAACATTAATGCTAAATTTGAAATTTGAAGATTTGAAATGGTATTGACATGTTCAGTCTTATGCCTCCTCTTGAACTGTACTGTTCTGCAGTGCTTTAAGTCATGCAAAATTAGAAGTTCTTTTGTTGAAATCAGTAAAATCTCTAACATTCATTATGCAATGTGAAAATTGCTTTCAAATTTGTAAAATAGTTCAGTGGCATCATGTTATATTTATTTTTCTTTTGAAACCATTCTCATGGGGCATATTTGGCTGAAAGATGAAAATTCTGGGGCATCCATATTGTGGCTATAAATGTATTTTATAAGAAAGGATATATAATCCTCCACAGCCTTGAAGAACTGGATTAAGCTTGTGTGGAGTAAAAACTGAGATAAATAATAGTGTTTTCTTCTGCAGTTTCATAATTCACGCTGCAATGTGAACTTTATAAAGTGCATATGTTACAAAAATGGCACTCTGAATGTAAAATGAATTTTATTAAGTAATATAGAAAAGAACCTCTGATCAATTCAAGTTTACTGTTTCTGTCAAAAATGCAGAAAAATGAACAGACAGAAAATCCTTATGGTGCTAAATTACCTAATCACTTGATGAATGCATAGATTAATGTTGTCTGTGCTTTTTCTTGTATCCAATTAACGGTGTGCAACCAAATACAGGATTGGTTCTTATTTCATCTTCACTTTCAGTTCTATCTGCTAGTGATGAGACCTTATAACTATGAGCGATGAAAAGTAACCTTATGAAGCACAGCAAGCAATACCTTTATGTGCAGAGCAAAGCAAGCAGCTGGTTGTCACCCTCTATGGGAATGGGTGTGCTTCCCCCAGGAAAGCCCCTTCATCCAGAAAGCAGGATCTGCTGAGCAGAGCAGGGGCTGTTCTGAGCTGTGTTGCTGCCACGACACATTTTGGCTGGCTCAGTTTGCCTCCCTGCAGCTGGCTGAGCTCCCCGGCTGGCTGAGCACCCCGAGTCCCCTTGGCAGGCAGTGGGTCCATAGGTGATCCAGGTGTTGTGCACACCTGGATAGGACAGCACGACAGCGCAGGGCTGAACACACAAGCAGTGCACACACACACACACACACACACACGTGCTCCTACGCCTTTTAGTGTCTGTGGTTGCGCATGGTGATTCTCTTCGAGTTTGCTTCAGTTAACCCTCAGCAGTGAAGTATGGAGAAAGCTGTACTATATTCAGCGTGTTCTTGTTGTCTGATGTTATATGGGGTAATTAGGTCGTGGTTTGCCCTGCAATACAGTGTTTTGGAATTTGGGCTCTAGTGAAAGAGGAGCTAACAGTGTTTGTGCTAAGGCCTCTTCGTTTTCTTAGTTGCACTATGATATTGTAAATATTGGCACATCTACAACATGAGTTTAAGATTTTACGAAGTTATGCATACAATTATTTTTTTTAATGAAAAGTGCTTGGATATTTGCTTTTAAAAATATACCATTTTTGTATTAATGTGATGCAGGAAACCAAAAAGAAAGCCGTTGATATATCAACAAAAAATGTAAAACTTGCGAAATAAACGCCGGTGAATGTTTTATTTCTTATAATCAGCTGAAGAAAATCACCTTCATTTTTGTGCCATTGTTTCATCATACTGTATTGTACTTGTGTTTCATATTTGACCATGTCATCCTGGTTGCAATTTGTTATTTTGCTAGATTTAACATTAATGTAGATTATTGTAAGTGATGTAATAAATATATATTAAAAATACACACTGTTCAGAGAATTTATTTTGGAAACATGATTAACAGGCTTTAACAGAATACTTGCAGCTGGTGTTGCTTGTTCATTTTGGATTAGCATCGTCCATGTAACCTTAGTGTAAGCATATGGGATTCATGCATTCTAATGGATTTCTTTAAACAGTAGATGCATTCAGTGGTTTTTTTTAGTAATAAACTCTAGGCTTCAGTGTGTAGATACAAAAAATCCTTTAAGGAGGAATTTGGTGTGTAGTGGGTGTTGTGAAGACAGTAAATATAACTGCCTTGAATTGCTTATGGGTAACTTTGTGTGCACATGATGGGACCGATTTGAAGCATGAAGTGGGGCATCAGTAGGATATCCAAAGCAAGGTACCAACTCCCTACCAACAGTTCAGCCCCAGCAGCACTTCTTCTAAGACAAGTATTAGGAAAATATGCTTGTGAAAAGGTAACAGTACTGAAACATACCTGGCGTGGTTTAAAATAAGTGCCTAATTTTCTGATACGTCTTTCCAGCTCTTTAAAAATGCATATCCATAGCCTAGTTTTATTTCTTGTTTGGCAGGGGTGGGGGAAGAGACATGTTACAATTTCTGACATGTCATCTGCCAGCCTGATGCTTCAGCTGATGTTCAGACACTTTCCTGGAGGGAACCGTGGGCCTGATAAAAGTTCTAGTTTTGAAATGCTCTTGGTTGCTGATAAATAGGTCTGCCTAAAAAAAAAGTGTACACACATAGAAAGGAAACAGTGTGATAGAAATGAGGAAGAGTAAAAACAAAGTAATTGCGGTTTCTGTCTCTAACAAGAAACAGTTAAAAATACCAGGAGAGATTTTAAAATACAACTAAATAGTTTGAATAAAGTGGTTATTTTTCTGTGCCCTTAATTAGGTGGAAAAAATAAGAACCTCCTTTGATGGCTTTTCAATTTTTAATCTCTAGTTGAATGGAAAATTTTACCTGTGTATAACTTCAGAAGAGGTAATAGGAAACCTTCACATTGCATCATTGCACATGTAACTTTTTATGCTAACCACAATAAGGATACAGAAATGACAGTAATAACTTCCGATACCATGAATCTGATACCTTTTTTTTATATCATCAATCTCGTCTGAATGATGCCAAAGGTTGAGTGAGCCTAGAGTTTGAATTATGGCTCAGCTTAGGGAGCAGCTGTTAGGAGCTAGTGGAGGTTAGATTTAAATTTATTATTAAATATCATGTAGGAAACTATTTCGGTCTTTCTGAATTGTCTTCTTACACATATCAAATGAGTTTGTAAGCATCCAGTGCTATGGCTTAGTAAGGGGATCTTAAAACAAAGTGCTTCAAGATTGCTAATTTAACTTCAGTCTGTCAGCTCCATTTCCTTGCAAACTCTCCCATTTGTCCCTCTATCCCTCAAAGAAAAAAACCAACTCAAGACCCTGATAATATGCCAGATAATTGCTTGTGTCATTTGAACTTAGCTCTTCTCCAAGCTGTGTAAATCCTGAACTGCATAAATGAATAACAACCAAAAAGTCACTTCCCTATGTAGGGCCTCTCTTAAGTGTCTAACAAAACAGAGAAGGATGTAGAATTGTGAATAAGTTTGTAAGCAGGTTTGCATACATTTTTTATTGTTCCTTTCCAGATGAAACAGTTTATAAATAAATTTTAATCTGATGTGCCTGTTTAGTGCAGTATCCAAACTGGAAAAGAAAATAATTGCATCATTTCTCTTTCTATACATTGAACTCCATTAGGTTCCATTCTTTCAGTAATAATATTGTGGATTTCATGTTTCTCCATGAAGCAATTTTTTTGCCAGCTCTGTACTGTTTATATGAAAGCTTTTTTCCCCTGTCTCATCTGGCTGGGCAAAAAAATGTAAGATTAAACAAAAGAAAATCAAAAACACTTTTCAGTGGATATAGTTGGGAGAGGGAGTTTCAATGCAACCCTTTGCTTCTCCCTGAGTTGAATAATAGAAAAAATCAGTTTCTCTTCTTAAAAGTTACATCAAAATGTATTACTTTACTGTTTTAAATCAGCTGTCCTCTACTTTTGTTCTCTGGTGATGTACCATTTTGCTGTTCATGGACTCACTTATTTCTTGCTTAACACTGTTACATATCACAGGAATTTTTTGATCCCTTCAAAGCCTTTCAACACTAATACCTGCACTGAATGGTTGTCTTTCTTTTACCATTATTCATGATCATCCTTAGATAAAGGAACTGAGTATGTCAGAAGTCATGACTGCTACCTTGCAAATGATTTTTAAAACCAGATTGAACACTAGTATGGGCTCCAAAAGAGGTGAGCATGGTGACCTAATTGCTTAGTTTTGGTTTTAATGTTATTTTTCCTTACTGAGCGTAACTTCATCTTACACATATTAGTGACACACTTATCTTTTTTTTTTTTTAATTTTGTGGAGTTCTTTGGAATAGGAGCAATCATAGGCGGCATAATTTAAAGACATAAATAATTCCCTTCTCTTGAGCCTCCTTCCTGAGCTTACATTTTGTTTACTGATTTTAATCCTCACTTCATTAAGCCCGTTTTTAAAAGAGTGGAACTCTGCATGAGATCCAAACTTAGCATTACACCTGTGTGCTTTTCTGCTACTCACATTTCATCCAGATGCTTCCTTCATCCTAGAAAAACACAAAGGAATCTATTGTTGAGAGACTTTGTAGACTGCACATGCGCTAATAGAGGTTTTGGGGGGTTTAGGAAATAGAATGCCCTGTTTGGGGTTCAAGATTCAGGAATCTGAATTGCACAAACAAACTTCCTAGTCATACTTAAGTCTCTTTCCATAATTTCTGACACTAGTAGTCCACTAGAATAATTCCTGCTGTTTAGTTGGAGTGGGATTTTAAGATTATTTTAGGGCAAAGGTGAGTATCAGGAGAGAGACATTACAATAGTTTTTATTTCGGTGCCCTTTTTTTCATGGATTTAGCACAGTTTCCACTGACATACAAACTATTTACCAAATTTTTGCTAAATAAATCTCCCAGTGAGGCATGGATGAAACTCTATAGCGCCAATGTTTCCATTCATATCAGTGAGGTGTGTGGTGTGCTGGCCATCTGTTATAAAACCTGAATAAGATCTGAAATCCTTACACCAAAGACCTTATTTTTTTATGCCATCGCTTTCATGAAGGTGTGCCATAAAACTGGCCATGTGCTAGCAACCTGTGCAACTGGACCCCTTTAAATCTGTGTAAAAGCAATGACATTCCAAGCACCTCAGCGTCACGTAAAATTAAAACAGCTAATTGCATTAAAGTCTGTGTGTTGAAGAGATTACACTCTTGCATAGGGTTTGTTTTCCCCCCCTCCCCTTCTGCAAGATCCCTGATGGGGTCCACATCTGTGAGAGACAGCGCGCACGACAGACTGCCTCACGATTGGCAAGCCAACTGGAAGGAACGCTGAGACCCACAAGGATTGCTGGACCCGCAGGGCTTTCAGCTTGTGAGAACAACGAGCTAATTAAAGTCTAAATAAATGAAACATCCTTCCAGCTGAAGGAAAGATAAATAAATAAATGCCTGCATATTGTCGAAGAGGACTGAATAAAGCTGAAAGTATTTGTGTCGTGTTTATCCAGTAATGTCCCTTTCACTGTGAAAGGGGGGCCACCAGCAGGCTTGGTGAATGTATGCAAATGTCCAGTTCCGGATTTATTTTCAATCTGTTGTTTTGAAAGGAGGGGTTCAGCAAAGGTAATGAAAAGTACACTTTTATATATTTTTCATTAATTATTTAAAGTTTAAGAAGTCTCAGTGTGTATTTTTGGCACATCTTCCTAGCTGCTGCTTCCTTGTCGGTGGCAAGCTCTGCCCCTGCCTCCGTGCTAGTGCTTCACAGGCAGATGTCACAAAAGGGGCTGTATGCTTTGTTTGCACACCAATGGTATGATATATGCTATTAATGCATCATTTCAGTTCTTCTTCAGTTAACAAATATCTTAACCTTCCCATCTTTATATAATGTCAATAAGAAAAGAAATAGAGACACTTAAAACATCAGTATGAGATCAATTTTTTCCTTTAAATTATGTATGGGCCACTTTTTTTTAAGTCAGTTGGACTAAACCTAGGTTAAAATATATATAATGAGTTATGCCTAAGACATATTTAGGAGTCAATTTAATTTCAGTCATGTGTAGACCATTAAGATTATTTGTATTTAAATTGAAGCACTTGCTAAAGTACTTTGCTGAAATGGGCCTTTGAAGATGTCTAATTTTGGAAGGACTGAGCAATTGCGTTTCTCAGCTAAGCCTTGTTTTAAGATCCTTGAAAAATTAAGTCCTCAAATAGAAATTTGAGTGTCTCTGGGCACCCATTCTGAGAAGATGTGGCCGCTGACTTAGGTCTCAATTTTCACATCTCCCATTCCCAGAGATGAGAGCAAGGAGTGCAAGACTGTAAAGAAACCATCAGGCTGCTAAAGGAAGCTGCAGTGCTGTGCAGTCAGCAATCTTGACCTGACATCTACTGAAAAGTGTAATCTCACTATTTAAAGTGCAAAAAATGAAAAAAGGTTGCTGTTTGATAATCTGTCAAAAATCTAGCACTAACCTTTTTGTGTTTGTACCCCTTAAATGCTTTAATGATTCATTCCTGATTGTAGCAGTAACATATATGAAACATATTTAAATTGTAGGTCCTTTCAGAAAATACTGAGTGGGAAAATAAGTATGAAATTGGATGCCTGTCTAGGAAAACAAACACAGCAGAATGAGTAGAGAGAACATGTTTTTCTGCTTAGTTTACAAGCAGGACTGTAAAGGAAACAATTCTCTCATTACATGTGTATAAAAATAGGTTTTGAGAGTGACTTCTCCAGGCACGAGAACTCGTAGCATTTCCCCGTTACCTTGATCCACATCTGCTCATTTGTTCAAAAATGAACCAGAGGTAAGTTTTTACTGAGATGTCACGCAGAGTTTAGCACAGGAATAGCACATATATAAACACTTTCTGACCATGAAACAAGGGCAGCAATATCTTAGCAAACTGTATAAAATCACTCAGTGTTGACTTCTGTTGTCAAGAGGCAAGAAAAGCAGTCCAAAAACTGATTAATGCATTCTTCAGTTCTGGTCAAAGCTTAGAAGAAATACTTGGCTGGATGAAAAGAAGGAGCTGGGGTTGATTAAAGGAAACAAGGGCAAAGAATCTCGTGGTAGATGGGATGTGCAAGCTCTCAGGATTATTTAGTGAAAAATAGGCCAAGTTCAGACTTTGCCTAAGTCATCTGACCTTAATCTGTTTTGGGAGATATTAAAAGTTACTCTGTTCAAATGAACTCAGCATACTGGCCAGCCTTAAAGTCTGCTGACTGCCTTTTCCCTGGCTCGGTACTCAGCAAAGATCCCAACTGCTCCAACTCTTGCTCCAGTCATCAGCTGTGTTCTGCAGTGTCAGACAAGAGAATTAATTTCAAAGTACCTGTATTTATTTTGTAAAGTGGACTGGCACCATGATCCTGGGCATCTAAAAACCTTGCAAACACTAATAAGGAAGTGATAGTGTTAGTTACCTGAAGTACAGCCTGCAATCTATGTAATATATAGATTGATGAAGATGATGAAATACAGCAGCACTTTCAGCGTGTGAATGATGTGAACCCAAGAAAGTTTTAGTTTTGAAAATCTTCTGAGCATATTTCACTAAAGTTTTAATGCAAGGACCTGAGGAAATGCTCAGTTTGGCTCTAAAGGGCCACCATTATATTTGTAGCTTCTGGTTTCTTCTGAAGATAGGAGAATCCTGAAGTTGTGTTTGTATAATCATTATGCACTACAGGATCAAAGTTTCGGGTGAAATCCAGTCCATCTCATATGTCTGTGTAGTTTCATCCATCTAGATGCATGATGAAGCAGTTTTCCTAAAGTCTATAGGTGACTGATAGATATTGATAGGTGCTTTGGAAGGCTTCCCTGGTAAGATCCTGCCTCCTATCTTCTGGCATCCAAGGTGGGTGGCTACAAGTTTCCTTCCAGGGGCCACAGAGACACTGTCCTCTCCCCATCAGCTGCAGGACAAATTTGCAGGACAAAGATTTGAAACTGAAGTACAGAGGCTTTGTCTCAAGTGAGCTACATGCAATCAAATGCTTTTATGAAACAGCAACCCTTATTCACACTGACACTTTATTTTGTCCATGCATTGCCGTGATGATTTCTCCCTTCTAGAACAAAACTGGAGAGGATTTCACCAGGAGGAGGTTTGTAAAAGTGAGGGATTCTGCCCGTAACACAGCCAACTACGGACTTATGTTCGTCTGGTGCCTGCTGGGTTAATAGGGTCTCTGAGAACACGGTCTCCTGCCTGCAGAGGGCGGACGGCTCCTCAGTTTTCCCTGCCAAAATGTGTGTGGAATAGGGAGAATCTAATGGAGCATACGTAAAATATTCTTGCCTGCACATTGCTGCACTTGATGGATCAGGGATTGCTCCGGTAATATGAGGTTACTAAAAGCGTAATTTCAGTGGAAAAAATGGGGCTCTTCCCAAGTATCCACATATCTCTCCACCAAAGTAAATTGATACTTTACATAGGGAACACTGAAGCCTCTCCGGGACATGTGTCCAGCAGGAACGTGCTGTGGGTACTCGTGCTTCTTAAAAATCATCTGTTTTCATTTGTGTCTCCATTTCCAGAGCTCCCAACACAGTGGCTCCTCTACCTCATTAGCATCCACCAAAGTTTGCAGCTCTATGGATGAAAATGATGGCCCTGCAGAAGGTAACATTTGGAGGCTGACATTTCAAAGCAGTCAGTGTAGTGACAACAGCAGCTGTGTAGGAAATGAGTCATTCTTCCTGCCGGAGAAGGTGGGAGCATTGCAGGCTGGATGACTTTCCATGAGGAAGCTCCTCAGCCTTACCAAGCCAGTTAGGTTCACTCTGGATCAGATTTGATCTGGACATCACTCTTCAGAGGTGTTTTTATTGCAGCATACTTGAGGTATTATTTCTGCAAGCAACACAGTGCTGACTGGCTTATTTTAGTATTTTTGTCTCATCTGTCATGGTACTAAAGAACACACTGCAGTCCTGGCTCTTTACTCAGAAATGGATAGTAAGTACTCCTTATTCCATGCTAAGGCTTTGAGCAAGTTGGCTAAGGGACAGGGTCTACTCGAACACTGCTGACTCACATGCACATCTACCTACATGTGTGTGTATCTGTGTTCCTGTTGGAGAATAACTCTTCATGCTGTCTGTGAATTCAAGCAAACCCCAGCCTCCTTGTGTCCCAACATTCACTTTTAGTACTAAACTGGAACAAAAGACAAACGCACAGTTAAATGCACTATCTTAAAGGAGTGTAAACACAAATCACTTTTCTGAGAGGCACTTTTTTTTTTTGTTTTACATTACAATATTTATATAGTAGTTTGTATCAGCTGCAGTTTACAGACAGCTTTTAGAGGCATGTTAGGTATTTGTAACACTATTTCAAATATATTTAAAAATAATGGTACAGGAATGAGCACTAAAACACATTAAACTACAAGCTTTTCATATGCTTAGACACCGTGTAATGCAATTTTACCTAAACATCTGGTACACAGGTTGCATGCGAGGTAGTATTATTGAGAACATTTGTTTAAAAACTAAATATTTAATATTGGGGGATGGGGACAACTAGCACTTAACACATGAGGAGTTTTATGGATGTCTCAGTTTACAGGATGTAATAAAATAAGTGCTTGAGTGTTGGACTTCTTTGGTACATATATTTAATCATGCTGTGTCAAGGAGTTCCAGCCCTTTTTGGAGGCTGGTCTGCGCTTGTGCAGATCACAGAGGCTTTTTCGTAATTAAAAAAATACAATTTTGGTTTTGTCTTGGGGGCATGTTGCAATGACGATGGTAAACTATATAGCACTCAAATGGTGGTATGTTTGAGCCCCCAGAAGTCTTATTTTTCATTATTGTATCTGCGTGAAACCTGTTGAGTATATACAATGTCAGCAGCATGGTTTCACTGTACAGTAAGTGAGATACTGACTGAATGGTTTCCAGGCTCCTAAACCATGGACTTAAAATGCATGTTATGTGCAACATCTGTGTTTCCTTCACTAACAATAAAAATGTACTAATGATTCTTTCAGAAGTGTTGGAGGAAGGTTTCCAGGTTCCAGCATCGATAGCAGAGCGATATAAAGTTGGAAGGACTATAGGAGACGGAAATTTTGCTATTGTGAAGGAGTGTATAGAAAGGTGAGGAGGATAATATGCTTAATACTGTAAAAACTAATCACTAATGTCATGCTTTTTCCAGATCATATCTTTATTTGTAGAATATAGATATGTAATAAGGTTATGTCTCAATGCCAGATGGAAAAACTAATGTCCTCTCAAATGAAAAAAAGAGTGAGTTCAAGGGCCAATCCATGAATTTAATTCTTTGTGGGGTTTATAGGGTTTTTTCTGCTGCACTCCGCATGATTTTACCAGTTCTTTGTGTTAAACCTTTCTTGTTGCACTGAAATAACATCTTTTCTTGCAGTATGTTCTTGCAAGTCTCCTTTTACATTAGACCAGTGGAACATTTCACATGCAGGAGCACTCTGTAAAGACGTCAGGAAGTTCTGTGTTTGTGATGTAGTGGCAATGGTCAGCACAGAGGTAACCTTGGATCCATCTATTCTGCTATCTGACACTGAGGTGTAATCTTTTCCATTTTTATTTTTAATTAAATGGACATCTAACTCCTGCTTGCCTGCTTTGTGCCATAATATTGGCTCCTTCCAACTTTATGCTCCTCACTGCAGACACCAAACTCTAACTTCTTCAGTGACATTTACTGTTAAGAGGTGAAAACAGTCATTGATTTTAGACATCTACTCCAGATTAGAGAAGTCACAAGTCACCTCAAATGTCAGGGTTGCTGAAAATGTCGAGTTTGACTAGTTCATGTGTTTGTTTCTAAATCTGGTCTGGTTTGAACTGGCTCTACCCAAACTTAAGAGTGTGGAAAGTAGGGAATCAAACAAAGATGTTCTGAGCAGAACCGTGGCTGCCTTTTGGGGGTATTGTTAAAAATAGGAGAATATGGGATGTAAAGAACAGAAGGTATTTCACCTGTATGTGAAATGATTGTAAGATTGCTCATGTTAGATAGTAGCAGCGCAGACAAAGCAAAAAGCTGCCGGAGCTGGAGATGTCCAAAAGAGAGAACAGTAAAGATGTCAAGGTTTGAGAATGAAATTTCATGAGTTAAGTTTTCTATCCCCTATTACCATATCCTGGAGAGGAGACTCTTACAGAAGACTATAATCTCACCTTTGGGCTCAAAGGAAAAACTTCTGCTCTTTAGCCTGTAAGGATATGATATAAACCCTGGAGAGTGAGATTAAATCTCATGACAGACAATGATAAATTAGCTTGGCTGGTTTTAAACTAGTCTCCTTGGAAAAATACAGGTCCACCTCTGCATCCAAAAGTGCAACTTGGAGATCAGGAAGACAGCTGTTGGGGAAAAGGGTAAGAGTGGATTTTATTTTGGCTGACAGTGTACCTGTGGGACTTGGCCAAAGCTCTGGTGAGGCCTTTAGTGCTCTGCCAGAGTGAGTTCATGGTGGAGCTGGTCATCCAGAGGGCAGTAGTTGGTCAGATCACATCTCGGGGTCTGAACAATAAACTGTATGTAAGCCTAAAGGAAGCAAAGCAAAACAGTATGAAAGAAAAAAAGCACTGTATAACCCTATGGAGGTGCATGACTATATGGAAAAATGGGTGAGAACACATAACTGAGGAAAGAGATAAGGTCAGCTAAAGCTATAGTGACTTGGAAAAGCAGATGAGAAACTAAAATAAAGAAAGGTTGTGGTTTTAATAAACTCATTCAGCTGAAAATGCCGTTTGTGCTGACAGTACAAATGTGCTAGTGTGCATGTCACAATTCTTTCCCAAGCTGAGAGAAAATACATGAACAAAATTAAATATAGGTCTCATCACACCTAAAAATAATACTGACTACAATATCCTTGAGTGCTTGAATGAAAACTGTTTCCTGTCCTCTTGTCTATCCCACTGGTCCCAGAAGTATCCAGTAACATGGCGTGTCTAATGGATATGTACTCAAATAGCATGATTACCCATGTATTCCCAGATATATAGTCTTGTGGTCTCTGAGCTATACCATTCCATAGATCCCATTTCTATCAGAAAGCTACTACTTTGGGAGATCTTGAAAAGTGAAGTGGAATTATTTCTGTTAGTTTCCACTTCTAAAGCAGTATAACCTTGCAATCACAAGTGTGGAAGGAGAAATTAAAGACTCAGAGGGTAAATTAAACCAGTACATGTGAAACTCCTTCAAAAATATTCTTTGCATTCTTTTTAAGCCTCTTTAACCACCTCACTTCAAAGTCTGATATGTCCATCATTTGCAGAGCTAGAATTAATGGGGTGATATTTGGGACAGAGGACTTTTCCATTTTCTTCTGAAGCACAATTCCTGTGTACGTTAGACTTCAAAGGACTAGTACCATAAGGTGTTAAGCAAGTAGGAATGGGTCTTGTTACAGAAATTCACTGCTCATGTGGATGGTTCTTCTCCAGAGCTGTGAGATCAGACTGTGAGGAGTGGTTAATACATGTCTATGAGCATTTCAGTACATTCACAGGTGTTTTCTTCTGACAATGAACAATCCAAACAGAAACCAAAAACTGTCTCCAACATTTTGACATGAGGACTTCGAAATCCCATTTTGAGCATCTGTGAATGCACAGGCACACACAAATACCTTTAATGCACACACAAATACAACAAAAATAGATTTTTGTCTCCAGTGCAGCATAAATCTCTGTGAACTTTGCAAAAGTTTAAAAGAGCCAGCGAAGGTGTCACCAAGCCCTGTTATGAACTAGAGATCTAACTCCGTGGTAGTGCAGTGGGTCCAGACCTGTCCAGCCATAACATGTTGCCTTCTTTTTGTGGTCCCTTTTTATTGTTTGGAGTGTGCAATAGGTGAGAGGTGAGATGCCTGTTTCCCCGTGACTTCCTGACATGGCCATGCATATTTTTTGGTGGCGTGTAAGTTGCAGTGCTGCTGACAGCCTGCGGTTCTGCAGCTTTTTAGGGGAAAGGATTTACATTATCTTAGCTTTAATTTTCTTCTTAACAAAACAAAGAACAGTCAGAGTTGTCATCTGCTTGTTACATATCTGCTCCATCGTATGCACAATTTGTCCTGCAGTGTTTTTATATGTGTTCTTTTCTAACTTGCAGATACTTTCAAATTCTGACATTTCCTCACTAGCTCAGGTTTCCCAGTGTTTTGGAGTACATGGAGTCTCCCATGGCCAACAAAAACCATCAATTTCCTTTCTCATGACAGAAAGGAAGCATTCCTAGGGTAACCAAGCAGCTTGAAAGAGATTCCTATTGAAAGAGGCTATATTTTGTCTGAGTTTTAACCCCAGATATCTTAATTTCTAATATTTCTTGTTCAGTCTCCTCCTGCTAGTCCCAAAAAATAGTGTCCAGATCTCTTCCTGTCCTCTCACTGAGCTTGGACTGTGGCCACTGAAGAGCAGCACTGGAAAGGGGCACCTCACATGGAGTGGAGCCTATTCTGTGGGGCTGTAGCACTGAACCCATTTGTGGGGGAGTAAAGATAGGTGAAGTTTTTTATTTGCGTAAATCTTTAACAGATATGCTGTAATTTTTTCCCCAATTCATAAACCTTCTCATCCTATATGATTTCTTTTAATTGATGTCCTAGTAGAGACAGTTTTTGCTCTTTGCCTGGGAACTCAAACAGAATGAATGTTTTGGTGTTTTCTTCACTTTTTACTGAACTCCCCATTTTTCCTTAAATTAAAAGTTAGTGGTACATCATTGCCAGAGGAGTTCTCCATGTTTTAATATGGCAATGAAAATGCCCAGTTGTTTTCCAGATACAGTGCTTTTAGTGTATTACTCATTTTGCATGTCCTGTTTGGCAGACTGAGCACACTTTTAGACACATTGATGTCTCTGTTGAACATACTCTATATCAATTCAGTGTATCAGTTTAACTACTGTGTTTTGTGAAATGAAGAATGAAAAAATGACCCTGTATTCTTGAAAGATTAGTTTTTTTCTTATTTTTTACCAAACATGCCTATGGGCAATTTAATAGACATTTATAACCTGTTTAAGTTCTTATTACAAAATGAAAATATTTCAGTAAAATCTTTTTCTTAAATTATCCATTTTCCATTTAACCTTATAGTGAAACTGGGGCTCACAAACAGAGCTTCTTGTTTCATCCTTACAGTCACCTTTTGATTTTGTAACTTGATTAAGAAATGGAAGTTGATACTGTTAACTTGTCTACAAGCTAATTTTTCTATCTTAGCATTCGAGATAATAGATATCTACATATATACAGAAGTGACCAGTATTATGAGGTTTCAAAACCATGCAGTAGTTAAAAGGAAATCTGTTCTCATCCTGAACTAATTTCTCTGTAATTTCTTACTGTCTCCAGAACCTTTCACATTCTGCTTAAAAGCCAACATATTTAACTCTGTTACATATCCTATAATTACTGAATATATAAAAAATTATTCAAAGGACTGACCTTTTTATCTTAGCAATTGTGACTGCAGATATGCAAACAAATGACTTTTCATTTTAAGTAAAAAGTAAGTATTTTCCGTGGGTTGTATTTTCTGTATAATAGAAAACAAAACTTTTTTGCTTTGAAAATATATTAACCTGTGAACACTATATGGTATTTTTACATAAAAATTAGAAAGTAATAACAATTCTCAAATAATAATAAAAATTCATTACAAAATGAAAGAAAAAATGGAGCAATTTTTTGTTTTGAAAACACTGAAATGTTTTAATTTATAAAAGAAAAAGCTTTATGTCTTTTTCTCAGGCATGCATATTTAATAACTTTGGCTCAAATTTACAATTCCAGCGAAATCTAAGCTTCATTTCTTGAACAAACCAAATATTTGAGTAGAACTGCCCACCACATTATTGTACTAAAATGACAAATATAAACTCAACTGAGAAAAATATTCAGTGTGATTGAACATACAATTTTTTTTCTTTTCTCTTTCCTCAGATCAACTGGTAGAGAATATGCTCTGAAAATAATCAAGAAAAGTAAATGTAGAGGAAAAGTAAGTACAAAAAGACATATGAGACCAAAAGGGTTTTTTCCAAGAAATGTTTTGTGAGAGATCATTTCAGGAAGCTGTTGGTATTTGTCTCCTTCCTGACACGTATTAGAATCTCTTTGGTTGAAGTCTTTGCCTACCCTCTGGAGACTCTTGGAATTTCAGGAGAAAAGGCTGTCTTGTGCTTTTCTAGATGTATGTGTTGATTCTCCAGTTGGTTGGTTGTGTGTGACTCCTTGCTCTTTACCTCTGTGATTATGTCATCTCATTTTATAATTCCAGGTGTTATAGAAAGAAGAAAAATAATAAGAATAATTGTAACAACACTGGTCACTGTATGTAAGGCATAGGTTAATTAAATTGATGTCAATTTTAACACCATGACTGTTAGCTTTGGAAATCTGTTACAAAAGTTTCGCTGAGAAGATGTTAAATCAAATGTTATTAAATCAAAAGATTCTGCATCAGAGATAATTTTAAAAGCTTCCCTTTTTCATTTTTATCTGCATCAGAAAGATGTCTTTTCCTCAATTTCTTATTCTGTGTTCCACTCTCTCTTTTTTCAGTTACCACATTGGTGTTTTTTCTAGACATATTCCTTCTATTATTGCTGGAGGCAATGTCTGTTAGTTTCCTCAAAAACTCCAGAGAATCCATGCAGGTCCCAGTTCTCTCTGCTTTTTCCACTGTGAGTTTTTCCCCACTAACCCATATTCACTGAAGATTTTTTGTGTGTGTCAGGAACATATGATCCAGAATGAGGTATCTATTTTAAGACGAGTCAAGCATCCCAATATTGTACTTCTGATCGAGGAGATGGACATGCCAACTGAGTTGTACCTTGTCATGGAACTTGTAAAGGTGAGTATTTTGGAGACAAGCTGCATATTGTTTTAACCATATTGAAAAATTCCATTCCTACTTAGCTTGCTAAAACCCATGGCATCACAGAATAATGTAGTATGGAAGTGGTCTCTGAAAGTAGTCTAGCATCTCTGTCAGATTTTTTTTTTTTTTAGCTTCCAAACATTTTAAATATTTGTCTAACTTCCTGTAAGCCACACTTGGAAGTGTTCTGTGGACAGTACTTTAGATATCACCAGTTTTGTTTGCTTCCTCAAAAGAAGACTCATTAAAAAGTTATTATCTGCCTTGCGGTGAATTGAAAATATACCCAGTCCAAATAGCCATAAATACTAGCCTTCAAGATACATAATTCTGTGGTAAAAGGGTTTCATTAGTTTTTATTAATTTATGTGTAATATAAACAATATTGCAGGTCTTTTCTTCTATTGATCTATATTAACACAGTGTCAAACTTGCCTCCTTGATAGCAATCTCAATTAAAAATGAAGGAAGGGGAAAGTGAAGGAGAAAAGCCTGCTATTTAAAGCATGTTTCTATTTTGAAAAGTAAATTTGCGAATGCAGTAATTTATATTTTGGACACTATTTATTTCTTCATACTGGCTTCCAGATCTTATGCATTTAGCTTACTCGCAGGTGGAATTGTATATTTGAACTGAATTACGAAGTTCAGACCAGGTCATCTCTTACCTCATACTGTCAAATGTGCAGTCCAACAAATGTTTGGTTCTGGTACTAATACACAAGTATGTCACTAGGCATAAAATATGGTAAAAATGGATTTGACTAAATTGTGCAAATTAGAACAGAAAACCACTGATGGCATCTTGTCCTTCATAGGTACTTTACTAGTATACACCTGTTTTTCACATTTGCTAGTAGGATTTGTGATTCTCCTTCCTTCCTCAACTACCCTGTGAGAAGGATATCTTTCCAGCAGCCACCTCCATTTCTGTATCCTGGTCAGCACATTCTTTGGGAGCAGCCATGATGCCCATGCCTGAGAAATCCAGAGTTTCAAGTGTTTAAGGACTAATGTGTCAATGAAGTTGTGCAGCAGCAGTACTTGTGCAAGCCTGTTCTATGTGCACGCTCAACACTTCTGAGCAAATCTGAACCCTGGCACCCAGATCACTTCCACTCAAATTAAGAATGTGGTCCTCTTCAGTGGACATCCTGTGTATCCATGGCTAGAAACAGGTACCACCAGAGGTCCTGATAGAATGGGATTTTTGGCAAGCAGGATTGTTAATCTGCTTTGCTCTGGTTGTTGGGGGAGGTTAGGGGGTGCCCTTAATGTAGGCACTTCTTGGAGATGTTAAATAGGGCAATCCCAGGTCCAAGTGTTTCTTAAGTACCTTCTCAATCTCTGGTCTGGAATACAAGAGCAAGTAGAATGAGAAGGATTTTTGTTTTCTTCCATTGTCCCCCATGCTCTGTGGCAGCACCAGTGGCACAAACCATATTCCCTGTCCAAAGCTTGAAGGCTCTGTGTTGCTCACGGGTGGATGGCCACAGATTTTGCCTGTCCTCGTGGCAATCTGGGAAAGTCTTGTTATCTATGATAAGCTCCGGCTATGCCACACAGCTTAGGACATGGCAGCATTGTCCTCTTGGGTTTGAGCCTGACAGATGCCCTGTTTGGCTCGAATAGTGCTGTGGAGCTTGTGGTCCCTCTAACCCTACTGTCCATCACCTCCAAGCTCTGAGGAAGCATACTGGGAGATGCTGGTTGCAAGGAGCTCACATTTTTTCTCTGATGGAGAGGCTAAATCCTAAGACAAAAGAAAAACACTGGCACTCTTTGATTCCCTGAATCCCTTTTTGTAACCAGTCCGTGAGTAATTTCCCCACCTCCTTCACAATCACAGCCCTCTCTCACTCTCAGGCATTCAATGTGAAAAAGCACAGCTTGAGGTGAGATACCATTAGCCATCTAACACTATTTTAATCATAATTACTGTTCTATTCTATGATAAGAGAGCTCACTATGAGATCCATGCTACTGTTGGTTTTCCTCAGTATCTGTGAGAGCTTGTTCAAAGGTACCTCAGTTCCCTTGCACAGCATTGTAGTCTAACATAGCCACTGCTCCAGCCTGCATTGACAAATCCTTCATCTTGGCCCCATGAGGTGTGCTAAGAAGTAAAAGCTGTGCCTTGTCTAACCTGACAAAATGTAAGCACATAGCTGATTTTATGGGTGCAACCTGCTGTGCTATTCATGGTTGAAAAATGTGTAAACTGCAGTGTCCAATGGATTTTTAATTGAAGTCCTACTCAGCTAAATGAGAGCGGAGGGGACTAAAAACTCTTAGAAAATAACTAGCCTAAAAGATGTATATAAAAAGCCCATGCATTATATTCACTTTCTGGAAATATTTTCTTGCGCTTTTTCTTCTTTACTCTTCAGGATTTGCTGTGCATACTAAGATATTTATTCTTTAAGCTGTGTTATGGAAGGGGTTTTTAGGAATCTCTGTACTCCTCATATCCTAGAGAGCACTCTTTTAATTTCCTTTACTTTTGTGTAGAATAGTAGAAGACATTTAGAAGAAATATACATATTCTTGGAAGTCAACTTTGTTTCTTTGACACAAACCTCTAGTCCTTAATATATAATTGGAAGAAAAGCCTTGTTCCACTCTATGGGCACTAGGGAAGGTATTTCTGGAAAGATATTAATTGTTAATTCGCCAATTGCTGACTGTTACCATTTCATAGCGTGCACTGTTAGAATTGATTAACCATCTGTTATTGACTGACTTTTGAAGACCTGACTTTAAATCAAACTCACAGACAGGAAAGAAAGGCAAGGAGAAAAGGCTTGATAGTGCAGAGCCCGGTTTCAGTTAATACCACCCTGCATTAATTGGCAGTAACATGTTTGACATAAGTGACTGCTGCAAATCCTGCCCTCACCTCATGGCAGATAGGCCATTCATTGCTTTGTAAAGTGTAAGAAAAAGCACTTCATAAATACAAATATAAACACATTGCAAGTGGTGCTTGTAAAAGGAAGCAAAGACCTAGTTTCTGGCACATTGCCTTTTTACACAGCGAAACAAAATTGTTATTCAAACCTAACAGGGGTTTGGCCAATTTAAGAAGCAAGATTTATTGCTGAGTTTCCTTTACTGCTCCAGGATATGATTTCACTTTTGCAGAAGAAAAAGAGAGATCATATCATTTACATAACAAGGTAATAAATAAATAATTGGTTACTGTAGTTCCAAGTGCACTTCCTCATGTGCACAGATGATAAAAACTGCATTCAGATGTTACTGGTCCTGTTTCACTCCAGAATAGGGGATTTAAGACTGAAATGTCATCCTGAACTCACCCCTGGTGCCTGAATAAATGCTAGTGACCTGCTGTGTGAATCGGCTTAGCAGAACCTTGCAGGTTAAAGTGCTCTTTAGGGAGAGGAAAGTCTGAAAACAATTCTACCTGATATAGCTGTCAGCTCTGTTAACTCTTTCCAGGATATCACCTCTCTTTTAACTGCAGAAGATCCTGCAGACTTAAATATATGCTCTCTTTTCTTAGCAGGATACCTGGTAAGAAACTTTACTGTCTGTAGTAGATGCATAAATGGAGAAAATTATTCTGCTTTAGATTGGCTTGACTGTCTGTTAAATTGCTGTGCAGCCTCTATCTGTTTCTGAGTTTATGTTTCTCCATTGCATGAACATTTGTTCCTTTTCTTCTGACTTCAAGCCAAAATTTTTTCTTCTGTTTTAAAGGCTCAGCTCCTTTCATTCTTGCTCTTCATATCTCAGCTCAGACTATTTTCTTTGTTTGGAGGCAGATGCTTTGCTGATGTTATTGACACTTCTCCTGAGCATCTGGAACATATTAGATAAGACCAAAGATCTGTCTAATCCACTGCCTCATGTTAAAAAGCAGCTGGTACAGGGGTTTCACAGGAAGGAGCTTAGGGAAGATAGATTATTTATCTCACATACTTTGCCACATGCTGATATCTAATACTTAGGGATCAGATAATGCCATGAAGTACATGGTATTGTACTTTTGCCAAATATTTGGCCTCTTTCTCTCTAATCCTCTATCTGGTTTAGTTTGGCCTTTTGTTCTTCCTTTTCCTTGACACTATGTATCTTGATGTGTCTTGAACAGTCACCAGCCAGGGCAAGAAGTTTGATGTGGTCCAGATTTGACAATGGTTGGCTGTAAGCAATTTCCAAAGATCTGGGATTTTGCATCTATAATGGGAATAAACCTGCCCTGGCATATTTCAGTTGCACCTCAACAATACAAAAATTTAATAGTTAGTTTGGGTTTTTTATGACAAGTAAAGTCTGTTTTATCAGGTTTGAGTCTTTGGTGGTTCTCTTTTCCTACCCTTTTCTCCGTAGCCATGATTCCTGCAATTTTTTTTCTTTTGCCCCCCTCCTCCTTTCTCTGGAAAGTGGAAAAAAGTGTTTACTCTGGAGTTGAGCCTTAAAAAAACCCAGCAAATATCTTGAAGCTGTTGATAAAATTATGAGAGCTGGCAAAGCTGGGACTCCTCTGTTGCCTTCAGAAAATACCTGCTTTTTCTTTTAAATACCATCCCCTGTGATTGTTTTTGTGATGTTTTGACTGCAGCAGGGAATTTTTTGCATTGTCTTTGCAGAGTTATCCTTTGTCTCATCTTTTTTTGTTGTTCTTGTTGGATTTTGTTTTCTTTCTGGTGCTGCCTTGATTTTGGCCAAACACTCAGAACCCCGGAGTAGTACATCTCAAGAGATCATTGGGTTTTCCTCCACTCTGTCAAACTCCCTTCTTAATCTCATCTTTAAAATTACTTTTCCATCTTTTTCCAAGCACTTTCATGTTCCTTCTCCCCACTTGCCAGCTCACCTCTGGAAATGGAATCATGGCTGCCTGAGACACTGCTGAAGATCATTTCAGCTTTCAGGACATAGCTTTCCTTTTTTTCTTTCCTTCTCTCTCTCTTGTTTTGTTGTTTTTCTTTCACTGACAGCAGCTTTTAGCTGAATTAGGCAGCATGATGAGCTGGAAATGGCACAAGCTGCCACCCGTGTCTTCCAGTATGATTGGCTGACACAGATGGTGTAAAGTTCTTCTCTATTAACTGCAAGAGGCATCACACTACAAAAACCTTCACATCTTATGCAGACAAAGTACTCTCTAAAATCCATGTTTTCAAAGCTCAATGAGATGCAAATAGACTTTTAAAACACAATAGCATTGAAGGCAGATTGCTAGTTTGAGTTTTACTCAGAGTTCCTTCATCTTTCTGGGGTTCAGTCAGGCATTGGGCAAAAATTTGGTGTCAGAGTTTGTGATTATAATAAAGAGTGACAAGGATTGGTACACAGCATCATGACAGGCAAGTATGTAGTCTTACCAGAAGTTTGTAGCAGGCTCTGAACACACAGGTTGGCAAGTGCTGGACATGTTACAATGGCAGCAGCAGGTGGGAATGGTTTGCAGTAGAAACTCTAGCCACTTGGCTGGACAACTCAGCCATGACCAGTGGTTCTGAATTATTGATCTGTTCACCCGCTGTTATGGGAGATGTCATCACAGCACCCACAGTTTATAGCTGCAAGGAAACTGTGCTGCTCCCTTCCCCTCCTCCTCCCCCTCCTCTAAAAATGTTCCTTGACCTTCCCTAAATTTTTCAGTCATTTCACAAGCAGTATTGCTCATATCCCATGGTAATTTTGCCCCAGGGAGGAGATCTTTTTGACGCTATTACTTCCACCAACAAATACACAGAGCGGGATGCCAGTGGGATGCTTTACAATCTTGCCAGTGCCATCAAATATCTTCACAGCCTGAACATTGTCCACAGGGATATCAAGCCGGAGAACCTACTGGTAAGTGAAGATTCATCTTTCAGTATTGTTGATAACTTGGGAGTGTGTGAGAAAAGGTCTGCACTTCCTCCTTTCACATGCTTGCCAAGTTTATTTCAGTCTTTTAAGTCTCTGGGTCTTTTAATTTTAACCTTTGCATTGTAAAGCTCTCCTAAGAATAACAGCTATCACAGGAAGTACAGTAACATAAGGTGGTATGTCTACACTGTTCCATGGGACACAGCAGCAGAGTTATTCCTGGGATCACTAGAAGTGAGCTTGTAGTAAACTGCAGGATAATTTCAAGCTTCTCATAAATGTAAGTGTTCTCAGCAGACTATTCTGTACTGTCACTGCCTAAGTAATTAGCAACACTTTAGTTTTACAAGTATGATTTGTGTAAATGCTGTGCCCTGATCATGTCATACATCAGCGCAGAGCCAGGAAGACACCTCACTGTTCTTCCCCTACTGCATCTCCCAAATAATCCTACAGCACTTTTTATTAAGCCATTTCCCCAAATAGACAGTCTAAATATTTGTTTTTCTGACTAAATCTGTATGAGCCTTATCCACTGAAGACGGTGAAAAACATACCCTGGCAATTAATCTTTCTTCTGAGAATTTTGCACACTTGAATGCAGCAATTGTATCCTCCACATAGTTATATTTCTCCTGAGAAATTAGCTGTTCCTTATTATTTCACTGTTCTGTTTTCCCAAATTTGCTGACATGTTTCAGTATCAAGATATCCCAGTTCCCCATATATTCTGCAACTGTAAAACAATGCCCATAGAATCACAGAATATTAGTTCTCTCAGCTGTGTACTGTCGGCCATGACTTAATGCATTTAGTCCTGCTTGACACTGAAGAGGTTTTATGGGAAAGTTGATTCCAGTAGATCTTACTAAACTTCCAGGGAGCGTGATTTTTAGATTTGAAGTTCCTTTAGTGGCAGGTGCTTTTGCAGTTCTGGGTGAGGAAGTAAGCTGCCCTCATTTTCCAGAAACTGCTGAAAACACACTCAGTAGAAGTTTCACCAGACACTAATGACTGATACACCTTTCTCAGCCCTTGTGCTCCATGTGCATTTGTGATGCTGGTCAACACCAGCATCAGAACCACCAGCATCTGTGGCTACATGCAGATGTCATAGCAATCACATGCTAGCATTCATTAATGCTATGCCTGGAGTGTGCAGTTTGGTCTTTGTCTGGGACAAGCCTTGCCCTGCTGCTGTCTTGACTTGTCTATAAATACCTAAACTCTATTGTTGTCAGAATTAAACTTCTGGGGGAAAAGAGGTGGACAGGTGGTGTGGGCAGGAGGCGTGGACAGCAGGGAAGGGATTAGATTTTCCTGCTCATCTTTTCTGGCAATTACCCACTACTGGGAATGATCACATTGTTCACATTGTAGCTGATTTGTTTCTGAGTGACTTTTCTGGCGTTGTGCATTGATTTTGAGACTGAGCAAAGATGCAGCATTTAACCTCTTGCAGCATCGTAATTCTCAAAAAGCCAGCATTTTATTAACAAATTATATTGATTCTCTAAGGTTTATCAGGTCCTTGAGAGAAACAAAAGCTTCTTTAAAAGAGTACTTGGGAACCAGCCTTGCCTGAGCTCTGACCCCAGCTGGGACATTGGGTGCCTTAGCTGTCAGATGGGGTGTGGGGCTCCTTCTGTCACAAGAGTGCAACTAGCGTTATTTTCATGGCATTTATAAAACTCTTGAAAAATGCCACGTGGGTCTTAGCATTTCTTTTGCTAAATAGCTTCTATTTGCCTTTTGTAGCCTGCCCTTTCCCTCACAGCTCTTTAACCCTTCATCTAAGTGGTCATGGTGGTATTTTTCCCTTGTTCCTGTGCTGTGGCTTTCCCTCTGTTACTGTCATGGTGTTGCACATGCAAACCCTGGCTGTATTGTTATAGCAAGTCTTCCTGGCCACTAGTGTGAGAATCAGCCCTTTCTCCCTTGCCCTTTTCCTACTCATGGATTGTAACTTTAGGTTTGGAGGAGCATGTCCCGAGGCTAACAACCCCATTAGCAGGAAAAAAATCAACAGGAAAGATGAGCAAGTCTGTAGAGTTGCTTCAGAAAAACATGGGGAGTGAAGGGGAACATCCTGCTGCTCTGGAGAGGGAGATGAGAAGAGGATGTTCTTCTGAAGCTTCCTTTTTTCATCTCTTACCAGCCCCTGGTAGAGCCTTCCCTTTCACCTCCTCCTTTCTGTCTTTTCATTTTTCCTTCTTCCAAAAAGTAACTTTCAGGCTTAGAGCTGATGTGTGAGACCAGCTCTAGATCCTGCTAATAAATCTTTGCATGTGTGAACCTGTCCTGTGTGCAGCACCCGTTAGTTTTTAAACTGCTTAAATATTCCATATTATCCTTCAGGCATGTAAAGTCCACCTAACAGTCAACTGTCCAAGAGTTTAAGGTATACCGAATACCTGTGATGTTTTTTTGGTTTTGGTTGTTTGTTTTTCTTTTTTTTATTCTCCAGGGAGTCTTCCATGTTTTGATTGGAACATTTTTCATAATTGTTGCTATTTAGAACGTTTATTTTGTCAAGTCATGGGATGTCTTTATAGCCATATAATAAACCCTAGAGAGCAACTTCTCTGACTGTTGCCATCTGCACTGATCACAAGAGCAGCTTAGAAAATACTGACAGTCTTTATACTAATAGGATACATATGGTGGCATACAATTATGTGTGGCTGCATTCAATTAGTGTAGTACAATTACACAGTTTTATTGCTTAGTTAAAACAGTGAAAGCACTACACAGTGGGCAATTTGCACTAATCCCCATTTCTTTAATTGCCCTTCAGTATTTAAGTGCAGGAACATATATAGCATTTATTCTGAATAACATGAGCGTTAAATTATCTTTCACATTCCTTGACTGGCAAGTAACATACCACAGCTTCACATTGGGCTCTTTTTTATATGGAGTTATAACAGGGTGAGGAAAAGTTACTTTCTTCAGTTTTACAAGTCAACTGTAGTAGATTTCCAAGCAAAGTAATTCCTAGAAACAGATGAGGCAGAATACTGGAAAATGCACTGTACCAAACCTTCTGCATTGGTAAATATTGCCAAGCAAACCTCTCCTGCAATCAATTTCTAGTATAAATGAGTCACACAAGGTGTGGTCTACTGAAGGAAGGAACTTATGAATATTTGCTAGGTTAGCACAACTCAGAGAGGGCTTTGTAAAAGATAACTGCATGAAATAGAATATGAAATACCAATTAGGCCAGATTCAGCTCTTGATGTCTACGTGCACACTTTACATATTTCAGCAAGTGAATATTTAAAGCCCTTGTCTCTAGACTTTAATTAAAACTGTTGTTGAAATTAGATTTATTGCTGCCATTTCAGAGAGCACTTTCTTTAGTTTCAGGAACCAGATGTATTTAACAATCTGTGTTTTTAATAAAACCATAATTGCTTTTTTTTTTTCCCAGTGCTTTTCTATAAACATAACTTTTTTCTGGCTTAGTAGAAGAGAAATGTGAATCCAGTTTAAATTGCTGGTCCTCTTAAAGATCCAGTTGAATTCTTAAAAGTAACAAAAGGAGAGGAGAAGAATTTTTTGTATTCTGAATGTCTGCTTGTGGCTGTATCACCTGGTAAGCAGGGACTCAGGACAGAGAGGGGTTTTCTCTCTAGACATGACTAACATTAATAAACAAGAAACTGGGGGATGGGGGCTGTGTAATATAACTAATTATTATAAGCTGTAGCAGATTTGTAGCAAACAGTGGTGAGAGACTTCAAGAATTTATTTCTGCTCCAAGTGAGCTCTTCAAGGGTCCCAAGTAGAATTTATTGTATTTTTATAAGAAAAAATCTAGGCTTTTTTTCTTAAAACAGTTGTAGATAACTGATTTTGGATGTAGGAGTAGCTGGTCAAGATATACATTAAGGTTTATTTTGGTTTTGATTGGAAAGTATGATATCTTCTACTTATGTACAGTTTTGCTGCTAATTGTTTTTGGGATATCACTAGTGGTCAGTCAGACTGCATAGAGCTTTGGTTTGGGTTGCAAAATAATAAAATAATGTATTTATACTATAAGAAGGCCTCCTGTAGACTGTTTCTATTTTTTTAAGGTGCTGTTGTAGAAAGCATTCCAAAATGGGAAGCAAGAACTCAAACCAGCAGGTTGAGTCAAGATAGACTTACAGTTTAGTGTTTAATTTAGATACATTTTTGTATTTTAAACATTTTCTTTGGTAAGTTTTCAGTGTTTGAAGATTTGGGGCCATTCTTTTGCTCTGAGCCAACTTCTAAAATTATGTATTTTTAACTGATGTGTCTAGCTTTCTCTTCGTGTGACTACATCCTGATCTCCCTTTGCACCCATAAAACCCCATGAAAGATCACACTGCTGCTGTGAAGATCATGTTTTAAGACAGGGTTTTCATGTATACCCATTAGCAGCCCTGACTGCCTATGTCCTGTTGATCACAATGGCACCGTGCCCCTAAGACACTCATTGGTGCCTGTAACGTTCATCCAAGGAGAGGACAGCATCTCTAGGTGAAATAGTCCAGCCAGTTCTGTGGCTTGTGGCTTCAGCACACAGAGAAGAGCATGGAACTGCTGTCAGTGCAGTCACTTTTCTATCACCTACGTAGCTGAAGTTCCTGTGCAAACCTTTAAGCTCTCTGCAAGTAAAATGAATAAACTCAACCCCTCTACACTGTGAATTCAGCAGGGAGTTGACATAGCAAAGCCATTGTTAGAAGGTCATGCATTTGCTTCTGGGTTTTAACATCTAGCAAGTGGTACTAATTTTGTTGGACAGGTAACAAGATAAGTCCTTCCCAAACATCCTGACTGTTTTCAAGGGAAGTTGTCTGAAGTGTCTGTGAATTTTCAAAGCTTGATGAGAAATATGTTGAAGGTAAGGAGGAGAAAAAAAACCTGTAAATAAGAAGGAATATTTCAGGCAGTTAGCAAGTGATATAGCAGTTACCTTGATGATACTGTGGTAAACCTTTGAATTTTCCTCCTTTTTAGGTTTATGAACACCAAGATGGAAGCAAGTCCCTGAAGTTGGGAGACTTTGGCCTGGCAACAATTGTGGATGGACCTCTATATACTGTCTGTGGGACCCCAACATATGTAGCTCCAGAAATCATTGCTGAAACTGGGTAAATCACTTGTGGTGGTGATACACTGATGTGTACTCAGTGGAGTACATTCTTACCATTGTGCCAGACAGGAGCTCTTGCAGTTAAGATTTTTATGCTGCCTTTGGTTGGCTATGATGCAGAATCATGGCTCAGAGAACAATTGGAAGAGACCTCTGGAGTCTATCTTATCCAAACCAGCTCAGAGCAGGCCAGCTTAGGAGAAATATTGGTCAACCTCTGCCAGTTTTTGGCTTCAAACTTTTCCGTTTAACACTGAGTTACTAACTAGCCATTTGCAGATACAGTGGAAGTAACCCTGTTCTTCAGAGACTGCTAACTACCCTTCACTTAATTGTATTTTGTTATCATACACTGTCCCTTTTTGATTTGTTCCACGGAGTAAATGCCTTCTGGCTTGAGCAGCCTGTGTCACCTTTGCAGACTTCATGTGGACAGGCATCACTAACTCAAGTTAACTCAACTTGAATTAGTTAACTAACTCCAGAATACAGCCCAATGTCTTCTGTGCACTCACACATTCTGATCTAATGTAATTTTAAGATGTAAATGTAAAAAATATTTGAAAGCAGAGTTAGGATTGGTAGGTGGATGAGGCTATGTAAGAAATTATTGATGGTTCTGAGCATGTTTCCTCTGTTCTTGCACTGTAGTCCGTAGGAGTTGGATGTCTCTAACCATGTCTCTCACACTTCTAGATATGGCTTGAAGGTGGACATCTGGGCAGCGGGTGTGATTACTTACATCCTGCTCTGTGGTTTTCCTCCATTCCGTGGGTATGGACTGATCTATTCAACCATCCTTGTTATGTGAATTGGTCCCTGTGCTCCTTTCACATTAAGCACAGAGATTCCCACTGGCAGGAGTTCTCTGCTCCTAGGGTTTGATGTTTTTTTCTGTGCTCTGCATAGTGTTTTACACAAGCCCCATAAATGTCTGTGATTTTACTGTAAAACCTCTGTCTCATGTTTGTTTATTTTAGTTTAAACTTCATTGCATTACAAAACAAGAGCCTTCATTATAGGTTCTGCTTGCCTTTGCCTGAAGTTTTAAATACCCAGTGAAATAACCATCTTCTTTTGTGGACCCAAATGCAACATATTTTGTGGTTGGTAAAAGGTAATTAAAATGTACGCCACTTAATAAGGACATGTCAGATATTTTATCCCCTCAAAGCAATTGCAAAGTTGTGGACAATCCTAAAGACAAGAAGGTTACTGCAGAAAGAGTGTACCAAATGCACTGTGTTTTATGATCTCACCATTCACACCCATGGCTGCATGCTTGGGGCAATCAACAGCTTCCATGAGCATACCAAGGGATCAACAATTCAAAGCAATTTTAAGAAGTCTATTTAAAACACATCTGAAAATAATTTCTCTTTGGGTTTTTTGTTGGTTTTCTTTGGTTTTTACTTTACAGAAGTGGAGATGACCAAGAAGTGCTTTTTGATCAGATTTTGATGGGACAGATGGATTTTCCATCTCCATATTGGGACAACGTTTCAGACTCTGCAAAGGTGAGCTTTATAGTTGATGGTATTTTCTTCTACAATAATATTTCCAGTGGAAGTACCTAATGCCTGTCATTCTCTCACAGTGTTGTGTTTGACATGTCTCATACATCTCCTGCTACACCTATAAATTCCTCTTGGGTCACCAAGTATGTTTTGTTTGGTTACTGTCTATTGGACTCCAGGTGGTTCTGAAATGGACATCAGATCTCTATATGATTTCTCACACAGTAGAGGAACCAGCAGCCCTTATTGATTAAGAAAAATTTAAAGCTCCCTTGGACTGTGCTTTGTATTTGCTTATGAGGGGGACCAGGTACCAACCTGGAGCCTTTGAACATTATGTAATAATATTATGGGGAGGCTGATTTCCCTTATTAACCCCATTAAATGTTATGTCTGTTGTTTCTTTCTGTCAAAGAACCAGGCCTCCTGTTGCCTTATTGTTGCAGTGTGGTATGAAATACAGACTTGCTCTGGTCACAGCTCTTGACCTGCAGCCTTCGGTGTGCTAAAGCAGATGTAATTATTTACAGATACAGACCTTGACAGAGTTCATTACACTTGCAGAGCAGATCATGTTTTTTAACTCTCACCAGTACACTGGAGCAACAGTTTAACTCAAAGATTTTCTAGGGATCTGGCATTCACTATAATCACGTGTATAAATATATATGGACAGAGACATAATACATGTGTATATGTAAAAAAAAATTCATGTGGTCATTTTGTAGATAGATAAGCGCTTACTTTCTGCCAGTTTACTTCTCTAGTCTGTAAAACAAATCCATGAAAAACTATATTCCTGTTTTCTTCAATGTGACAGTGTTTAATTAATCACAATAAAAAAGTGAAATTTGGAGGTGGATGTAGGTAGTGAGTAGTTCTGAATCCCCGTTATTTAGAGAGTTACACCCTGCTTTCACAGGTGTGTGGAGGGTGATCAGAACTAGCATTTTAGCCTGTTAATTAATGAGGTTAATGAATGAAATACAGTCATAGAGTTGGAAGTCCTCTAGACCAAATCATTGTGTTGTAGAAGGCATTCTTTCATAGCATCTTTAGTGGAAACCCTGCAAGTTCTTTGCTAGTGGTGTTATCCTGTGAAACTCCTTCTTCCAAATAGTTCAGTCTAAAATTTCTGTTTTGAAGCCTTAACCTAGCATTTAACTTATTCTTGTAACTAAGAATTACTAGTTTTGGTCTTTGGTGATACAACTATATTTGCTGTCATATTGCTATCCTGTTTTCCATGCACCCCACTCAGTGTTGGAATTAGATATATGTTTATTTACATACTAGTTAAAATCTAGGTAATTGCAGAGGAAATCAGAGGATGAAAAATAATGGTTTTAAGTGTTTTGGTTTTTTTTTTTAATTTTAAATATCTTCTGTGTCATTTATACAAGAGTTTAAAGTAAAACTATATTTGCTTGCTTCTTTTTTTCCTACAGAGGAATTGTTTTTTCTTAATGGGAAACTAACCTAATTTCATGGGACCATCTGTTTTGCACATTATGTATTAAGTGCTTTTCTCTTAAACAGTGGCTTCAGATAACACAGAATTCACTTCTAGCTTTTCAAGGTACTGTTAGATATTGATTTAAAAGTTCAGCTGAGAGTTCATCAGTTCATAGTTTTTCTATTTTTTGAATAATCTTAGTATATGTCTGCAGTTGGTATTTCACTCTCTATTTGAGCACTCTTACAAAATCAGTTAAAGAGTTCCTTAGTGAATGAAATATTGATTTTTTTCTTTAAAAGTGTTCTTTAAATTTGACCCAGTATTCAATTTCTCAGGAACTTATCACAATGATGCTTCAAGTAGATGTAGATCTGCGATTCTCAGCCTTGCAAGTTCTTGAGCATCCATGGGTTAATGTAAGTATTTTCAGATTTGTAGATGCTTCTTGCAATTTGGCACTTTTGAGCTCTTTTCTGTCTAGCCCTTGCTATGCTGTTTTGGAAGCCAGCAAATTCTAAAGATGTCACAGATTTAACTGGAAATAAGGTGGGTTATAGGCTGATTTAGTGTATCGTGTGTACCTTGGAGTTTTCACTACTTTGTGTGTGCTCAGCTGCATTTTCTCTGAAATGGACTTCCAACAAATCTCAATCATATTTGATAAATGTATACCTCTAACATTCACCTTGCAGGTTCAGTGATACATTTTGTTCTCCTAAGATCAGGTGGACTCAAAAATCTCACAGTTATGATTAAGAGTTACCGAAATATAGTCCATACTCTTAAGCCTGCTTGATTCAGAATGGAACAGGGGAAACCTCTAAAATCATATTTAGCTTCTAATGATATTTAAGATTTGTTAATAATTTCAGACTATTTAACATGTTTAAAATATTTGGATGATAAGAAATTAAAATTTGGAACAATCTGCATTCCAGTTCAGAAGGCACAACTGAGAAAAGAAACACAATTGGGATGAACAGAGAAAAAAATTAAAGGAAGAAGAAATAATGCTTCTTTTTGTTTGCTGCAAGTTTGAGTCCTCCCTGGAATACTATTTGGTTCCTTAACTGCTGTAGCCAAAATCCCTTTCTCACTAAAAACTATTCTAAAAATTCAAATATACAGTTATCTCAGATACTGGTTTTTTTAAATGAAACTGTCCTCCATATAGTCAGAGTAGTGGTGATCTGTTAAGTATTTACCAAGTATATGCTTTAAATTTGGAGGCTGCCTTATTGCCCAAACCATTTTTTAAAAATTGTAAATGCTATTACCATGCAGAGCACTTCTGTGGTGTATGAAGAGTGCAAGGATCCAGGACAATGTCTGATGAAGATATTTTCATTTTTAAGATGACATTCAAGCAGCTGAAACACTAATTTTCCTTGGTGCCAGGGGCTGTCCTAGGACATAGTGTTCTCTCACAGTTTGTAATGCCTTATGGTGATTGAGGTGTCCCTCTGTCTCCGTGGGAGGAGGATGTGTGGAGACTTCTGGAGCACTGCAGAGGAAGAGATGGAACTGACTGATCAGAAGCCACAGAGAGGCCAAGTCACCCATAGTGTCAGCCTGCACACTGCTGCTGAAATTACTGAAATACCACTTGCTTACACCACTGAAAGAAGTGGTCACTAATATTCCATTTTTTAGAAAAATATATTTGAAATGTTAATGCTACACCAAGATACTTCACTTTTTTTGTGTGTTTTAGAAAGCCATTTTAGCATGAAGTATAAAAAAAAAGAGTCAGTAACCTGATGGTGATAGTGTGCAAGTGACAGGAGGATCTGCTTCCCTGCCCTCAATAGTACCTGCTGGTGAGGATGGCAGGGGAGAGGGGCTGGGGGCTAAAGACTTTTAGCACTCCAGAGCTCTGCTACAAAAACCTGAGCTCTGGTTAATGAAGCACCTTGGCAAATTCCTGTGTTTCTGTGCAATAAGTTAACATGTGGAACCCTTGCCAGAAGGTGATGTAGAGAACTGGCATAAATGGATTCAAAAGGGAATTTAATAGATTTTTGGAGGATGATCCCATTATGGCTCATTAAATATAGTGGTCTGGATATAACTCTTGGTTCACAAAGTTCTTAAATACTTGGTTTGCATGAACTAGAGGATATACCAGGGAAAGTTCAAGATCTACTTGTCTTTGTTAAGTATAGTACTTCTTAAAGAGTGGCTATGATGCACTGTCAGAAACAACATATATTGATCCATTAATCTTTGGTCTAGCTCTGCTGCACTTGTAGTTTTATGCTGGTAATAATTCTCTGCAATCAAAACCTGTAGCAGTCCTGTCTATAAGTAAGTGAAACGAATATTCCATGACAATTCTGTAATTCCTTCTTTTCTGCTGCTTTTAGCAACCGAGACAAATCAGCATTTTGTCTTCATTATTACGCTAAAGATAGTTCATAATGCAGATCAAAACTGCTTTTGAATTATCTTATGTCCTCCACATATTTTTTCTGGAAGGAGAAAGGCCAGCACTGGGACCAGTTCAGGAAAGTGCTTGCACACATTCCAAACATTGCTCCTATTTCAAGGCATCACACCTGGAAACATTTAATACTGGGCATAAAATTAACTAGATGGCACTACAATCCTAGTTCACATTGGAAGAAATAAGAACATGGCTGAGTTGAAACAGGTGCTTAAATGCTTCCATGAGAAAGGGCACTTCCCTGGAGTGTCTGGGCAATGTCAGTAGATAAGCCAGCAGGGACAGCCTGTTGGTGCACAGAGGCAGAATGTACAGTGTCGGATCAAAGTACACATCCCTATGCCACCACTCTCCCCATCAGCTGCAAGTCTGTCACACAGCCTCCCTGGACCTCATTTTCCCAGCTTTGGGACAGGGAATTAACACATTCATCCCTGTTTACAAAAGGCTCTGCAATCTCTGTGTTGTAATAACCTGAGAAAATATGTGCATACTGTTGTTCTGAGAAGAAATGGCACATGGAATTTTCACCTGCACTCCATTTTCACAGGTAACCCGCTTAAATATTTTTTCCATGGTGTCAAATGCTGAACTTTCTCTCCTGGTTCCAGCTGGGATAGAGTTCACCACAACACTTCCCTTATTTCAGTTTTGAACCTATTCATAGAGTGTTAAATCTGCAGCTAGAATACTAGATAGAACAGCTGTCTTGAAAAGCAGGCATGTGTTTTCTTTGACAATTTTAAGAAACATTTTCTCTTTGATCAAACCTTTGATAGAAGTGCTGTAACTGCTTACACTGTATAAAATCATTTTGTAGATTGTAAATAACCATTCTACTTTATAGCTGCTTACTCTGTGATTACTTGGTAAATTGCTGAGATTCCTGGAATGTGCTTTGACAGTTTCAGTAGGAGCAAACCCTCATTTCAGTTTAAATTTTGCTATAAAAATAGCTGGAATCCTCTTGGATACTGCAAAACTTGTTATGCTCAGAGTCAGACCAGTAAAGCACTTTCTAAGTCAATAATATCCCAGCTGTTTTCAATTCAAAAAAAACAAAACCTGAAAAGATGTTGGCTACATGCCACTGCCACAGATGGAGATCTTGAATTCTAAATGCAATTCAGCAGCAGTTCTTTGCCCTCTCCATTTAGTTTATTTGGAGTCATCTCTCCTATGCAGAACACTTAGACCTGGAAACAAATCCCTCAGTTTATACTTCCCTTGCAGGGACCCCAGCTCTTTACTTTACCTGTTCAAATTTTTTGCAAAGCCAAAGAATTACAAAAGAGGTGGGAAGCTTGAGGTCTGGCATTTTAAACTTTAATGCTATTGATAACCTGAAACAAGTTACAAGACACACACTCTTTATTTTTTTGTTGTATAAGTAGTAAATGTTTCCTAATACATCATTGAGCAGTGAATGCTGAAAAGGATGGCTTGCATTCTGTAAATCCTTCTCTAATAAAATATTCAATATAAAATGTGTGTTGTTGCTGGAGGAGGAAGATGGCATACACCAGCCTAAAAAAAATTAGGGAAACTGGAGCTTTTAAATTTTTCCTTTACTCTGTCTGCCGTGGAATTTTGTGTGCAAAAGGAGTGAATAACCAAGCAGTAAGTAGCAGTAAGCTAAACACTGGTAAGAAAATTAATTTAAAAAGGCATTTCTTATTTGGCAGCTGCACTACTTTTGGTTACACCCTAGGACACTGCACAAAGAAAAATTTCCTTGTAATCCTTAAAGGAAACAGTGTCCAAAGGCTTTTCCAGCACTTCTATTTGCTCTAATTTCCTGCTGTTACTTGCATAATGATCTATTCATCTGATGCTTTTAGACCTGGAAAGTAAAACTCTTGTGACCATCTTGTGAAATGGATCTAAGTGCTTCAGGGCAGGAGTCTGGGAATCCTGAGCTTCATTGCATCTTTTAAACACTTTTTCTTTCTTTGAGTGGCAATGTCTCCTGCTACAGAGAACAATGCAAATATAATACAAATTTTTTTCTATTACTGGGATTACTCCAAGACCTTCTGCCTCTTTTATTTTTTTTTAATTCTTGCAAATAGACCATGAAAGGTATTTTGTAGAGGCTGATTAAAAGAAAAACAAAACACCCCAAACCAAAACCCAAAAATATTTTAACATTTCAAGCAGTTTATATTGTCCATGTGAAATTCAAATTCTGGACCAGAGTTTTCAAACTCTTTTGACTGCTCAGCTGCTTAGGTGTGCACTGGAGAGCTTGTCTGATTTCAGAGTATCAGCAGTCAACATTTTTGAAGCTCATGACTCTTTAAAGTTCCCAGATAAAACAGCAAAAATCACTAGTCACCTTTAAAAAAATCTTATGATTACTGCTAATGCTGAGATGAAATTCTGTGACCCTAACCCACTGTAAAAAGCAAAGACTTAAAACAGGGGAAAGGAACAGTTAACCTCTTCAGGGTTTGACATCCCTTTCGTTCCAGCAACCCAATGAAATTCTTGTCAGTGTTTACCCTGTTCTCCAATTCTATAACTTAACCTGCTGATTCTGATCAGTTTGATATTTGGTGGTGGTTTTTTTCACTTGCCTTTTAAGCTGCAGACCAGCTTGTTTTGTATTTAAACAGCTGTCATCTCTCACCTTCAACAGATACCTATTTTATTGTTGACTGAAGTGATGCCAGGACCCAGTTAAATATATATGGATATGTTTATAAAGCATGTTTGAATAAAAGATAACTACTAAACATCAGGTGGCTGGCACCAACAGTAGTAATAAAAACTTAGTAACAATAGAGGAATCCTGATATATCCCTATGCTGCATCTTAAATTGAGCTGGAAGGTATTTAATCTAAAAGTTGGAGCCCAAACTATGTGTCTGTGGCATGTTGCCACTGGAACTGTGGGTGTGGTGCTTCACCAATAAAATATGAGCACAGTCTTGGTAACTATTGTCTTCTCTGTAATTCAGTCTTCTGACAAGATGACATGAACGCCTGGCAGGCCTTCATGTCAAGAAAGCCAAGAGAATGATTTTATTTTTTTTCCCTCCTCTTGTGAAGAGGAGTTCACTTTACAGACTAGCTTTCTTCTGGGAAAGGCGAGGTCACGGGAAAGCAGGTTATTTTTAGGGGTCATATACCACAGAGCCAGGACTCCCCAGTGCTAGACAATAATTAGCTACTGGGTTGTATTGTTTTGTTTTGTGTTTTGCAGCTGTGTGCACTTGACCATATTTTGCCAGCTGAGACATTTTGTTAGGGGGTGAGTAAGGGATCTCTAAACACAAACTCCCCAAGCTAAATAAATAACAAACCCTACCAACCTCCCTAAAATTCCCATATGCTCACTGAACTCATGATTTACTGCAGCAGCTCTGTAACTCTTTAAGTGCACTCATAATGTCGGAAAAATCCCAAAAAAGTTGCTGTCATCTCTCACAGTTCTGATCTTGTCTCGTTTGCCTGTATTCTGCTAGGATTTTGCCTAAGTGGAGTTAAAGGATTTTTTCAACTGTTCATAGCTATACAAAGCATGCAGTACCAGTTAGGGACAACTGTGGCATGCAGCCAGTGACCTGATAGCCTGTACATTTTGCCGGTTCTACATTTTGTTCCTTATTTCACCTATTCTGCATATTATTGCATAACATCCTGCATATTGTGCTGGGGAGAAGTCTCACTGAGCAGTGGCTTTTCGCACATTTTTCAGGCATAAGGATCTTTCCTACAACTTCTGAAATCCGTCCTCTTTCCTTGGGCTTGAATTCAGCCTGCGGATTTGCGCAAAACTGTGAACTCCCTTCTCCTTGCTGGGGTTTCTCGTCAGCATGGAGGATTCCATCGTGCCTAGGTGCAGATATCCAGGCTTGCTCTGCAAAGCAGGATGTTTCGGCTGGAAGGGAGAATATCCCAGCACAGCTGCCTGGCACTAGGGAATGGAATTGCAGTCCCTCGCTATCAGTCAGTTGGAGATTTGATTTGTGAAGGTGTTTTTGATTAAAAATGGTTTCAGTGTAGTACAGTCATGGTCTGTGGGGAATGCCACCACAAGTCACGAGCTCCTGAACCAGCCTGCAGACATGTGCAATGATGCATCCTGGAGTTGTGAGGCCTCATGCTCACCCATGCCAAGGATCTCAGCCAGGGCATGTCTCAGATCCCAACTTACCTGGGTTTCCTCACTGTGGACTCACCGGACTGTGGCTGCATCTTTCACCCAACCCCATAGTCCCTAAATGTGGAACCTTTACAGTGTAGGACCTTATAGGTGACTCTCATGATTTTTGGAGATCCTTTCCTGCATCCTGCCAAAACAGAGCCTCCTGTTTTTTGCAATATCTTGGATACTTTTTCTTTGAGGTCATTATCATTAAAATTATGTGATGAGTAAATAGAATCTTAAGTACATCTGAGTTCCTCAGGCTTTGAAATATTAATGGACAAAAATAACTGGGTAGTGTTAATTAAGACATGGTAGAAAGAAAAATTAAATGTTTAACAATTATTATTAATGAACATTTCCTAAAGTTTGAGAAGCAAATATTGGGTAAAGAAGAAGAGAGAGACTGCTTGGTGCCATAAAATGTTCATCTTGTAAGTACCTTAACTATATCGATGGAGACAATGATTGACCCGTATTTTAATACAAACTTTTTGCAAACTTTTCAGTATCAGTAGACGCTGTCAGAATCACCTCACAATGTCTTCTCTTTTCATCTTTTCTTTCTGAAGTTTTATTTTGCTTTATTTATCTGCAGGATGATGGCCTTCCAGAGAATGAGCATCAGCTCTCAGTAGCTGGGAAGATAAAGAAGCATTTCAACACAGGCCCTAAGCCGAACAGCACAGCAGCTGGAGTTTCTGTCATAGCAGTAAGCATCTGAAATACACAGATGAAACAGATTTGTGTGCCCACCAGACAGTATGTGTTTAGGACACCAAAAGAAACCAGAGAGGGTTAATCTTTAGATAATTCTAGCATTTAATTAATATAACATAGACTGCTCTTCTGCACAACTTCTCCTTTGAATCTCCTTGTGAGTCACATTGTTGTTGAACAGCCTTAGAAGGTATAATTGTACACTACACAGTTCCACATTTTCCTAGAAGATCAGTGGACCTAACTCCAATGTAAATTCAACAATTTGAACTGTGGGATCATGACATTTTACTTGGCAGCAAACTCATCTTATGGATTGAGGCCACCCAGAGATTGTAGCAGGGCAGCACCACTTTAAAATGGAATTGCTTCAAAATTTAACTGAAAATCTCTATGGCAGCCTAAGCCTCTCCTCTTTGAAGACATGAAAGGGAGCTATGATGCCTCTCTGCTGCCTTCATGGTTTACATGAGTCTAGCCACTTCAGATTTAGCTAAGCAGCAGCATTTTATTGAAGTGCCACACAAGCTGCTTCCCTTTCAACCCAAGGATTTAATGGGGTAAAGACTTAATGGAACTTCTTGCTGCCTTCTGTCATGTTGCAATTCCAGTGGAGCCATTCTAGGTTTGAACATGTTGGAGTGTCTGAAACAAAGCTTGACCAAAATTTTGACCAAGCTTTACTGAGGTTTCAGCTGCATCCTCAGTGGAGCATTATATCACATACAATTGTATTTTCTCCTCACAGATGAACATGTGTATTACATATACATGGACACAGATATATTTGGCATATGATGAGATTATTCATACTAATGCCATTGAATAGTAACATGCACATCCTTCACATTTTTGATACATCTGCTTGTGTTTGTAAGCTTTCCTTTATTACTCATGGCAATGTGAACACTCCAAAGAGTCACTAAAAATGTGACATGTTAAACGTAACCATTCCCATATCAGATTACTCAGTGTTCATTCCCAGCTTCCATAAATTGCAGGTGGTGTGACTGCACATGTACACTTTCTTGTACTGTTTCCACTTTCATGTTTCTCAGCTCAGCCCCTCCAGTGTTGAGTTAAATCAGCATGAAGTAAAGTCAGCTCAGCACATGCAATCTGGCTCACAGGTGTGAAGTGCTTGTGCAGCAAAATGGATACTCAAAGTTACTTGGTATAAGTGCTTAAAATTTCAAGCTGTGCCTCTCTCATATTTTTTTTCTTTACTCTTTCCTACCCTGAATGTCCTCAACATAGAAGCAAGTTGTTCCTCATGCTTTTCCTAGATTTTCTCAGTCATCAGCTAACATAGTCAGCATTTATTTATTTTCATTTTTAAGCAATAATACTGCAGCAACTCTCCCACAACTAAAACATCACATACCCATTGCTCATCTGAACTGCAGGTATGTTCTTTATAGACTAGCTGAAACCGTGTTCCTATTGAATGGACTGCCAGCACGCTTGTCCATGAGAATTACTGCTCAGATCCTCCATGCTAATGACTTCAAAGCTTAAAAGCAAGAAATGATGCCTCCGTCCTCATCCATCCCTTGCCTCCTTTATGTTTTTAATTTCCCTGCCCTCCTCTTTTTTTATTTGCCCCAGTTGCTTTGCCAAGAAATTATTTGCAGCAGGTTAACACTTGAGTAATGAAAAAGGCACTGTAGTGAATCTGTCCATTGCCAAACGTTATACATCAGGAAAAGAATGTGTATGTTTAATTATATTCTTAATGGCTTTTATTTATTTTTTAGTGTTTGGAAATTTAACAGATTATTTTTAGTGAGCATCTCTGTGGGCAGACTTCATATTCTGACACGACTGATCCTGCTACTTGGCCTATAAAGTAGAAATGTTTAGAATACTTTTACATAATTCAGAAAGTTGTTTGATTATGGGAAGAGATGGGGAAGTATAGACCTCTTTAGTGTTTTGGTAATGTTTCAGAATTCTAGATAATTTCCATTTCATGAATAAATTAGTTTTGTTTTCTACAAAAATAATTTAATAAGTAAAAGAAAGCCAAAAGCAAAACAACAATGCCTTTAAATGTTGTGTCTGCCTTTGGAAGTCTATTTAATATATATCTGACATGCATGTCACCAGAGTTTTATGTCTGGGAATCTTCTTTTAACTGTGAAATCTCAAATAAGCTAAAATTAAATCCTATTAATGAAGACTGCTGTAGATTTAGAACTTTCAAAGTATGTATAGATGCCGTAACATATTGTTTGGCACTAAAGACATGCATTAACTACATTTTCTATAAAAATTCTGGGGGTTTGTGCCTGCCTGTGTGTTTACATACTTTTTGAGAGAGTGCTTGTGTATATAATATATAGTTGCCTTCTATATATTATATGACACATCTGTGTCTGTGTTTGTGAAAATGTGTTAATATGTGCTTATATTTCTATAGCTTACTTAATAGTATGAAAGATAAATATTGTCATTATATTTGAGTACTATAACTCTGTTTATGTACAGAGATTGCTAATATGTGGTGTTTAGTTCTTAGTTTGTCCTCACATTGGTATGAAATAATATTATATGCCTGTTTTCTCCAATGGTAAGAAGTAACACACCTCAAAGATCTCAAGGAGTATTTACCATATGCACCAATTAAAATTATAGTATGAAAATTAAGTTCATAAAGATGTGTCTGTAGTCAGCTTGACCAGGAGGAAGTTTGAAGCCACATATGTTTTGCATACATCTGCTGTGGCTACTGCTTCCTTCAGCAATGTCCAAATTGCATTGATTCCTTTGGTTCAGACTTATGTCTGCTTTACTGATGTGGTAATCTCAGTAAAAGTTGTCTCTGACAATCCAAGGCAGAGACATCGTACTTCTCGTGCATGTGTCCAGACTTCGAGTTTGTCCACATTTGAAAGGATTTGTCAGTTTGGACAAACGACACTAATGAACATGTGCATGCCTAGCAAAGCAGTTCCTTTGCTGATGTAGTAGAATGATTTCTCAAACAAAATTAACTATACAAGCAAAGAGACTTTTCTGTTGATACAATAATACATCATTAAAAGTTCTGCCAGGGTAACTATGTCAGTTGGGAAAAAATTCCCCTGAACCAACATAGCTTTGCCAGCAAAATTTTAATTGGAGAGCTAGCTTTTAAGACAGCAAGAGAATTAGCCAGTCCCTAAAAAACACTGCTTGCTGATGAGAGAGTATGTAGGAGAAATATCACTTTACTTGCCCTGTTCTTAAAGTCTTGTCAGAGGCGTTGACTACCAGTCTCTGTGGGAGACAGGGGCTGTGCTAGTGCCCCTCAGTCTGTGTCAGAATGGCCACATCACTGTTAAGCATGAGCCAAAATATTTGCAGGATCATGTTTCTCATACAGCTTTTCAATAAGAGCAGTATTTTTTACTTCTGTGACGGTGTTTATAAAAGGTACTGCAGTGAAAACATAAACCCAGACTTCTATTCGCTAGTCTTTTTAAAATTTGGGGGTAGATTTTTTTCTTTTAGTTCTCATTCCAAGGATGTCAATTCTGGGGATTTTTTTCTTTGGCCAAAAAACAACACCCTGTGGTTGTACCCTCTGGGCTTCAGTGACAGTGGCTAGAGTGACTAAGAGCACGAATTACTTTTCAAGAATGCTTCTGCAGTCCAAAGGTGTGCTGTAATTCCTTGTATGAACCAAGCATCATTTAATATATGTCCTTGTCTGAAGTGTTAAAGCTTAGCCTGTATGTCATCACTTTTGTGCTTGTACTTTTGCCATTGTTAAGACAGAGGAAAAGACTGATGCTAATCTGCTGTTAAGGTTGTATGAGGTCTCTGTCTTGGCAATGGAAGTAAACTCCAGCTGGAGATGCAGAGGAATCAAGTAGAAGAGCAAAGGAGAAAAGCTGCTCAGAAAGTTGGTGCAGCTCTCTCTTACAGAGTCCTGGGCTGGGGACCCTGGCAATGGGCAGGCAGTGGGTGGCTCGTTGCCCTGAATTCTGCCCATTTTAAAATAAAATTACCAATGCCAAGTGCAATTTTTAGCCATGGAGTTTCTTGGGTGGTGTGGAAGAGAAGCCAAGCTTAGCCTGCAAGTTTTGCTTGTCTTAAAGCTGAACCTATGTCTCAGCTATCCCTTCACATCTATTGTCTGTGTTGTCCTGCGGTCATTGTCTACAGTTGGGTTTCTCATGGCAGGATTTCCACACCACTGAAATTGTTTCGACTCGTGTTAGGGAGCGACTCTCCCCATTTTCTCTGAATTAATTTTTGGCTACTCGATTTTAGGGCAATATTTTTGATCTGCTTTTTAGGAAAACATCCCTTTTGTGTGTTCTATGTGCAGCATACAAGGAAACCAGTAGATGGCAATAGCAGACCAGTGTAGTTAAGCCTACACAAATTTAGGTACAAGGTCCCCATGGTTTTAAACAGGAAACATCCTTTAAATAATTCTAAATAAGATGAAAGAGGCATTGTCTTAACAAAATGGAATAAATTATTAAATTCTCCACTTGCAGGGGAGTCATCAAGAAAAATTTAAATTTGCAGTTAGTTCCTTACTCCCCTTGAAGTGGTTAGTACCTGGAAATGTGTTTAACTGCTTTTCTGAATTTAGAATTAGAAACTGTCATCAGTATTGGAAATACATGCCACACTCTTATTGAAGCACAAAATGGCCTTTTCCCTTTGTAGGGCAAAAATCTGAAAATCACTGCAACAGTTTTAAAGCAGTCAGAGTGTCTCCGTTAAGATTTTTTCCCCCAAAATTTTATTTATTTCAGCTAAATGATGTCTCCACCGTCTGTTAGTTCTGCACAGAAGGGTTAGGGAAAAGAACACATTTTCTTTGTTCCTATGCACATGATTTTGCTAATGGCAAACTAAACTTGAAAGAAAGATCTCTATTCCTTAAATAATATCACCAGTGCAATTTTCTGGACACAATATTAAGTTCATTTCCATTTTGACTTTAATTGGTGCAATTTTAAACCAAATAGTTTTGTACTGTTATCTTTTTGAGCATGAGGTGTAAGCTGAAATGATAAACAATGTTATTCATGGCTCTGAGTAGTCCTACTCTCCAAGGTTAACACATTTTTAGAAATGAATTACCATGATTGATGGGGTATCAAAACCTGATTCTTTTCATCTTTACACATTCCATGATTATGAAGCAGTCTAATTTAAGCCTTGTGTAGTCTGTCTAGCCTGCTCCTTCTGATGGTTGCACTGCATTTAATTTTTTTTTAAATTATTATTAAACTTCTAAGTTTAATTGCAAAAGATAATATTCTGTTACTGGTATGTGCAACTTAAAAGGGCACTACTGTCTTTGGAGGTAACGAGATATTTATTAGACTTTTAAATTAATGCATTATGCATTAAGTAACCTATTCACAAACTCCATTTTAGTTTGAATAAATTGGCTTCTAATTTGGCAAGACCAAATCTAGAACTAGTATCTTTTCCTTTTATTTCTTTACCTTTTTTTTTTTCTTTTTCTTCTACGGTACGTAGCTTTAGGATGTTAGATAAGAGCCTTCTGAAAGTGAAAAGAGTAAATATGCACTAAATAAGGAACAGCTTGCTCTGGAGTCTGAATTCTCTAGCCTAATGTCGATCCACTGAGTTGCCCCATTTCTCTCTGCTCAGCTGGACCACGGGTTTACCATCAAGAGATCAGGGTCTTTGGACTACTACCAACAACCAGGAATGTATTGGATAAGGTATGAGATGGTGCAGCTCCAACAGTCAGTGTTTCCATGGCAACGTGCTGGCAGTCTCCATTAACCAGTTCCTTCAGTGGATAAACATGCTTTTTGATTTGTTATCCGGTCCATATGCTGCTTTATCAGTTTCGTTTTAATCTTGATTGAGATGCCACACCCCCTCATTCCCTTTCTTCACCCATCCCTCACACCCACATTGCCAGCTTTCTCTTCATCGCACATGCTCAGTATCAATCTCCCCTATAGTTAAAAGGACAGTGTATATAGAAAATCTACAGATATGCTGAAGTGTTCACCCTCCCCCTCCCCACTGCTTGTTAAGGCATCTGCTTCCCCTGTGCTCCTGTTTCAAAACACACGGAGCAGCAACAGGCTCTCAGCATATATTTTCCTCTTTTGCGAGACGTGGAGCTATATACTGTCATTTTAAACCCACTAAACACAATCCTTACCTTAGATTGAACAATGCATTTGCATAACGCGGGCATAGAAACTCTCCCAAGTTCACTGAAATACAATGCATTGTATGTGCTGGTAAGCTTGTGTTTCTAACAATGCATTCCTTCTCTTTTTTTTAAAAAACCCTTCTGATACCTATTTATTTTGATTTGATTTTTTTTTTTAAATATTGCATGAGTCTCTTGAATATATTTTTCTTCATTGTGTAACCGTGCCAGGGTTGTCGTTAGCTGGTTTAACCTGTATGATAAAATGGGGCTCTGGGTGGGAGGGGCTGATTCTGGAGTGGGGGCAAGGAGGGTTCCAGGTCTGATAGCCCACAAGAGGCCCACACACCTCCTCAACAAATCCAGAACCCTGGAATTTCCATCAAGTGGTTACTTGCTGTCTTTTTTCCTTATTACTCATGAGACCTACATTTTCATAGTTGGAGAAATTTTTATAAGTTTACTGTGAGATCTGTGTTTTCTTACGCTGCCTTTAAAAACTTGTCTGTGAGGGATTTGTAAAAACCCAGCAAATTAACCACCTTAGCAAAACAGCAGAGATGGTCACTGTGAGTGTTTCCAGTAAAGTAAAACTCCCACCCTGGATCATTTCACCAAGTGCATGGATCGGGCTACAGCACGCTTTCCATAAAACCTTACAGTTCCCTGGGTGCACACTGAGGGCTATGTAGTTTCTGATATGGATGTTCTGGGGAAAGAAAAACAAAACAAACCCAAACCCGAAAATAAGCCTATTTTTCAGGCAAAAAGTAGAAAAGTCATTCCAATTCACGATTTGAACGCTGGCTAGCAAAAAGTGAGAAAGACTCTCATCACTCCAAGTGCTGGTGTGTGCAGCAGTACCTGTATTTCATCTAATTCCAGACCATCACACTTGTGGTGGTGTCTGCAAACCTATCATGACCTGCAAGTGACAGCAGGACCTGCTGGCCTGTCTTGTCACTTGGCATTGTGCTTCGCAGGTTACAGCCCCGACAGCAGCCCAGCATCTGTGCTTCTTGGTTTTGGAGAAGTGGGGAATGGGGCCTGAGTGCCCAGCTTTAGCTGCCTGTGAGTTTGATAGTGTTAGAGGAATTTTTCTGCTGAAGAAGGAAAGATGGCATTTTCTGTCAAGCAGAACTTTGACAAATATTTGCAAATTTAATGCCTGCTCTGTAAAATGGTGTGGGAGATCACATCATCCTGGAGTTTAGTTGCTATCCATGGTCAGTTTACATTCCTTCTCTGATTTACTACTTTTAAATTAAAAAAAAAAGAAAAAAAAAGGAAAAAAGTATTTCCATTAGCTATACACAATGTTCTGATCTTTTAAAACCCCTGCTTCACGGAGAGCAGATCACCAGAAACAGAAGCCTGTGAGAAAAGTGAACATCTCAGATTGGCCTTGACTCAGTTTAACTGCATAGCCCAGGTTTTGAAACAAACCATATGCCTTTTGAAGAGGTAGGGGGGAAGGCTCTAACTCGTCTAACTCGGCAACTTGGTAAATAAATAAAGCTATATAAAAAACAGGTCATTTGACTAAAGCAGTAGTAATGGCTGCCATCAGCATACAAAATGACACATCCCTGAATAATGGGCTGGAGCAGATGGGTGATAATCTCTCTTATTCATACATAAACTGCTCTGTTTTCCAGCTGGGGGCAGTAACAACAATGTTGGTAATTAGGGTTTTCTAAACTGTGCACCTAGTGTGGAAAGGCAAATTGGGAGAGCAGGGCTCCTAGGAGTGGATGCTTAATTAGGAAATCCACTTCAAGGGGGTACTGATGACCAAGCACTGCCGTGTGTTTGGGCCTCTCTCATCTCCCAGAAGTATGCAGCTGTTGTGGTGACCAACATTTTAGTGTAAATAAAACATTTCGATGTAGCAAGTGTTTAGTTTTTAGTGGCGCAGATGCAAAGCATATGAAAAGGTTCATCAATTCATGTCTATAAAACAAATAATTAATCTCAGGCTCATGAAAATTAATCTGAATTCACAAGTACAGCAAAAAATGAAACCATGTCCCAAGGAAAATTTAATGCTCCCTTTTTGTTAAACTACTTGTTTCTTCTGCACTCCTCTTTTTGTTTTCATCTGCAGTTTCTAGAAGCCTTCTTTTTAAATGGCACTATTTCCTCTTTTAATAGCCAGAAAACCTTGTCCTTTCTCTGCCTAAAAGACTTCTGTTTCCAAAGAACTTCAAAATCCTATTTTTTCTGAGCATATTCTGCATCCTCTGTTATTCCCTTTCAGTGGGATAATTCATGCAGAATTGACATTATTTTTCAGGTACAGCTGTAGTTGTAGCTGCCATAAGCTATAATACCTAGAAAATCTTTCACAGTTCCTTGAATATGAGGATCAGGGAAAACACAGGGACCAAATCAGTAAAATAATTTGGACCCGAGACTAATACGTGTTTTAAAACCAACCCATCAAATGTTGTTGGAACATCAGCCCGGCAATCAGAGGTGCAGTAAAGACCAAAGCAGCATCATTAGGGGATAAGTCTTGGAGGTCCCAGTTAAAACCCTGAAGATTGAGCTGATTCAGAATATCAAAGAAGCACCAGAGCAATTGCATCTAATATAAAATATTAGTAGAAAATATCAGTATGTGTAGTATTAAATCATTATATTAGTATAAAATATTGGGGTATGTTAGTTTCTATATATCCAAGACCCTCTAGGAAAGCTAAATGGGCAAAATAAAATCCAGGAAGTGTATGGGAAAGTCATTAATGATCTATGTATATAATGACAGTAGAAAGGAGATGAGTTACATTGGATGCTAAACAAAATCATCAATCCAGTCAATAGTGAATTCATAAAACACTGGATTTTTGAAATACACTTCTCACTGTCACAGTTAAAAATGTGTTTGAATAGCTCATCTGAAAACCCATAGTTCCGTCCTCTATGTTTGGTTCCTAGTTCACATTATTTTGCATCTGTCGAGTTACTTACACCTGTCCCAAGTGGATACAATACACTTGAAAGTCAAAAGTTACAGCCAGACATCTTGATGATGGGACAAGAAAGTTGGGAAACAGGCATGTTATCTGTAAAGTGCCATTTTTAATAACATAAAACCTTCTGTAAACTGAATATTGGTAAATACAGGCAGATATCTAAAATAATTTAAAATCTCTTCTCCCTATCTTTGAGTGAAAAAACCACAACTGATTTACAAACTATAAATAAAATCCAGTCATGCAAACAACTTGGCACTAACTCTCTTCCATGTGTAATTGAAACCAGCTGAGGAATTGTGTCTCTAAAAAGCGGGGATGTCAGAGAGTAAACACAAACTTAAATACAGCAGTATGAATTCCACAGTTATGTATATAGAATACTTGTCTTTATGTTCACTCAGCAATATAGTACAAAGCATATCTCAAGTTGATTTGGTTTTCTTTCTTTTTTACTTTCATTTTAGCTAAATTCCATGCCGGAAGTTACATGGTGTGCTAAAGCATTGGCCTTTTGTATTTGGAGGTCTGGGTTCAAATCCACTCGATTAATTTGTCCCCTCGATGTGGTCATTTGCATGTCTCCAAATCACCGTGTAACTTGACTTAGTTATACTTTGTGCCTGAGGGACTAAAAACACCGTGAGTGTCTCGCTCCTGGACTGAGGTGCATTGCTAAGTCTGAAGTACTCTCAAAAAAGTGTCTTGATTCATGAATCAATCACACATACATATATATATATAAAAATATATATACTGTATATATATAAATATATATATATATAAACTGAGAAACCCATGGAAAAGGAATAAAAAAAGAGATGAGACTGAAGGGCTGCCTGGTTTGTGCCATGAGCAATGTTTAATGGTCATTTTTACAGCAAGGAAACCTATCAATGTATAAAGGTCACTAGCCAGAAGTTTAAGGAAATAAGATAAACTTATCTAGGTGTGGACATTTAAATCTGTGCATAAAACTGTGGATATAAAAGAATGAAGGAAGAAAAATACCACTGTTTCAATACGTATATTTATCTAATTCCACAAGCTAAACAAAGCTTCATGAAAATTGCTAACAAATTGCAAGGATGCTCCTGCAGAATAAAAGCGAGCTAAGGGAAGGGTTTCTTGGATTAATGCGTGAACAGCTGCATCCCCAGTTTAGTCTCCTGGCTGGTATGAATAATGTATGGACTAAGAGGCAAAATACACATGAATGTTCTTTTATTAATGAAACTAATATATATTTATATTTTGTGGCCAGCAGTAAATTGAGACAAGTGAAAAGAATAACAGTCACTACTCACTTTCATAAAATGCAGTTACTTTAATCCAGTAATTACTGACCTGACAGAAAATATCAGCCCACAGCTAAAATAAGGTGCTTCCCATTGCAAATCCAACACATATATCAAAGCAGTGGTAGTTTTTGAAAATCTGTTCATAAACACATCGTGCAGTGTTTTCCAAGATAAAAAATGAATTTGCATGGCTCAGGAGTCCTGTAACTTCAAGTAGCAGAAATCAGGATGAAGTCAGTCCTTAAGGAAAAATCCTGCAAAAATGCTATCTGCCCCTTAGTGTGTCGATGACAGAAACAGTTTTAAAATAATGCTGTGTTACTACAAACTAAATGCATTTCCAAAAATGTCTTGGTAACAATTTGGTACTGGGTGTCAGGATTACTAAACGTTGATGCAAAATACATTAGTGCTTAATGAAGTACTTCAGATCCATCAGCACCAAACTATTAGAGGCAATCCACTTATCTGCTGTTGGATAAGAAGTTCTACATTTTCTCATATGGATTGCAGGAGGACAGCTGCATACCTTAAATAAGAATGTTATCTTTACATTTTAGTTGCCATTACTCTAATATACTCAGTCTCTACCCTAGAGCTGGGAAAAAGAAAATGTCAAAATGTGGTAATGAAAATCTGGGGTTTGCAAACCTGTGAAGCATAAGTGCACTTCAGATCCTCTTATTATTTATTGAAAGAGGAGCTTGAAGTAGAAATACCCTGGAAATCCATAATGGACTGGTTCATGCACCAGCAAACCACTCATGAATAGCAGGTGAAATAATACATGTTAAACCAAGGCAATGTGTATAAGAGGCCTTTGTAACAAAACCATCAATAATAATGAAAAAGCTGATTTTTAGAATATGTCCACATGCACAAGAAAGTACAGTAGGTGAAAATTACACTTACAAAACACATGCAAGTCAATACTCAAATATATCTATCAAACCATCTTCTCTGCATTCCAAAGGATGGAGCAATCATATTTTCAAATTCTTTCAAGGTAAAAAGTAACTGCAACATCATTAAATGAGAAATAGTACTTTTATAGAATGCAGAGCCACAATACCATCAGCAGTGTATTACATACAGACTGGAAGTGTCAAATGTCATTGGAACATTGGGCAAAATAAGCCTGTTCTTGCAAGTTCTATAGGGCCTGAGCACTCTGTTTGTGGCCAGAAATTCCCCATTTTGTAGTTCTGCCATGGTAAACACTAAACATTAGAATATGACCTGCGATTTTTTGCTTTCACTAGACAAGTACTGACTTCTTTGACTCTCTGTGACTTTGTACCTTTTGATTCAATAAGCTCTTTGGGTGAGAAAGGCTCTGGATGTCTCTCAGCCCAGGAGAGGAACCATGATAATGCCCTGGAGTCTAGAAGTATGTCTTTACAGAGACTTATTAGATCAAATCCACGGCAAACACTGCATAAAAATGTGAAGAAAAACACAGTCACAAAATATCTCAGGAAGTTTCTGAAGGGTTAGGAAGACACAAATATTTGGTCCTACAAACTAGAGCAGCATAAGGTGCCAGATTAGGTGAGACTGTCAGGGGGTTTTTGCTTTACATTTTTTATTCTTGAGGCAGGGAGTGCTTTTATGTATATTTAAACAAATAGATTTAAAGAAAATCTCTAAAGCTTTTCCAACAATCATAGAAAGATAGTATCTTGGGGTTTATTTTTAAAGACATCTTTAAAGAGATGTCTGATACCTAGTTATCTTTGTTCTTTATAAAAAGCAATATCCTAGGCAAATTTTCAAAATCATTTTCTTATACATTCTCTTATGTGTAAGTTATCTAAATACCTTCAGATTTTACATATACATTTGTTATTCTCACGTAGCAGGTTTTAAAAATAAATTCTGAACTTAATACAAGTATTTTTATTTATTCAACCAGAAATGTTTAAATTTCTCAGGGGAGAATATCTATTACCACAAGATGATGTGATGTGGTTTAAACTTTAAATAAATGCTTATTTCCTGTAAGCATAAAAAAAATCCTTTAAATGGAAATCTGTATTTTATAGAGTGGTAATATATGCCATTCTTTTCAATTTTCACACAGAATTACATACTGTAAGCAGTATATCACTCTATGTAAAAGATCTAGGTATTCTTCTGTTTTGCATTAAAAATAATCAAAAACTGAATTGGTTCAAGGCTAGGAAACATAGAAGGCATTGAAAATACTAATTAGAGCTCTTAACCAAAAGGTAGCAGTAAACAACAAAATTTTCAGCAGAGGAAAAGTGTTGGGTTTTGTAGCAAATGTTACTTAAAATATAGGGATAAACCTATCAAAGTGGACCATTTTACCCTTTTAAAGTACTGCTATATAAGTTTTAGACACAAAAAAAATAGTTCAGCAATATAGCTTAACTAAATCCATTTTCTATAGTAGTTCTGTACTCCTGCCCATCTTTCTGTCTCTGTTACATCATTATTGAATGCTGGTTGCACTATTTGAAAGCATGGGTTGCTATAATGCTATTCTGCACCAGTATGATGGATTTAGTTCTCATTTTATTCTCAAAAAATGTTGGCTATAAATACATCTCTGTTCTCCTATGAGGCTCACACTGTAACTGGTAAATTTTCTAGAGAAATCAGTCATGCATATCTTAAGAGAACACAATAAATCCTTTGAAGCAGAATAACCTTTTGGCTGCATTCCTTTAAATAGCCCTTTTTGTTATAGGGACAAATTTTGCAAGCCTTATGAGTGAAACTCATTTAGTTTTCAAAATTATCTTTGCTTCCAGTGCCATGATCAGATACTTGGTTGCATTTTCTATGTCATCTTACTGGTCACCTGCCTTTTCCCATTTTGCTTTTTCCAAAGCAGTCATGGGTTGTGATTTAAGGGTGCAGCCCTGCTTTAGAAGCAGCTAACCATGTGTCAAAGTGCTCTTGCTGAATCAAGGCCATCCTGTTGAACTTATAATTTTACAGTGACTTCAGGGACTGCAGTCTAATATGCCATAATTAAGACAGCAGAACCCAGTCCCATGCTTGAAACTGATAGTCAGACTAGGGCTACCCTTACATGGGTTGAAGTTTCACCTTGTAAATGTGTCAGGAAAAGAAGAAAGAATGTGGCTAGAGTTTACAGCCATCTTCCTAAGAATTGCATTCTCAATAATGGCAGAATGATCAAAAAATAATGCCCATCAAGTAAATATTGTTCTTTCCCATTCCGAGATACCTTAGCTAGACATAGATAAAATTAGCAGAGTATTGAATTCAGCAGACCTTGGTTAACAGGAAGAGACAGTGTGGTCAGGATAAACAGGTCTTTCCGTCAGAGCTCTTCAGCGTTCTCCCTAAGAACATCCATTGAGTGGCATGATGTGTCAAGGAGCTGGGCTAGCTCCCTTCAGTGTTTGTTTTTCTCTCTTGTCTGACAACTTCATCACAATCCATCTTTGTTAGCTGATTGCACTGACTTGAACATGGGTGAGTGTGTATCAGCCTTCATTAGGTCAAATCAAAGACAAGTGTACATCTCTGCCTTGCCTGTAGAAACAGATTTATGCTTTGAGAAGGGTGGGGGGAAGGTCACTTGGAATTTGGCTTGAAATTTGAATCTGTTAAAGGATGAAATTAATAACATCCAGAAATAGAACATATGGCATCCATATATATGGCACTGTATCTGCTTGATGATGTCACGCTACCTCTTAAGGTTTGGGAAATGCACTTTTTAAAGCGTTTAGCTATGTTGTGGGCTCAACCTTTCAGACCTGACTGAGACAGAGCAGGCTTAATTTGGTCTGAACATTTATTATCCCTGGTATTTGCAGGCCACATAAAACCTCATGGTTTTCATTACCTTTGCATTTCACACACAGCCTAATTTCATTTATTCTTATTTTATGCCCCTGCCAGACCACCGCTCTTGATAAGGAGAGGCAGGTTTTCCGACGAAGACGCAACCAGGATGTGAGGGGACGTTACAAGGCTCAGCAAGCTCCACCTGAACTCAACTCCGAATCGGAAGACTATTCACCAAGTTCATCCGAGACTGTTCGCTCACCTAACTCACCCTTTTAATAAAACACTTTTTCTCAAAAGTCTTGGCTTTAACCCTTTGAGACCCTGATACTGCTTCAGGCCTGTGTGGAGTGATTACAGCTGATCTATCCAGCAGTAAAAGCTGGGATGGTGGAACACAAAAGGGTGCTCACAGAATCTTTGTAAGAATAATTTCCTAATTGATTGAAATACTTGTTCTCTGTTTAGATTGCAACTTGCTGCTAATATGATCCTCAAAGGGTTAAGGCTATTTTGCTTTTTTATTTAAAGATAGAAGCAGTGAATGTTTTCATCAGTGGAGCTAGGAACTGCAGTATGTAATTTTAGCATATGTTAACCCTCTGAGTAAATGATCACCTTAAATCTTGACAACCCATATTAGGGTTTTATTCTGGCTTTTTTGCTTTTATACGCACATATCTTTTATAGTATCCTGAAGTTCCTTGCCTGTTTCTGGCCAAAAATATATCAAATGTACTATTGCTTAGGAATTATAAATATAGGCTTAAAAATGAAAATAAAATTAAACAAATGGTATCTTCTAGAGCAGCTCATTCCAAACCTGTATTGTACTTCCTCACGGAGTGACTGTTATTGGAGGATATGATGCAGGGCTAAATGGGAAATTCAGTTTAGGGCATCCTCATGGTTTACAGAAGGTGACATGATGATGGCCACAAAAGGTTGCTTCCATATAGTTTGCTGCTAATGACAATGTCGAGTCTTGGGAAATTGCTTGAGGACACATTCTGTCATGTAATAGTATGTAATGATCTAGTTGAGAAGTTCCTGGTTCCTTTGCATCACATTCAGGAATGCACAGGCATCCTCCTGGCATGACCTGGTTATTCCGCCAGAGCCATTTGAAAAGATTAACACTGATGAGCATTACCCTTTAAATAGCTAGAGCACTTCTAAATTGGGGAAAATACAAGGAATTTAATGTACATGTAGAGCCTAAATTGAATTAGCAAAAGTTTTGTCTTTAGAATGGAGAAACTAAAAATGATTCACCAGTTCTATTTGTGATATTAATAAAATGGGCATTTACACAGAGTATATATATATATACATATATATATGTATATATAGTACTGGTTTGTTAAAACCTCAAGACAGCATTATAGCATTTTATTTGACCATTATCATGAAGTTGGCTTCCACAGAAATAATACACTGTGTAGACTTTTGCTTCAGATGTGATAATTTGAAAAAAAATTATAAAATGGCTCAGAATTTCACTTGAATGAAAGAAGCAACTTTCAAAACCATGTTCTAAAATAAAAAGCATTGTGAAATTTATAGTTTCTCTTTTGGCTTATATAAAATGGAAGTTTTCTCCTCTAAAGTTAGTTTTCTCATAGTGTTTTTTAAAAGTCACGTGTGGATTCCTCTCTCTCTCCGTCTTTTTCCTCTCTCCCTCTCTCTTTTCCTTCCTTCCTTCCTTCCTTCCTTCCTTCCTTCCTTCCTTCCTTCCTTCCTTCCTTCCTTCCTTCCTTCCTTCCTTCCTTCCTTCCTTCCTTCCTTTCCTTCCTTCCTTCCTTCCTTCCTTCCTTCCTTCCTTCCTTCCTTCCTTCCTTCCTTCCTTCCTTCCTTCCTTCCTTCCTTCCTTCCTTTTTCTTTCACATCACATAGCTATAAGTATGAATATATATCTGCCCAAATGAATATCTGCCCAAAATGACATGCAGATTTTCTCATCTCTCTGGGAAGTACAAATAAATTTGTCAGGAGCAGGGCATGTTGCCCACAGTTTCATTCCCATTCTGTGTTTGTTCATGGAACTGTCCATATGAGCAGTTGTGGCAGCCAATGTGTACCTGCAGCTGGTTGGGGCTGGTGTAAAGCTCTCTTGCACTTCTAGCTGGAAGAATCAGGTGAATTGTATTTCAAGAAACATTGGATTTCTTCTGTTTCTCCATCCTACGAAGTGCATCTTTCATTGCCTCAGACACGAAAATTCGTATATTGAAAGCTCTGAAGATTTTAAACACAGGAATTTAATCTTGTGAATCTTCACACAAGTGGTACATGTATTTCATATAGAGTTTTTTTTAATCGACGTGGTATTAATAATCTAGAAGTGAGATATTTAGTAGAAACTAGTTCTCCAGACTTCCTGGGTAATACAGAGAGATGAACATTCCAGGTTTGATTCATCTCGCCTGTCATGGGCACACATTTTAGACAGGACTCATGTTTTGATTAACCTGTTGGTCTCGCTTCATCGCCTGTAGAAGGAGCTGCTGGTGGAAGCTTACACTAGACACCAACTTCAGATTATGAGTTTATAGAAAGTCATCTAAGCCATCAGGAGACTGATCTCTGAATGTATGTCTGTGGGCAGAAGGCCTGTGCATGGCCTCAGTTACTCTGTCTGCAACCTGAGTGACAACATCTTAATGCAAGCAAAGCAAATAAGTGTCTTGTTGGAGAGTTCCGGTGGGGCAGGAGGTGAAGGGACAAAGGAACTGGCATGCAAAAGTTATCAGATTTTAGGTTTTGGGAAAGGCTCATTTCCATGTTAGATCTTTGACTATGACATCCAACCCTAGACTTTTCGTGAAGAGAAAATGCTCAGTAGATAGGGCACAACCAGTGCCACTGTGGTACTAATGGCTGTACTTTCATAACATTTGGATGGAACAAGGATGATTTTTCCATAGGATCAAATTCTGAGTCAAGATAAAGCCTTCCTTTCCACTTACCTACCCTAATTTACAGTAGGTCAGAGGATGGCACACATTTGACCAGCACCGACCTTCCCACATTATATCACAGCCTTCCCTTTAGAAGAGATACAGCTCAGCCATGTAAATGCAAGACATACATGTGGTAATAAAAAAGTGTCCATTAATACCACATGCTCCTTGACTGCTGTGAAAATTTGGCAGTCTTAAAGCAAAAGCCCATATTCATTCTTCTTAATTAGAGAGGGAAGTCAGGAGAAAGAAAAAAAATGTTTCACCTTATGCATTAGAAATATTATTCAAAAACCCATCTGGGATTTTCCTATCACCTTTTCTTTGCTTTGGAATACAGGGTTATCATTAAAATAAGATGTTTGGCTCCTTCATCTTACACCATCTTGTATTACTTAAAATGTATGTAAAAATAATCCTAGATCCTGAAAATCCTACTCATCTCCAACATCTTGTGTTTCTGATCTTTAGTTCATGTTTTATGAAGATAACTATAAAAATATTTCTTTAAGCTATTTTTAGGTTTGTGAGAAACTGGTTTTCAAATTGCTGATATTCTATTTTAGGTTTCAAGGAAAGGTATCCGAATATTTGAACTGTTTCAAAAGAGTTTCCAATGATTGTTTTAAATATATCCACATACCCATAGATATATATTTTAATATATCCATGTATATATATTTATGGTTTCATGAAGTTATAATGGTTTAGGCTTGTTTGGCAATGACTGCCATTTCTTTAAATCTAACCTCTGAATTCTTGGGGTAAGTGAAGACAGGATTTGTGGCCCTACAAATATTTGAAACACCAATGAAAAAAAGAAGTCAAGCATAACAGACTATTTCTAATGTGATAATCTGGGAGAGCACATAGTACACCGTGGTCATTTTACTCTAATACAGACCAGTCCTTCTGACTTCTTTCTTCATTTCCCTTTTGAATCACTGCCTTGTATTGCTGCTAAATGTGACAACAATTGTTTTAGTTAGCAGAGACGGATGGCAGTTGTGGTAGGCACCATCTATCACCAAGGAGAGGGGATGGGCACTTCCGAAGGGTGATTCAGGTCATCTAATGTTTGGTCTCTGGAGATGCCTGACAGCCTGATCTTAGTATTAGCAGGAAAGCAGAACAGGGTCGCTTCCAGCTTAATTCCTCTCAGTGAAATATAAGCGGGGATACCGCGGACTCTAACCTAAGTGCAATATTCTGCTGATCTTACATGCAGTAAGCAAACGTTGATGTGAAAATGTAGTACTGACAGCACAGGATTAGCTAAAAGGTAGTGAGCTGGGAGTTATCTCATCTAGATCTATCTGTCTAAGAGTTAAGCATCTAATAAAGGGCAATAATCTAAGCTTCCCATATAGGTGCTAGAGACTGGCTTCTCTAAAGGATAGTTAAAATTCTAGGATGGATTAATCGTTCATGAGATGAGGTGCCTAGCCCAAATATATTTACAACATGATTTATTAAGTCATGACATATAAATAAGTATTTCTGTAAGTTACAATTTTCATAGCATTAATGTACAAAAAATCCAGAATACTATGGGTCTACTCAGAGGGTTAACAGAAAAGCACTAGGCATGCTGATTACATTGGTGTATCCAAACTGCTTTGCTTTTTAGCCAGTGTTTGCTGATTTTTCCCGAAAATTCTTGAAAAATTTCAAGTTTGAAATAATTTAAGTGTTGTTGTTTAAGGAATTTCTATAACCAAATTAATCTTATTTTTAGCTCAACTTATCACAGGAATAATATGTATCATTGATGCAGTGTAAGTCTGTAGTTACCAATTTTATTAATTCCACAAGTGATTCCAGAAATCTCTCTTTTTTAAGTACTTACTATAGAGCTTATAATGGTGGCATAGGTGACTGAGACTGTCTTCTTTCTTATTGGTAAACAAACAATATTGTAATTTCAAGAAAGTCCTAAGAATCAGCTTTTCAGTTTGGTAGTGTACTAGTTAGGGGAAAGCTATCTCATTACATGCATTGTGTAAATCATCTTTGTAGATGAAGATTGTTCATATTAATGAACACATTCTTTTTCCTTGACATTGTAGCAGAAACTGTTTACTTGTTAATGAACAACCAATACATTAATTTGCTTCAGACTGTTAGAGGGGAAAGTGAGATTCCAGTCATTGAAAATGTTATTGCTTTACAGTAGCCCTCATCTAATTTAAATGTGGTGCATACTACAATAAGCAAAGCCAAACCTGTGAATAAACTCCTGAAAAAGCCTGGTGGGTCTTTATTCAGTTGGGAGCTCGTATACAGTAGCATGTGACAGCAGGAAGGCTTTCAAGAATTGTTGAAATGAAAGCGATATATCCACAAATAAGAGCTAAATTGCAATCCTTTCCCTATGGGGCATATATGTTTGAAAAGAAAAAATAAAGAAAAGAAAAGAAAAATTGGCTCAGAGGTTTGCAGTGGTACTATATTACCACAGGGCAAGTACATTAAATCATTGTTATTTGCTAGCCTGGGGTATATGTTAGAAAATGGCATCTTTTTTATTTAGTTTAGATTGTGGGCAGGGAGAGCTTTCCTGATATTATTGCAGTGCCTGCTAGTGCTGCCATGGTTAAGGCTGTGTTAGTATTTCCATTATAAACTCTTAGTCTCAAAGGTTTTTAATTTGATTGTAAAAATGTGCTTCAGGCAGAAACTTGGCATACAATTTTTCAGCTCAGAGCGATTCTTTTCCTAAAATATGAGAGAAATCAGCTTGACCTCCTCAACATTTATTTTCGAAGTGTACACAAACATTCATAGACACAAAGGCGGTTTTTATGCAGCTCATTTCAGATGTGTCATGTTTTCAAGTATATCTCACAGGTCTTAACTACAAAGGTGACAGCTCCGAACTTTTGGGCATTTTGAAAACCAGGAAGAAAACTCAGTGATCAAGAGCAAAAATGTTCCACATGTGGGAGAGTTTTATTTTGACGTGACAACATTTAAAGTTTGCACAGTAACGGGTATATATATGCCCTGCTGACTGCTCATGTAATTCCTAAACCCATTAGTTTAAGTCATTCCACGTAGAAAATGCTAAATGCAAATATGCTGAATTTCCCTGTAAGACTGGGAAAAGAGGCAGTTTTGTCTTGTGTTTTATAGTAGCACCATGGACAAAGCTGACAATACACCAGCAAAAGGGGTCCACAAAGAGAAGAATTGAAAGGACATGTTTTCTCTTAAGGGGAAAAATATTGTCTGAATAAGACAGAGTTGAAAGCTTGCACTGAATAAGATAGATTTTAAAAGCAATTTGAAAAGCATAAGTATGGGACCATTTGAAAACTATAAAAGTGCAAGGGAGCCATGCAGTGTAGTGAATCCATGCACGGAAACAATCACCTACTAATCTGGAGCAAATTTACAGCTACAAACAGGCATAATTAATACACAAATCAAACACACCCAGCGGCAGATGGAATTGAAATCCTAGTCCTTTTAGCAAACATAATGCAGACCTTTTCCTCATATATTCACTAAATGAGACCGTGTGTAGCTGTTTGAAGTAGTGTTGCATACAGGCTAGTGGGGAAATTAGGTGTTTAAAAAATGGCTGCAAATTAATTGTTTTTAATAGCAATTCTACCTCACTGGGTCCTTTTGGGAAATGACAGCTTTTTAAAAGTGATGTCTATGCCTTTTATACTTGTGTGCATATATACTTGGATAGCCTATGCCAAATGGCTTCAGTAGGAATTGAGTTGCTATACTGAGTCTTCATGTTGCCTGCAGTTTTCTGCAACAGGGGCCAGAGGAAGGGACAAAAATATCCATGAAATAAAGAATTTGTGGATTGATCCATCCTTTAATGGAGATGTCTTCCTAATCTTTCTCTTAGTGATCGACTTGAGTGAAAAACCACAGTGCTCAGTCATGTCCAGAAGTATTCTTCCTACCTAAGTGGGTGGGAAGGGGACTCTGGACAGAGCTGTGCCATTTTCTTGGCACCCACCTACAGTGCTGCACATTTTGTCAAGCCATGTGTAAATATCAGGTTGGGAAAATCACTGTTTGCACCAAATAATAGAGCCAGAGAAAGCATGTGATTAGCCATGACAAAGGTAGACTGAGATTTGGAAGATGGTTTCTGACCAACTGATCAGACTGATTTTTGAGAGTTTCTCCAATAGAACCACTGGCACCAAGAAACTCCAATTGATTTTTTAGGTGCAACTTGACTGTTTATGAAAAACTTCCTTCTTGAGGTGTTTTTGATATGTCCTCATATACGTTTCCTGATGTAGAAAGGCTCTGGACTCAGGAAGCCAGAAGACAGCATTATTTCTATGTGTCTAACAGATTTTAATGCTAGTGATGAGTTACTCATACACATATAATTTTAGGTGTCTGGAAAAAGAAAAAAAAAGGCAGTGATGAAAAAGAAGCTTAGCTTACTTGTCTAGAGTTACTCTCAGGAAGAGCTGACATTACCACTACAGCTGTTACTGCTCCTGCTATTACTTCTACCACCACCACCATCGCCACCACCATTGCCCTTCAGACCTAATGACTTTATTTAACCTGTGCATCTCCATCAGATGTCTGGAATGCTTCAAACCTGCTAGTAAGACCAGAAGGGTCTTATATGAATAACAGCATCTATAAAATTATTTTCTTTTCAAACAGAATGCCCACAGCTATTGAAGCTGGGGTCCATCATATGGTGAGAGTTTGAGTATTGGAAAGAGAGGTATTGGTAAATTGAAAGAGAGGATTAATTGTAAAGTGTAAATACAATGTCCAAGGGAATTCCTGGTGCTGTATCTTGCATAGGAGAGTGATATTTTTTCCTTCAGCAAATTCAAGCACATGGGAAAATGCAAATAAGCCCTTGAGAGATGAACTTTTGATAATTTGGTGTTTATTGTTAATCTTAACAAGGTGTAGTTTTTGTGACATTGCTTCACGGTAATAGGGAGCTAAACTTAAGGTGGGTAGCATAAGATCTTGGCAACTTTTGCTGTTGACAGTTGAGGGGTGGGAGGAGTCAAATTGACTGACTTATGCTAAAACAAGTAGTTCAGAAGAGGCATTTCCAGAGAGAGTTGATGTGGCCAAAAAAAAAAAAGGAGGAAGAGGACTCTTGAGTATTTCCCAAAGGCCAGTTTATCACTTGCCATTTTGCTGATCTTTGGTGTCTTATCTGAGGGGGAAAAATTGCTCAAGCTGGTCCAAGGTTAAGAAAATATCCATTATAACTTTTTTTTTTTATTAAGGAATTAATAATTAGATTTAATATTCTGCCTGAAAGGAAATTGTTAAAGGATTACTGGAGTGTAAATTAAATAGCACTTTTCTCATGCCTGCTAAAAAGCCATCTAAGGAAGTGGTGGCCTTCAAACAAGTTTCTAAATTATTTAAATTTAGAAAAATTTTAGATTTTTTTTAATGTAAGAAACTCAAAAATTGCTATGTGTTTGATTGGCATAAAGGAATCTTTGATTTTCAAGGTAGCGATATATGCTACATATTCCTGCAAAAATAAGAAGGGAAGCCAATTTTTTCAAAATGTGAGTGAACAGAAATTACCTCTGATATTATCACCTTAACTTTTGAGCTAGGTTTTTAAGTTGCTGCTTACTCTTAGGTAAAATATTTGCTCTAATTAGGGAATAAAAGGTAGAAAAGGAAAAACCGCTTAACTCTAGACTCAACTTCTAATGAGTTCATGTTTCGTGAGCAGAGAATCATTACAATATATTTCAATTCAGTCATCACAAGCAAACCTTCAAGGAGTTAGATCCAGCTGCATTCCTGAGAAGCTGTGTGTAAGCTTTAAAAATTAATCATGCAGCCATATCCTAGCTTTCCCACATAAACCTCTGTACCAAAGTGAGTCTTGGTGAACATGATTATCAAAAAAAGGAAGTAAACATTCAGAAATTTGTCACTTCATGTGTTAATATTCCAGCACAGGAGGTGAGTTTGGATAGAGGTATGGAAATCAAATATAGGTGTGGACTGACAGGCTCTGTATCTAGTACCCTTCAATGCTATACATACCAACTCTCATGAGAAATGTGAATGCTCTTTTACAGTGTAATCCTGCTAAATCCCACTAATGATCAGCAGTTTCGTTGTAAATGGATGTATTTTGGGAATTAGCAGGTGAATTAAGAAATACAATAAAGGACCAGAAGATAATGCATTGCATAGTGTACTCTTTCATTTGTTCTGAAAATTGATTAAGTTTTAATTTCATACTTCTTATATTATCAGCAAGTGTGCCGGAGTATAAAAACTACAAGTAATATGAGATCCCACCAGGACTCTCTGATTATTTTTGATGAAAGGTAGGAAAAGTGCTATTTTATCTATGCTGATAAAAGCATGTATTTAAACCTACTTTCATTTATAAGGTAATAGTTGCTATTTAACCACTGGTTCATGGATTAATTCTTGATGCAGGAGATAGCTGCAGAACTAAAGAGTCTGTAATCTGTCTGTCTGTCTGTCTAGAATATTAATTTATTTTTTTTCACAGGGATTATTAATTGACAACAGGGTTATAGGCATGTGGTACTTTCCCTTTTGGACTTTGTCATCCCAAAGAGTTTGTCCTCCATCTTACTGGCAGCACAAGATTTTGGCATGGTGAAATGAAGGCTAGTGATTTGTGAACAGCATAATCCTTCATGAACATCACTGTCAACCTTTTTCTCCTCTGCTCTCTTCCACACACCTCCAGCCTCTTCAGGCCACTTGTTTCTTTCTCCTTTCCTACACTCCACTTCTCTTGTGTGGTGCAAATATTGTACATCTGTGTGTAAAACAGAGCAGGGAAACTGCTCCAGAGGAATAAAAAAAGCTTTGCCCTGCATTAATTACCTGGTTCTGTTCATTGTTCCCATGCACCAGCATGCAAGGAAATGGGGTATGAAACAACTGACTGCTGCAGTGGGAAGATGGGACTCATTTTATCATCAGTGGCAGCTTAAATAGTAAATGACATTAAGGGCTAAGGTCTGAAAAGTGTGTGTTGTGTCTTTTGGGATTAAGTTCTACGCTGTTCTTTATATTTGGACTTTCAAAGAATTTTTATTTTGAATAAACTGAAAGAGTGGGGTGCTGTAAAAAAATATTCAAATTGCAAAAGAAGAAAGACTTGGAGGAAGCTGGAGCACAATCATACATATGTTTAAACATTACATACACTCAGTGAAAACAGGAATACTTGGAGAGGAGCCATCACGTGTTATCTTCAAATTACCATTATGTTTTAGCTGTTTCCAATGCTTCCTAAAGGACAATAATGGAACAAATGCACAGACTCTATCTTTCAGTCACTTGTCCCCAGGAGACACATGGCATACAGCTTTATTATTTGTTGCCACTTGAACTTCAAGATAGGAAAAGGCAGTTGCTGGAAACCTTAAGCCTAAATGCTGCCCTGGTTGTAGCTTCTTGCTCTGCCCCAAAGCTGCACTTGCTGGGCCATGTTTTCCACTTGTGGTGTAGGTAGAAAGCTAAACACTGGCCTGCTGTGTGCCAGCATTTGCACTGCTGGTCTCTGCCAGAAAAAGGCAGCAGTCATGAGGCTCCTCTGCCATGCAAAGTCAGCAGAAGCTTCTGCTGATGCCTGAAATACCATTTACCATTTGCTAAATGAAGGCTAGTGAAATCCTCTTTTTGAAAGACACTTGAATCCAAGATAAACTTAGAAGACATACTTCTGTAAAGGGACTAAAGAGTGCAGCTATGGGTGCTGGTTTGCTGCCTCTGTCCTGGCTGTGAGCAGCTGACAGGAGTAAATGGGGCAGCAGACGTTAGGAAGCAAATGGAAATCCTGTGGGCAGCTTGCAAGTCAGCAGTACATAGTCATAACCAAGTCTTCTCTAGAAAGCAGTTGGATTTGGGCTTTTGCTTTCATTTTTCTAAACAGGAAACATGTTCAAAACTCCAACTTGCCTCCTGTTACTTGTTTCCGTTATGTTCGGGGAAATGGGACTTTGGAAATGGGGGGTGGGGGGGAAAGATTAGTAGCATTACATCAAAGAACTATCCAAGTCTTATCATGATTCTCCTGTTTAGGTGACAGGTAGATAAGGAAGATGAGCTCCAGATTATGTCCAGCTGCTCTTTCTGAACTGCAGACAGATTGCACTCCAGGCAGAGAAATCATCTGAATGGAAATCAGTAATTCATTCTTTATTTCCCTTCATGTAACATGGAGTTTGGTATTGTTATTTCATGTGCAATTACAATGTATACATACCATAATGTTTCAGGATACTGCCCAGATTGTAGGGCTCTAGGTAGGAGAAAAAAAATACACAGGTAACAAATTAATAAATAACATTACAATTGCAAAGTTAAACTTCTATCACTGGGATGGTTGTCTGTTATCAGAGGTTGCATATTTTTGATCAAAAGCATGAATTTGCATGTATTTGTTTCAGCAGATACTAAAGTTTGAAATATAGCAAGTTTAATTTTGCCACATAGTAAAAAAAGACTTGTCTGGTCCAAGTCTTCTCAAATTATCTGCATTGAGGGAAATTAATTTATTATTTTCTGATACCTGAAAAGATAAATTCACTGACCCTGAAAATATATCTTTTTATTCTTAGCCACATCTATAGTCCTTCTTTCTTAATAGCTGAAAGTCATAATTAATATGCCACTGGGGAGTTTTCATTATTTCTTCAGAATTACCTCTTCATTTACTACATTAGCCTGATTAAGTAATGAATTTGTCAGTTCCAGGTTTTCCTTGAGAATAAGAAATATCTCATTTTTGACCAGGCAATGCTAAACTAAGCTGCAACTGCAACTGAATAAGATATTTTGGCCTCTATCACTTTTGCTAAAAATTATTTCAAACACTTTTCTTAATGCACACCTAAATATTGAGGGGTGCTGAGCCCCACAGGTCCTCTCTACCTGCAGACCTGGCAGCCACTGAGCTGCAAGCTAAGCACAGTGGCCTGACAAGCTGTTCCCCCTGCACTGAGACACAATGGAAGGAGAGGAAGTGTGCTAGAGACCTCAATCCTGCTGCTAAAGCACAGCAATTTGGTTGTTTACTGAAGTGATGGGTTGAAGTGGCACTAGAGATGTCCCATCATGTTCCTGCAGTAGTGATCCCTTTCGTTGACTGAAGGAGGAGAAAATCCAGATATTTTTTCCCCAATATAGGTCAAATTTTTTATAAATCAGTGAAAAACACTATCCTTCCCTCACTTGTGTGTGACAGAAAACTTCTGTGGTTTTCTGCATTCATTTTTTGAGAACTGTAGATGGTGTTTTTATTGTTACTAAGAAAACACATATAGTAATTAATTACAGTATTTTCTTCTAATTTGTCTGTAACAAATGAGAAAGTATCATATCTTCCCTTTTCCTCAGTCAGGAGGAATTGGTCTTCATTCCCTGCAGTCTTTTCCATTTAACCCAAAAGGCTCTGTTAAGTTGCTAACTAACCAACGGAGTGTACTAATATGCTCAGTAGCCTAATTTGTGTAAAATATACAGTGGCTGCCATTAAAGTGTCAAGGTTTACTCCTTACTGCAGCTATGCTTGGAAGAAAAACTTGCAGGTTCCTCCTTGGATTCAACCTTGATGGTATCGTAATTGCCATCGGTGGAAATTTTCTGAGGCCTTTGGAAAGGTTTAGTGAGCAGGCTGTGTGCCTGTGTGGGAACACAGACTGGCAAAAAGTGGCTTTCTTTTACCCTGAGGCCACTGATAAAACCTTGAGAGATGAACTCAGTCACTGGAGCTTGAATGAGATGGAGACTGGTGTATGTGTCTTTTTATATATATATGTGTATATATATATATGTATATATATATATATATATATATTCCTGATGCCAAAACCTGTGGATTTTTCTTTTAGGCCACGTGAAGAGGTGTTAGAGATCTGGTTGTGCTCTAACCTCCTGTCTGCCGCTCTGATGTTGTGTTACACTACAGGGTTATACTCAGCTCAGGGGACACTTCACTGCAGTAGAAGCTGTGAAACACTTCAAGTGAGTGAAGAGTTTTAGCAGTAAAACTCTAACAGCCTCTGGAGAGCATATGCAATTCCTGGTGTCCAGAAAATATTCAACTTGCCCTAATTGCAGGAGCAGCATGTGACCTCTCTCTGACACCAGCATCGGATTTGTGGACGATATTATGTCCTTGAGGCAGAGCAGAGATAAAATGCTTTGCAAAGCATTTCCCCAGCTTTTCAAAGAAAAAATGGGGGAATGGGCTGTCGGTTTGGATAGCCAAAGTTTGTGAAATGGACCAGATCTGGTTTCTGTGTTAGTTTTTACCTTGTGTGAGGTGTTCTGTGAGTGGCAGCCAGTTCCTCCAGGAAGCTGGTTTGCTGAGGTGTACAATCTGTAGAAGAAAGGAAACTGCTGAAAACAGCAAGGAACAGACACAACCCCAACTCGAGGACAGCTGAAAGGGAATCTGGAGGAGCAAATGGGCTGTAGTTTGCTACAACCAAAAGTCTGTGGAGTTGGCTGAAGGGGAGGCTGAGAGAAAGGATCTGCCTGAAAGGATACAATTTGCAGGAGAAGATATGTTGATAAATAGTTTTATTTCTGGCATAATCACCCTGAGATTTAAATAAAATGGCTGGCCTATATATGGGCAGTTCAAGGGCTCCTTCTGGTGCCTTCTTCCTGAAAAGAGTATTGATGGGCCTAGCTCAACACTGCACCTGACTTGAAACAGTGAAATTCAGGGAGCCTTTAGCCCTTCTAAAAAGTTAGTTCATTTTTAAGCCCTTGTGCCCTGTCTCCCCTTTGTCACACCAGTGACAAGGTGCTGCTGCCCCGTTCAGGGTGAGAAACAGGAAAGTGTTTCTTTGCTCTCCCATTTCTGAAATAAAAATGGGAATCAGTCAAAGGGAAAGCTTTCAAAGCCTGGTCAGCCCAAGTTCTTTCAGCTACAGCAAAGCACAAGAGGCATGTGGGTGATGCATGTGGGCTACTGCGATAGGAGTATAAATTCAAAGTACTTCTACAGAAACTATTAGAGGAAAAAGGTAATAGAGGGTGTGAAGTGAAACAAACCCATGGGAATTTGGAGTAAAAAAGGCTATACATTTCCATGTAAGAGCACAAAAAGCAGCAAGTTCTCTCACACAGCTGTTTCCCTGGGACACTAGGGCTGTGCACTTACCCCTCCAGTGGGTGTGAATGAGGAAATGGAGATTTAAGCTCATCATAAAATTGAACAGAATAGCTAGAAATCAAGTATTAAACTCTTTGCTACTTACGTGAAGTCCGAATGTGGAAGAAAAATCTCACATAAGACTTTCATTCAGTCTCATGTGCTTTCATGTGTCTTAAATTACACTCCAGTGAATGAGGCTCCTGTGCCCTAGAGCTGTCAACATACCACCATTTTTCTGTATCTGTGGAAAATAAATCTCTACTTTGAGTTCCAGAATGCTGTTGGTTTAACTCTTTTCCTCTCTTCATGTCCTACTGTCATCCTCGCCCACTCCTCCCTTCACAACTTCTGAGTCTGTTGGCTGATTTCAACCGATCTGGAGAGAAGAGGCAGAATTCTCAAAATTAGTTAAGGACAGAGAAATATTGTGAAAATCAGCAGCTCAGTAGCTGAGAGAAGCCTAAATTAGCTGTTGGCCCTTGTGCCAGAGAGAGGTGGATGGGAGCCTGCAGTGCTCCTGCCCAGCAGGACAGCTTGGTGGCTGTACCTGGCTGCCTTTCTGCAAGGGCTGCTGGGCTGTGCTGGCTGAAGGGATGAGTGGAGAGCTGGCTTGATGCTGCTTGGAGCAGCAGGTAGTACAATGGACCTTCAGGAGCAGATTTTGCAGCTTTGGTGTCACCTTTTCCCACTTGCAGCTGGAGGAGGTGATCTCACTGTCCTGCAGCATAAATGAATAAAGCCCTGAGAGGAAGCAACAACTCCCTCATCCTTTCCCTGTCTTTCTCCTGCTTCATCCCTGAGTGTGAAGGGCTGCTATTGTCCTTCCTCTTTTCTGCAAGAGAGAAGTACCTTTTTGCTTTCTTTTTTTTGCCTTGATGCACTGAAATGAGAGGTGAAAATGGTTGCTCTTAGACTTCCTGTCCTAGGTTGAATTTGTATAATTTTGATCTTTCCAGCACAGAATATGGTGTTCTGGATTTTTTTGACTATGAATGCAGTTCTTGCAGCTCTTCAATATTTGAGTCCTGTGAATATTTTTATTATAAAAGCATTCCTTTGTTTCATAATTTAAATTTTCTTCTCAAAATAAACATGGGTTTTTCCTTAGATGTTACCACTCATCCCTAACAAAGAAAAAAAAAAAAAAAGACCAGGGAGGGGAAACCCAGAAAATCCAACCCCTGAATATTGAGATATTTAGATTTAGATATTTTTTTTTTTAACCCACACAGGCTGACTACACAAGTGGTACTGCCTTGCAAGCTTATATGAACAGCTCCTTGGCTAATGCTCATCAATCTGAGGAAAGAAACCAGGCAGCACACTGTGAAATGCTGACCCTGCTGCTTGTCTCCATGCCATATGGCAGCAGAAGCTGGCATTGTTCTTTGGCACTTGGACCAGAAAGCTCTTTTGCCCCAGCCCACTGCTGTTTACAGAAACAGTGCTTCAGCCCTGACCATTAATGATGTGCATGTGTCAGATGACAGTGCTGGAACCTGCAATAACCTTGTAAACCTGGGCACAGCACAAACACTCTGAGGACAAACACATTGCGGCATTTAAGCATAAAAAAGATAATTTGATGTGCTTTAATTTACTGGAAGTGAGTAAAAGAAATTCCACTCTGTTTTTTATAAGAGAAATTTGGCCGTAAAGAATCACAGCTCTGTCTAGTCTGGGCCACTGACTTTATCAGGGTGAAGTCATCCCATATAGAAATGTTACAAGCCTGCCAATGCTCTTCGCTTACAGTGTTAAATTCTTTGATAATTGTATCTTTAACTATTTCTCTTGGCAGCCTGTCTTTAGCCCAATAACCTTTTGAGTCAGATTTTTTTCCCCTGTAATCCAGTTTAAAGATCCTCTTCCTTAAATTTCTTTTCTCTGTTGTCCATTTTTCCTGCTGAGCCTTCAGGTTTACAGGCTGATTCATTCTGACTTGAGGTTTCTATCTGTTCTTTGCTTTGTTTGGTCTGCTAATTTAAGCAATATGTTTCTCTTTTATTCATGTACAAGAACTTAAAATTTAAGAAACTCTTGTTATCCTCACCATTCATTTTCCCACTTCACCATCTATATAACCTGCTATGTAATTCAATCCTTCTCCAGTGGTCTCAGTTGGTTTTATATGGAAAAACTGTGCTGGGGATGTGAATGATCCAGAGCTTCAAAAGCAAGTTCTTGAATATTAATGACTCTGCTATTTTATCTCCAGGATGATAGACTGCCAATATCCGTGTCTTTGAAATCCTTTCTGACAGTAGGTTGCCATCACTTCAGTTTGGCATTAGTCATGCTAATTTGATGACTTCTAGTTTAAATCTTGTTTGTTTGCTTGCTTAGTGCATCTCTCCCCCTCTCTTTCTCTCCTTTTGTTTTTGATTACCCTTTTTGTCAGCTGATAGATTAATTAGACAAGAATTCTTCTTCTGGTTTTCAGCAAACATTCTTTTTTGGAAGCATGATCCAATAGGTACCTAACTCAGACAGGGGAGTATTTGAGTCTGTTCAGAGTTGTGCAATTTATCATGTCTCTGTGCCCCTTTTTTCTACCTTCTGTAACGTGGGAAGAGGTCTACAAGCGTAATCTGAATTAGTAGACGAAAGTTATTTTGGACCTTAACCCTGCTTGAGCAAAGGATTGCAGTCCTTCACTGATGCTCTTTAACAGAAATAAACCTCCAATCCCTGCCCTGTAATCTGGTGTGCAACAAGCCAGAGCACCCACTTCCATTTCATAATTAAATGAGTGTGTCAATAAAATACAGCTTTGTTACAAAGGGAAGAAAAATAATTGAAGTAGTTAAAGCTTTCTGCTTAAAAACAAACAGACAACCAATGAAACCAAGCCTTCCTTCTTCTAGATCCAAGAGGCTTTACAAAGCAGAGAACATGGAGATTCATTTTGCCATTCTAGTCTTCCTTTTACAGATCCATAAGTATGCACCTCATTTTTCTCTGTGGAGGTTCAGGACCAGAAAAAACCCAAAATGTGTTTTTTCTGCCTCACTGATTGATTGCTGTCTTCTCTGGATAAAAACTAGCAATGCAGAAACTATCTGCAGCTAATGTGCTACAGACAGGTTCCTGAGAACAAAATGATGGAGAATGCAGGGTTCAGTAAAAGATGCATTCCTCACTGAGTTCCACCACAAAGCTGCCAAAGGGAGAGGACACTGGTTTTAGACCTCATTGAGCCACGCCCCTGTACTCACCAGTTATAAGCAGCAGGTGTCTCCTAAAGGAGCACTCTTTAGAAAATTATTCATGGATTAAGAATTATTAATTCTTTTGTATTATTCTTTTATATTAGCATTATTAATTCTTTTATATTAGCAATGGCTATTCAATTATTTTTTTATTATTACTATTATTAATAACTGCATTAAAATTACTACTACAACTACTAATGGAATATAAGTGATCCAAGAAATTCCTAATAAAACAGCATAGTATATGGTGGTTGCCATAACTCTGCTGCAGTTTGGAAGCAGCTTTGTAGCAGCCTTCTGGTACTTAAAGGGGGACTTATGAGTAAGACAAGGAAGGACATTTGGCAAGATCATGTAGTGACAGGACAAGGGGCAGTGGCTTGAAGAGGGTAGGTTTAGATTAGATACTAGAAAGAAATTATTTATTGAGGGATTGGTGAGACATTGGCACAGGTTGACCAGAGAAGTGGTGAATGCCCCATCCCTGGCAGTGTTCGGGGTCAGGTTGGATTGGGCCCTGAGCAGCCTGGTCTGCTGGAAGACTTCCTGCCCATAGCAGGGTGTTTGGAACCAGATGACCTTCAAGGTCCCTTCCAACACAAACCATTCTATGATTCTATGGCTTATTCTGCTCATGAGGGTGGACAGCCTGTCTCCTACTTCCAACAGGAAAAAAAAAAGCATTTAGGAGTGAAAGACAAACCCAGCCTTTATCCTTTTGAAGCTTTCAAAAGACCCGATGGCTATAAAAGCTGCGTTATCAGGTCAAAAAGGAAGCATGGGCAAAGGCAGAAACTGACTGTCATCTCATCAGGAAGTAAACAGCAAATCCACTGAATAATGGAATGAGGGAACTTTCTCATGTTACCTTGGTATAAGCAGATCAAGCATATTTTTGCTTTTATTTTTTCTGCCTACATCTTTCATAAACATTTGTGTCTGTGTTGTCTGCTTTGAATACTATGAATAAATGCATGTTTGTGTTTTTCCTTAGCCTGAGCTGAAGGAAGTGCAGACATCCCTCTCCCTGGCCTGTGGCAAGGCCAGCCCCAACTCTTGACAGAGCATCTGTCTCTCATGTCTTTCCCAATGCATCCACCAGCAGTGCAACATTGCAACAGGAGTGCTGGTGCTCCCCATGGCATGCTGTTTGCATCCCTAGTGTCCCTGGAGCTCTAGCCTTCGTGGACCTCTGAAACCTAACGCTAACACTGATGGCAGCTGCAGACTGTGGACTCAGCACCATGAGTGTCCCAAATTGGAAAAATGGTTAGGATAAATGTTGGTGCTGTGCCCCTCTTGGCATGGTTTTTCCAGCCCTAGTGTCCCTGGAAGTATAGTCTGTGGCTTCCTGAGCCCTGACAGCAGCTGGGAGCTGAGGATGAGGTCCCCAGCAGCATTGGTTGTCCAGTTTGGTAATGTGTGGAGGCAGTGATGTTGGTGCAGTGGTGTGCTCCCTATGTCATGCCTTTTCCAGCCCCAGTGCTCTGGGACCTGCATCCTCTGTGGCTTTCTGATCCCTAACCCTAATCCTCATGGTGGCTGAGGGCTGAGGCTGAGGTCCTCAGCACCAGGGGTGTCTCAGATTAGAACAGGACGAACAATTCTTGTGCATTACCATGTACCTCTCAGCATGCCCTTCCCAGCCCCAGGGTTCCTGGACCTGTATAGTTTGTGGCTCTCTGAACCCTAACTCTGATGGCAGCTGTGGCTGAGCTTCTGTCAGAGACTGAAATAGTTCATGCCTCAAACATTGATATAAAGTTTTGCTCATTATAACATAAAGTGTATAAAGAAGCTACAATCAAAGAAGCCTCCCTGAAGATACCTGACTGGGACTTTGGACTGAAAGTCAAACTGCTGAGATTAGATAAAGGGAAACCCTATTGTTCAATCATCTCAGGCTGAGGGAAAGGAATGCATACACAAAGGCCAAAGTCACCAGCTGGCTGAGTTTGGGGTGGGGGCAGAGCACAGCTCACAGAAGCCAGTTTTACACAAACTGGCCCAGCTGTGGAACCCCCAACCCCACAGGCCACATCCACGGGACTTTCACGTGAGAGGCAGCTGAGGGGGAGTCACAATCCATCACAGACCCCCCAGAGTGCTAGGCCTGGCACCACAGGAGTGCAGGTGATGCAAGCAGAGTCTGCAGCTAGAGGCTGCCCCTCCCCCGGGGGGACATGCCTGGACATTGCCCCTGGCCTGAGTGTATATTAACCCATGGTACCCTGTGCTTCTGGGGGGACCACCACCACCAAGAAGACCGGCTGGAGAGGAACAAGGCAACATCGTTGGGATCCACGGATGGTGATATTTTCTTTCTCTCTTTCTGTCCCCCCCACCTCTTTTCCTACTTCTCTTTTTCTCTCTTTTCTTCCCTCTCATATTTTCTATCAAATAAAACCCATACTGTTGACTGGCATATGGTCTCATTTGTACCTTAATTCGGGCAGAGGTATTTCCAAAGAACCTTAATAATTGGATCATAACAGCTTCCCAGCTCCATGGGTGGGCCATTTTGTGAAGTTTGGACTCTGTGACTGGTAAAGGATGCTGAGTTAAGAAATGCACTGTGCCATTACTGCTCTCTCCACACCTTTCTAACCTGGGCCTCCCATGTTTCTGGGTACCACAGCCTTTACCCCAACATTCCAATAATGATTGTGGTTAGGATGTCCAGAGGCCCAAAACTGACAGCTCCATGGACACTGTGGTTTTTGATGTCTCATTCTAAGTAAAGTGCCTTTTTGTGGAGATGGCTGTTTACTTAGCTGCTTGATAGAAAATTCTTTTTTGGACACTTATTGTTTAGCTTCCCATTAAAAAACCTTTGCTTGTGTACTTCCATATAACAAATTTTAGGGATAATTGAAGGAATTTAAGGCACTGCCTCATTTCTCTTTGTATTCCCTTTATCCTCTGCTGTATTTTATACTAAACAGCTATTGCAAAGATTTGAGGCATCTCGAAGCAGTAATTAGCTAACATGTGGAAAGGTTATTTTAGGTAGAGGGGGATACATGCTTCATATCTCTATATATTCATCAATCCACTTGTGCTTGTACAGGCATTTTGCAGAAGCAGCCAGATGGGCAAGTCCCTCAAAGTGCTTTATTTGCCTCACAAGTTGATGACAACAGCAAGCTGTGGCCAGAGATCAGTTAGCCAATGATGCTTTGTAAGACTTTTTATTAGTGAATGCTTCTGAGAGACTGAAAAGCTCTTGAATGCAGAAGAACTAGGTTTTGTTCACATCTGGGCCATGGTAATAAAACTCCTGGTGATTGAGTCAGACAAAGAGAAGTAACAATGATGTGCAGGTAACTCTCCCTTTTCCCCTGGGGTCCTTTCCTCATGGCTCATTTTCAGCCATCCCAGGGACTTTCTCTATTGCTGCCACCTCTGCCCAGTGGCTACTGGTTTCTTGGAAAGCTCCTCCTGTCATCTTGAAAGTCTCACTCTCTCTGTCCCTTGCAGTATGCAAAACACATTCCATGCTTGAAGAAAAGCAGAGTCACCTTCTGGAATTGGCTCCTCTTATGCCAGATGAAGCGTCAGGATACAGACCTGCTGCAGCGACACCTTCTCTTTTCCCAGAGATCCCATCTAGTTCAGTGTCCTTACAAAAATATTAAGGATTTATTGACCAAGGGAAAAATCCCAGGTACTGTTGTCACAGAAGGTAACAACACATTTACAGTATAACTGTAAATAATTTACAGAAAAGTAAAGAAAACATATTTTATAGTCATCTTTTTCATGCTTATTTTTTATAATATCTACTGCACATTGGGGACAGAAGATATAAATTACCTAAATTTAAGAGGATTACAAATAGTTTCAGGGAAAGGGAAGACCTCTGCACCTAAAGAGCATAAAATTATCTAGGGAACTTTCATTTCAGCTGATGTATTGTTTTGGTGAGAAGAGCTGTCTCATGTGCTGACATGAATGCTAAAGCTGAGTTATGAAGCTGCTAGATTCAGTTACTGAAATGTAGTTCTAAGATTTTCATGTGTGTGTCTCCTCATAACTGAGGTACAAGTTCAAGTACAGCCACTGTAGTATAAGACTGAGGTTTCCAAAGCCATTTTCTTCATGAGAACTTCCTTTGCCTTCCTTTTGTTTTTTTCCCCTCTCTTTTTTTTCTCTTCCTCTCTTTCTTTTTGATAAAGTAATTTTTCAGATCAGGTTCCTCCTGATCTGAAGTTATGAAGAAGATTGAGAATTATAGTCCTTCCTAGACTCTAAGAGATTTAGAAAAAATATGGGTAAGTGTTTTAGGGATTTTTTAAAATCTTCATTCCTTAAAAACGAATTAAATTTTTTTAAAAAGATCCCCAAAATTCTGGACAAGTTTCATAAGGAAAATTAAGTTTCAGCAGTTTGTGGTATATGTGGGCTGACTTTTGTGACTCAGCCATGGCTGATTATTTTTTCATGTGGAAATCGGACAAAATTCTGTTTTTCATGTCATGCTTCACACCTAGATTAACCACAATGGTTTTAGCTTAGCTGAGTTTAATTTAGTTTCTGGTTTGTTCAGTTCTAAAGAGCTATGAAAACAAAACACTGTAAAGGGCACAACCCCTATAGAAAGGAAAACACAACAAGGTCTTGCACTAATAGCTGTAAAATACTACTGCTGACTTCAGTGCTGCCTTGAAAAATTCTCTAAACTTTTCAAGTCTGTATTTATTAAAAAGTAAATAAGTATCGTTCTTCTATACATTGTTCTTGCTGATCCTTTGCAAGTACCATATTTATAGTTAAACGTGTGTACATTTATACACACACATATGTGCACACACACATACATATATATTATAGAATGTATATTCTATGTATGTATATATAATGTGTTTGTATTGCTACTTGAATAAATTGGCAAAACACTTTGATTAAAACTTGAAAACTGGCTTTAGAAGTTCATGCTGCCTCTGGATGATCTGGCCTACATAGAACAAATGGCCAGGAGTTGTACCTGCAGCACAGACTTGAGGATTGGATAGGTTTGTGTGATTAATATCTGTAAAGTGTCAAGACACTTTAAATGAATTCATACCTTGAACAACTGAGCAGTCACCTCCTTACCCTTCCCAACCATCACTTGGGCTGCTTAAGGACCATTGACACATGCACACAGAGGAAAAACCATGCTGAGATACAAGTTCCAACTTCTCAAGTTTTCTGGTGGCTTCCTCCCAGCTACACCTTGTTTTGCTATGACTCTGGGTCGATGCTGACTTTTCATGAAAACCAGCTGTCTTTGTTCTAATGGAATTTCTTCTCAGAGGAGGTTTTCAGTGGATATATACCACTGTGTGCAGTCCTACCTGGCATATATTAAAGTACATTAAAAATTATATACTAAATGGTTTGTTTTACTGATGATACACATGTATACTCCAATAAGACTGTAGAACCTACTAAAAGGTATAAATTGAGCTGAGGGGGAGCATCCATATCTTGTAAAGTAAATTATGATGGTGTCTGTGTTGGCTGAAAAATTGTCTAAATAAATCTGATATGGGAAGCTTTTGCTATTGCCATAAAGCTGTGCACAGGTGGACCAACAGTAGGACCTTGTTGTAGTAGATGCTACACAAGAGAATAAAAAGCCCATCACTGAGTTATGAAATACTCAGAAGAAACATTAAAATGAAAATTTCATTGTGTATGTAACTAGAAGTCTTGGTAGAAGGGGCTGAGGTTTCATCTTAAAATGTAACAATTTTCTCATTGTTTCTTTTTCTCACATATAACTTTTATTTGTCTTTTTCCTTTTCCTGTCTTCCTGTTACATTTGTCAGGACAAGGTTCTATATTTGGAAGATTCTGAACTTGAATCTCTCACTAGTTTTCTTTTTGTCTCATTTTGCGGATGCAGTGTTCTTTAAGGGGCAATGTAACCAGGCATTTTTACATTACTCATTGATTCCATCAATCTCAAAAAAGATGTTGGAAATGTGAAAAGAAAACTTCACTCCAAGTCAAAAATTATATTAGTTCCCACCTGCATGCAAAGGAGAGGAAAATCACTAGGCTGCTAGGAAAAAAAAAAAAGGTGGTTTGTAAGTAAGCAATGGGAAATAATTTGCAAAAGGAGAACTGATCAATGTGTGCTTACGTACATGCAAACTTTAATTTGTTCCCAGATTTTCAGAAGACTGTCCTTTTATTATAATGGACACTGCATAATTTATTGTAGAATGGTGATACTGTAGAGTAAGGGACAAGTATAAGAGGGATTGAATGAAGGCTGCCCCAATTTTCCTTATTTTGCTACTTGACTTTGTAAGCTAACTCAGATTATTTTAACACAGCTTTTGCTTAGTTCTATCAATGTTTGAATCTTTTTAGAGGCATGAGAATACCACAGTATTACAGGGCCCAGCACTTCTCTGTTTTTCCATTCAGTAAGTTACACAAAAGTTTCTGTCTCTTCTAGCTTCTGTCAGTGAAGACAGTGATGTTTTAGGAAACTTGGAGAGCAGATGAAAAATTCTCTCTTGCCCAAACATTTGGCTTTGATGGAGTCCCAGCAGGCTTATGTAAAGATTTTTCACAGTTGCTTTTAGATCTGATAGGGAGACAGTTCAGTAACTTTAGAGTAAAATGGCTGCTTGCCATGCAAGAATTTAGCATTTAAAATAAATCTAATAAATGCCCAGGATGTGATTCTTATTTCCTGATTTCACTAAGTAATGTAGATGTAAAGATGTTTATCAAGGATACTGGCCACTAGTCTTCAAGACACTATCAGAAAATCAAATCACCAAGGCAAGATTGGTTATGTTCACCCCAGACGTGTTCTGCAATATCAGACACTTAATTAATATACCCCAGGTCTCCTGTAGATTTAATCTCCTCTCCGTCTATGCCTCGTCTCCACTGATGCTGAAGAAATATTTGACAGTGAATTTCTATTTATAGTTTTATACTCCTTTTCTGTTCCAGGGTCGTATTTATTACCTGCAGGATATGTAGTCTGAGTCTATAAGCAAGAACCAAGCAATTGTATCCAAGACCAGTCTGGCTTTTGATAACCCCATTGCATAATGTCTTCCCCAGCCTTCTCTTGTAAAACTTGCCTCAACACTTAAAACAACTAATATTAGATTGAGAGTCATGGCTTCTTCATTGACTTTTATTTTTAACATTAAAAAAATTATATTATCTGTTACTTATTCTATACACTCTAAGACAGAGATGGATATACTTTTAAAAAAATCAGTTGCCTATAAGGCAGTAGAGACATGGAGCCTGTCCCACAGATCATTTTTCTGTATGTTTAAAAATGTCATAAAGTCATTTATGCATAGCTCTCAAGAGTATCTGGTTCTAAATGAAGTTTTAATTAGTCATATGCCTTGCTGTATCCTAAATTAACTCAGGACAGACATCTGGGTGCTATTATGGAAATATAATTATGACTTCAACTAATGTGCAAAACCAGTAAAAAACCCCAAATCTCAGCAATATTTTAGAAAAGGGCTGATGATCTTTCAGGAGGTATAGTCATCTACATATATCAGTAGCTATTCAACAACAGAAACAGTACTTTGTAATATGTTTAGTTCAGGTTATCTCATCAGGAAGGGATGTGTTCATGGCAAACATCTAGAAAATTAGAATGGTTACTTCATACCCTGACCTGCTCTCTTTAGGCAGAAGGGAGAAAAAAATCATAATAAAAGTATGTTAAGAAATAACTGGTAAACACAGGTGAACATTAACTATTTTTACACCCATTATCAGAATACGGAAATAAGAGTATGTTTAATGAAATTGAAAGGCAGCACTTAGCAACAGACATGAAAAACTATTTCCTCTAATTGTACAATCAGCAGATATTCTGCAAGACAAGAAATACCTGCAAAACCTGCAAAAGCTTTGTAAATAGAATTTGCCTATTCTCTAAGAAAGAGTAGAAAGCTTTTAAGGTAATATCTGAAATTCACCAGAGAATAATTTTAGTAAAGATTTGAAGGCATAATATCTCTGAATGCTTCAAAACATGATCCAGTTTTCAAATGGTGTTAGGTGGAAATAAAAGTCACCAGTAAGTCATGACATGACTCATTCTCAGAAGGTTTCTTCTGACTTTTGTGGCTGTTATGGCCAAATCATTGACACAATCTGTGGTTTAATTTCCTTATAATCTTTCTAAGCCCCACCTCTTTGAACAAACCAATGGAAGTTCAGTGAGTCAAGGAATTTTGTAAGATCATAGTCACAAAATTGGCTACATTGTTAGAGAATTTACTAGGATTCTGCAGGAATCAGCTATCAAGATTTTAAATACTATAGTTAGTGTAGAAGAAAGTATTATACATAATACCAGAAACAGTATAAAATGCATCTCATAGGTATTAGGTGGTGTATTCATTACATATTATCTTTGCACAATTTCTTATTTTCCAACCTAACAAAAGTACCCTGTGATTGATTCTTTCCACACTGTCATTAGATGGTGATGACAGTTCAGCATTACCTAGCCCTGAATTACTTTGTTGAGAGGATACTCTCCTACCTTTTGTGCACTGTTTATTTAATTGTGCTTTCATTTACCTAAAAAGGAAAGATTGCAAACTGATTAAGCCACTTGGCACATCATAATTAGAGAACAGGTTTCACTGCTGTTGGATCTGCTGTGCTGAAAAGCAGAAGTGTAGAATACAGCTGCCTATTAATTGGAAATCGTTGCAGGAAGTCCTCTACACCTGTTCTCTGTGGCATTTACCAGTTTCCAAATTGTTTATAACAGTATTATAAGGAATTGTATTTGATGCTCTAAACCCCTTGGAAACCAATAATTCTAGTTGTTCTGGGGATTGCTTTTTCTACCTGTCTGATTTCAGTATAGTTACAACTCATTTTGCATGAGAAGTGACTGTTGGTGCATAAGAGTTTCTGATGAGGATTCTTTGATCTCAGACTTTTATCCCATCTTTTAATCCCATTGTGTCTTAGTTTGTTTACTTTGTTGGCTTGACAGCAGAATTTGCATGCCTCTCCATAATTTTTTGAGTCAGTGAGAATTTGTGCTGTTGGCTCTGTTTGAACAAGCAGCACCCACACATGACATTCAAACCCAAATTGTTGTCTTAGCCAAAGCCCTTCCTTTGTAAGATACTTACTAAACTGGCAGCTCTAGCAATGCATAATTAGAGCATCACCTCGCTGGCCTTTGCAGAATGGCAGGTTAGAGAAATTTGCTGAAAGCATGGGCAATTGATTATTTGATAACTCATATTGGAGACTGTGAAAAAAGTAAAAGATTCATTATGTAATTGCAGGAATTAATTGAGGTAAGGAATATAGAAAGTTCAGCTTACTTCTAATCAAGAGAAATTCTTCCAGGGAGATATAATGTTTGGTGATATTAAAAAAAAAAAAGGTTAAAATTAGGAAAATATAAATCAGAATTCTAGTTATTCTTAGTCTGAAATATTTTACCCCAATAAATGTTGGGAACAAACTCTCTAAAGAAACTTTGAGATCATAAAGAGACTTTGTGCCATATAAGTACGGGAAATTTTTGTATAAAAAAGAAAAATGTTTTCAATACAACAAACTCACAGTTACCCGTTATTGTTTAGAAAATTGTGCAAGTGACTGTGCACATTAGGTAATGAGGATTCAGCTGGAAAGGAGGCTTAGCTAAGAGTGAAGTCAAACAAATTTCCTGCATCTGTGTTTTCTGTGGAAGGTGCTATTCAGAGGGCATTTCCTATGGGAAAGCAGACATTGGCCTTAAGAGAGACTGCAGTCTCTCAGGAGGAAGTTATGAAGCAACATGAGAAAGACAAATGCAGTGAATTTCCAGGAGCAGATGGTATTAATCTGAGGAGCCTGAAAGAAATAAACTGTGAAATAGCAGAGATACTGATGAGGTCTTTCCATGTACGGTGATTGTTACTGGGGCCTTCAAAGTTATTAGATACAATCAATTTGATTTTTTTGCCTCAGCAGAGGAGGCTTTGTTCCAGAATCTAATGCCTGGATGGGGTTCCTTGTGGTTTCTGGACTGGGAGGTGCAGTAGGGTGCAGGATGTGAGGAAGGCTAATTCAGTTAGCTTAGGCTAGTGGGGCTGTTTCAGAGGGAAATCTTTGGAGCTTAAACTTACAGGCAGACAAAGGAAATGGGGAAAAATTTATTCCCAAATTAAGTCATGGGAAAAAATTTTCAGTAAATGGCTGTTTGCGAGTGTCAAGATGTTGGTAGTGAATAGGGAGTTGAATAAAACTGTAGAAGATATGCAATTATGGGAACTAAAAATTGTACAGAAATGGGAAATATTCTAGGCAGATTTGCATACATACATGTGGGCTGAGAAACAAAATGTCAGAGAAGGTAAAATCAAATCAGTAATAGTTAAGGCATAGAAGCAATAGAAATATCTCCTTATAGACCAATAGCTGGTGAATTCATAAAATGCTCCACGCAGGAAAAATGCAAAATGTCAGAGAAGACTGAAAAATCTATCTGTAGAGAGGAAATTTGCAGCAACTTGTTGTGTGGAACTCATTAGGTGAACAGCACATGCTGCTATGCAGCAAATGAGAATTGGAAAGGCAATGGGTGATTCTGACAGCTGCTCACATAGAAGCTCTCTGTAAGCAGGAAAGCCATAGGAGTCAAAAGTCTCAGAAATCATTTTCTCTGAATCATAACAGTGGCAAAATATTGATATACATTGTTTCTCTATTATATCAATGCGCATGTTTTCTCTAAACGTTCAGCTGTGACACTAAAAGGAACGCTGCTTGTATGACTGTACTTCTGCTGTGCATGACTTTTAATGATTTGTGGGAATTTCTATTTTAAGAGTATAAATTAAGAAGAGAAAGGAATGAGGCTACTGAAACAATAATGGAATGAAAAAAGTAGAATTTCATGAGGTCTACATTCTTCTGAGGTGGGTTCCTAATTCACATGTCATGGGAAAGAGTTGTAACAGATGGAGAATGTGCTAGGAGAGTGGATTTTACAGAGTTCAGAAGACAGTCTGCAGACAAGCTCAGACAGCTCCCAAATAAGAAAATGTGGAAGTCAAACAACTACCTAAGGAGAGCTGCATGTGTCAAAACATGGTTAAAAGAAAAATATAGAGTTTGCCTAGCGGTGAAAAGCAAAGTTAATGGACAGTTTTGCTGTGAAGAACAATGACAGGACAACCAGAAAGAAGATAGATGACAAAAAGGGAATCCAGCCACGTCAGTGAAAGGGGGGAAAACAGCCTATGTAGTCTGAGATTTGAGTGGAAAGAAGACCACAGAATGCTACTGATGCAATTGTGACATCAGTAGAGGTGATAAGACAGAATGATCTGGAGACAGACAAAAAAACATAAGAGAAGAACGTGGAAGTTTCTCAAACATGAATAATAGTTTTCTTGAAGCAAATGACAACTTGCTACTGTGCACTAAATAGATGCAGGGAAAAAACGATGTTTTGTGGACACACAAGAGGCTGGGAAGGATTCTGAAAGAAAATCTATGGTTTGGTCTTCAAATAAGGGCAGACGTTACTCCCAAATTCACATTGAAATAGATAAAAGATAATTACCTTAGTTGGCAAAATTACTCAAAGAAATGAATATTCCATAGATCCTCTGAAGGATCCTCCTGTTTGATGAAAAAACAGACCCAAATTTTGACAAAATTGTGAAGACAGTATCTGCATTTAAATATTTTGAGATATTTTGTGATGTTGAGTATTCAGAGGAACTCACAGTGGAAAAATATTTCACATTTCTTTGGACCCCACTTAAACAATCATTTTCAGGCTTTTGGAACTCAGAGTAGCATAATTGGTAGGCAGGTCTCTAGCCTTGGAAACAGCAATGCAAACTCAGTAGACACTTTTATAATCTTCATGTTTGGATTTAATACATACAAGTATGAAAATCCAGCAAATGGGGGAAAAATATAAAAAACCCCTGGCTTCACAGGTGCAAGCAAATTTCAGAGGGGTGAGAGAAACCTGTTAGAAAAGCTTCATTGCCTAGGTTAGATTCTAGAGTGTATATGTGGTTCAAAAAGATGGATGTAAAAGTGAAGTTGGACAGGTAGATTTTAATGGATGTTGTGGTAGATAATGACAATGTAACAAATGCCAGTGTTGACAAAGATTGAATCAAATTTATGTAAGTCAAAAAGGGGTATTTTTTGGGTGCTATTTGGAGTCTAGTAGGCATCCTGTAAGTGGTCCCACAGTCTTTGCTGCTTTTGATGAAAGCTGACAAAAATGGCAAAAGTCCTTCCTGTTTCACTTGTCTTGCCATCCCATCCCCTTTTATTTCTTAGAGCACTTCCCCACTAGCTTTACAGAGAAGTTTCTTGGTAGCTACTCCTTTGAGACCATTGGGTATCCTGCTGGCCATAGCAGTCTTGATTTTTGGTAGAATTCCTTGGCTTTCTGCTTGCAAGGCCCATTTCTTATGTTCCTCAGTTTGTGAGCTTTTCAGAGCAGTCCTTGTTTGCCTGCCACCTGGCACAGCAGGCTGCTGCCCGTGGCTCTTCGGTGAAAGGATCTCTGGTTGTTCAGAAATGCTTGTAATCTGTGGATGCTCATGCAGAAAATCCTAAATTGGGAGTTTCTGGTCTCCATTCCCATGTGCAGTCCAACAGCATACCACAAAACTGAGAGGAAAAAAATAAAGTGATGATAGGTACTTCCTTGTGGCTTCAGAGATGACGTGCAACCAACGATGTGAACAGCTTAATTCTGTGAGTTCCTGAAACCTTTATCACAAAGCTAGAGATGGTGAAACATTTGAAATGCAGCATCCTGTTCCTTTTAATAAGACTTTCTAAATCGTTTTGGGTCATATCTATACATAGAGGATTTCCTGCTTTCCTTCTTGAAATTCTACAACTGTTGGTCTGACTGATTTATCTGCTTTGTTCTATTTTAGTATAATTAAAAAAAAATCCCTTATAAAGCTGCATTTTTGTGATGTCAGCATCTTCTGCAAGAGATAAATAAAATGCATCTGATTGGATTTTGTTATGCAGTTTTGCCTTATTAGTGGATTCAAAGCATCCTTTGACCCAACAGCTGTGAGGTTAGGGAAAGGAGGAAATAGAGCCATACTTCTCTTGCTCCAATGGGACTGTACAGATAGCTTGCTGAGTCAACCAGCAGGATGCTCAGTACTTTAACTAGTCCAACTCACTTATAGTTGTTATGATCTGATTTATTGAGAGATACCTCTGCCTGAATTAAGGTGCAAATGAGACCATATGCCAAAGTCAGTAGTACAGATTTTATTTATTTTATTTACATAAATGTGAGCTAGAGAGAGAGAAATGAATAGGAAAGGGGGAAGGGGGAAGGGGGAAGGGAGGGAGTGAGAGAGATTAGGCACCCATGGATCCTGTGGTGCCCCTTTTGTCCTTTTTCAGCCTGATTTTCTCAGTGGTAGGGATCCCAAGGCTGTTCAAACTTCTCACTATTTATACATCTTAGAAAACAAAGGAATTAATTCTCATTGGCTACACAGTTCTCTTATTCTGTTGAATAAGCAATTCTCTTGCTTCCAATGCTGATTAGTCTGCAATCTCAATCTTTCTCTTCTTTTGAGTGGATGGGTTTCTTGAGTTGGTGGGTTATGAGCAATCTCCTCGTTCACCTTTTGTCAAGTTGGGGCTGATTTCAGCACAGTTGGCTTTCGGTTCAGCTGAGTTGGCTTTCCTTGTGGATTCTTTGTATTCATTATCAGTGCTCCCCAGATTGTTTACAACACTGAGACAACACTTGGCCAATAGTACAACCTTTATCTTATCTCAAGTTCCCATCAGGTGGCTTAATCTACAGTCAAGTTTCAGGAATCCACAGAAGCCTATTAAAGGGGTGGTTTGGGTAGCTGCAGAGGAGCAGTTGCTTCTTTACCCAGTTTGCCACAGCGGGCAAAATCATTCAGTGGTCACAGATGCCATCTGTCCCATAACTTGGGGTGATCTTTGTTAGACACAGTTTGCCACAGGGGGAATTTTTGTCTGCATCACCCAGGATGTGCTAACCAGACCTCACCAGGCAGGGAGTTGGCCCATTCTGTGCTTATCTCAGGACAAAGTCCTTCTGTGACCTTAGCAGTGTTTGAGACAGGCAAATTGTGATCTCCTTAAATTAGTCCCACTCTCAAGACACACCACTTCTCTCCAGATACATGCTGTATCTTCAGGAAGAGGGAGGCCTAGTTATTGCTAGGAGAAATCTCTTCAGTTGGGATGTTTATTTCCCTGTGAAAGCCTGGCTGTTCTTACTTGCTGTGCTCACACTCTACCTGTGGGGGAGCAGCAACTCAACATGCTGTGAATTGTCTCAGCCCCGTGTGCTGCAATGAAGCTTGGTGAAGTATAAACTATTTCAAGCTTACTGAAGTAAATTTGGGAAAAAGTTTTGTGGCAAGTGGCTTATATTGCTCAGGAATCATAAAATTTTAACCTGATCTATAGTCTCTGAAATCTGTAGATTTTTGGGTTAATCTCTGTGTGTCTGGTTACCTTATCTGGACAATTTAATTAAGTTCAAATGCAGATGTTAGGCTGGGCATCCTTTTGCATGGTTATCATCATGAAGTTATCATAAAATACGGGGATCTGTTAGGAATGGGAAATGCAGCTCCTTCTGAAGTGAATGGGGATATTTGCAGAAGGGACTTTTCTTATGTGGAAGTTAAAACTGCCTCTTCTACACATAGCTCAGACAGAAATAATCAGTTTAATGTGAGTATGTAGTATCATGTGGTCAAGATTTATGTGAGAGCAGATTTATACAGAGGAATTGAAAGGAAATGGCAGAAACTGTCTCTTGCTGGATTCTCTGACAGTAAGTGGCTACACAATGGAGAGCTGCCAGGTCTAATCTCTGGTCTTTTCTCCATTCTCAGAAAGTGCTCTATCATTTTATAGAATATCACTTTCCAAGGAACCCTTCTGCATCTATTAAATAATGATTATTTTTTCCTTTATTATAAGGGATGTATGTAAACAAAGAATTCATGGTCTAAGGAGTTTAAATGCCTCAGAGAATTGTATTTTGTATAGATGTAGAAAGCTGAAACAATACATTATTTGCTAGAAAACAAAGTATTTGAAAGGTTAAGATGGATAGACATATCTACAAATACTATAAGCTACATCTGTGAGAAAGAACAGGGAGATGCACTTTAGACATAAGGAAAGAAACATAAAGAGGAAAAGAACAGAGTGAAAAGCTATGGCTGCTGAAAAAAATTTGACAGATCATTTAGCTGAGAAGTAATCTCCCCAGAAAAACATTCCCTGAGCAAATAAAACCAGGGCAGACAAATTCAAAATAATGTGCTGGCATGTAATGGCTATAATGGCATCGGTTTTCTTGTTTATTTTCTCACAGATCTTGGAGTGGGTTTTGCTGGGCTACACAAGCTGATTCTGGTAGGGACAAGGACCCAACGTTGTCATCTTCATGTCACTGGCAGTGCTGCTCTGCAGCACAAAAGGGAGCATAGGGCTAAAAGGCCTGTAGGAGGATGGCAACACTTCTTTCTCTAAGCTGGACAGGGCTCCATGATTCTGACTACAAGCATTGCAGACAGCAAGAAAAGCCAGCATTGAGAAAGGAGCTATGAGAGTGGAAATATTCACGGGTCCCTGCACCAGCTGCAGAGACATTCTGGGAGCCCTTAGGCAGCTCATCTGAAAAGATTCCTGGCCAGCTTTCTTTGCTGTGTTGGTCACACGGCATTGGGGAAGCCTCTGTCCTGCTCCTGCAGGAGCCCTTGAGGTGTCCTGGCAGTCTCCACCAGCAGTAGTGGGAAAGGCAGGCTGTTCAGGAGCGCTGCTTTCCTTGGAGCAGGGCTTGGTTTGCAAAGTGAGAGGATGGAGGCAGCTCCAGCCTCTGCCAGCAGCCCTCCTGAGCACAGCCAGCAGCCTCTCTCAGCAAGGTCCTCAGCCCTTGCCAGCTGTTTGTCGCAGATCTGGCAGCTTTACTCCTGCCCTGCCCACCCTGCCTCCTGCCAGCTGGGCCTGCCAAGAACAGGGAGCTTGGAGGGGATGGCTGAGAGAGAGCTCTGGACATGTCCCACAATGAGCAGAAATGGGAGGATGGTCAGGGGGCAGCAGGGGGGCAGCAAGGGGGCTTTGAGCAGAGTCTGTGTAAAAAGAATGACAAAAACAATATGAAAAAATAGGGCAAGAATGGGAGTTAAAGCACTGCAATATGGTTTTGTCTTTTTATTTTTTTTAATTGCTGGTGAGTGAAAGCTTTTTGTGTTTGTGGAGGACAGAGCTGGAGATCTCCAAGACACAGCTCACTTCAGAGGGGTTTGTGCAGGGGGCTAATGTGGACAAGGGGCTCTCTTCTGCTGGAATGAGTTATGCACAGTAGGAATAGCAATGGGTCATGTCTTCTGAAAATGACTTTGGAGAAGGAGATCTAATTTATTCACTTGGGTACCTGATGCAATGGTGCTCAGTGTGGTGTCTGAGTGCATTTCAGCTGTCCTCAGCTTCTGGGACTGAGATATTCACAAATAAAGTGAGACAAGTGGAAGTTGGAGAGGGTTTGCTAGGGAAGTCTATCCAAAATTAGATTCTCCCCCTGCCTCACAGCTTACCCCACCCCCGTGCATTTTTGTAGGGTTTTCACTCTAAATTTAAACATGCACCAGAGAAAAGAAGCAATGAGATCTCAGGGTCAAAGGGTGAACTCTGCTGGTTGCAACATCTGTTCTTGCTTGCATAGGGAATTTACATGGGTATAAGGAAGAGAAATCAAAAGAAACACTTAAAAAATGATCATGAAATTCTGGAGAAAATAATTTCTTGTTCCTGCCAATTCTCCCCTCCCTCTGCCCCTGCTCTTTTGGAAATCCTCAGTCACATTTTTGGCTGAAGTGTAAGAAGTGTATTTGAGGAGACTGTGACTAAATGCAAATTGGCAAAAGAGGGAAAAAGGTATTTTAGCAAAAGAAAATGAGTTCCCATTTTTAATAGAAAAAAATCAAATTTCCCTCTTCAGAGGATTTCATAATGTATCCAACTGAAGAGATGGCATATGGTTTACATAATGAGTTGCAGCTTTATTAATATGGAAAGCAAAACAAATGAGCCAGATGCATTTTTTAAAATTTTTTTTTTGTGGCTCTAGGTAGAGTTAGGCCAGATACTAGGCTTTTGATTTTCATGCTCAGCCTGTGACTTGCCACCCAGTCCTCTGAACTCTCTATCCAGGTGCTGGACTGTCGTGACAGTGAAGCCTTCTGTCCTAACATCACCAGCTCATTCACTGATTACTGAATTTCAGAGTCCCTTTTAGAACAAAACAGTGAATTCTAGAGTAAAGGCAGAGTTGGTCTTCCAGACTAGCTGAAAAACCCATGACCTTGTCTCTGGGAAAGCTAAGATTAATGAAGAGAGAAATTCAGCACAGTAGCCAGTGATTAGATGGCAAAATAGAGAGTTACCTGCAACTTGATTGTCAGGAGAAAATTCAGCAAACACCTTTCTGATATGACAGTCACTGTCAGGTGTCTTGACATCCAACACTCGCCTGTTATAGGGCTGTTTAAAGTGCAAGGCAGCTTCATAGGCCTTGGTCATACAAAGACATGCAAGACAACATGGCTTTACCACCTTTTCAGGTATTAAAAATGTGTAGGATAAATTCATTGTACCTAATTTGTTAACTTTTTGATGGCATTAAACTGTGTGGAGTAGTCCACATCCACTGTTCACTCAATTTATTACAGTATTCCCCAGCCAAACCTCTCACTGTCCTTTCTGAATGCCAGGCTTTGCAGCTGTATGACTTGGCTTTTCAGTGTGCAAACATTTTGCTAAAAACATCCGGCCAGCCAAGTCAGAAATAGAAATGAACTGATTTCTTCAGTTCTGCCTCACAAAAATCTGTGTAGTCCATTAATAAAATGCATGCCATGTTTCCACTAAGTATGGTCCACATAATGTTTGCCCCATTAGCTCCTCTGGAAGAAATCAGTAGCATGAGTTTAATTCAAATAACACTAAATATGTGTGGAAAGAAATGGAAACAGTTGAATGTATTTTCACGTAAGTGAATACTGCCCTTGCTAATGGTAACAAATCCCTTTTCATATGGTGTTTGCTGTGAAGTTTCACAGCTACACATCTCTGTTGAGGGCCTATCCAGAAAGCCACAGGCTGTGAGTGTAATTTCCCTGGTGCAATCTATTTTTAATAATCATGAACCAATAGGCATAACCAGGAATGAACCATACACACACATCTGTGCAAATGCACACAGCTACAGACACAAATCTCATCGCTAATGGTGCATTATCACAGGGAAGAGAGGAAGTGGCACTGGGGAAGCCCACCTGTTTGTAATGCTGAAGGTGGGAAGGAGGTTTGTACCTGCTGCCATCATGCTGCTGGCTGCAAGGTCTCTGTGCTCAGCACAGCAGCATCCATCTCAGCTGCCAGCTTGTGTGTTTGGCTGCTCAAACACACAGGACCTGAACACTCAGCTTTGAGTGTGCTGAGATGGGGAAATAAATATTTTCAGTCCTGTTTCTTGCATCTCCTGAGATGTCCATATCATGGGAAAGAGAGAGAGTGTACGGCCTTTTCCTTTGGACCATCTTCTCAGCGGCTATAAAACTGGTTTTTTTCTTTTGCAATTTTCTTTTCTTCTTCTTAAGACGCTCTCTGTCTCCAGGTCACTGTTTTGGTTTAATCTTCCTTTGCCTGCACTGCCAAGATAAGCTCTATTTCAGAATATATCACCATAAATCTTGTATTTTAAACGTATTGACAGAAGCAGAAAAGAGGTGGACTACCTGAAACATCACAGAGATCTTGCAATCTCTTTTTTCTTTGGGATATGAATAGGCAATTGCTTGATCCCAATGCATAGTCTTCTTCCTGCTTGATCTGCTCATCCCTGTCTCTTGTCCTGTAACAATCTCTACAGTGAAGAAATCTTGAGATGTGAAGAGAGATAATAAATATATTCCATGGTTCACTGCTGCTCTTCAAATTATTTATGTAACTTTGAGTAGTGAGATTGTCTGTTGCCTGTAACTCACCCTTTTCAAGTTGCAGGTACCTGTGTTTATCCAGGTTGAAAAATGGCCAAAGTATATGATAAGGAAAAATGTATGCTTGTTAGTGTCTTAATTAATGCAGGGTGAAACATGGAGAAATGGAATGGAGAGATGGAATTTCAGGAAAAGGAGTTGATATTTGCAATCTTTTTCCCTTACAATGTTTCCTTAATGTAAAACAGAGACAGCAAACATGAGTTTTTATTGATCTTTCTCTATAAAACAAGCCTGTTTAAATTCTCAATTCACAAAACTAATCTTGGGGTCAGATTTTAAATTGGGAAGACCGATGTTTGAAACGTCACAGTGCTTTCCTGTAAAAGTGATTAAAAATTAATTCTGCTGCTTGTATATTCATTCACTTGCTCGCCATGCTGTTCAGTACTGAGTAAGTGTGAACACAAACACTAATGCAGAACTGTGAGTTTCTTGGGTATTGAGAGCTTTCTCCCAAGAAGAGCTACTGAAAAATTGCCCCAGTCTTCTGCTAAATAGGAAATCTTGCTGGATGGACTTTTTAAACAGGCTTTGGGTGCTGTAAATATAAAACAGCTTCCACCAGCTGAACACTGACCTGATTTTGGCAAAATCTCAGTTCAGCACAGTAATACTTCCTATGCAGAAAACTGACGAAGTTGGAAAATTTCATCAGCTGTACGTTGGTGGGATTTTCAGTATTTTCCACCTACTTTTTAAAACAGCAATGTTCCATCTTTTGTGACCTTTTGCTGTGATTAACAGTGTAAAGTAAATTGATAATGTGAAATGAAAGGACAAAATGATAGTTGACAGTTGTTAGAGCCTGAGTCATGGGTTACAAGAGGGTGTGATAGGTAAATATTTGAACAGCAGCTTTTGTGTTTGTGCAGCAGAAGAAAGTGCAATCCATGTATCACACCTAGCAGAAGCCACACAGAAGAATGATGCACAGCCTGAGCTCTGTGGGCTGCCTGCAAGCTTTGGAGCCAGAGCTGGCCTGAAGCTCAAGGCTGGCATGGCCTCTGCAGCGGCTGAAGCTCCAGCTTCACCTCAGGTGTCAACTGCACAGCGAACTGCACTGGGAAATACACCAGGACAGCTCTTTTAATACCATTCTTGTTGATATGGTCTGGCCTAATGCACTGATGTCACCAGAAATATGTGCAGAGTGAACCCCCTGAAGCACCTGTCGGTGCTGTAGGTAGAAGTCAAGAGCCTCTTCATGTGCAGTTTGAGGTCTGAGCCTCCCTGAGAACTGACGTGGGACTGGCATGTTGGTTTGTGTGGTTTGAGCATCATGTGAACAGTCTGTTGTACAAGATAAGTTCTCCCATCACTTCCCTTAGTTCCCTTTGTCACACTCTATGAGATCCCCACTGTTTGTCCTGGGTATAGTTTTTGCTAAAGAATGATTATTTTGTCTCTCCAGTTCTGCTACTAAAAGTTCGAATTTTTTTTTCTTTAAAATGTATTTAATTTTCCCATGACCCCCAAATAAGTTGGTTCCATTTTAGGCATTTACTCTAGTTGTAACTGTATGTCTTACACTGATGTAATGTCTATGAGTCTCCAGTTTCAAGTAGAACCTGGGCACTTATGGTCCCTCCTGAACTTCCTTTCCTCCTGGCTAAACAACCCCAGCTCCCTCAGCTGCTCCTCACAGGAGCTCTAGACTCTTCACCAGCTTTGTTTCTCAATGAATATTGCTCTTATCTGGCAGTGTTCTCTTTTGGGAGCTTGCAGGCTCACAGAGCAGCTTTCCTGTGAATTCAGTGAGCAGATTCCACAGCATCCCTGTTACAAAGTGTGGAACTAAAACCTCTTACTCCTAGCAAGGTAGAGACTTCATTTTTGCAAATCAGAAGCAGCACAATATTTGCTTTGGGAACTGTTCTGCCAGTCTTCTAACTGGGATTTCAGAGGCTTGGGAATATGAAGCTGTACATGATGATAAAATACCAAGCTTGGGAGCATCCTGCATTTCTGCTACATGTAATGGGAAGGATCCTCCCCATTTTCTCACTTAAAAAATTTCTCTGTGCAGAAAAAATATTTTTAGCAGCATTTTATCTGTATGTTTTGGAAGTGGTTCACATATATCACTTCTGTCATGTAGTGGTTGGATCTGTGGCTGAATCTATGACCAAATATTGAGATATAATGAACAACATCATATGGAAAATATGTTTGAGCCATTAAATGAAAGTGAGAACTGGATCTCACAGTGTAAGTCTGTGTTCTGTGTTTGCCTAGAGCAAACAAGCAGGAAAGGGAAAGCATTCATGTGGAATGTGGATGAAAATAATTCAACAAGGGTCACTATAAATACTGTAGAAAATCTCTGGTGAAAGTGGATTAAATTCCTATTACAGAGACAATCTAAGTGCTGTAACACTAAGACATGAAATAAAGAAAAGCAATAAAATAGTTTAGTTTAATAATATTGTGTATATGCTAAGGCAATAAGTATGTCTTTATTTCGTACTGTTGTACCTTCAACAGTTTTTAGGGAAGATACAGAAGCTATTTCCAGTCTTTTTTAAGGGGTGGCAAAAATTCTTTACAAATGAGACTAAGGAGGTTCTTTCAAGCAGAAAAGCACATAAGTTATTTTTCAAGAAGAGGTAGAGATCTCTTTGTTTCCAGATTCCATAAATCCAATATACTGGATTTTTATTATTTCCATATATTTCCTTTTCTATTGCATATGTATAAATATTTCTATATATTTAATCTTTCCAAATATCCATGCCTAAATCCCATATTAAGAAAATAATGCCTGTTTTATTCTTCATAGTTTAACAAAAACTGTATTAAATCCTTTTTGACTACAAAAAATTGCCTCTAGGTTTTTGTTTGGGGTTTTTTTGGGGAGTTTATCCAAAACCATTAGGTTCATTACAGAACCTTAAATGCTTCATTTGCACAAAGGAATTGGCTTACAGTCTAATACATGGTTTCGATAGGGAAATAGAATTTATTAGAATTACTAGATTCCTTATTTGAAGACTTATAGATCCCAATTGCTGCATAGGACTGGAGACATTCTCTATTTTTAAGGTAAAAGAAACACTTAATTATAAAATAATTCCAGCTGCACTTTAGTAGTGGGTTTTTGTGTACCTGCTCTCTGTTGTGGCTGACAAACTGTGAAAATCCATTGAACTGATGTAATATGAGATACAGAATACTTCCAAAGGACATACAAATGCATGTGCTGCATCCCCGGCCACTGGTGTAGGTAGGTCAGCTGTGGCTGACCACAGCATCTGCTATGTGAGAGCAAAATGTGTCAGCAATCAAATCTGGTTTGTAATTTTATTTTCTTAATCCTGAAAACAGTGAACTCTTCTCTGTACACTTTTTCTTCTTTGCTTATTTTCTCTGTGTTCATCTACACATAATTTAAAAGTGAAAACATATGACTTATAGCCTAAATCTGTCCATTTACTCAGCTGTACCTATTTAATCAATTTAAATTGGAAGGAGAGTTTACCAACTTTCAAAAATAAATCCAGGATGAGTGCAGAGTATTGTATAAACAAAGGTCTAGTCTCATTTTTACTTCTTTGAAAAAAAAAAGTGTGAGGAGAAAATTTTGCTAAAAGAAAGTAAAGAATAAGGAACATGGTAGTTCTTTACTTGGATTCTTCGTCTTCTAAGGCCACAACAAAATTAATAAGCCCTGAAACAAAACTGAGAGTTTATATTAATGGCTTCTGGCAAACTGTCAACTGATATTAACTTTATCATTCAACATAATGTCAGTTAGAAAAAGCTTCGGGATAGGGCATTTGAATGTTAGAATCCTGATTAACAGATTAAATGAATTCCACTTTATCTTTCAGCCCAGTACTGTGGACTAGGACACCTGACTTACTAATCTTCTCTGACTTTAGGGTAAGTATCACTGACTGCAGCTTGGACTCAGACCTTCCTAAGACAGCTGAAGACAGCATGGCAGATAGATTAGCTGCTGTTTTCTAGCAACTATTTTGTTATTTTGGCTTTGGCTGGCCAGTTTAGATCTCATTAATGCTAATACTGGAATAGGCTCATGGTACACAATCCTAATTTATGTTTCATGTGGACTGAATTTTCTTGGAAGCAGAGGGTGTTAAATATTTATATTATGTTAGCATTTAGTGTCACTAAGCTCCATGGGCCTGTCTTGCTATGTCTTGTAAAAATATTTAGTTCATGCAATCCGTCTCCTAAGGTGCTGCTGCACTTGATCAACAGCAGAAAGCAGTATGCTTTCCAGGCCTGGCCAATGGCTTGCTTGTTAGTATATACTCAGTCCCATTTTTGAATCTGGAAATTTTAGAGTTTATCAGCAAAAATATCAGCAAAATACCAGCAAGTTTTTTTAATGCCACTGTTAAGCAGCCATTGCTTCATACCTAACATTGCAAGGAGGTTTGCAGTTTTCCCAGGGATTTATTTTTTTACAACAGCCACTAGCAAATTTCAGATCCCTCAGGGTTTCAGATGCACTTAGAATTCAGATGCAAAGCAGAGGCTTTCATGCAGGTATGTGAACAGATGGATGCAAAAAGCATAAGATTGTTTTCACAATCAATTTTGGCCTATGCTTGGAACAGAAGCCTGGAAATATTAATACATGGAAATGTATAAAACTATTCTGAGGTCAAAGCATCATTGTCAAATGTCCTTTCTTTAGATAGATGGGATTATTCCTAACAGCTTAATTTCTGTAAAGAATTACCACAACATTGAGACAGGTACTGCTGTGGCAGGACAACTGGAAGAGAAAATTCTTCTTGGTATGAATTTTGGGATGGGATTCTTCATACCACCTTAAACTCTCTACTTGAGTTAGCCATCCTGAACTCTCTTTATAGACAAAAGGGAGAAACAAGCATTTTAAACCATCAGATATCTATTTTAAGTGTTTTCTTTAGCAAAAGAGGAAATGTAGTCTTGAAACTCTTTTTTATCTCCTTTGTCAGTAATGGGAACTGAGGACAACAAGCTCTGTTGTGGATGTGGCATCTGAATTATGCAAACTGAGTCACACCGGAGCACCTTCTGCTTCTTGCCCCATTGTCTGTGCCCGAGAACAGATAGGTCACAGTATATTCTTCCCATTCACTTCCTCTTACTTGATTGATCTGCTGCTTAAAACAGAAGTTTAAAGATGTTAAACAGGTATTTTCCATTATTCAGATTTGTTTCTTGCATGTGTGGTAAATGAGATCTGCATTTTCACCAATGAAAAAAACTGCTTTTGCTGCTTGCTGTAAAGCTTCTCTAATACGAGCCTGAAATGTTGGCTCTTTTTAAGGTTATTTCTTCCCTTCCCTTTTTAAGGGTGCTGGTGAGGCCATGATAGTTGATTAACACTGGTTATCAGGATGCTTACTTTATTCCTGTTAAGTCTCTTGCAGATGTGTGGTTCCAGCTTATCGCATAACTTAAAAGGAGTCACATTGTGCTCTTTTCACCTTTAGACCATTCTGCATTAAAAAATAATTGTTATGCATCCCCCCAGAAATGTACATTTCTTCCCATCTGTGTTCCAGTCCTGTAAAACACTGAAATGCCTATTTGAAAATTTTTGCCTATTAAAAAATTATTGCAAAACTGTGCTTCTGCAGCACCTCCTACCTAAAAATACTAGAGCCCTTCACAGGCATGAATACTTGAGAGAAAAGGAAATATCATACTTGAAAGATAGACAATGCAGGAGAATGCTTTATGAATTAGCAGAATTCACACAGCAGCCTGATCACAGTATATCTACATTCCACACAAGGCTCATTTTTTTTGACATCCACTCCTGTGCTTTAACCACATCAGCCCATAGGAGCACATTCTTCTCTCTCTTCTGAGACTTGATTTATCACCATAAGTATGGTTTATTACACAGCTTCGTGCTGTAAATCTTGCCTGCTCTAATGGTTGATAGAAGTCTGGCACTGCGGTGAGTTCCTGCTCATTTACTCCCTGGATATCGGCTACACTGCTGATGTGAGAATGAGCTTCCTGGGAAGTCTCTCTTAATAGAGAAATGTGAGAATCAAAGAATTCAATTCTGCTGGGATTTTTTCCCGTTAATCAGGGTTCTGACTGGTTTCACCATTTGCAAAACCCTTTGTTTCCTTCATCTTCATTTTTATTGCATCCCAAGTTTTATAGGGAAGCTTTTTTTTTTAAATAAAAAAACCTAAAGAAAATAACCAAGCAATAACTGTGAACTACTGCCTGCATAGAACAGTTTCTCCACACAGTCACACAGAGCCAGTCTGCTTTAAAAATGTGTGCCGCTTCAGGTCTTCTAAATATAATTTGTCTTAATACAGGCAATAATCAACACTGCATACATCTGTGAGGGGATGAAGGGGGCTGGAGAGACAAGGGATCCCACATATCTTTTATGATGATTTCTGTAGTCTCATGAATTTATTTAGGGATTTGGAAGGGGTGTTTAATTCATGACAGGAATTTCTTGCCAGTGCAAGCAAGACTTAATTCATAAGCAGTCTGTGGAGATATTGTGGAGTATTTTGCAGTTCTTATGTTGAAGGTGCCCTGTAGTGCAAAGTACTGTCAGTGTGGAGAAGTCACACAATAATGTGAGGGATGATTCTTGGAGGTTGTGTGTGAATGGAAATCATAATTGTAGTTGCAGCTCATGTAACCATGCCTGAGCCAGCTGAAAATAGGCTGTTTTGGGTAAGGCTGTCCCATGTCTGGCCAAGACTGAAAGCTGAGAGAGCACAAAGGAAAATGGCAATGACTTTTCCTTCTCTGATATTTTAAAGGACAACTCTGTAAAAAAAAAAAAAAAAAAAATAAAAAAGAAGTTAAGGTTATCTCCAGGAAAGTGGAGATAAAACTCTTCAGATCTACAAAGCATTTCTTCCATTAAACCTGTATTGTAGGATACTTGTTCTCAGTGGGCTTCTTGTAGATTCCTCCAATAGACTTTTTACCAGATAGCAATAGCACAGAGTTATGTGCATTTTCATACTTAATGATTGCCATTCAGTCCATTAGGAGTGAAAGTATTATCCTTGTAAAGCTCCAAGAGATCTGATTACAGAAGGTTGTTTACTGAGTAATGCATTAATGTGAACACGCTGCTCCTGTGTTCTGTTCTTTTTCTTTTTTTAAATTCAGATTGTACTTCAAGATATTTCTCCTGTGTTCAGAGCTGTCTTTGGGAACAGCCCCAATTACCTTTCTCCCTCAGCAGCTGCCTTCTCTGGGAACAATGAAACTGGCCATGACCTCAGTGGGTTCATGGGAGACAGGTCCATTCCCATCACATACGGAAAGAGATTTAGCAAAAAATCCTGTAAGACACATTGCAATGGACCTCATAATTCAGAAGGAAAATGTGTGGTTCTTGACCCTGAAAGAGTCTTGTGTAACCAGGTAATGCCATGGTCAGAGAGAAGGATTTGAAGTTTGTCACTACAGTAAAGGTGGATACTCTGTTAGCCAGTCTCTTTGCAAGGGGAGAAGGGGGCTCCCTCTCCTCTTGGAGATCTTTTACAGGCCCTGAGTCTCCTGGAGGAGATTATTTTGCTGAACACTTCTTTAAAATAACCTTTTCTTGCCCTGCTTTCAGCTGAGCTCACTGTGGCTGTCACTTTGGTCCTGCCTCAGCCCAGATGTCCTGAACATCTTGCTCACATTAGGTTGCCCTGTAAAATAAAGGAGTGGGACAGTGTTGAGAGTGAGTTGAGAAATAGTTAGGAGAAAGAATTTAATGAGGTAGGCTTACAAGTGGAAGGCTGCAGCCTTGTGAAGGGTCAAGGTCCTGGGGCAGAAGTGTTTGAGAGTGGTTTTCTCAGAATGAGGGAGGGTTCAATTCCTCTTTCCATTGGAATCACTGGAGCCCCATTGCCTATGGAGGGTAACAGCAATGTCTGGTGTTTACCTGGTTGTGAACAACTGGCTAATTTCTCCACACAACATTTCTGCATAACAGTCCTTTAGTTTTTGTTAATAAAGCAAATGTTTAAGGTTCTCCCTGTATATAAAATAACAACTTTCAGAAATCTAAACACCACATTATTTATAGAAAAGAGTGATTATTTAAGGGTTCATATTTAAATGTAGATTGGTATAGGATTTAGTATGGATTACTAATATCCCCTCAGATTTGTCCTTATTTCATGAACCATCAGGTCAGCGTGTGAATGAATGAACAGCCATAATGGAGATTACACCCTGAAGTGACAGTCACGAAGTTACAGAGTCAATCCCACTATTCTAATTTGTGGGATCCCTTTTACCTGATGTAGAATAGCATATGTAGGCCTATAAGTAGTTTATTTCATTTTCTGCTGTAGTTTAGTCATGGCTTTTTGGTTACCACCACTGCTGGAAATGTGCAAACTTCCCAAAGTTCAGAGTTTGTACATACAATGGTGTGTATAGCACTCAAACTATAAATGTAAAGAACAAAAATCAACAAAGATGTGTGCAACTCTTCTATTTTTGGTAGTTTCCCATCCAAAAGCATGTTTGCCCTTTCCCCAGGGTCTCCCTCCCTGTCTATGTTACATGTGTATGTTGTGTGTGCCCTGCCCAATAGCACCGAAAGTTTCTAACTCTTGACACTTTAAAGGCAGACAAAGGAGCATCTGTTGTATGTCATGGTTGGGTTTTTTTTATGCCTGCTGATGATGTTGATACAAATACTTTGATCTTTAAGCGGTTTGACTTCATGGAAGAGATTCTGACCGTGTGGATGTCTAAGTAACTTCCATCAGCTCATAAATCTAAATAATTTTCAAACTCTCCTACTGGTTTTATGATCCCCTAAATTATACAATCTGAAGTATTTTTCAACTGTTCCACATTTCTGGCTAAGTCTTTGGAGATGGTGAAAGCTGAGCCTATAGTGTCTTGTTTCTATGGCAGGAAGGGCACAAGCAGCAGTTGTAGGCCTGGGCAGATGAAGATGGTTTTCACCTGCTTTGTTCTTGTGCAGATGTTTGTCATGCTTAGCATCCATTCTCCTTTTATGCCTTTATTAAAAACCTCCTCTCCACACAGCATCAATTTTGTAGCCTACTTGAGCTTTCATTGATGTTGCAAAGGTCTTCCCATGGCAGATATGAATAAAGGATGGATACTTGAATATTTTTTTTTGTAATAACTCCTGCAGTTTAGGAGAGGGTTATTGTTACCACTGGCATGTAATAAAATCCTCTTTTGAACATTTTTGATGAAGGGTGAACTCTTTCCATGCCTGAGTCTGTGCAGTACCTGCCCGGGTGTCAGACCCTGCTCAGTCTTCCTCAAACTGCTCTTGACATTTAAAAACTGCTCTGGATTAAGGACTCCCTCACATCTCAGATCAGCACCTTACAGACACAGCTCTGGACTTCCTTTCTCTGATAAAATTGCTATATGAAAAGATATTTCTTCCAGACTTGTCATATCTCTTAAAATTTATGATTTGTAGAAGAAATTCCATTTTGCCAGAAATGTCCAGATTAAACAGAGGGGGAAGAAGAGGAGGAGGACTTTCACACTGACCTCTCCTCCTTTGCAGAGTTCCATGTTAGACACTGACTACTGAGCCCGTCTGGCCTCATTCAAACCAAATGCAAGTTTTGGGCAGATTTTCTCTGTAGAATGGCTCCAGATAGGGCTATTTCATGGCATTGGATATCAGCAGGTTAAAATTGCTGAGGCATCTGTCAGCAAACAGTAGCTATCAGCACTTTTCTCTTACCCAAATCCTGCGTGGCCAGCAATGGCACTTTGCAGCTGGAAGGAAACAAAGAGCCATTACTTTCAGTGCACGCTCCTGATCAGGTTATATATTGATAGTTTGTGCTAGGAAGAAGGGTTTATGAGCGCCTCTGGCAACTGGTGGTTTGAGCTGTGCACCTATAAATTCCAAGTTGGCAATATCAAACAAAAATTATTCTCTGGCTACAGCCTGGGGTAACAGAGAGTGGGAAAAGCCAAGCTGCACTACTAATCCATAACCACAGAAATTACCTCCATTCCAAAACAAACACTACATAAATTTTTTAAAGCTGGTCAACACAATATATATAATAAAATGTCAGTAGTGTAATATGTGATATATTGCATTTGGTCTTTTATACAGTTCTGTATCAGAGGTAACTAAGAGCAAAGGTCGACAGCCATTTTTGGAGCTGATTCTGCCTAATGAATATTACCACCAAACCATTCTACTCTGATGACAATACTTGCTGATTAATTACCAGACAACACCTACACAATAATGCAAACATGCTAATTTTAAATAATTTTTTTCTCATTTGAAATGTCATAAACATTTGTGAATCTCATTATAATTATTCTGGTGCTCACAATGCTACAGCCGGGAGAAGACTCTAATGTTAGAGACTTGGCAGCAGTTGTATTTAAAAAGTGATAAACCCATTATGTGTTTGGAATATATCCTCCCATCTGTTGACAAACAAAGATTATAAAAACCATTGGACTGAAATCAAATGTTTTTAATAACCAGTTTTCTTTCCCCCAACAATAAAATAAACACAGTCTAACAAATAAAATGTAAAATGCTCAACAGTTTACACAAGACAATTTTTACAGTTTCATGGGAGATTTTGAAATTTTCTCTGTGGATGTTAGGTATTTCAGGCAGGTGTTTGTGCTATCTGTAAGGCCCACTTGCTATAATGAATTTCATTTTGTGAGATCCTATTTAACTCACCCTGCTTAGTTAAATTATTTAGCAAATTAATTCTGCTTTCTTTCTAACGCTTTGCTGCATCTGTGTTCTATAGCTAAGGAACAGAAATTGGGATGCTGTTAGAACGGTATGCTTCATTAGTCAATTGATATTAAAAGGAAGATATAAAATACAGAAAACGTGTTCTTTTCTGAGTTCTCATTAGGGCATGATGCTATAGTTTCATTTTTGTCCTTTGATAAGCCTCCTGTCCTTAGATCAGAGACCTGTTGGAGCATGCTGAGGCTTCTCTCCTGTCCGCTTTTCCCTTCCTCTGCCCAGATCATAGCTCTGGCAGCAAATCTCTGCTGTGGATACTGTACTCCCCAAATATGTTAGGACCTTCACTTAGCTTTGAATTGTCAGAAATTGTACATGATAAGGACACATCTCTAGGTCCAAGCATGGTCTTCAAACATGGGGAAATTTTTCTGACTATTACTGGTATACAGGAGCCACTCCTTCACCTGGTCTCCAGACTTGCTCACCTTTTACAGAGGACTGCTTAACTCTTTGAATACCTTCAACAGGGTTTTGGTGAGTTTAGCACTCATTCCTGTAGCCCTCATCTTGTGGTTTGAATTTGCTGTATCCTGTGTAAAGAATTCATTGTTGTAGGCAGATTGCACAAAATCACTCTTGATTTAAATCAGGATACAGTAAAATTCAAATTCAAATCAATTTATTCATTTACAACATGCAAACAGAAATCACAGTTACAGGCACTTAGGAACACAGGAGACAGAAAAACATGCTGAAACTACCATCACCAAGATCCAACCAGAAAACCCCCTGTCCTTACACTTGCCTGACTTGCAGTAGATTTTTCCTGGAAATATTTCTTTGTACAAAACCACTGCCTAAGGTTGTGTTCCCCAGAGACAAGCCATTCTCAGCAGAACATGCCAGATTTTATACCTCTTCCCACTCCTGGGGTCCTTTGTATTCCTCCTCTCTTCCACTTTCCCCCTTCCTATGCCTTATCCCCTTCAACATTATTCTGGGGATACCTGTAACACAGCTCTGAGGAGTGATGGTTGGACAGTGTGACTAAGCTTTAATGCATCCAAAAAACTCATCCAGTCAAGAATAAAGACAGTGAGGTACAAAACAAGGGGGACAAAGCATCTCCTTCTAGTTTCTGATTCACTTTACATGACAGGTGGGAGAAGCAGCTCTACATGAAGGGTAGGGAGGGTCCAAATTTGTGAGGACCAAATGGAAAGGAGGGACTGGATGAACAACACTGGTTTATAATGCTTTAACTTCTATAGATATGAGGTATTTCCTTCTGAGCCAGTCACCCCAGGCTGTATTTGCTACAGGTGGAGAGAAATAAGTAGGTATTACCACAGAAAGATTTCTCTCATTAGGCATCTTTAACACATAAGTCAGGTATCTCAATAGTTCAAATGGTTCCCTCTCCACAAGTACCTGTTTGCATATTTCCATTTACAATGAAGGTGCCCTGGGGTGGCATGTACAGATTTGGATATCTGACCTAGCAAAAAAGGAGCATTGAGTGAAACATATCCTGGGTCTAGTGGGTGCATTTCCACCCAGAGCATGTCTCAAGAAATGAACTTGAAACACACCTGTGTATTGGTAAATAGCTCAAAGACACAGCTCACCTCCATGGGAATCAGTTCATTTGGGGACACACTCGACAGGAACCAGCAAGCTTTGAGTTTCAGTCTCCAGGAGGTGTTTTTACAAGATGTTACACTTCAAATGCTAATGGCTATATGATTTAATTCAGGGGGTCACACCAGACTTTTATTAGAAATTCAGACTTCAGCCTAGTTGTCTTCTCTGCTGGAAGACAAAGAGAAAACTATGATAAATTAAGTGTCAAGTGTGATATACAGATAAATGTTGCCATGAAGTGTGTTCCTCTGGAATTTAACCAGGCCTGTAAGCCAGTGTAGCACTGTAAACTAGATTTACTAGTGGTAAAGTCAATTCAAAATGTCTCTCTTTTGTGTCTAAATATTTTTGTGTCTAAATATTTGTGTCAGTCTTCTTTTGCATAAGATCTGTGTGACTATAATTTTTTGAAACATTTGAAACAATTTTAAATTTTCAAGAAACATTTTCTCACAACTATCTTGTAAGCAAGTGTAATTTTCTGCTGTAAGTAGCACTAAGCTTAAGTGTCTCGTGTAATAAGTGTCTTGAGTCCCTGTAGCCTTCACATTCTCAGTTACACATTGATTTTTAGTGTAGTGGATAGATAAGGAAAAGTGAACTTGTTTGTGAAATCAAGGAATGCATCTAGTCTTTCCTTAATTCAGATATGGGCTTTCTGAGAAGCATTTAGCCTGACATTACTGAGTGTCACTTTCTACTTATCTGCTGGAACCGGCATGAAGGTGGGCTCTCCAGCTCCACTTCACAGTTAGAGACTGGTTTCTGAAGATAGAGAGTTCAATCAGGTGATTCACTCTGCGTGTTATGACAGCTGAATTCTTATTTTCTTCCATGATTTCACAGCAGTCTCCCTAGATAAGGCTTTGAAAGACAGAGTTAATAGGGTTCTTGTCAGCAACATGGCTTTACTTGTTATGAAGCTGGGGGCACTTGTGTTACTCAGATGATGGTGGTGCTGCTCCCAGTTTCTTTTATCTGGATATTCCTACTTTAAGGAACAGCATGTTGAACAGCAGTGACTTGTATGATTTCTTTAGGCTGACTTGATGCCTTTCCTTTGAGAAGAGGACAATATGGTGTTTTAATCAAAGCCTTGGAAAGCTGTGCCAGGGGATAAGTTGTCCCATCCAAGGGATGTTGACAATTTTTATTATACCATGAGAGAATAGGATTGTTGATGCACCTTACTGTTTTATTGCAGTTCCTCATGCTTATTTTCTATCTCACATGACCTAGTTGCTGCTCAGCTCAAGTCCTGTTGGCACATCTAGCATTCTCAGGAAATGTCTTCAAAATCAGAGATATATAAACTATCTACCTGCTGCCTGACAATCCTAGTTTGCTGTCTATGTTGCTCCTCTTAATTGTCCAGTCCAACACCACCACCCTGAAAATAATTTTAAAAGGTCCTACAAAAAACTTCATGAATATTTTTCAGTATTTGATGACCCCTGCACTTTTACGATAGAATCAAGTAATATTGCAGAGGGTTTTTCTAGACAATCACCAATCATGAAGGTAGATTTACTTTACTGCCAAAAGTAGAAAACTTACACAAGTAGAAAAATAATTTTAGATGGTTTTATTTTTGTTTCTGAAGTTTGGGTTACACCCATTAGGTACAATTAGATATAGTCTCTCTAGCAACAGCTATTTTGAACAATAATAACCTTAGGATATAGTATAGCTTATTTGCTTCTGCTTTGCTGAATTATATAATTGATATTTATAAAAATAAGATTGCATAAAATGTGCAAATAAAAAGAAAGGTAGAATTTCAAATTAGCTTGAGGTTAGAAGTTGTTTCACCAAAAATGTGGGTTTGAGCTAAAATTAGCTCCTGACATTGTTTGAATACTGTTGGAGAATACAGAACAGTGAGAATCCTGTGTTTGATATACTCTACACATTTAGATATAGCTTGTACATACCAACTGAGCCTAAGTGATCGAAGAAACCTTGATAGCACACAAATGGATAAGTGGTAGATGGTAAAAAATAATTGCTGATGAAACCTGTGTTTTTGTTGTTGTTATTCTAAACCTTATTTAGCTGTTGTTTGTACATAAAGAGTATTTCTATAAAATCCTCCTTAAGTTCCAGAATTTTCTCAGAAATTGCTTTACATGTAAAATTTACCTATTCTTTTGCAATGTTTTTACATGCTTAGAGAAGGTCCACTTTATTACAGAAAATAACTTTTCCTACACTTATTACCACATTATATCGAACTCATTATTTAAGATTTCATGAGATACATTTCAAAATCCAAGGTTTTTGTAAAATCTCTCCAAATGTCAAAAGGCATTGAGATCAATATTAGACTGAAAAATTAAAGGTAAAGTATTCTAAAGTTTACTGAGTGTAAGACAAGAGAGACCACAGTGCCTCCTAAACCAGTCCTGCAAAGGAGTTATTTTGGGCTGCAAAAGGATTGTATGCATTTGCTAATTATCGTCTGATGCCAATTGTGTATTACTGTGGACAATCCCAGAACACATGCAAAAGATCTCCAGTGAGTATACATCGTCACTGGCACTTAGGATACTCATTAAACTGGAAGATATATTATTTTCTTGGAATAAAAATATTTCTGTCTAAAATGTTGCTGTATATTCATCAGTTGTGACGCTTATTTGATTGCCTTTTATATCTTCATGGTTTTTTCCCCAGTAAAATATTTTCCAGTCAACCACAATGTGCCTTCCTGTGAGCCTTACTGAAGAGCTAGGCTAGCTACCTGCCCATAAATCCATGTAAGCTGTTTTGTATCATTGAAATATGTGGTTGAGATGCCAGCCTGGACCTGAACACGTTGGACTTCCTTAGTCCAACAAGGTCCAACTGCAAATGAAAATTTGGGTGGACTGTAGGTGTTGTCCCTCTCCTGCCCCTGGCAGCTACAGGAAGTGTCCAGTGCACAAGGAGCACACTTTTTAATATGAAATTTTCCCATCATATTCTCAAAACTGCTGTTCTCTTCCTGCCCTGAGTGAGAACAAGACTCCCTCAGAGGAGGGCTTTGGAACTCAGGCTCCTCTTCTCATGCTATTGGCTTGATGTGTATGGGATTAATAACCAGAAAAATCTGAAGGAGCAGAGAAGAGCATCAGTAAAGTAATGTGGTCTAACCCAGGACTCTCTTGCCACAGCCTCGGCACATGAGGGCCATCCCTGGGCAGGGAGCAGCTGGTGCCTCTCACCCATCATCATCAGAATCGTGTAATGAATCCAGACAGCAACACCCACCCAGCCCAGCCACCACGCCAGGGCTGCACCTCTGTGGCCTCCAGGCCTTCCTGCAGCCCAGCAGGGCACAGGTGTAGCCCAGCTCCTCTCCCAGCCCTGCGGCACTGCTGCTGCTGCTGGGATGGGGAATGTGGCTTGACCTGATGCTTGGGGTGTGGAGGCTGGGGCAGCAAGGGGAATCCTCCTCGTTTTGACCTGGAAACTGGGTGTGTTTGGGACACAAACGTGAAATCAGTCCTTGTAATATATTTACCAATGTTTTCTGGAACCACCTGATATAAAAAAACAGTTTCACTAATCAGTCAAGGTAAATCACATCTATTTGCAAATTATCCACAACAGAGAAAGACATGAGTAGTTCAACTACAGGGCAAACTGAGTCAGTTCTGCCAACTGGTTGGTGGCGTTTTGGTCCTCTGAAACGAGCTGAGGATTCTTTGTAGAAATTCCTCTAGACATGTTACACAAGGCAAAGAAATTATCTGAGGGACTTTAAAGGTGGAACAATGTTATTCTAGAAGTTCCTAATGAAAATACTATATGTTGCCACCTCCATGAAAATTATAAATTAAAAATACGTTGAAAATAAATTAATACTACTTAATTCCTATGTGCTTGAGATTAAATTTTCTGCTAATATATCTCAAGGCAGTTTATTCTGTAATTTACCTCAAAGAGTTTAAAGAGTAGATGAGGTATCTTTTGAGGTGTCAATTTTTACTTTTTTTTTCTATGAACTGATTAAAACACAAAATCCTTGCTAATATAGTAAAAGGAAAAATTAACCAAATTATGACAAGCTTGTCATTATCACAGTATCCTACGGAAAGCAGTAATTTATAAGTAATTTATGGATTAATTAAAATAATGAGATTATTTACTATCACAATAATTTGTGAAAGATAGACTTAATAGTTTTGATGAGTTTACAAATGTGTAAAAGGAATAATGGTGATTTCATTAAAGGCATTCAACTAATATTGATTATTATTTTGATGAAGAATTGAGTCACTTCCATGTCAGTATCTCAAAACATAGTTGTTTCCAGTGTCTAAAATGTGGTTGCTTCTGTTGTAATTCTGCAAGAAAGTTGTTTTGTTTGTTTTTTTCATTAGAAACCTCATTCCAAAGGCTAGAAGCAATAGAGGATACAGCAGGAAGACACTCTGATTGTCCTACATTTGTTGAAGGCAGAATCTCTTTTTTTTATTTCATCTGTCAAAAATTGTTTCTGAGTTCCTAAATTTCTCTTTGACCTGGGATTTCAAATATTTTCTTTTGGAAAAAGCCTTTCAGTGGGTCTGTTTTGCATTTATGTTAATGCTTGCTTAAAGTTTCCCTGTTCTCTTAGCCTTTTGTACCTTAAAACATGCATAGTTTGTATTTAGATGTAATTTTTGATCGGAAGTACAGAAATAGGAGTCTGGCTGTCAGGCTTATCTCCCACAACATACCTTCTAACCATTGAGGGACTAAGTGAGTTAGGGCATAAGCCTCTGACTGGAGGGACCTACAGCAATGGTGGTGGGAGCTTATTATCTCTTTTAAGGTATTCAGTATCATGGATCTGACACTGATCTTTAAAGAGGTTTATGAAGGAATGGCCAAGGAGGACCATATACCTCCACAGAGTGAGCAGAAGCTCTTTCAGATCAATATAGATATTCACTCATGTAAATGTATACATTCACAGCAGCATACAAGGGGAATGTGGGTCTGAGAAACTCAAAAAGCACAAAGGTCTTAACGAGTTAAGCACCTTTCAAGCAAGTTCTTGCTATAGCTGTAGGTAGTGATGCAAAATCTGTAGGCTTAGGGTGTGGTGCTCCAAGAGGACAGAGGGCTTCTGTGCACAAACTTGTGGCTGGGAATTTTTGGTGGGTTGCAAGCAACATCTGTCATGACTCTGATACAGCTGATAGGCTGATGGTCATGGAGCCCAGTGAACTCCTCACAGGTGCCATGCTGACATCTGGCAGCTTGAGCAAGGAAAGGTGGAGGCTTGGGCTTTGGGCTGTGCTCATCAGCACAGCATAAACAGCTCACCATTAGCCTGTCACTCTCTGAACAATGTCCTACAGCCTGCATGGGCTAGCATGGGTGAACAGCTGATCCCAGAAGTCTGGCAGCATGGCTAGAAGCTGTCATGCCTCTTGCCACTGGGTCAGAGAAGGGCCCTGACTTGTGTTAATTACTAGAATAATATTCCCACATGACGGTCAGTTCTGAACAAACAGGAGGCTGAAAGATTTTCATTTCAAGTTTTCACCTCCTGCAAATCACACTGGGACAGCAAGGAGCTAGGTGAAAATGTTTTTGAGGGCTTTCTGGAGCCCAGTGAGGGGAGTGAGGGAATGTGATGGATACCAGGAAGGACATAGTTGTAGGAGAGAGAAAATCTGACTCACAGACTGCTCTTTGTGGCAAGTTAAAACAAGGGAGACAGAAGGGTTTAGTAGAGTAAAGAGAGACAGAAGGGACATTTCAGGGCAAAGCTGGGACAATCTGTTTGGGCCTATTTGAAAGAAATGGACCAAGTGTTTTGTTGTAGGGCAAATCTGTCCCTCTGACTTTTCCCCAAGATCCTGTCCACTTCCCAGAGCGCTGCTGCCTTCCTGCTGAAGCAGTATTTTTTCTACCACTATTAGTTGAAAAGATGTGGATGCGGCGACACTGGCCACAAGGCACTATTTTATTTCCTGTTTGATAGCTCTGCACAAACTAATGCATCTGAACAGCCATGGGCACTGGATTTATACATATATCTGTACAGTGAGACTGAAAGACCACTTTCAACTGTCCTACTGCCTTTTCTGGCAAAGACTATTTCTGCTACACAGTGAGGAAAACTAAGTGCATCATTCTGAAATTTGCACAGCTGTGATACTAGAAATTAGCTTTGTCACAGAGCTTGGTCATTGCAGCATCTTGCCAAAACTAAGTCTCTTCAAAGTATAAACAGACATGAAACTTTTAAGCCAAATCCACTAGTGCAGATAGCTTTTAGCAGTCTGTAATCTTCTGGCACCAGAGGGGAGGTTTTCTCTCCATCTAGTTTTGTACATAAGAGCATATTCTCTGCTTGACATTAGGAATGCTAGGCTGAAGGTGGCTTGGCACTGTGGCACCCTTGGGCACACAGAGCCCTCATGCCAATCTCTGCATGAATAAAAAGCACTCCAGACTCCAAATTTTGCACATAGGTACCCCTATTATTTACCTGGGTCTTTTTCTTTTTTTGTGCAAATAGGATGCAACTGAGAGAGGGTTTATTTTGGCTGACAAAGTGGAGCTGTAGTGCTGTTTAGGCACAATATCACCATGGAGGGACCCATAAACCAAGTCAGCTCTTTGGCAGATTTTCATCTATGATGAAATCCTAATGTAAACTAATTATATGGTCACAGCTTACAAACTTTATAAGAAAGCAACAACCAGACTTGTTTTTCTTGTCAGTTTCAGACATTGAAACTTAACTGTAGATGTTGCAAAATTAATCACCTGGCTAGAGACTCCATAAACTGTACTGTATTGCATACACATATAAATTTCCAGTACATTTTCCTCCTTTAAATACTGGCTTTAGTCCATACATTTTTAAAATTTGCAAGTAACCTGCACACACACCCCCCAAAGCCTAAATAAAACCAGTCCACAGTCAAGACATTGAAAATTGTAAGCATAAACTCCAGCTTTAAGTATCAAGATACTCATATGTACTAAACATCTTGTATCAGGAGGTGGTTCTCTTGCTGTTGTCATAAGTCAGCCCTTCGCTCCTTGTGTCTGCTTTGAATGATTTTATCCCTGGGAGCACGAGGCTTGCTTCATCCTGCTTGCTTGTCAGCAGGGTTAATGCACTGCATTACAAAAAGCATTCTTCACAACCGGTGCTCACAGGCAGCACTTTTAGGTCTATAAGCACAACCTGCAAGGTTCTCTATCAACACAATCATAATTTATGCAAAGCTCTCCCAGTAAATTGAACCTAACTAGTCTTTTCTTGGGGTGAATATGCAGAAGCCTTTCTTTTATTATTGCTCATGTAGAGAAAGCAGCATTCTCCTTGACAGTGGTAGGATGTGGATGAGGAATATGCCTCACAGCTGTTGCATCATTTCTCCTGGAAGGCAATGACTTGTAGTCCAGTGTTTAACCGAGGATGAACTGGCAGAAATGCAGCCAATAACAATAATGCACTAAATACATCGTAGGCATATTTTAGTTGCACAGCTGTATCCTTAATGCTGCATCTCCCTTAGATGAGAGATTCGTTGCATTTAACTGGTTTGGTCAAAGCTGCTTCATGTTCCACAAGCAGCTCTCAGAGACTCCCTGGGATCAGTAGCTCTAGTTTCTGGAGAGAAAAAAGGTAAGATTTATTGTGTGACAGAAATGGGCAGCTGAAGCTTTGGAAAAGACTTGTGACATAAAATGGAGATCTGTGCATACTGTCTGTTTACTGTAAGAGGCCCTGCAATAGTTAGGTGTACACTAATGTAATTAACACAAATCAACAAATAAAGGAGTTCAAATGTCTTGGTACTATTATTATTATTACTACTACTACCACTACTATTACTATTACTATCACTATTACTATTACTATTACTAAAATGAAATTACTATTATTATTTTTTTTATGAGTCTGACTTGTTTGGGTACCCCCACATATGAATCCAATGCAGTGGTAGTATATCTTTATTCTTGTAAACCATGGCAAATTTTTCATGTAAAGGTTTGCATGGGCACAAAAGCTTCTAATTTGTGAATAAATTGTATTTAACATCGTGCTGAGAGACTAAATTAACACAACAGTATCAATTAAAATAATAGCAATATCAATTTTTTTTAAATTGCAATGGTGCATTTTAAAATCAATTTCTTGAATAAAATATGAAATTAGGGGTGACACTTGTATAACAATGAAATGCAGGTTGTGCATACAATAAACTGTTTCACATGACTATTAACATATCAATCCTCTCATCTCCTCTCCCCATATCACCTACATCTTCAAAACAAGTTCGGTTGTTATATGTTGAAAAGCTGATTGATATAAAAAGATAGCTGTTAAAAGGTGTACTGTATTCTAGTAAGGTTCTCAAATACTGGCTTTAGTTCCTTCTAAATTTAAAGGAAGTGGTAGGGCAACAAATTGACATATTGGTTGCTATTCTACTGTTGATAATTAGAAAACTTCTGGGAGTTTTCTAATTATTAGAAAAGTATTTTGCTTACCCTTGTTACCTTAAATTAGACATCTGACATTTAGATATATATCTGTCTCCACTTACTTGCTGTAATCTTTGTAGGCACCTCAGCATTTCCAAAAGGTAATTTATCCCAACTGTTTTGTTATGCTATGCAGGTAGTGTAGATATCTAACTTTTAATGACCAAAATAAGATTAAATTTATTCCATGTTATCTCAGAGATGTCCAAAATTTCTCTCATCAGGTCTTTGCTCTCTGTGAGGTCTACTACATAAGATTATATCCTGCTCACATGGATCCTAAATATCCCTTCAAAGGCTTTGATTTTTCTTCTTCTTTTTTACTTCTTCTTAGTAGAGTAGAACAAACTTTAGTAGCTTCTCTTTACAACACACAAAGAGTTGTGAAACTCACTCTGTAACCTCTGGGGTTTTTCCTGAGACCTCAGGAAATACAACCACACAGATGTGCATACTTTTTGGCATGTAATTAGCATATAAGTAAGGATTTCTCCAAAATAATTGTTTGTTCATAATGATAATGTGAATGCTTTGAAAAAAATTCATTAGAATGAAAATCAATCACTGAATTCTTTGCATATTTTATTTTTCTTTTTGATTTCCAACTCACACACATCTGGCATATTTTACATCTTTGCAATAAAACATGGTTACAATAGCTTAAGGAATTTATATATCCAAAATATTTCACCATGATCTCAAGATGAAATGAACTTGTCTTCCAGATGTTCAATAGTCTCCCAATTCTAAGCTACAAACTCAAGATATTGCTTACAGACAGGTGATGAATAACTTAATCATTAGGCTGATCCCCATGATTTCCGGATCTTATAAATACAAACAACAATGAAGAAGGAAATTTGGGGCTAAACTTACTAATACAAGGTGGATAACAAATAAGTAATCACATCAATAAATAATGATATGTTCCTGGTGCAAAGTGCCAATACAAAGAATCCATTATCTTTTTAAATAAATGACTGCAAGTGAGTGTAAATTCTGAGAAAATTACATTCCTGTTACATGCCTCATAGCCCTACCGACACAATATGTACATCTATGACAATACAGTCACCAAATATACAAAGAAGAAACATGAATTAAAGTGTATATACCCCTGGGTGTGTAATTTGATCAGTACAATGTGCAGAAAATTATTCTGATAATTATCATTACAGTATTGTAAAAGATGAAGTGCCTTAGTCTGAGTGGCTTCAGGTGAGATTTTCAGAACTGAAAAGAACAACCTCAGTCACCTTTACAATGAAGCTAAGGCTGTCAAATAAACCAAGCTCCTCAGATTAAAAATAAGGGAAAAAAAATCAGTGTATGCCAAATGTTAATAATCCAGAAGTATAGCACTTTGTCTGTATTGGGAATCACTAAGCATTACAAAGCATTAAACTGAACTTCCCCCTTTGCTCCCTTTCTGTCTAGTCTTTGAATTTAAAAGGGAGGAAATTAATTTCTATTGTATAAAGTATAAATATGGCAAATGATGGCTTTTTATCCAAATGCTTCGTGAGCAGAACTCCACTTAAAAGGGGTAAACTTTAGATTCAAAAAGTGAAAAATGTGTTGGTGGAAATGTCAGAATTACTGTTTGCTCCCAAATTCAACCCTTTAACACAAGCTGTACCCTTAGGCAGATCTCCAGTCTGATTTGTGTGAATGCACCTGTTCCTTCAAGACATCAGGTTTAAAGTACATGCAAGTTGTAACTCCACAATAAAATTAAGAAACAGTTTTGTTCTTTATACAAGGTTTTACTTTTACAAAAGTATCCCTTTAAAGTTAAGATGTGCATCTGATGTAAAAAGTATCAAACATATTTTTTTTAATCTCAGCTTGAAAAGAGGCTGGAGATGGGATGCATGTTAGGTTCAAAGCCTAAACATTGAAATAACTGGACACAAAGTTCCTCAGAATTTTCAAAAGTCTCTTGTGGCGCATCCTACTACCTTTTCTCAATAAACAAAGATATATGAAATAATTACCAAAACATTTCCTAATTCATATAATTTACATGATACAAGCTTGCTTTTCAGCAGCTGGTGTTCAGTTGTGAAAAAACACACAAAGTAAAATGGTTGCTGACTACAATGTACAGCTATTGCTGGGTGTAATGGAATGTACAACGGAGGTCAATGCAGACGTGGTTTTCCACCAGAGACTACACCTTTCTTTGCAGCACTTGTGCTCTCAGCTTTACCTGGGCTTTCAGTTCTTCACTGCACTTCAGTATCTGTTCTGATGTTCATAATGCCACCGGTTAAAATCTATATTAAAAGCTACGATGCTGCCAGAAGCCATGCCAGTAATCAGAGTTCTGAAAAAGATATCAGACATGCTGATGTTAGTTCTCTTCTGCCTTCTCGAGCCATGGTTTGTCTTAAACAGAAAAAAGCTAAACAAACAAGGCCCTTTTTGCCACCCTGTCTGAAGTTCTCAAGCTCTGCATGGTTAAAAATCAGAAGTGTATCACAGACTTTTGCAATTGGTTTTAAGACTTTGGTTAATAGGCACTACTGCACTCTGATGCAATCTAACTGTTCCTGTGTTCTTAAGTTAATGCAATTTTAGTCATATTTTGCTAGCTCAGTGTCTGGCTTACTGACTTCAATGAGATAAGACCTCACCTTAATGTTAAGTGCTGGCATTATGAGTCTCAAGTATTAGAGCAAGTCTTGAGTCACAGAAATTAACAGGAAAATAACTGGAGTAATTGTTTTGTACACATCCTGTTAACAACTGCATACAGTAAATTCATAACTTAAAGTTCATGGAGATGTATACGTTGTAGAACTTTAGCATTTCCATACAAATATGAATAACAAATTCACCTCTGATCATGAGACAGATCCATAGCTCTTATGCCAGCATCACAGCCAGGGTAAATATAGAGCTGCTTGAAGTCACAGGCCTGCCATACTTCCACTACACCATTGTCTCCTCCTGTCACCAGGTTCTGCCCATCGCTGCTCAGAAGGATGGCCTTCAGGAGAAAAAGAAAAATCCCAAGCACAGAGTTAGCTTTCAAGGAAATAAAAAAATTTAATTAAAAGCATTTCTTATCTTCTGCCCACTTTGAATTTGAAGCAAAATGCTCTCCCTCTCCACTTTCTCCCTAGTCCAAAAATAAGCCAACAAGTTTTGTATCACCAAATTTTAAAAACAATTGTGTGGTATTAAACATGATAGATAACAAAAAAAGCTCTTTGACTGAATCTGCCAGTCCTTGACTTCAGCACATTTCTACATACCATAATTTGTTCTACAATACTAAGTGCTATCACTACCACCTAAGCAGAGAAGCGATCTGCGTTCCTAATGCTGCCTCAAGTGCTAGTGGCAGAGCAGAGCCCTGAAGGCATGAATTCATGTCTTGGCTAATAAATGAAGAATGAGGACTTTTCAGAGCATTTTGTTTCAAAGACATACTTCCCACTCTATTTCCAAACAAAAATTCTGGGAATATTATGGGCTCATAAACTATTTTTTCTTATTTATTCTGGAAAAGCTCAAGTGTATTTTCATATTTGGAGATGGTGATGGAAGAATATGTGTTTGAATGGCTTAACCAGGAGGCAGAAATTTTACATGTATGATTTCATCTAAACCACATGACAAATAAATTCAATTTATTTCAATAAATAAATGCAACACACAACAAAATGCTTGCTTGCATTTAGATTTACCCTGGTTGAATCATTGATCTCCATCTGAGCTAAGAGTTTGCCATTAATGCTGAAATTGCTGAACCGTCCTCGTTCATAGTAGATGATGCAGTGACCTTCACTAGAGACTGAAATTAAGCGAGGGTACAGGCAGTTTTCTGTTCCTTCCAGGGCTCTCAGCAAATCTCCAGTAATTGTGTGTACTAGGCAAGGACCTTCTGTATATGAAAACATAATATATCATACATTTCCTGTTTATACAGATGATACAGTCTGTGCAAAAAGGCGATGCATAATACACATTTATATCACATTAGTGCTGCATAGATATAAGAAGTTGCAATGTTTACTTAAAGAATTTAAAACACCCAACAGAAAAGGAAATGCAAGAGCTAGCATGTTAAGAAAACAGATACAACATGCCCAGAAGTGTATTATTTACTTAGACTGGTAGGAGTTTTCCTTGATCTATCTTCTAAAACACTCTTTCCATCTCCCAAGCATCCAGAAGCTTCACTTTTACTGATTTTCTCCAACAACATGAACTCTCTTTAGCCTGCCCATTCACATTAAACAGATGTGGCCCTATCAGTGACTAGTGGGAGCAACTCCCATAGGGCATGTAATCATATTACTGCATATTTCTCCTACAGACAATGGCAGTTCCTGTGAATCCTCTCCCCCAATGAACATGTGATATGCATAGATTTCAGCCCTGAGTTGCTTTAGCAATGGGAGTCATGTGAAAGCCAACAGAGTTACAATGATACTTGGACTGTAAGAGATTTTAGGAGAACCCACTATAACTCCATTTGTTCCAAAGAGAGAGATTTTAATATGAGATTTTAATGTCTTTTTATTACTCTCATGAAAGAAACAAACAGCTATGAAATGTACAATGTACATTTTAATTTACATAATTTTTACAATAATTTATGTAAATTTATATTTACTGATTTCCATTTCAAGATCGACGAGAAAAGTTTTTTGGAAAGTGTGATCTGTGTTCCTACTAAGAAAAAGGATTTCTTTGATAAATGCAATGAGTTGCAGTAAATTCTAAATGTTTTCTTTTATGAAACACAGGATAACCCTGGATAGCACAGTAATCTCTTCCTTATACAACTGCTTCATGAACCTGAAACTAAATTCATATTGGCAGACTCAGCCACCTCACATTAAGTCCTTCTAACTTCTCTGAAATTCACACAGCAGCTGGGTTTGCCCAGGTAGAATGAATCAGCATCAGTGCATTCATCTGTGAACCCTCTGATACAGGCTTTTATCTGTGTTTGCATAAAGTCTGATGCAGAGGGACCTCAAGTTTGGCTGCATCTATGGGGTACCACTGCAATTGAATTAATTTATTTCCTCAACTAGTTGAGTTTCAGCTTTGGAAATACTGAAGTGCTAGGATGTTACAAGAATGAATACCTTCACATTTAGAATAATTGCCCTGTTAGATTTTTCAAAACAAAAATGTAATAACTTCATAGCTGAATGGCAATTGGCACAAAAAGGCACATCTGATTTAGGATGCCACTATAAGGACATACAGGCTGACCACTGTTTTTTGGGGTTGTTGGGTGAGAACATGGAAACATCAACCTGATGCACAGAATTTTCCTCAGAGGAGTCCTGTCCTGCTGTTTTCCTGCCTCAGTAGGTTCTCAAGTGCTGCATGTGTCACCACAGTGCCACAGCCAGCTCCAGAGGAACAGCTGCCCACCAGGTAGCACAGGCTGAGCTCAGACTGGATGGCAGGGCAGCACAGCACTGCCATGAGATGCAATCTAAGAAGCTGGAAATGGACTGAAAAGAACAGATCTGAAGAAAAAAAGCTTCAAAAAAGGCATCTCTTGGAAAACAGCAATTAAAAAAAAAAACACTCTGCGTTTTTTATTTGGTCTAGAGTTTCAAAATAAAGAACATGAGAAGACTACCCCAGGAGACAGACTGGGCCTCCATTTCTCTTGATCAGTTACATAGTCTGAATTTGATTGAAATGTCTTTGGTTCTCCATTAGCTTTTACCTCTAAAAATGTATAAGTTAACCAAAGCAGCATATACTTAATGTATCAGAAGATAATTGAGTACAGATTCCATCTATATTAAGAAGAGGAAATTTTCAAAATGATAGTTGGAAAGCGTAGACTATTATGCCAGGCAGGGGGTATGAAGCTGCCTTAAAGGGTAAGAAATAACAGTGCATCAAGAAAAAAAATTTAGGTCCAGCATCACTACATTTTTTTCACAAATGTCTTGACTTTGCCTATGACTGTTATGTAGTATGCCATTACGAGAGTTAATGACCCATTAGGATTTCCTGTTACAAATGGCTTTACTCAAAAGTTTCACACTCAGCTTTAAAAATAAATGTTGAGCTCCAAAGCAGTATAAAAAGCAATAACCTGGGAGCTCAGCTGTGAGCAAAAGCCAGCAGAACAAGCATCACATCCTTCTTACCCTCAGAAGCAGCAAACTTAAAAATGAGTTCAAAGATATCCATGGGGATGACTAAAACAGGCACCACTATAGATAGAGAAAGCAAGTCACTGGATGTGGATGTAGGAGTAGAGTGGAAATGAGATAGGAAGACACAAGGAAAAAGGAAATACGAGGGTGATGCAAAGGAAGGAAATAAGAAGGGAGAAGAGATGATGTAGCACAAAAGAAACTATGAGAAAAAGGGGAGAGGGAGAGGCAAACAGAAAAGGAAAAGAGAAAAAGACATGCAGTTTGGCAAACTAGGAAGCTGAATGAGAGAGGGCAGTGGGGGAAGAACAGTGGACATGAAATTAAGGAGAAGTAGGAAAAGAGGGGCAGAAACAGTAAAATGGAACAAATCAAGGAGAAACAGAGCAAGGAAAGATGAAACAAACATTCATTGAGACTGGTGCTTTATTTGCATTGATTACCAGTTATACAGGATGTTGCTGCAGACTTGGAAAAGTACTTTGAACACTTGTATTAGCAATTGTTGTGTACTCTAGATTCCACAGATAAATAAAAGGGAGAACTTGCAACTGGTCATTATTTAGAGAATGTTGCAAAAACCCCCTACTGGATAAAATGCTGCACATAGTTCCAAAGCAAACTGGTCCTGCTTCCCTGGAGAGTGAGGTCAGTCCTACAAACTACCTTTCAATTAAGATCAAGGTGGAGAATTTGGAGCTGTCCCTCCCTGAAGTACGTCTCTATCAACAAGGTTTCTTCAAAATCACTAGATGTCATTAGAATTATTGTATATATTTTTATAAAATACTCTTCCAGATATGTGGGGAATATCTGCATATAGTGATGGCTGGAAGAAATTACCAACTTAATTCCAAACTTATAAGTGTAGATAGTAAGTAACAATTTTAAGAAAAAACGAATACAGATTTCCCCAGAATTACATGTTTTAGGGATAATTAAAGCATATGTGGCTTGAGGGAAGTCTGAGAAGTACCACTAAAAAAGACTCTAAAAATGTTAAGACTTAAATCATAAAAACATTTCTGACCTTTAGCACCACTGATAACGAGTCCCAGCTCTGCACAGACTGACACACAGACAACTTCATGGTCATGACCAGTTAGAACAGCGCGAGGAGCTGGATAATCACCTGTAAAAAAAAAAAAGTTAGAAAAACAAGAATAAGGGAACAGCTGAGAATGACAAATCAGACGTGTTTTATCAACAAAAGAACTTTGCTGTAATTTCCTTTAAATCATTAAGCATCAGAGAGGCGCAGTGTGATTAAATATCTCACACTTAGGATAGTGAGCAAAATACATTCAGACACCATGAAGTTTCAAAGCCACAACTTCCCAATGCATTAATGAATTAATTAAAGGAACACAAATTGTGATGGTATTGAAAGCAGCTCTAATGTAAAGGTCTGCTGCTGAACATCTATGTCTCCAGACTTACGCTATGAACCTAAAGAATTGAATATATTCCTATATTAATGATCATATATCTAAAAATGGTTATGGGTATACATAATTATACATATATATGTGTGTATATATATATGCTTTCAGGACTGAAATACATTTTATTTTGGTTTCACACACGTGGGCATTTATGGAGTGTTTATATGACAAACAGCAACATTTCTGTTGTTTCTAATAATAACAAATGCTGACAATATAATTGCTTAGTATTTGATATTGCTCTGCCAGGCAAAGTCAATTGGCAACAAAAAATTAGCAATTTGCTAAATAACACAGAGTTCACATCATTACATTTGCATTGTACAAATTAAATACAGAAAACAGGCATATTCCAAAGATATTTTGGAATTTTATATTTTATATATTTTTGGAATTGGATATTTTATATGCAACTGAGAGTGGACAACATGGATAGCACAGAAGCTGATTCAAGGACAAACCTTAAATTTCTTTTCCATAGAGAGGTGTATACTATGAGCTACATATAAGGATTTTGGAAATTAGGGTTTTCAGTTAGGAGCTGGAAACTGGTTCTTCTATCTGAGTAGCTTAAAAATATTGCATGGATTTTTGAAAGATATGCATTAGGAATGGAGGCTTGGATAGACTTTTGTGGGTCAACCAATCTAGTCTTTTTTTATTGCAGACACTCATATGATATAAACAGTTAATATATTAATGAAATGGCTATCTGGGTATGTGACTTGGAAAGATGTTCCAGATGTCTTCTTCTCGAAAGAAGTATTCTGAATTCCAGTTTGTATTTATTCTTGTCTACATAGCCTCTCTTTGTTCTTGTGTTAGTGTTGTCCTTTAGCTTCAGGTCTTCTCTAGCCTTTTCTGCACTTACATATTTAAAGTATTAATCACCCTTTTTGGTCTTTCTTTTTCAGTCTATTAATGAAACCAAACCCTTATAAACTCCTTTGAAGGGATGGGATTGCCATTTTTTAGCCATTGTAGCAATCCATTTCTTTGCCAGTCTAGACTTAAGTCCATTCTTAAAATTCAGGTATCAGAAATGTATAGAACCATAGTGCTTGGAAATTTAGCATGAATCTACAGTTTTTCTTGTCAAACCCTAATGTCTTTTGTCATCAAAATTTAATAACAATTCTATGTATTTTCCATATCTTTCTGAAGAAGATGAGAACTACCAACTAAGAATTTACAGACTTCAGTTTTGGACACAATAGTACAGGGTGTGTCAATCTAACACACAAAGTCGTTCCAATGTAAAAGTGCATTAACGTTTTCTTACCTCTAATGCAATAAATCAATACCTCAATAAATCCTAGTTTCCCAAGCTTTAATCAAGACTGCACAAAAATAAGCTTTTTAGTCTGGAAACTGAAGGTGTGATCTGAAAACTGAGTTCTACTGTTAGGGAAGGATGGATATTGGAAGAAACAGAAAGATGCTTTGTGTATCTCATCAAAGATGGCCATATTTTGATTTTTATGATTTTTGCATCAATATTGCTGTTGAGAACCCCATCTAGTTTCAAGGTTTTGTTGTCTCCAAGTACATGACATAAAAGAAAGAAAAAAAAAAGGCAATTAAATAAGTTCAAAATTTTCCACTTTTTTTTCTTCTGTATGTCTGCCTGGAAAAAAGAGAATTATGCTTAATGGCCACCTTGGCTCAAGATCTGATTACAGAGGTGTCATCAGACTGCATCAGACTGGATGACTGAAATTATAAAATGGTTAAAATTTTTTAAAGGAAAAGAAATAATGCAATTTTCAAAAGGACATTTTCCTCAGTGTTTCCTAGGAAAGCTCTACAATATCAAGGAACTGAAATTCCAGAATTGAGTTCTGTAAGCATATTTTATTGACTTCTTGATCTATACAGGAAAATGCTTATAAGAAACAACTGCCATTAAACATAGATCTATGAGTCTTATTTTCTTCTGTTTTTCAGTAAATCCAAATTAATAATGGAATGTCAATATTAAGAGTAACAGTCCAACAGTAACTGAAAATAGGATTTTTTCCCCTTAGGGCTCAATGAAAAAATTATTCACTGATACTTTCTACACAAAAAGCTATGGCATGAACCTCAGTCACATTACATTTTATTTCTAAGGAAAGAAGCTGTGAACTCCAGGAATCATTCAAAATCTAGCAAAATATTCTGTCACTGTCACATCACCACTGATAGATGCAGCCAGAGGTCAAAGGCTGTAGCTCTAAGGGAATTGCAGGTGAAAATATCCTACCTAAGAACTGAGATACCATCACTGTAAACTCCCTGTAATTTCCCCAAAGGAGCACCTTTGAACTGAATTACCAGAGGGCAGAAGAAAAAAAATGTGCTGTATTTCCAAACAAGTAAGTTTTTCTAGAAAGTCTAAAATAAAAGCCACATCTTTCCTCCTTGCTGAAAAATATAATGCTTAATATTATTGTAAGGATGTTTGGGAACAGATGATGCTCTCACATGACAGCGAAGAAAAAAAGAGGGAAAGAAAGACAACAGACTGTGTTACTATTTCTCTCATATTAACCTTTTCCAGGAATTATGTACAGATTTCTATGGGGACACAGCTAGGAGTCTCCTGTATAAAGAAACATGAGAGCACATGGCAAATTTTAGTTTCCATTTCATCTCTTACTTTGACAAAAGCAAGTACAAGGCTATACTTTAATTAATTGCTGAAAAGAATTTACTTTGCTATTTTCTTTAGTGTTGGGAATTTTCAGGGGATATTCATCAGAAAACAAAATCTTAGAAAATGCAATGGCTTTCAGGGAAGTAAAAATGTAAGAGCCTTCTCAAATTTTTATTGTCAGAAAAAAGCACCGTGGGGTTTAATGAAAAGATAAGGCTACAACCAATTATTATGAATATCTCAAACCAGAAAATAGTCAATAACAATGCCCACAACATGAGGGAGCAATGGGTGTAAAAGAAATATTGCTCACAGAAAAATATTAATATATTCAAAATATTCCCAGCTCTGGGAAGCAGAGCTGGTTTATTTGCTAAGGAATGTTGTATGTATAATTCACCCAGGTAAGTGGGTTTTCGGGTACCTTGCGACAATCCAGACTCCAGAAGCTAAAATATAGTGGAGAACACAAAGGTATGGATTTGTAGCATTTCTTCCTATCTCTTCCACTAAATTGCTTTGGGATCTTGGGCAAGTTGATGAACCACCTGCACTGTACAATTCCCACGGAGAATACAGCACAGCATGGGCACAGACATGTGTTGATAAAATGCTAGAGATAACTGCATTATCTCAGGTGGATTATTGGCTCTTTTGCCTTTACATAGCAGTCTTAGAAGAGAGATGTCTTTAGCAACCTGAGTAGAGATCGTGCCAGTAAAAATTACAGACTGGTTTTCAAAGTGCTTCTGCTCTGGCAGACCAATCCTAAGATACTGTATTTCAAAAATTAACATCTAAATTGTACAACCTTACAAGTACCATAATAAGCCTTTAAACAGACAAAGCAGATAGCATGTGTGCCCATGTGCTTATGCAGGACCTTCAGACAACCATCCAATCCTCCTGGTGCAGAGCACAACTGGTGACTATTTTTAAACTGCTTCCATTTCAAGGTTAAGGTAGGGCATATTAAAATGTAGTGGGTATAAAACAATAAGTGAATGTTCTGAGTTCAGAATAACTACTCTTTCAAGATATGATACTGCAGAACCCTTGATGTTCACAACTTAAAATTGTTTCAAAATTATGTTACATAAAATGAACACATGATATACTTCATGACAGACACAAAAGAAATGCATGTTGACTTGAGAAAGATCTTTTATGGTAATGTTTACTCTCCCTTTCAGATATATACAGAATATACTCGCTGGGACAGGATGAATTGTTAGCATCTGTGAAGACTATGTTACAATGCTAAACAAACCCATCTTAGGGCTGATAGTATTTTCCAATGGGCAGCACATTTGCTGTTAGAAAAAGTGGGTTAACTCCCACACCTCTTGTGACCATCCTCTTGGAAGCTACAATAAATAGGTAATGAGAAATGTCAAGTCCCAAGATCAATGAAATTTCAGGCTCTAGGGAAAAAACAGGAATAGCATTGATCCTTTTAAAGAACACCAGTCAGAGGGTGAATGTAATATATTGCACGGACTGGCTCAAGAGGATAAGCGGCCAAGTCCAACATACTTACCTGACAAAAAATTCAATCAGCCTTTAGCACAAGCTGCCTACCCTTTCTTTCTTTCATGCAGGAGTCTGATTCCAATTAAAGTGTGCAAATTAATTTTTATCACTTCCAAATTAGTTTCTGAATTTGTGTCTGTTTCAGATGAAAGCATCTGTCCCTCACTTTTCTGCAATTCTATCATCCACTTTGGTATATCTATTCAAAGACTCTGAGATAATTCTCATTTTCAAAGTTACTTGTTTGAAAGAGACATTCAATAAAGTAATCATAAAATATAAAAATAAAACAGCTATAATGATACATGTTGAACTCCAGGGCATATCATATACTCTCTTTGCTCCTTTTTGTGATGACTAATACAGTTGCCATGTGAGAAGAAATTTGTATACAAATTAGTGCTCAGCTAAAACAAATCCCTATATATCATCAGAGAAGAAAAATCAAAACACAAATTGTCAAACTCCATCACAATATTTTTTCTCTTCAGTCTCTGAGAACTGCAAAGATTTACATTTCCCATATCACTTCAAACAAATAAAATAAGCAAACTATATCCTTTGCATGTGCCATGTCTTACTAAGAGAAAACAGATACCTTTCACTGTTCTTGAGACTGCAGCAGATTTATATAATGTGGTCATCAACTTAATAAGGTGCAGATTCAGATTAGCTATTTCAGATGGACAGTTTTGGCTTAGAAAGTAGATATCTGACCCTGGCAAGAGGACTAAGCTTCATTCATTTCAGTGTTTTTCCAAAAGGTGGTACTTAAGTAAGCAAGGATCAAGAAACAAAGGGAAGTTCAAACATACATAAACCCTGCATTCAACTGCCCTTCAGCCTACAGGAAACCCTGCCACATCTCTTACTTTCCAGAAGCATTCCCAGACACCAGTCTCTAGTCTAGTCTAAACAGGACCTTTTGTATCACTGCTGCTGGAGCTTAGCAATGGCATGGCCATGAAACCAATGTTTGTTGGACCAGAGGAAGTACAAACAGGGGCAAGGTTTGCTCTGTAGGCTGCTGTCGAAGGTATGCAGCTTTTGCTCCTGACTTCTTGATTTATCTCTACATCCAATCATTATGACATGTAAGATCCATAAAGAGGAGCATAGAAAATAATTTTGCTTTCTACCAAGGCTGGACGTTCACAGGGCCCCACCCCACCGTAATTTATAGCTGATAGTCAGCACATGCCTGTGAACATGGGAATGAGGGCTTTAATTCCCCCAGTCTCTAGAGGTCAAGAACATAGTCTCCCACTTCCTGGACAAACACGTTAACCAGAAGATTTCCTACAAGCTATTCAGAAAGCTACTCTGTGGAAAACATTGCATTTAAAATCTGGTAGAACTTAATTCTTCTCCCAGGGATTGTGAGAAGTGTAAAGAAATTGTGACAAGTGCAAACTAATCCAGAAACTAATTTTTGACACTTACTGTAGAGTAAAAGTGATAATCTAATAAATATGTTGAATGGAAAAATTGTTTTAAAATTATAAAACAAAGCTTACCATGCTCATATAGGCAAGTTTTCAACTACTGAGCTAGAGCAACCACTTGCAATTTTTATCAATTCTCTTTAAACAAGAGCTGGCTCTGTCTTTCCCACAGACACAGCTGAGGTGACCCACTGAGCATATGCCTGTACAGGTATTTCAGCAGAAGGTTCTACAGAAATCTGACAGGTTAGGTTGTTGATATACATGTTGTTTAGTGAACATTATATCTATCTCATGGATTCTGGAATATGGAATTTTAGCATAATATGTAAGAAGTTTGATCTGACAATCTTTTGCCTGAGAATAGTTCACAATAAATGATTGTGATTGCTATGTTTTTGAATGAAATGCTATCTACATTTTTCTATACAAATGTTAAACTACACAAATTACTTAGGACTGGGTGTTTGCTTTTTCTCCCCTTTAAGATTTTCTGAAACAACTAATGTTCCTTTTGGTAATTGGATGTATTGAAACTGGAATTGGTAATTAACTGTCTTTCAGGCTAAAAGATAATTATAAAGTCAAGCATCTAACCCAGATAATTACTATACCTGACATTTTTCTTTGAGTTCTTCACCTTCGTATATCCTGTGGTATAAAACACCTTATCTATGTCTCCAGATGACAGCTTTTAAAAAAACCAATACCCCTTTTTCCCTCTGAAAATATCATCTACATCTTTCTGGAAACTCATTCTAAAGATGTTAAGTAATTGGATTTGACCTACATTGATCATATCACTTTAATTTTTCATACAAGGTAAATCATAACCTTCTAACAGCAGCTATAGAAGAGTAGATTAGGAAATATTTCTTTACAACTTTGCTTTAACTATGCAAAATTTCAAACATATTTTCATAAGGATATGAAGATGATAATGCTTCACTCTCAAAAATTAGTTTACAGGTAATCAGGCAAATGACTATCATGTCTGCTCATGGTAGCTAGCTGACACTACTAGCCATTACTTCTGCAGAAACACTTAGCAATTGTAGAAGTTTTTAAAGGCCCTTTTTTCAAAAGCCATTTGTTTTTGTGATCTATCCCCATTAATGCATGCGCATGAAAAGTCAAAAGCTGTTAATAAAGGTATGTTTCCAACACATGAAGTTCTGGTTATAGTACAGTGCTAGTATATGATTAGCATATCCATGGTAGCTTTAATCCAATGAATAGAGATAGCAATAATAGAAATGCCATCACTCTTCCTCAGCATGAGTCTTCAACATGTATTCAACATGAATATTAAAGAATCTTATCAATATATTTCAAAGCTACCACAGCAGTCTTGGGCATTTAGTCTTCCTGAGTTCTGTTGCCTGTGCCTGTAAGATTTCATTTGGCTGGCCATAAGTATCTGCAGCACAGTCTTCCATTAATCTCACTATAAGGCCTTTTCTTCAGCAAAACAATGCCTTATCCATATAGAGGTAGAGACAGAGAGCAAATCATACCTGTCATCTTTGTTTTCATTTATTTCTGTCAGCCAATTTATATCCTTCCTTTCATAAAATTAAAGATCTCCAAGGCAGACACTTCCAAAGTTATGCAGCAAAGATATTAAATCTTAGGTACCAAAAAGTACCACTTTTGTGCATTCAGATATGTAAGCGATGACAGAACAATACCAGAACTAAAATAATTCTATCTGGAAAAGAATTGAAGCAGTTTGTATCAGCCAGAAAGGAGATATTGATCGCAAGGCTGTCCAAGCACCTTGTAATCAAGAAGGTAGAGGAAAAGTCTTACATTGTTTTCTTTAAGGAGAGTTGAAAGTTTTTTTTATTTTTTTCTTAACATAGAAATTGCTAATACTTTATATGAATCACACAGGCATTCAAAGAAGAAAAATGGCATCAACCTAAACAGACTGCTTAGACATTGAAATCCTTGTCAGACTGAATTTATCCATTGGAGAATTACACACTAAAAAAGTCATGGATTATATGCAAAAATTAGAGAAATTTGTATTGGAACACAATTTTGGTTTTCCTCCTCTATTTCCTTTGTTATAAATGCAAACAAAATCTGGTGAAAAAATGAAAAAAATTTTTCTGTCTCCCCTTTACTCTGCTTACAGACAAATGGAAAAAAATCAAAATTCAATAAAAAGTTTGCTGCTGCAAAATTAACAAAATATTTACTTTGAAATAAATAAAACACTTTTCTACCAGCCATTTAGCTGAAGAAACACTTTCACTTAGTTATCTGTAACTGACAGTACTGCCTCCAGTCAGTATTTGAATCAGAGATCAAAACTGATAGTGACAGATTCTTCCATTTTTATCCAAAGACAAAATCTTTGCGTTGAAAATTACCATCAGAATTCAGGAACTGCTTAAAGTGAAATGGATTTAGTATTGTGCAAAATAGCTCCAGTATATGGATAAAAGTTGCTCTTTAGCTGCAGCCATAACCCTGGCTTGGGCGATGGGATCTTTAAATTAGTTGTGCACTTTAGGTGCCCTTTTCTATAAATTATTATTGTGTCCCACTCACTCTGCAAAGCACTGATAGTCCCATGCAAATGAAATGTAAACTCTTCCTGACACTTTATCTTTTTCTATTTTTATTCAGTCATATTGCTTCCCCAAAGTATAGAAAGACCTTTCTCAAGAGAGTCTCATTTAATTCCATGGCACGTGAGACATTCCTTTTTTGAAAAGGCAAGCAGCTGATATAGCATGCTGTAGCACAAAAGGAGTAAGTTAAAATGCCAAAAAGTATTTCCAGGGAAAGGAAAGTCAAAATATAGTGATATATGTCCTGTCACTTAAAGGCCACAACCATCTTGTTCTAGTTTATGATGACATGATGCTATAAGTGATAAAAGCAATTACAAACTTAAGAACTGTACTCCCATCCTATTATCTCACAACATGCACAGAGTGTTTAAATGTTATTTTTGGCTCACAATCAATGCATTGCTTAGCATGTGGTACTCTGCTTATACCAACTTTCAACCCCTAAGCGAAGCTACCGATATATTTGGTAATAACTTCTGAAACTGAGAGAAGGAATGTTAAAATGAATAGGTGTGACAGAAGACCTCTCAGAAAGGTGTCATTTAAAGGATACTTACTGCTGTTTGGATTGTCACCTATAATATGATGTCGGCCACTCCAATACCAAAGCAGCAATGTAGCATCACGAGACCCAGACACGATGTAGCAATCACCCCCAATGTAGGACTCCGACCTGGCAAGGCAAGTCACGACATCCCAGTGGCCAAACACAATCTGAGTTAATTTTCCTGGTGGGAATGCAAAGTCATACAAATTCAGTTTTCTAAGGTAGTTGCAGCATTTAGAAATCATTAACTATACATTCAACATTCAGTTCAAATGTAACTTTGGCCTCATGTCCCGTAATTAAAGTTCACTTAGCGCTACAAGAAGATTAAAAATCACCAAGATAAAACTATTTCCAAGTTTGTTTTTTTTTGTTCCTATTGAAGGCTGTGCTCTGTGTCAATCCACAGACTAATCCCTATCTCTGAAAATAAGTCAGTGCTGCAGTCACTGAATATTAAGTGGAGTTACGGCTCCACCAGTATTTAAGCAATGGCATTAGGACACTATTTATGAATTTCATGAGTGATATGCATAAGACAGCATATGAACTTTTTCATAATTGTGTTACGTTATTATATTAAAATGTGTACTTGTTCTATGTTAATGTCAAACTAAGGTTTACTATGACTATCACCTCCTCCCTTCCATTATTGCAGTTAGTTTTTAGCAATATGCTGTGATACTAGGCTAAGTAATCAGACAAAGCAAAAAAATATTCATTCCTGTAGCAGGATATTCAACCTAATTCCTTACTATATGGAATAAATAGAGCTGGAAATAATACATCCATGAAAATATTGTAACAAAAATTTTGGCTGATCTTTCTGATGTGATAAATTTCCTGAAAATAACTATGATTTTCAAAAGTTACCATTAATAACCTGTATTCCGTTTCCTTTTACATCCCTTATCTTCCATTAAAAAAAAACCTTAAAGTTATCATGCTGAAACAATAAAAAAGGATTTTATAAACTGCGCTTTATCACCCATTGATGGGTAAGCACAAGCAGTAGATATGGTACTATTAACACAATAGCCTTTGTCCACTTTGTGACCAGGAAGAACCAGAGAGGTGTATTTGAGGTCACCTGTTTCTGTAGAATAAACCCGAAAGCTCTTGTCCCAGAAACCACAGATAAGAATGTAGCGATTATCTGCCGTGACCACGAAGCAATGCGCATTGATCTGGATGCTCTGATCCACAAGGTCTGTGATCTGCCGTTTGTTCACACCCGAGTTATTGGCTGTAACGAAATGCAAAACACATTTTACATGTAAGCCATTCCAACACCTTCCTGTCATCCATTTACAGGAGAAAATGAATACATTTAACTTTCAATGAACTGTGAATTTGTTGTTGAGTAAGCATTTTGAGTATGAACATTTAGAGCTGTCTATATGGGTGTCAGAAATACAAAATTATTGTGAGATTTCTAGTTTCCCTTTGAATAAGAGAAAAGATTTTACAGGAGATGACAATTTCTTATAAGCTGCCTGATGCACTGCATAATATGTGGTAATAAATTTAGTGCTCTGCAGAAGCAGTCCCCCAAACCATTCTGAACCAGGGGAAAGTGGCAGAAGTCAATTTAAAATATGAAATCAATATTTTCTCTGCAGAGAGACAATTCTTGGTGGATGGTATCTCTTCTACAGAAAACACCTTGTATTGTGTGGCTTGGACAGCCCCATACCTCCAGATGCTTAACCAGATCAAAGCCATAAGAATTCAACCAATGAATGATGGGAGACCTTACTGTGGTCTTCAACATCCTCTCGAGGGGAAGTGAAGGGGCAGGTACTGATCTCTTCGCTCTTGTGACCAGTGACAGGACTCAAGGAAAAGGCAAGAAGCTGAGTTAGGGGATGTTTGGGCTGGATATCAGGAAAAGGTTCTTTATCCAGAGGGTGGTTGGGCTCTGGCAGAGGCTCCCTAGGGCAGCGGTCACAGCACCAGCCTGAGAAAGTTCAAGAATCATTTGAACAATGCTCTCTGGCACAGGGTGTGGTTCTTGGGGGGTCCTGCACAGGACCTGGAGTTGGACTCAATGCTCCTGATGGGTTCCTCCCAACAGCATATTTTACGATTCCATGAATCTATTCAAACCTAATGTGATTTTCCAATACAGCAAAAGTAAGCCTTATAACCTGCTCCTCAAGCAGGGAGCCAGGCCATGGACAGCAATTTTAAAAGATGCAGTGACACCTGGGAACAGACAGATGGAAAAGAAATGGTTCATGCAGAATCCCACCAACCCGACTGCCAAACGGAGCTGTTAAGAATGATGCTAAGAAGGAGTGGGAGACCCCAGCTAATGTGCTCTGTACTCCCTGTAACACAACAGACAAGATATGGCAATACAAGGCGTGTTCCATCTCAATATTAACTTTCTAAAAGTTCAGTATATAATCTAAGTTAATTTTATATACTCCATCCAGAGTCACTGGAGGGGAAGAAATTGTTTCACATGACAAGTCATCTCACACTGTAATAGCTGTCTAAGTGCTAGACAACTCCAGAGGAGAGCTTCTCCTTCTACAGTAGTTATGGATGGAATCTTGACAACTAACTTCAGTTAACTGAAATTAGCTGAGTTAAAAATAATTCTGAGAAATATTTTTTGCCTAACATAAGAACTGAACTTAATGCGGATAATAATCTGATTTTTTCCCTACTTTTTGTTATTCTACTTAAATTGCTCACAATCATATGAAATGGGAGACTCAACCCAAAAAAACTCAACCAAAGAAACAAAAAAAATCACCCATTCTATTTTAAAATTGCTTGGGAAAGTTAATATCATGTTTATGTACATTCTAAGAACACATATTTAAATTACCAGAGCCTCTATGTCCACCAGCCAAAAGATAACAAATAACAAATTATTCAGATTTCCAGAACAGAGGGGCACAATAGTTGTGCCCTAGCTTGTGAGAGAAAAAACTAAGGAGAAAACCATTGTCATTATATGAGATCAAATGTAGCACACAGAATGAGAAAGCTAATTCTCCTGAAGTACTTCTATGTGAATCTTTCAAACGTGAATATTGACACAGACAGAAAAGGAATTTTATATCTGGCTATATTTAAAAATTCATTTTTTTCTCAACAATGCTACAAATTTGTCTCTAAGCACCTTCCCTACCCTCAATTTCTGTTTCAAATCACTGAAAAAAAACCCACCTACAAATAAAATAGGTGCAATGAATGAGAAACCATGATTGTTAGGAAGTACCACAATCTAACAATTTTAGCAGATGCTATTTCTCAAATAATTCACTCTCTCAAAAATTCTGTATTTTAAAAAATACTATAAATTAAAAAAATTCAGTCTTTTCATTATTAAATTAGTATTGCCAACTAAATCCAAATCCTAAAGTAAATGAAAATAAATGGATCTGCGTCTGCACTGATAAACATAGTGCTGGCTCTAAAAAAAAGAAAATATACTAACTCCACAGGACCCTCACATTTTATTTTATTAATGTGACCTGATAAGAGAACAGAATTATAGATATGGGCAGACAATGTAACTGACTTAATTGGTTGTTTCTTAAATACCAGTTGCTGGTGATGTTAATAACAAACAGCACTCGTGTAATTAATTCAGCATCAATAGCTAATGCTTTTAGTTCTCCAGGACTGACAAGAATAAATATTTTCCTATTTTCTGAGTTAAATGAAGCATAATATACAAATATAGCTTAATCAATAATTCCTGAAAATGCCAATTTCAAATATATTGCTACATTTTCATCTTGACATACCAATCAATGGATCCATTTCAATTGGAAGATGATGGGCTTGATCCAAAGAATATCCAGGGGCTCCCCGAAGGCCTACACATGAAAGGAAGAATAAAGCACATAGAAACCTTTTGATACGACTTTTCTAGGTTTAAAATTTCATCATGGGATTACTATATATTTTTAAAAGTAACTTTTTACTATTTGTTTTATTAATATTTTAAGATTTCTTCCTCTGTGCTACACAAATATGTATTTGTTAATTCTTCTGTTATGTAAAAGTGACTATAAATGTAGAAGCATCAACTTCATCACCACTTCTGCAGCCATACACATTCATTAAATAACTAATTTAAAATACTATAAGAGATAACCTCTCTTTTTTTACATTTGAGCAGAGATCTTAGCACAGAAAATAAAGCTAATTAGATTAAACATTGTTATAAGTTTCTTACATATGGAAACCAGTATGTGACAGAAACTTGGACCTTTTCATGGATTTATCTAAAATTTTTAGACGTAAAACTGTAGGCTAAAGTAAATGTGCCACATTTATTCCTGTTAATTCTATTCCGAGCAGTCCTTAAGATGTTCAAATGTGCATCAGGGGCTGCAAATTTAGCATTTGTTATCTGCTCTCATGCACAGACAGCACTGCTTTGGCTTTTCTGAGCACCTTCCCTGGCATACAAATCAAATTGTCACTACTGAAAACACAACTTTTGTCACAAACTGCCATGTTGCACAAGAATACCCTCGATAATAGGGCATACAGATTTCTGGAGAATAAAGTTCATTTTCTACTACACCAATAGACAACTGGAGGAGGTAAAAGAAAACAGGGTCTACAGCTAGCTCTGCCATTTTCAGAAAGACACTGCTCTGAGAACTTCTTCCCTTCTTTCTGTCTCTTCTTTCAAAATCAAAACAGTTTAGAACAGATTTTTATTGTTATTAACTTAGATTTATTCACTTCTATTGTGAGACGTCTATGTAAACACCTCCTGCTGTTTTTTAACTCTAAAGCTCTACATATATTCTACAACAAGTAGTCTGTGTATACACTTCTGTAGATAAATCTATCCTTTATACTAGAGTTATGCTTTATTAAAACAATATTATAGCAATAGTAGAAAATTGATACCCTGTCCTGGATTAGCCTGCAAAATAAACAACATGGCCAAGGAGGATGTAAAAGATAAGAAAATCATTACAATGAGGTTTGATTCTCTAAACGGTTTCATTTTTCTCTCTTCCCATTATAGTATCTTTAGAAAGTATTCCTCTTTTTGCAATCTAGACCAGAGTTTTACAAATGGTGTGGAAGTTAATTTATGGCTGCTTCATACTTTGAATTCTGAATGTTTGCAACATGACTTATGATTTACAAGAGTAATGATTTACAAGAGTATGATTTACAAGAGTATAGAAGAAAAACTAAAACCTTGCTGTTATGTGCATCATAAAGACCAACATAACATCACTTAAGCTAAAGGACTTCAAGTGACTTCAAGTCAGTTTTTAAGGAAACCCTTGAACTCTGACATATTGCGATATTAATGAGATTAACTCCTTTGTAGTAAAGTACAGGCAGGAATTTTGTCTTCCCTTGACTCGACAATCTGGATGAGAAAGAGCTACTCTAGAACTAAACAAGCATCCTCAAATAGAGGAGACATAAATGACGATGGGTACAGAGTACTTGGACGGAATTCCTGAACAACTGGGGGAAAATAAATTAGGAATTAGCCAATCAACATTAGTCAAAGGATTATTAAATTACCACAGGACGGTTTCTGCACCTCTGAATCATTCTTGACATTGGGGTCTTCCACTGAGAACACTGCCACAAAATACTTTATAAAATGTTTTACTGGATTTTTTTCTCCTCCAGATTTTTCCCTTTACTTTTAAAGAAATGGGAAAAATATGATTTACATGTAATGGAGTTGCACCTGATGTCTTAAATGTCTGTGAAAGGCAATCAGAAGTCCTGTTCTCCCATAGTATTCTCTAAATTCCACTGCGTAGTTTGTGTGTAAACAGAGGACAGATACCTTCTGCATATATGCAAAATTTAACATTCATGCTATAGTTATTCAGATGTTTAGAATAAAAGGGATATTGAACTTATAATTGCTATTCAAGAATTCAGAGTGATATTAACTTTACTTGCCCTGATAGCTCCTCTAAAGCATCCCTATAAAGGAATTCTCTTTCATTCCCCTAATTTTTGCTTGTAAGAAGAGTCTTGGTCCAGCTTGTGCACAAGGTGGTATCCATTTCACCTGAACTGAATTATTCACCTATGAGAGCTTTACATTTAAGTCAGTGAAACTTAGAATTCCTACATATCTACTGGAGGCAGACATCTAACTGAAACATCACAAATTCCTCACCAGTAGGACCTATTCCTGTCCAGGATCTCTCTTGTCCAGGAATGGAGGACTTTTCTTTTCTTAGTCTCTATAAACCTTCTGACCCAGATATTGACACTCTCAAGTACCAGGTACCTTCTACTTTTTTCTCAGGTGGTAAGAAACTTTGAAAAGTTTCCAGATAATCCATCATAAGGGCTATCACGGCAGGAAACAACCTGAGAAAAACATGTTTATTCCCTCATGTATCTCATGGTCCTATCACCTATTTAGCAATGCCTGGAACAGCCTCAGAACCTACATGTCCAGGTGACATGGACAGTCCTAATGGCAATATGGAGAGGTGAGCAGAGGGGCTGGAAGGGAATTTTGGGATGGCCTCATTGGCTGGGCTTTTGAGAAGGAATGAGGAAACTTCTCTTCAGAGTAGTTCAGCATCCAGCTGCTTTGGCTTGCTTACAGTCCCAGATATTCCAACAGTGACACAGAGGAAGGCTTATGACAAGATCCTGAAATCTCTCTCAAGCAGCACACAGGGATGTGTACACTCTCTAGCATGCCAGTATGTATTCCTGAAACCTGGGACATATTAATATTGGCTGTGTTGAGAGCACCAGCATTCTCCTCCTGAAAAGCATTATATCAAAGACTGATCCTGAAGTAACCACAAATTGATTGGCTGCCATGGTGATGTGCTACTCTTAAGGAAAGTGTTTCCAGGAATGACACCAGAGAAAACAGAAGCTGTGATTATTTGACACAAACCAGTAGAAACTAAATCTTGGTGCAAAGGCAGGAGAGTGAGCTAAATTGCACTCAAAATTAAAGCTGCTTTGTTAAGGTCTCCAAATTTGAACGAAATATGCCTTTGAGGACCTACCTACTGTGTTGTGCCACCGATTGACTGCAAACAGCCTGCTGCAGGTGACAGTCACCACGGCAGGGATGGTCAGGTGGGGCAGTGTGTTGGCTGCCACATGTGTGACAGGGGAATTTGATGGGAACTTCAGCACCATGATGACATCCTGCTGCATCTGATCTTTAAACATGAGGGGGCTCTGTGGAAGGAAACACTGTTGAGTAGAAAGGAGAAGAGAGCAGAAGAAAACAGAAGGGATAACACAATTAGTGAGGAGGTCTGAGGGAAAACGAGGTTAAAACAGAGCAGGCAAGCATGTGCACATACAGGGAAAACAACACTACCTGCGCATCTACTCTAGTGATGGACGAGAGCAAGATCAGAAGCTATTATTGGAACATTACATGAGGATAAGTAGAGAATAGGTATGGTAAGGGTTATCATTACAGGGTGCAAAATAACCATTAGCATTAATTAACATACAGCAGAATGTAAAATTATTCAGTAGTTAATATTCATAAAAGAGATATGTCTTAATGTGTTAATCAATCAATATATAATAAATATTAATTCTCTAAACTACAACAGTTGAAAAAAAAAATTTAAGTATGACTCAAAATTTCACAAATATTTAATTTTTCTTAATGGATTCTTCATATGAAATACAGCACTTCCAAACATAGACAATTTATTCTATGTAAAGCATATGCTTATCAGGGAGTCTTTATCCTAATACGTTTATAATAACCTAAGCCTGTTTCATGATTCTACAAATGACACAATTGTTTGTACATGGACAAGGATGATTACTGAGTACTGGTTTTAATGATTTCTTTTTCAACCACTGCTATAACAAAGAGAACTATTTCTAGAAGTTCAAATATTCCTTTCTGCTTATCACCTGGAAATATTAAAAATATATTATCTATATCTTAAGAATATAAAATAAATATGTACGTTTGACTTGTACACATTACTTAAAATAACACAACCACTTCAATTGCTGTTTTTGCAGCGTACAGCTAGATAGAGTGATTTCCTTGTATATAATGATTGAAACTACTGCATGTACTACTGTTGATTTAAAAAGCTTAAAAGAAATATCTGGCTCTAAGCAGTTTATCAAAGGCACTCAGGGGCACAGAGATCTGTCTTGTTCAGTCTGGCTGTTTCATACAATTCTTTGCAAGAAACACAGAGAAGAATGTGATGGAAATTAATTTTGGAGTTTGAACTGAAACTCAAAATATACATTTCATTCTCCCAAGGGAATGGGTGGGAGGATTCCAGCACGATTTGAATTCAAATACTTCATTTTTGTCAAGCAGACATTGTTCACAGATCAGCCCCTAACAATGCATCTTTTAAAACAGAACAACATACTCACTCTAAGGAAAGCCTGCAGTCATTCCCACCACTTGCAGAAACAAGAATGCAAATATGCATTTATCGAGTTTGTATTTCTTAAGGTGGGGCCTTCTTATACAATATCAGAAATGAAGAGCCAGGGCTATATGAATCCAAAGCTAGTCACACCTCCACCTTGCGCTGCCAGAGCCCTGTGATTTGTTGCTACCCAAAGAAAGTATGGCTGCATGGGCAACAGAGGGCATTAAAAGTGTTGCTTTAATGAGTACTTTATGACCTACAACAGATCCTAAGGTTCAAAGGGAATGCATTCCCAGCCAGCAGTCATGTCTCACCAGGTGCATGGCAGAGCTCCGAGGTGGATGGGGCTCAATGAGCAACTGCGATGGCGTCTGTCCAAAGTTCTGTATCTGCGCCTCCATGGCCTGCAGGCAAAGGAGAGGGACTGTCAGGAGCAATATGCATCAAGGAGAGAGGTCAACACACTGTGTGACAATGCAGGCATATCCCAAGTCAGCCATGAAAAAAGTCCAGAAAATTCACCCGGTGCTCTCCTCCCAGGCTGCAGACTCATCCAAGTGTTAGTATTTTGTAGACAAGCTTTGCTTCTCCTTTCAAGCATGCTTCAGTTAACCAACTAACCATTCTCATCTCCAGTAACTGGCATTATACGTGAAAATGTTAACCTGTGAGGACATGCAGTTCAGGTCTTGAGAGAGCTTTTGGTTTTTTTGCGCTAAAAAGAACATATATACCTTAATAAAGTCCTTTGTAAGGAGGAAAGTATGAGGATCTCTAATAAAATAAGCCTCTGGAATCTTAAATGGGGGGAAAGAAAAGAAAACTGAGAAAGAAAATTTATGTATGAAATATAAAAAACCAAAATAAGTACTATTTCAACAACATTAGTAGGTGAAAACAAAAAAACGCTGCACACAAATCTTGTCAGGCACATTAACGTAGAAATCTTTCCAATTTGCATCCATTCACTGAATATTTATTTTATCCTTAATGTTATTGCATTTTTGCATGGGCTTTCAGGCTTCACAGGTTAGAAATGAAAACTTAGAAATTTAAATGCATTCAAGACAAGTCTAATTTCAGAATAAATCTTGGCTAATTCTATAGGTAGAATAGAGCCCATATACCACAATGCTCCTGCTATTCAAACAGTTCATTCAAACAAAAAAATATAAGATATATCTTAAAAACTGGCAAAACATTGTTACTTGTAGAAACAATACTGTTAGAGAATACTTATTTTTCAGGCAGGTACTATTTTATTTGACCCTGTAAAAGTGAGAATAAAGCATTCATAGAAAACGAAACTGTCAGATTTTGAAATGCACAGTGCATTATGTACCTGTATACATCCTGTACCATGAACTACTGACCCTCAATATTTTTCTTTTGAGCTTTATGAATTTTTCATTGGCTACACAGAATTAATTAACATGAAAACCCACCAAAAGCATTACTGTCTTGGTAAACTTTGTTATTTCTTTCAGATGTAAAATGGTAAGAATCACAATAAATATTCCAGGATACAGAAGAATCCTTTTAATGTACATATTTTGTCATTCTTCAAAGCCAATCTGTGCTTTCCTCTACTTCACAGCATAGATAATAAGAACAGATGTCAGAAAGAGATTTCCTAACAGGTCACTCATGTCCACCACTCTTAACGCCCTAGACTGACAGGTATATAATGGACTACCACAAACAAACATTTGCTGAAAAAGAAACTCAATGCAAAGTCCAGTCAAGCAGCTGAAGGACTTTGAATAGATTGTAGCCCCAGCACATTTGATGCTGTAATTATCCCAGTACAGGTGATTTCTTGTTTGTTGACTAATTCAGAGTGAACTTCAGCCTCCAAGGCACAGACTGTTTCTTGGGAACTGGCGAGCATCTCAGGTTTTATTAACATCATTTGATGATGAATTAATTTAAAATCAAAAAATAATTTTATACAAACCAAACACATTTGCGTGGGCATATGTGTATATTCATGTACATGTCCATACAGCAGCTATCTATATGTGCCATACAAACTATCTCTTTGCACACTGTGTAGATGCCTTCACTCCTGCAGACATTTCTCTACAGGAATAGAAAATTCACTTCAAGTCACATAAAGATAGCATTTTCTATTACATTCAGTACTTCAGAACTGATTTACCAGGTGAGAAGAAGGGAAAGGTATTATACTTGATTATGAATTTCATTTTTCAAAATTACAAATACTAATATTAACAATATCAGTATACATCAGTGTGATATATACTTCCACACATATCTGTCAATGACATTTTCAGAAAAGTAATTTCCATTTTTTGTTTTTTTTTCCAAATAATTATCAAGGTTAATTTAATTCTAATTTTTGGAAGAATTCTGTGTTGAAATAAGAGTGTGAATTGTATTTGGCAGCAATAATGAAAAAACCCAGATTGTCCTCTCCTACCCCTTATAGTGATCCCTTAAATGATACTTATGTTCTCTCGCAGGAGCACTGAAATGAATTATTAATATTTTTCAATGCAGGCCAGTTCTAATTTACACATTTACTTTCATGTTGTCCAGTCCTGGCAAATTCTGATTGTTTGGCTGTAAATTCTGCACAAATAAATTTTGCTGGCTTTCCCTCTTAGTTCAAGTAGATTTATGGAGGCAATAGAGGACAAGAAAGAGAAGCAGAATACAATCACAAACTCACATGAATTTTTCAGATTAAGAGGAATGGATACTTAAAATATAATGGTCAAAAGCAGCTGTTATTTTACAGGTGAAGATGTGCTGGTAAATGCTCACATACTTTATGCTCCCATAATTTTAAAACATTTAAGTTAATGTCAAGTCCTTTTGTAACCAGAACAAATGCAGAATCAAGACCTTGATAGTCAGGGAACATTGAATATTCTTGCAGGCTTGCACATACAAGACTGTCCCCCACCCCATGGATAGTAATGTTATCCTTTTCATTTGAAATACCATTTTTAAAACTGGCACCTCTTAGAAGCGTTAAAGAAGCTGAACAGTGTTTATTAAAAAACACCCATAACATTTGGCTATGCACTGAGCCTGTGGTCTGCACACCACCACTGCTGCGCACAGCTGCAACTGGTATTGCTCTCTGGAGCTCACAGTACTTACAAAGGACAGAAAAACCTTGTCAAAACTTAACACAGAAGATAAACATAAGCACACAGAGATAAAGTGACTGGCCCAAGGGTATTCCTAATGCTGCCTCCTATCAGATAACTTGACACAAAATGAAAAGCAGGTACAGAACAGATCTGTGAATAATAATGTAATACATTGATTTGTTTACAAGAAAACTCTGGCTGTATCTCAAATTAATCTGAAAACTGGTAAGTGTACATTGCGGTTTGTCTTGAGCTGTAAATCATCAAACTTTAGATTTATTTAATGGTCTTAAACATTTCATTCTAATTAATCAATTCCTTTTTTCCCTTCAGATCTTGAGTATTGTGTAAAGTGCTACACCACTCCCTGAGACACATATTCTAGTCAATTTAATACAAATTTTAATAAAATCAAGTTTATTCTCATTTCACCTTCAAATGGCCTTCATGGAGAAACAATGTAAGCTTGGAATTCAGTGGCTGCCAGATTAAATGCTTTCAGAACAGCAAAATGGCAATTATATTAGTTTTCCTCAATAAGGTGTTGCAGAAAAGCTATTTAGTGAGCTGATTTGAGATTCCCTACTGTTTTTAATACACATAAAATGAGATTTGTACTCCAGACACTTCAGGGAGTATCTGTTAGAATATGATCATGTATTCAGAAAAATAAAATGGCTCTCAGCTTATTATTTGATAATAATAGGTCAGAATGAGGAAAAAGAAAATCTGCAAACTTGCTGGCAATTCCAAGTTTAAAATTAGTTGATCTCACACGAGCCAATTTATGCACTCAAACAAAACACACCTCCATAGGACTTAATACTGGCCATTTAACAATCATATAAAGAAATATCTATTATATGTTTTGCATACATTTTGGTCAAGAAAATAAATGATTGGTTTCCATTTTTTATGCTTAAAGGTAGACTGTACATTCACAAGGACATTGGAATGCTCCCCTGCCCCCTGACGGATGAGGTCTTAGTGTCAATTTCCCATGCAGTGAAGAGTTCAATACATCTACTTTGCTTATTATGCAGTATACTGAAGTATTTGGGTTTTATTTCTTAATTTTGATTGAAATAAATACAAATATGCTACTAAATAATTCAAGCATTCTGCTTCTTTAGGTGCAAGAATTACTTTTAGTGGTCAAAGGCAATGCCTCCACCAACAAGAAGTGAAACAACAGAAACAGAGCTGCAGAGCAAAAGAGTTGCTCTGAGAACTGAAGAGAATGTTCTTTTCACTTAGAAGGGACCTACAATAATCCCCCTGATCAACACCTGAATGCTGACCAAAAGCTAAAGGAGGTTGTTACGGGCATTGTCCAAAAGCCTCTTAAACACTGACAGGCTTGGGGCACCAACCACCTCTCTAGGACACCTGTTCCAGTCATTGATCAACCTCTCAGTAAAGAAATGCTTCCTCTAGTCCAGTCTACACTTTTCCACAGGCAGCTTTGAGCTATTCACGTGTCCTATCACTGTATACCATGGAGAAGAAGCCATGTTACTCTTGAGGAAGCCCTGCTGAATAGATGTCCACAGCAGGGTTTTCCCACCAGGCTGGCTCCACTGAGGGCTGCAGACCCCAACAGTGACTGAGCTCTGCCAGCTGCACCCCTGGAATACTCATCTTCTGTGACTTGGGAGCCAATTCTCACTCTCCAAAGCTTCTCTGCAGATTGAGTGAAAGCATGGCAAAATAGGGGTGGTTGGCATTTTCATTTTAGAAGCACAGTCCTAATCTAAATGCAAATGCTAGAACTGACTCATCTGAAACATCACAGAAATTAAGGTTTTGTTTGCTCGCTGACATACCTTTGCAAAATGGTAATGCATGAAGCAGTTTATTTTTAACATAGTTTATCTCTAAAAACATTCTTTAGAAATAGATAAAATCACCAAGAAAGATATTAACAGTCTGTTTCATTTGCAAAATCCCCTTTGCTGAGAGGGATGCCTGGTGATTAACTAACACAAGAAACATAGAAGCATGAGCACTTTTACTATAAATCATGAAGGGAAAAAAGAAATTCCTAAAAACCAGACCGCTGCAGATAGACAATATTTTTATTCTTATGTGAAGTACTCTTGCTTTATTAATCTTTACTGATTACTACAATGATCAGTAAACTTTCTAAAATTTTTATTTAGTTTCTCTATGCTTTTATTACTTTTTTTTTTTTTACATCTTCAGGCTTCTTATGATTAATGCCCATAATCCTGGTGTGTTTTATTCTTTGTTACCACATACCACATTGAGGTTTTTCTATAATCCATTTTCCCCTGTGCATGAGGACTCTGTCAAATGAAGAGTAAAAATCTGTAGGCATTTGAGAAATATGCACCACAACAATATCCAACACTGCCTTTCCTGCAAGTTTATTTCATTTTTGCATCCGAGTAAATATAGGAGTCCTTTATGTCCTCTCCCTCCCATGCAGCCAGCACACTCAACAGCCCCCAAGCACTGTCTTCTTCAGAGCAGATATGATTGACAGCCCTTTGGTGGGTAACATAAACAGCTTGAAGTGTTTTTGTTTTCTACGAGTGATGTGAGATATTGCTTTTTCCTTTGCATCTACAGATGTTAAGCAGCACCAATATCTTCAGGTTTTTCATAAGTTAGATTAAGAGTATTGAATTCCATTTTATTATTGTATGTTTGGAGGAAAGAAGTGCTGTAGTTTAAACACAAGCAATGACTCAACTACTCTGGAGGCTTCAATACAGTCAGTTATTTAATCAGGATACTCAGGGGACTGAAAGATGGGCATTGAAATGGATTTTCTCCACAGGTCACTACTTTATTAATTTAACAATGGAGAAGGAGCATCTTTAAGCTTGTTCCCCTCACAGGAGGTATCTCATTGGATCCTGAGTGCAATTAAATGGCTCCCTAGCAGAACACCAACAGCTCAAAGCTGACCTTCAGCTTCCCCCCAGAGCTGTCCACCCCTGAACTGCTTCTTCATTCCCCTGTGAAAGGAGAGAGTACTATGAAAGGAATGAGAATGTGAAAGCTAAGTTCTCCCATTCTCTTTACAGGCATGAGTCACATCCGCGATCTTGTTTGTCTCGGGGAGTGCTGCATATTACCTCTCACAGTTACCTCATTAAGCTACTAATTGCGATACCTAGTTCTCCCCTCTCTCACCTTTATAGCTCTCTCATCCTTGCCCCGATACTCCAATATGCCTATCATGACATAAAAATATTTTAAACACTCTGCCAGCTTAAGCAAGCATTTGGTTAACAGACTGCAAGTGGGAAATAAATTCAATATATCTCACAAACAGAAACAGAGCAGATGAAACAAAAATACCATAAAAATGGATATCCTCCAGGCAGGACAGGTTTAGCTGAAAGAGTTCCTTACTCTTTCATGCATTCTCTCACTAGTAAAGTTCCCTTGTGCCTCAGCACAAATGCTTCCATTCCCCTAAAAATCATGGAGAACTTCCTTAGGCTGAAAAGGGCTAATATAAAGGAATTAAGTGCTCCCCTCCCTTCCTAAGTATACCAGAAGGTAAAAAAAAAAATTCCTGTAGTTTTTCCTCATTCTCGTCCCTTCCACCTCTGCCTGGAACAAAGCAGTTTACCACTGATACCTCAAAGCCTCCTGTTAAATTACAACAAAACCTACAAAAATCTGTAGCAAAAAGCTTTGACTCCAAATTCCTCTATGCTGTTATGGGGGCTTCTCAGGCCACACCGCTCATTTCACCACATTCTTTTTACAGCTCTGATATTTTTTAATAATGCGGGTCTAGCTCCCAGTCCATGGCAATTCCATTGCCTTTTCTCCCATGATGTTTGCCTGTATATGAACAGGGAGCATCCCTTTGCTTGTAGAGTCCATGCTGTGCAAAACTCTAAACATAGCCTGGAACTGAAGAAAGTTATATATTTCCTTATAATTTTGTTTACAAATGCATTCAAAATTATTTTTGCAGTTTTTTCTCTTTTGTGCAGTCTAGCATAGACTAGAGCATTTCAGCTGGAATGTACCTACAAGTATCTAGTTCAACTGCCTGACCACTTCAGGGCTGACCAAAAGATAAAGCATGTTGTTAAGGGCATTTTATAAATGCCTCTTAATCACTGACAGGCTTCAGGTATTGCCCACCTCTCTAGGAAGTCTGTTCCAGTGACTGACCACACACTCAGTAAAGAAAAGCTTCCTAGTGTTAAGTATAAACTTGTCCTGGCACAGCTTTGAACCATTTACATGTGTCCCTGAATATGAGAGGGAAGAGCTCAGCATCTCCCTCTTCACTCCCCCTCCTCAGGTAGCTGTAGAAAGTAATGAGGTCACCCATCACATAAAGAACATTTTATTATTCTCATTTCATGCCATTATTGTCTTCAGTTGAATTATTGTATTTCTTATGTTCATGTTTGTAATTATTTCTGTCCCATACAGATTGGTAAAATTTACTGAATCTCTTTACTGTTCATTGATGTCATGCCAAATGAAATCATTGCTTTGTCATCATTCTTCCAAATCTGTAGTAAGTGTATAAAACACATTGCTTTCTTTGATCATTAAGTTACTGAGTACAAAGATTAGAAAATATTTTACTGCTAAATTATTTTTGTAAGAGATATAATAGCATGATGCAATAATTCATCAAATATGTAACTTAATGACATAAATAATTAAGGTTTTGAAACTGGGCAATCAGGATTTTTTATTTTTAGATGACTGAAAATTGCCCTTAAATCATTTTCCAATTGGTACCTAATGAGCAGCCACAGAAACAAGGATTCCTCTCAATTTGGCAAAGAATTTAATCTTTTCCAAAAACATTCACTCGTTTATTTTAAAACAACAATTTTTATTGTTGCTTTTGGATTACAAATTTTTAAGGTGACTGTCTGAAATAATTTCTCAGCACCTAAACTCTACCTTCCATAAGGGTAGAGGGTACCTTTCCATAAGGAAACCCTTCCATATCCTCTTCATTATTCAGACACCAACCCTGATGGTCAGATTCAAAAGGCTAACAGGGCAAAAGCTCTACATGATTTGTTGGGTGAGAGGCCAATCTAGATGATCTTTCCCATCTGGTGTTTAGGTCTATGGAACTTCTCTTTGACATCTTGATTCTGCAATGCAAATTACTAAAATGTACACCTGCAACATGGAATTTCCCTATTTATATTACTCCTTTGTGTTACTCCTTTATATGTTGGTAATCAAAGCATTACAACATACAAAATTGCAGATGTGTCCTAGTTTGTATTTGCAAACCAAACCAAACCAGCTCCATTTCCTCAATGTGACTCTTACTGTATAACTCCTATTCCTAATAAAATGTCCTCACTCTTAGGCCTTAGAAAGATCTGACTCTGAGCATCATGTTCTAGTCTGGCCAAACTGTTCCCTTCTTCTTGAGTTTCTGTTGCTGGTTTCAAGTTTCAGGAAATCCAAGCTCTTGTCATTACTAAAACTCCTTTTTGAAGCTATTCTTTCCTACATCTTTCTGTCTTCTTTTTTTTTTAATCTACCATTACAGTCTTGGCTGTTATGTATCTCTTCTTCTATGTAGTGCTTCTCTTATGTCATCCTTTAAGTAATTTCTTTTTCTCTTTTGCTTATGAAATACAAGCCAGGATGATGAAATCTGAATTTGTGTTTTTAGATCTTTGGGATGGTTGTTTGTTGGTTTTTTTGGTTTTTTTTTTAATAGAGGAAACTTATGAAACACACATTGCTTTTTAAAAAGGCTCCTAAGATTTGAAGTGTACTATCTCCCGTAATGAGTAGTTATTTCAAGACTTTTCTAAAGCACAGACAAATTTGTTACGTTTTCTAGAGTAAGAAATAAAAAGTCTTCTGAATTTTTAAGTACAGGTTCTCTTCTCACTGGAATCGCTACAGATTTTCAAAGTCTACAAACGATAAAGTAGAAGAATTTAAAAAAACCAAAAACAACCCCCCAAAAAACCTGTAATTATCATCCTTTAGTTGGCAGTCACTGAAATTTACAGGCATTTTAAAAAAACCGAAACCACTGCTTCTGTCTGGGAGGCTACAATTGTTTCCACATGTGAAAAGCAGTGTGTGACAGCAAGAAAGACTGAAGTTCCAGCTGTGCCAGGCTAAAAATTGCCGGTAGTACTTTTCAATAGACCATCAACTGCATTTAGAAGTCTGCTAAATTTTACAAGTCAAAAGTACGTAAAATAAAGTCTCGGTTTTTGTTTAGAAATGCCTAACAAGATTAAACTATACAATATCTCAATGAATTCACTAGTTACAAAGTCCCAAAGGTCAAGACTAAATAATCCCATAAAGCTTTAGGAAGGCTGCAAATAATGCAAATAATTTCTCTCCATTAACTATACCAAGAGCTATCTGTTCCTATGGTAATTCCCTCATTTCTCTATGGCTCCCAATGACTGCCTTTCTAACCCTTTCTCTTCCATCTCCTCCACAACAAAAGCTCCAAATGTCTTTTCTATCCTTTTCATCTCTTTGTGTTCATCTGTCTTCTCATGCTCCCTCCCTCAAGAAGACAGCAGTTGTGTAAATGCCCACCTTCCCATGCAGTTACATTTCCCCTCCTTTATCCCTCATTATTATTTCTTTTCAGACAGAGAAGCTGCTCACCCTGACCTGTCCAGTTAAAATCTACAGCACATGCAAGGCTGTATTCTGGACAAAACTTGATACTGCTTTTGATTTTTCTATTATCTAAAGAGACATTAAGAAAATCTTAAACTCACATATCACTGATCCATCATCATTTATACTAACCAGAGTGCTGAGCTGAAAGCAGAACCTAGTTATTCTGTGGAAATGAAGACAGTGGAATTAACACATTTATACGAATACAGCTATAAATGTAATACAGGTAATAAAGCTCCAGATGATGAGCATGAATAAAGATGCTCCAAAAGAGAGAAGGTACTTGTGAAAAATTTCGTGTTATTTCCCTCTCCACTGAGGCAGAAGAAAGGAACTTCTACTGTTCATGAAGATCTCCTGGGGAAAAAGACATGAAGCAAACTCTAGCCTGAACAAAACAGCAAACTGGCAAACTGAGCATCTCTGCCCTTATTCCATAGCCTGGTCCAGAAAGAAAAAGCAGTCAGCCTGACCTCCAAGCACAGCTCTCAACAGACCAATGCAGCAAGTGAAAAAAACAGTGATATTTTTGATAAAACACTGGGATGGAACATTTCTGAAGGATTCCTGACTTTCAAGATGGCTATTTCATGAGCCATGAACGGCTCAGAAAGAAAGAAGCAGAAAGAGCCTGGCTTGCTGCTTCACACACAGCTGCCAGAAAAAAAGAAAAAAAGAAAAAAATAACCAGAATGAGAATAAAATACAATTACCCTAGACTTGTTAAGTGCTTGGGGAGTAATTAGGATTGAAGCCAAGGAAGAAGTATTGGGCTATTTCCCATGGTTTTCAGAGATGCTGATGTCATCCGAATAGTGCACTGCCTCTTACACATCGCAAAATTTTACTCTGTGCCAAGAGAAGAGAGAATTTTTTGGGGATCTCATCAGGTTTAATACTATTTATTAGCTCCCCTCATTTTTGCTTTTAAGAAACAGTATGCTTTTAATTGACATTTTTCGGAGCAGAGTCCTTTAAGCATAGGCATCCTATTCATAAAAATGCAACAGTAATACTAAAAGTTTTTACTGAAACTTTGAAACTTCATCCATTTTTTTCTAATTGATTTTTTTTTGTGACTAAGAGCTTTCATGGTGCATGCTTACAGATGGTTTTAACTATGCTTTTTATTTTAAAAGCTAAATTATGAGCTTTAAAAATTAACAATTAAACATTTTTTTTTATTTTTCTGTCCATCAATTGAGTTTATCCTTTTTACAAGAAAAAGTCTCAAGTTTTTTACTTAGTCTTCTTCCAACTCAATTGCATTTCCCTCTATACTGTCCTCTTTTTGTCTTATGAAATGCACACATATTTGCATTCTGTTCTGTCAAACTACTACATACACATTTTGCGTAACCTCCTGACAAAACTGGTAACGTAAGAAATAAAAAAAGGAATATGAGTATTTAGGACAATATTTAATTTCTGTGACTGGTGTCCATTACATGCAACTGGGTTTGGTTGTAGGAACTGCAGCAAACTATGCTTGCTGGATGGCAATCTATACATTGTAGATGCTCAGGACACCTACTGACCACAAATTTTAAACCCAGTGAATTTGGCTTACTTAAGTCACCAAAGGATCAACGACTCAGACAGGGTCTTAAATGATGAAGAGCTCCTAAAACTTGGCTGTCTAGAAAAATTTCCATCCATAATGTATAAATTAGCCTACCCCTTCCCCCTTCCTCCGCCCCCAACAGATTCTACATTAATTTTTCAGAAATTAAAAATTTATAAATATAATCCTGAATTCAAACAAAAAGAAAAAAACACAGTAACTCAGAATGGAAATTAATGTAATCAAGGGAGGCACAGATTAATGAAGTTACTTACAAACAGTTGTGTTCATGTTGTGCATACAGCCACCATCATAACAAAATATATCAAAATAAAAGATACAGGTGAAAAAGTCACAATTTTTTCATCTTCCCATGTTGTACACTCTTCCTAACAATCCATTTTTACAGTGTTTGCTCTTTCTAGCTTGAGATGATCCATTTAATGAGGCTTCTACAATATCTCTCATGAGATATGTACAGTCATATTATAGCCTATAATATAGCCTTTGGAAACTTCTGCCATAATGTCTAAACTTTCATGTCTGAATCTGACCCTGTAAGTGCTAGTTAATCTGGCATCATACCTAATAATATCCCTATATCATTTGGCATGATCAACTCTCCATACTCCTGCCTTTCTGCTACACGTCTGCTTTGACTGCTATGTCCTGTCAGGCTCTTAAAATTCTGTTCCTAAATCAGTCTTCTCCGTCCTCTCATCACTAGGATGCTCTTCCTTGGGCTCTCTGAGATTTTTTGGTAAACCAACATAGAGAATAACACAGAGGGTCATGAAGAAATTCAACCAAAACATGAAAGAAAGGGGCTCTATTAACTACTATTATACTCTATTCATACCCTGTAGCAATTTGGCCAGTGGTTGACAAGAATTCAGATAATCATAAGCAGGTAGTCTTTTGAACCACTGGGACACTGACATCTTTTATGTAGAAGTAAATAAATGAAGGTATAAGATTAAGTCTAGAGAATATAATTTTTGTGGAAAATAAATGTTATTAATACCTCAAATAATTAGTAACCTTTGCTGCCAGAAGAATGACTTACATGTGTTTCAGAAGGACATTATGCAGAACATACACATCGTATTTATTTCTACTTATTTTTACAATTAAGAACTTCCCCTTCAGGAAAATACAAAAGAAAATGAGGAAAACAGGGAAGCAAACAGCAGAACAGGCCTTCTGAAAGCCGGGCTGTAATAGAAGAGGAAAGGGTACTTAATCATCAAAGAATGCATTTTAGCTGTGATGTTTTTTCTTCTGGTTTATTATTGAAATAAAACATGATGACTGAAGACGTTTTTAATGCTTGGAAAGCAGAACAGGCTCAGTAAACCAAAGTATCTTGTATGTGTATTTTGTTCCTGTTTTATAAGCATAAAACTATTCAAAATTAAAAATGTGACTTCATGTTCTACTTCTGCTTTGACAACAAAATTGCAAAACCCTGAACAAAATCTTTTCCTGTTAATGAAATAAAATTAATTAAAGAATTTGGCGATATAACATTAGCAGTTTCCTTTTTCCATCTGAACAGAAAGTAAATGCAGGCTTATCTCTTTGCCCTCAGCTTCATCTTTCTATTACAAATCATCTGTCTTATTCCCACCTTAAGAAGGTGCACTGAGATTTTGAAAGCCCATACACTTCACTACAAATTGTGCTGATGATGAGGCTCCAGCCATCTGCCAACCTTCAATTTATCCACTGCAGGACATAAGATCTATTTCAGAGAACAGGCAAACCTTCAAAACTCACATCTGAAAAAGGACTAACGGGGAAGTAGGTAAAACATACATACTGAAAAGTATCACATATAGTATTCATCAGGTTTCAGTGTATATTAGAATTGCAGTTTTGGAAGAAGGTTATACTATTACATTTAAAATAAATGTTCTCAGTTATTTGCAGGGTTTAGCTTATAAAGAAATAATTCTATTTGGATTATTTCCCAGAACACATTCTTCAAAACTTCACTTTGTTCTTGACATAAATTGAAAACAATAATATAGATATACTGTATACAGGCTTCAAAATGGCATTAAAGAGGCACATTATCAATATGTTTAAAACATTTAGAAAGCTCAGCTTTGCATCTTTCTAAGTGAATGACTAGATATTTAGACTGAGTAATATCTGTTCCAATAAACTACTGTGTGGGAAATGTTTTGAATAATGGTTAATTTATGCTGAGGTAATGACAGCATAATACAACTGAAATCTGTGCTAATAGGAAAAAAGAAGCCCCTTCCAGCTATTTCTGCTACAATCAGCTGGAGTAATTTTCACCCCATCTCTCTCTCTTGCATAAAATATTACTCTAAGTGCTTGTGAAAATGCTTGTTGCTAATTTTAAAAATCAATAATTGGTACCTGTCATCCATATGGAGAAAAACAAAAAAACCCAGACAACAAAGAAGGAATTTTCATGCACAAGACCTGTATTTTATATATTTCTGCAATAAAAGAGAGCAATTGCGGTTAATGTTCTTTTCATATTGGCGAAATTTGAAATGCATATGAAATTTCTAATGTAGATGAGAATGGGCCAAACAATTTATTCTAAATAATACTTCAAGTAGGTTGAAATATTACAAGATATTTTTCTGGAATATGGGTCATTTACAAATTCACCATACTATTCTTTTGATGAATGAATGATCTGAAATATTTAATAATTAGGCTGATTGCAGTCTCATCAGCTTAATAAGTTATCATCAGCTCTTCTGTTTGAATGCTTAGTGTAAAGCTGGGGACGTACATTGAGCACATGTATATACCCTTCTTGTATGCCACAAACAAATGCCATTTGTTCCACTTTAAGAGAATGTGTCTTTTTTCAATTTTTAAAAGCTTCTGAATTCCCATAAAGATGTAACAGCATGAAACAGGAATGGTCATGAATTCGTATCATCACACATTCTTTGAAATACTGACTACCTATAATCTCTGATAAATTAATTAACTGGAGATATCATGATCAATCATTAATCTAACTGTGGATAATTGTTTTAAGCAATGGTAGAAGGATGTTTTTAAAACTGGAGTCCTATGGATCAGATTATGATTTCTGACTCCTTGTCATGAACAGCTTGTATTACTTAGGGTAGGTCCTCCCAAAAAGTTATTTCATAGTTAAATTGAATGCATAATTAAAATATTTCAGTTATTCTGAAGCAAACACCTTCTGAAAGCCCTTTCCTCTGAACAACAAACAGATGAAAGCGCACACATTAATATCCAAGTAGAAGTCTATACATTCGGCGATTACTGTGTGGTAACTGACCTCATGCAATTCATATTAATTCCTTTTTGAATATTCTGATTTAATATATCTTTTCCTATATTCAGTGTCTTCTGCAGGAATCTTACCTACAGAAATAAATATCTTACCCTCAAAAAGTGCCTGTGTTTTGCCTCTTGATCTACAGAGTTATCATAACAAAGTGATAGCAAATAAAAACTCTTCCATTTAGAGAATGATGCTGAGCACTGAAACTCACCAGAAAGACCTACAAATTATTATATTATATGCATAGATGTTCCCAGAGCAAAACATTAAAAATACATATATTACTATTCTGTTGATAATCTCTCAATGCAACTGGGTTGCAACAAAACATACAGGCCAAAAATAGTATCAAATAATCAAGGGTTTTCTCCGCCAGACTAGTATAAACTTGAAAAAAAATGCATGTTCTGTATGTCTAGGAAAAACAGTATTTGGGAATGAAGAAGTAGATCTCTTGACAAAAATCAATAGAGTGTAAGCACACACTTCTTAGAGAAGAACAGAGCTCTTAGCATAGAGGAAAATAATTTCAACTTTGATGACAGCTTTTACTTCAATTCCTTAAGTTAACTTTGAAAAAAACAGATATAGATACTACATGCAGCTCCCAACCAATTTCACCACTTTCCATATTCATGCTTAAACAGGACTGCTCCTAGAAAGGAAGCAAAGACCATCTCTTGTATGGAGGCAATTAAATACAAGTGAACATGTAAGTGGCCATTGCTGTGGGTACAATTCAATCAAGCAGATCCATAGGGGTGGTTTTGATATTCTTGTCACATCAAAGAAACAGCTCCCAGAAGAAAAATACCTTAACAAGTTAAGACTGAAATCAGGATAAATAAGAATAACTCCTAGAGAAAGGAAGAATGAGCACGTGTTAGAAAGAACTAGCACTACCTTGAAAGTGTTATATAGTGCTATTGGAATAGCGTGTTAATTTTTTCCTCATAAATTTGCCAGATTCAGTCACCAGGGAAGGGCTAGCATTCCAGCTCCCTTTGTTAAAGATATATCTATCTTGCTGAGTCTTGACAGCCCTATCATGTCAGCCCTCTGTAGTAGCAAAAAGTGTTTCAGCAAGGAGGGGGGAAAAAAGAAAGGAGAAAAAAAAAAAAGTGAAAACTGATGTGATCTACTCTGCTTCCTGTGGGCATATTTCACTATAGCAGATCCAGAGGGATGCTTTGTTATTCCTGTCAGATCAAAGAAAGAGATAACAGAAGAAAATATATTAGGAAAAGTATAACCCAACAATGAGGGTAGCTGAAAAGCACTGCAAGACTACCGCATCATTATGACTTTTCAAATTATTTAAATATGCTAAATATCAAGTCTGCACCTAAGAAATAAATATTGCATAGGCCATATGCTCTGTTAGCTGCCAGAAAAACTGTCCTACTAGGATTAGTTTATGGGCACAGCAACTGCCTGTCAAACACTAGCAATTTTAATCATTTTTCAATTTGCTGTGTGAGTTGCGAGTATGCTCAGGTATCTTGACAGGTGCTTGGAAAAAATATCTGAGCCCATCAGGTTCACACTGCCTTGCTTTACTACACCCTTGTAATAATTCCTGCTGGACTGGGAAGATACAAGCATATGGTGAAGATGCAACAGTCACAGGGAAGTCACTGTACTGCACTGCTCAGCTGGATTTGCAGCTCAACACAAGGATGATACAAAGTCAGCCTACAGTCCAGAGCAACCGAAAAGCTGAAAAGATTTTTCAAAATATTTCCAATCACAAACAAAGTGAAAGTCTAAAAAGAAATAAGCAGAGATCTGGCTAAGATTAAAAAAAAAAATCAGAAAACCCCAATTAGTATATTTCTACAAGTAAATGTGCCTGCAATACTACATGTGATTAGCCTTTTATGCACTAAACTGTCCATTTAATTATTTTGTATTTTATCTACATGGCATTAAATTAAGGTAGTAACAAATAAAAATAATTGTATCTCATCTGTGGCATTTTCTAATGACCAGTATGGCTGTGTTGTTTCCTTTCAGCCACAACACTTTGGGTCTTACAAGTTCCGATCTTGAAAAAAACGCAATTATATGGATTTTTGAGTGCCCACATTTCCAGGTGTTTGGGGAGGAAAGGGACTCCTAAAATCTCCTGACATTCTGAGAGAAACCAGGGGAGAAACTATATTTTACCAAAGAAGTGGACCAACAACAGTAGTGGACCTGTAACACCATAAATAAACTGTATTTCCTACATTGTTCTTTATACATTAGCATTCTCAGCATCAATCCCCTGAAGTCAGCCAAGTCTGTCTAGTGAAAAGGATTTGGATTATGATGTAAACTAACAGTAAAGACAATTCCAAATAACATCTAATGTCCAATATAACTACTGTTTACATATTAAAAAGAGATACAGGCTTTGTACCAGGGTTGTTCTGTCATGTTTCTCCACAGGAGAAGACTGTCATGGTAAAGTTCATTATCAATTACTGCCTTACAAGTACAAGATGAGTTAAGCTGTCATAATTTTCTCAGCCAGAAATCCTATGCTGTCAAAGAATGTCAATTTTTAATCTGACAAAAGGAAGAAAATTATCTGTTATTCTGACCTCTAATTTCTTGACATTTTAATGCTGTAATTGCTGTGGTTAGTACTGCAACCATTATTCCACCTGTCAAGTAAGAATGAATCAATATCCTTAAGCTGTTCTTCAAGTTTTAGCTTCCACCTCACTGCTTTTACTTTAAAAAAGGAAAAAATAGCAATAGAATAAAAAATTGAAGTTAAAAAAATAAAAGAAGAATAATTTTGGGCCTGGAAAATGTTTATTTTGTTACACATTTTTCTTCTCATTACAATATGAAAATCATTTTGCAATATGTGACCTAAGAGAGCATTACTACTGATAGAATTGGAGAATTTACTAATTTCTAATAATAAAATTTTGAAACCACAAAATTCAATTTTATACTTTTATTCTATGGGGCCTGTAAATCAGGACTTTCATGTTGCTCTCATAACTACTTGAGATAAATTATCATGACCAAGTATTTTTTTTTGTGGTATCAGGAACTACAAAGTTGTTTCAAAAATTAAAATCAGTATATTGAAATGGAATCAGTTTATTTTACCAATCCAGTACACATTTTAAGTTCCCAAACAGCTATTACAGGGGCAGATGAATGTGATTTCATAGACTGCAGTAATCCAAAACAATGCTATCCCAGTATTATGGTTTCTATCAGCAGGAATTTTCAATATGGAAAACAAAGAAAGAAAGCCAGATGGAAAATCTTCTATTAAGTAGATCTACAAAGAACAGTAACACGGGCTGGCTACTTTTCCATTGTTAAACAGTAGAGATTTCTTGGAGGGCTCCCAGTGCATGTGAGAAAGGTGTAAGGAATGAAAGGGATCACTTGTTCCACTGTTGAATATTTTTTCCTAGATAGATGTCTACTGAAGTGACTTGTTTAATGTTCTTCACAGAAAGCTAAGAGCATAATTCTTAGTGGCTAAGTGAGGTGCTCAAACAAACAGTGAAAGTGAAAGGGCCAAGGTATAGCATAAACAGGTCACAGGGCTCCACCTTTTTAAATTAGGTCTTTCAATCAGCTCAGACCTAGGTGGGAGGGTATTTTTTATTTGGAGACTTATTTCACAGGATAGATTCTGCTGGGACTCAGTTTCAAGATGAAATTAGTTATGGCCGTAATTATTGCCATTCTTGAGCCCACTGGTCTGATAACAGCTGCTGCCAATAAGATTGTATTGATTGGCTTATTTTACAGTCATTTATTGAGAACATTCACCATCTTCCGTGACACAGGACGAAAATATTTTAGTTTGTTAACAAAATAAACATCAACAGCATTTGGATAGCAAGAGTTGCATGTTCCTGGATAATACACTCCTGCAGATTGCAATTAATTCCAAATTGCAGTGTTTCTGAATTAAAATGCCAGACACTACCAACTGCAACTGTAAAATATGATAAATAACTGTTGTCACTATTTTTAAAGGTGCTAGTGTTCTTATCCTTACAGTTCTGCATTTCAAAGGGGTCTTCAGAGGCTTTTAAAATATCTTTTTGCTTTTAATTTATTTTCTGGAATATTTACGAAAAGCCAGAATAAAGTCAAACAAACCCAAACAAACACAAAACAAACAACAACAAAAAAACAAAAAACCCATCAAATACACAGGTAACAGAAACATGACAATCAAATACATGGTCCTCTATATCATCAAGATGTCAAATGCTTTATTACTGGCCAGAAAATGTCTGCTAGTTTCATAAACAGAGCCCAGGAAAACAGAAAGCAGGTCTAAATCTATCTATATTTAAACATGTACTGTAAATTCTGATTAAAAATTAATTAAAAGTATTTTTAACCTTCTTATGACAAACCAAAAATCAACAATCCTAGGATCTCTTGGAGGAGAAATTGTATTGTTTTTAAATGGATGCATACAACTTTATTATCTATGTATAACAAAAATAAGGAGGCTTTTTTCCCTAGTCATTTTGACTTCTCATTGCTCACAATGAATTTTATTTACAAATCTAACCTGTGGCAATGAAGTTGTGCTTTTAGAAGTTTACATGGTGTAAATAGGCTAAGAAGAGGTTTATATGTTACTGACTTAAAGGCATGGGGTAGATGTACAAGTGAGTGAACAAAAACATCTCCATGAACTTTCTTAAATCTCTGATGACAAGTTATGCATGTAAGTAGAGCCACAGGAGAACTGAGGAGTCTCATCATGTCACAAGATGTTAAACAAGGTGCACAGACAGACAGATAGACCTCAATCCTACAAGCTGCCCTGTGGGAGTAGACCCTTAAAGTCAAGATATAGGAGTCTGCCCATGCAAATCAGGACCTTAAGCCATGCAAATCCCTTGTATTCATGGTTCTTGACACCTGTTTTATACTTTAAAAAGAAGTGCTGCTTCTTCTTATGTCTAGAAGAGCATGACTCTTCTTGTACTTAAAATTTCAAATGCAGAAAACTATTACATATGTGTCAACATTAAATATTTGAGGCAGAGGGAATCAGAGCAATTCTGTCCAGTCTTAAAAAAAAATGATTGTTTAGAAAATCTAAACTTTGCAGTGCATATAGTGAAAATCCAGTTCTTGGAAGCCAGGGGTCTGATTGGTTTTTTAGTTCTGCTCCTAAAAAATCACCAAATGTAACAGAATGCAGCAATGCACTGCTTTAAAAAAAAACAACAAAAAAACCCCCAACAACCCAAAACCCAAAACCAAACAAACAAACCCAAAAAAACCAAGCAAATAAAAAAAAAAACCCAAAAAACCCAACACAACTCAATAACTAGCTGAACGAATGCTTTCTGTAGATTTCTGTCTCCAAGACTGGAAACAAACAAACAAAAAATCTCCCATTGCCTGGCAATGTATAATATTACTGTTTTGCATACAGCAGATGGCAGCTATCTGGGGGAATGGAAGATTGTGTGTAGAGCTTCATCACAGCAGTACTCATCTAGCAGCTGTTGCTTCATCACACTTTCCCCCAAATTTCAATTGTTTTAGCCAACAAATGAATGGTACTAGAAAATCATCATTCAAATTAATAGGTACTAGAGAACCATCATTAATATTATTAGTCTTAGTGAAAACAAATACAGTTACTGGAAGGAAACACATCAGGATACCTAGTAATTTTTTTTAATTAACTGATTACTTTAAAACACTCACTTGTATATATTCGCAAATATATATCTATATATATCTATATATATATCATTCATACATATATACAAATGTAATTACTTGAATGCATAAAAAATAGCAAACATTTTCTATTTTGGTAACAATTTGATTATACTTTATGTGATTAAAAGTAATCTGAATATTTGCTGCTGTCATTCTAGCAAATCTCTCTCAAATATTCTCACCAACATCATGTGACTGTAAAGGTTGGATTTTTTTCCCCTATGACTATGATGCAGGGTTTTCCCCCAGTTTTTCTGTTCTATTAAGTGAACTTAATAAAAGTAAATTATAAAAAGTAGCAGACAATATATTACAGAATATTCATGGCGTTATAATTTCCCAAACCATAACTGAATATTAATTCTCTCAGGTTCATTTGTTTTCTTGCTAATTTATTCATATTTGCATCTGAAGTCACCTGGGGCCTAAATTCTGAATCAAGTCACACACATCCATCTTCTCCAGGAGTGAAAAATGGAAAAAGTACCATTTCTTGTGAGATGACAGCAGTTTTTAGCATGAAATGACAGTAAACACCTACCTCCCTGAGGACAGGATCAGTGATACTGTCCAGGTTCACAGAGCCTTCATATGTTAGGTAGTGGAAAACGTTGAGTGCACGCACAGCTTCTGGTCCCCGTTGCTTGTAGCCGAATATAAGGTCAATCCACTGATGAAGCTGACATGATACAAACTCACTTTCCAGGGCCTGCAAGTGAAATCCAGGATTAGGAAACAACTGAGAAAACATAGTGGGCATCATTACATTTTCTCTTCAGGCTTGTTTGATATATTTGAAACCTTTCAAACATTAAAACATTTATTATATTCTATTGATAGAAGCACTAGAAACATATTCCCTTTTCCTTCACCTTTATATCATGCTAATTTTCTTCTCAGCTACTGGGTTTCTCCTAGCTGCAAGGGTTTTAACTATTTCTGGGCTTTTCAAGTAAGTTAGGTAATTTGTCAAAAAAAAAAGATGGGATTGGGAAAAAAAATCAAAAAAGCAGACTTTCAACTCATTTTCAAGCTAGTTATAATTAGTCTTAAATCTAAAATGGAAATTGCTTCATTGTTTTTATCACAGTGTCACTACTCAGCACAAACACTTCCCTGCTAGGACAGAGCTTCATGTCTTCCTGAGGAAAGTTCAGATTTTACAAGATGATAAACTTTGGGACAACATTATTCATTTTGTTCCTTTACATCAAAAGGAGGCTGCTTCAGAACTAGTCATCAGGCACTATGCCTGATGTAGTACCATGCCATGTTCACTGGCAGCAGCTCCCTCCTCACCACTGCACAAGCAGGAATAGCCTGAGACAAGACAAACCATGCCTGGGTCATCATGCAACCATTCCTCAGAGACTTTCCCTGTAATGCTCCTCATCGAAGAGGAACTCTCTGTGCTTTGCTGGAAAACTGGACCCTTTTCTGTCAAAACCAGTGACTACTATTTCTGATGAAAATGGAGAGAAGGCTCAGGCTTAAGAGCTGACACATAGCTCAGTTTTCAAGGGCTTAAGTTCAGCATACCATAAAAAGTTATAAAGTGTTGCAGATAGCCATACAAGATTTTGTTGTTTCCTTTTCAAAATCAGAAGCCATCATATGCATAAAGCAGTATTATTAAAATAGCATTAACATTGTTTAATACTAACTACTATTAAACTAATACTATTTAGTTTCAAAGTATGCCTCCCAATAAATAATTAAAAACTGCCATATCCTTAATTATATTGTACTGTGCATATACAATGTGATACAGTCAGCAACTACATCATCCCATATAAACTTTTCCATAGGACTTTTACCTCAGTTAGAGTGCAGGATGCTAGCATGCAAGGATAAAATTAACATGCCACAGCAACAACCAGTAATGCATTTCCTTACTTTTAAATGTTCAATTTTTAATGTTCCTTTTGTATGTAATAAAACTTTTTAAGAGTTTAGAATTTCAAGCCAGTTATCTTTCCAGCATCCACCTCAAATCAATTCACAGCAACCAGCCTAAGAGTTTTCTTGAGCATCTGAACTCTGCACATTTAGAGTGTCTTTTGATCAGTATATATTATTTATTTATTAACATATAATTTTAAAAAATATTAGGCATTTCCTTTAGTCAAAAATAGCATTTTTATTTCTGGAATAGATGCAGGGGGTTGCCCTGACCCAGGTGCAGCACCTTGTACTTGGTCTGGAACTTCATGAGATTCCCATGAGCCACTTGTTCAACTCCCTCTGGATGATGTCCCAGCCCTCAGGTGTGTCAACCACACCACTCAGCTTGGTGTTATCTGTAAATTTGCTGAGGGTGCACTTGACCCTTCTGTCCATGTCATGGTTGAAGATATTAAATGGTACTGATCTCAGTGCAGGGCACCACTTGTCACTGATGTCCATGTGGACACTGAGCTGCTGACCACTACCCTCTAAATGTAACTGTCCAATCAATTCCCTATCCACTGAACAGTCCACCCATCAAATAGATCTCTCACCAGTTCAGAGAGAAGGATGTTACAAGGGACCGTGCCTAAAGCCTTACACAAGTCCAGACAGATGACACCTGCAGCCCTTCCCTTGTCCATTGATGTAGTCATTCCCTCATAGAATGCCACAGGGTTGGCCAGGAAGGACTTTCCCTTGGTGAAGCTGTGTTAGCTGCCCCGAATCACCTCCCTGCCCTCTGTGTGCTTTAGCACAGCTGCAAGGAGGATCTGTTCCATGGCCTTCCCAGGCACAGAGGTGAAGCAGTCAGTAGGTCCCAGAGTCCTTCTTTCTACTGTTTTTTAAAATGATAGCAATGTTTTCCTTTTGCCAGTCACCAGAAACTTCTCCTGACTGCCATGACATTTCACAGAGAGTGGCTTGACAGCTACACCAGCCAATTCCGTCAGGACTCTGGGATGCAACCCATCAGGTGCCATAGACTTTTATGCATGTTTAGGTAACTCAGGTGGCCACAAACTTGATCTTCTTTGAGAGTGGGAAGGACTTTGTTCCCAGAGTCCCCATCCTGCAGTCCAATCACTCTAGAGGTGTGGGGAGAGAGGCCACCATTGAAGACAAAGGAAAAAAGTTGTTGAGTACCTTGTCCATTGGTACCAGTGTTTCAGTCTTGCTCATGCGAGGGATTACACTTTTTCTGACCTTTTAAATTAGAAGAGTTAAGAGAGTTGAACACATATGTTATATTTCCCTGAGGCAGTTTCAACTTGCATGACCAGCCCTTACTTAGCAACTTTTCATTTTAGAGAAGGTCTTGCTGACCCTGGCAGGTTTGGAGAACTTCTATTTCACATGGATTCACGGTTATTTAAATGAACTACTTTTTAAAAGCTGCATATGACGTCTTTGTCTCCAATTCTTTAAACAGATTTATTGTACTACATTTCAAGGTATTAATTCCTTGGGGAAGAACCTTAGTTTCTTGAAGAAACTTTGGGGAAATTTGTAGCAAGGGAATTTAATTATTTAGAACTATAAATTTCAGAACACTGGTAGCTGTGTGGTGCAACACTGGTGTGGTGCAGAATTTAGGGAAAAGACCAGAGTAGAAGGTGAAGAGAGGACCCAGAGCTGTGAAGAAGACTGGATCTTCATGGGCCTTAGCACCACACAGCCTCCAGCTGCAGGATGCAATGGGTGCTGTGTGATGTTCACAGCCTCCCAATTGGGGTATCCTGTGGGGTATGGCACTGAGCCATACGACCAACAGGTATGGTGCCCTCAAGAATAGGCCACCAAAATGCTACCAAGTCTCACCTGTCCCTCAGTAGGTCAAGGCTTTATAATCTGGATTTTTTTTTAGTCAGAAGAAAGCTTATTTATATCAGGTCTGACCTGGTTTGCTAGCATTTCTTCCAAGTACTTCTGCAATGCTATTCATGCGATACTTGCAGAATCCTCTCCCTAATTTGCTCTAATGCACAGGCTACTCCCCCTCCATGTAAGTGCCTCCTGAAAATTTATGAGCTGTTCACTGTCAACAGTACATCGTTTGGTTTCTCAAGAATATGCAATGCTCAGTAGGGAATAGGGTGAGTGAATTTTCTGTATAAAACATAATTTGTAGGTACAGTAGGAAAAACATACAGAAAGATATAACAAATGATATCCTTGAAATAGGCTGGTGATGGCCATAAAGATCAGCACATTGGATTTAAATTATTTTAGGAGCTTTAATTTTCTGAGCATTTTTTAATGTGAAAGATAAGAAAACTTTTTTTTAAAAAAAGCGATAATAATTACTTATACAATTATGTAATATGGTTTTTAAAGATTCTTACAGTTAAACAGAAATGAGGTAACCTCCAGCTTGTTATCTATTATAATTAAAATATACACAAACCAGAGTTTTATCCAGGCACTCCCAAAACGAACTCATTTAAATTGTTATAAGGGATTTATTTTCATATAGCAACACCTCAGTCAAGTTTTTTCATGGATTTTGTTTTAAGGAAGGAGTTTATCATGCTATTGTTTCCAGTGAAGTGACTTTTATTACTAATAGGGAAATTGTAAGCATTATTATATATCTAGAGTATACATATTATGTGGGGTTTGTGTGTTTGCAGGCAACTCTATGCACACATATTCCACAGACTGAAAATCTGACCTGTGGCTGTTTTAAAATAGAAAAAGGTATTAGAAAGTTGATGTTTAAACTTAAAAAAGTTAATATAAACCAAATTACTGCTTACTCTTTTCTGACCTTTATGAATACTGCTCACTTTCTCCTCTGCTCACCCTAATTTGATGTTAAAAGTATTTTTCACAGACATGTCAGCAGGAGGCAGCGGTTTTTATTCTAATTTAGACTATGTGCCGTGTAAAATATCAGAAGTTCTGGATTTATAAAATATGCTATTCCAACCTCTTTACAACACAAACTTTTGTGCGATCCAGGTATTTTTTATCAACAGAGAAGTGGAAAGCTCCTCTCTGCTCCTCATCTAGACTATGGTTGCACCTGTCCCTCCTCTTTCTGCAGCTCCTGCCTTGCTTCTTTGCCCTCCCTAACTATATGCTGTCTGTCTCTCCAAAAAGCCTTCTACTTTGCTATGAAATTATATTTAGTATATTTAAAGATACTTTCTTATAATTATTCTGAGAGAGTTTGGTTTACAGATGTGCTGTATAACAGACAATCAGCTGTTTTGGCCTGTGAGCTGGGTTTCTCTCCTCTCCCCTCATATCTATGCTCCTCTGCAGCCATGGCAGGCTCTCTCCACCAAATATTTCTCTTCCTCAGATACCATTCCTTGCAGTGACTATCAAAGTGAAATCTTTGCCTCATAAAATATTCCAGGCAATACTGCTGTCTGAGATTAGTTATGTTCATTTAAGCAAAGTAATATTTTAATAGAGGTGACACAGAAGTGCATTATACAGATTTGGGTTATTCAGGGATGTCTGCAGAGAACCTGATCCTTTATGTAAGTATCTTCACGATATAAATAAGATTCTTCAGCAAGATAGCAAGTTAAAAAAAATAAAAAAAATCACTGCTAAAAGTGACAGAAAAATCCAAAGTGGATTGAAACCCCTGTTGTCTGAATAAGTTTTAATTGCATAACCTTGGCAATACACAAAATAAAATCAAAGCTACTACTGAGGAAGTAATATTGAATCTTCTCTACTGCTTATCTCGTAGAAATGTCAACTGCTGCTGAATGGTAGGAGGAAAAGGTCTTCCAGACTCTCACAGCACAGAAAGTTCATACCAGATATTTCTAATGGCTATTCAAGAAGCTTTTTAATTAAGAAATTCTATGCGTACTTCTGAATAGCCAGGGAATGGCACAAAAATGCAATTGGCACCAGAGGAGTGCAAATAAATCATTTCAGAGACAGAAAGAAAATTCAATCTTAGTAACGGTTATGTAATAGGAACAAAATATGTATAACAAAAACAGGACACCATTTAGTCTCTCAAAAATATAATTTATAGTGAATACACTTTACTCAGCACTGCAATTTGTAATTCAATATGTGCATAAACCATAATGAAAATATCATTATAATTAACTTTGAATTACACAATCTCGCATCTTTTGTTTCAAAACTAAAGAATGCTTATTATAAAAGCTGTGCTTCAGTGTTTCACAGTGGTGTTCCCTGCCTTGATTTAACATGCTTGACTTACTGACTGAGTCTGTTCTATTTCTGGCTCTCAGGACTGCTCTGAGTCTGTGGGGACTGAGAGGCTGAGTAGGACTACAGATGCACATCTGTGGAAGGTTTTATGCGTGGGTTTTTTTTTTCCTGGTAAACTGGGAGATTATGATTGATGAGCCCAGCATTAGGGTAATGTTATCAGGGACACTTTCTGTCTCTGTCCTTTGTACCATTGCTGAGGTCAGACCATAATCATGTTAGCATTGAACATAGTGCTTTATTAATGTTTCATGAGTAACTCCATAGTAATCAGTCTAGCTTTGTATGGATAAATAAAACTGCTACAACAGTCCCTGATGTATACATTGAATATTTTAGAAGACACTGTAATAGGTCTTAAAAGTAACTCGACTGAATGTCTTTTCCAGTATTTATAATAAATCTAATTTTCACAAGTTTAAAGCAATCTCTTTTGATGGAAAACCATTTCCACTTCCACTTCTGTGTTTAGTTTGAAGTGTAAAACACCCAGCTGAACAACCAAATGATATAATACAAAACCCTTGCCTGCTCCATATTCATTTGCACAGAATTTTAGTAAAGCTTGTTAATTGGTTAAATTGCGTTGATTTATGACACTGTGCCTCTGTGATGTTTCCTAGGCTGCTCTGTGTTTTCTTTGGTAAGTATCAGGATAAAATGCTGGAATTCTTGCTGTTATTTAAAGAAAATGTTTACATTCATAAATGTGCAAGTAGTATATACAGATTTGTATTTACACTTACATAATATTACACATAATATATGCCTGCAGAAAGCAAAAAAAATTATATATATAGATATATAATTCCCTATATATCTGTATACGAAGGGAAGAAAATAGTGTCAGCTAGGGAAAAAAAATCCCACTGTATGTTATGCAGTACCACATAGGATTCTTTCCACCAAAATGAAATGACTACTGCTGATTTTATTAGATAGGGGACCAGGGTAACCCTTACTTGAAACATTCTTTAGTTTTCTGTAAACATATTCTCTACTTGCTTTGCTAAGTTGCTGTAGAAATTCCAGGCTTGCACAAGCTTGCTGTGTTTTACACATCAGCATCACACCCAGGCTATTTCTTCTCCTCAAGATAGATTCTTGTATAACAGCCAAAGCCTGGCCTGGGGATGACCTAACTGAATAATACATCTGCTGGCCGGTTCAAATAATGGAATAAGACATTAGGTAGGGAATGTCAAACTTTCCAATCCCTTTGTATTTTTCCCTTTGACCAGTTCCATTCTGGAGACCAAACAGACAGGGTACTGGCAGTTTGTTGTATGTATTAACAAAACCCTACATGAGGAAGTTTTTCTGAAAAATTATTACACATTCAAATTATTACATTTTCAAAATGTAATTCCATTACTTCTTACTACACATACTATCTGCATTTTTGTGGAAAGGATTATCCCTCTTTAGCTACTTGCTCTTTCATAATAAGCTTTGTAAAATACTATGCATATATCATGCTCTTTAAACTCCCAAAGTTATTCACTTTGCTTTTATCCTCTGAACTCCATCCAAATGTGAATGCTTCTGTTTTCTAGTCACCCAGAAGTGAATCCAATATTCCAGGTGCAGTCTCAAAAGGACCATAGATAGGTACAGCTGTTTACATTCTCTGTGATGCAATGATTCTCCACAGATGGCATCAAAATACACTTATTTCTGGTGGATATAGAATTACAGAGTTTTATCTAATCTAATTACTACTCATTGTCACCTGCTACTGCTCTATTTTTGGTACTGTTTTTGTTTCCAGACTTCTGCTTCTTATTACCTTTAATTCCTCCCTCCCAAGGTGATTTTCAGTCTATTTTCTGCATCTAATTCAAATTAATTTATGCCTCTTCCTTCTGTTTTCTAGGCAGTTCCTAACTTCATTATCATTTGCAAGCTTCCTCAGACTGCTCACTTGAAGATAGCATTTATCTGTGTAGAGATGAATTTTAGCTAGTGATCATACTCTTGCTAAAAGTAGATGATGGGATGAATAAAGGGCATGCAGAAACTGCCTCCTGGCAAAACTGTATAAGAATGGCATCATGCTCACAATCTGTGGGGAAAGGGCTGGAAAACAGTAGAGGAAGGGTCTGATAAAAATGGGTAATAGTTTTTGATCTTAGAATTTGTAAAGTAGTCAATGAGTTGAAGCCTGTAATTATAACATTACTCTGGTTTTAACATCAGTTTGTCTGTCTCCTGGCAGTCTGAGCATACTTACACACATGTGGATTCAGTCATTACCTGACTATCAAGTCCTGTGGTCCTAAGGAGGCCTAAATGCTGTACTCTAAATTCATGTAAGCAGCTGTTTTCTTCAACAACACAAAACGTTTCTGGGAAGAGCTACTTTCTAAAAAGCAGAAATTGCAGATGGGAAATTAAATAAACTAAAGCTGAAGTTTTTCTTCAGGAGATCTCTTATCACATAATGCCTTTTATCCTCCTGGTAATAATTCCAAGATTGTGGAAAGAAAAGATGAAAAAAAAATGCTTTTTAAGATACAAGGAACATTCTTTACAAAATTTAAGGAGTCCTTAATATGCATCTCTCATTACATCCCCCAATAGGTGGCAGCTTGCTTCTCCTTTTTCATCAAGGAATTCCACTTCTGTTCATTCAGATGACAAAACCAAACTTCTAGGTCAACTTTAGTGTGCTTACCCCTGGGCTCAGTTTGGGTTTAGTCACAACTACAACCCAGAAAAGGGCTCTGTGCAGTCACATGGGCATTCCAAAGACACGTATCTGTGATTGCACATCCCACACTTGAGAATTCTAACGGACTCCAGTGATCCTTTCAGTACACCCCCATCTTTTCCAATAAAGTTGCACTTGAATTAATTTCCATCAGCTCTGATAATTACTTGTTTTTAAAAAGAATTTTACAATATATGCAGTATAAGAGAAACCAGCCAAGACGTGTTGTTCAGCTTCTTCCTGTCAGTGACAGACTCATCTGTCAATTACAGAATACATTTCTCATGGTTTGTGTAGTATATTTCATATGTCTCAAGTGATGAGGTTGCCATCACTTCCTTAGGAGACTCTTATACATATGTCAAACCACTTATTCTTCTAAATAGAGGACACTCCTAAATCATCTACATCTAGGAATAGGTTTGTTTTTATAATATTCTTCTATGCTTTTGAACTTCATTGAGCTTTTTTTTCTATCAACTCTTGAAGGACAATTTTCTTTAAATAGACAGTTCTTGAAATCAAATTACCAAACTGATCAGAAAAAACCCCAACAAATCAACGCAGCTAGATTTACAGTGCTACCACAAAAGGACATCAGGAGTAATGCATAAACTGAATAGTTCTGCAACTGTACGGAAACCCACAACTTATTGAAATCATGGTCCTGACTCTTCAAGAAAGACAGGCAATATGCATTTTAAGGAAGAACTATTTACAGAACAGAACCATAAACTGAAGTATTGCTGGCCAATAAAGCATATAAAGCATTTGATTATACCTTGCTGTTCCTAAAAATTACTGAAAGCATACACATGTACTAAATTTATCAATAATAAAATAATTATCTATCAAATTAAAGAAAAAATATAAACTATAAATGTTATTTCTGCTCGAATTCTGGAGGCCTCATGATGATTTAAATCAGAGCAGTTGTTTTGCAAAATTTCTCCAAAGATTGCAGTTGTTTGCTTATGTTCACATTTCTACACTTCCAGCCCATCTCTGATGAACAGGAAGTGCATTTCTTCAGGTGAATGAGGTATAAAGCACGGTTGCAAGATAACAGCATTTAATAGTATTCTTCTATTTTTTCATGTAGAAGATGGTGAGGAGGAACAGACATAAATTTTTTAGGCTATCTTGTATTGCCAGGCTCATGCATGTCTGATGCTTTCTCATGAGAGAACAAACTGATTTTCGCTTCCCATAATTTGGGCACATGGAAAGAAAATCCACTGTAAAATAAAAGGCTCTGTCAAGCAAGACAGAATGCAAATTCTCTTTCATTATTTATTTTATTTCTCTAAATGTAGTTCTAAAGAGATAAAAAACAGAATCAGGTTAGCTTGCTAAAATACAGAACCTGTAAATTAGATTAAACTAAAGCACAACTTACCATCCTATTGATACGGACAAAGTCTTCAGGCTTCTTGGCCCACGGAGGGAGATCAACATCATTCACAACAATTTCATCTTCCCTGATTCCCAGATTATAGCCATTACTGTTGACAAACATCTCAGGTAGGTAGTAAAATTCTGGAATTAACTCCTAGAGGGGAGAAAACACACAATGAGACTTCACAATTAACAGAAATGCTAAATGGTCCTCCCAGAATCAGGCTCTCTTGTAGCACATATTAAAGAATGCCTGGGATTGTTCGAGTTTCTGTGCACCTTTTTTTAAGAAATTGTATAATCTGCTTTCTTTGACTTACAGTCAAATGTATTTCTCATAGTGAAACATTCAATCTTTGTTTTTCCCTTATCTGTTTTTATGAAAAGCACAACTTTAGAAAGGCAGTTTATACGAGTAAAGGAGACAGCTTCAGAATAACAGGTACAAGAAAATTTATGCTAAGCCTTCAGTATGAAAAGATATTGTATTTTTTCATTATTAGTTAACAAAAATACTTAAAAGGGGAAAATTTGCAGATATAACAGTGTCTTCATCTTACTTTCTGGATATTCTTTAATTGCATAAAAAACATGGTAAGTTGATTACCTATATAAGAAAAAATAATACATGGTGAATTATTTTTTTCTACTGTAAGAAAAAATTTAAGAATACACAGAGGGACAAGTATCAATACAACAAATGTCCTTCAAACAAATATTCATTATACTTAAAATGTGAAAGATCAATAAGTGCAAAATACAATACATTATAGATAACTTATGGTGTAAAGTTTTTCCCAGTTTCCAGAATAGCTAAACAGAAAGGCATTTTGCCATAATGAATATTTCTATTTGTTCCTATTATTTTAGCATTAAGTATTGAACTGCAACAACAACAAAAAAGCTTAACAGCCCACTATCTCTTCCCTAATATCCAGATATGGGTTAAATTCACCAAATTACATTGTTAAAAGCATTTTGGCATTCAGTTGTGTAATAGGATCAAAACTGATGACACAGCACCTGAAACCTGAGTTTCTTTGTGGTCATTTCAAAGGCTGCAGACATGCGAAGCAAAAAAACCCACTGCAGACACAAACTTATCTAATTAAATCTGATCTGCAACTCCACAGAGAACAGACCAGTTAAAGCATCCTTTCAAATTTATTAAGTAAAGGGAAAAAAAAGTGGTTTTGTTACAATTTTAAGTATGTTTAGGGAGGCAATTTGCTTCTTTTCATCATATTATAATAATATAGGTTAGACTATACTACTATATTACTGAACTCAAAGCCAGTCAGTATCCAACCACTATAAAACATTAACCAAGTGAGACACGCCTGAATTTGAAGAGCTCATTAAAAAAGAAGCTGCAATTCCAAACAGAAAAAAAAGAATAGATGTAGTACATATTAAAACAGCAGCTACATCAAAGCCAAAATAAAAGCAATCCTGAATATCCTATAATATTAGCAGAAAAAAGATTCATTTGGTGACCATCTTAAGTTTTATTATTTACACCTCTAATGCATTCAGAGTATTTCTAAAAGCAATCTTCCCCCTTCCCCAAAAACAGGATTCACTAAATTTCAGGTTCCAAGGGAAGCCCTTTGGTTTTCTCTAATGGAGCCCAAAGATGAATGAATGACCCTCACCGTTGGAGAAAACTATACAGAGCAAACCACTAACTCAGGTCTAGAAGCAAGCCACAACCCAACATATGGTATCACACAAATCACTGATAAACTAAGAGGATTGCCTTAAAAAGCGGAAAAATTCATAAGAACCTCCAAAATATCATAAAGTCAAAATTAATCCAAAAGCCAATATTCAAATGAAACAGAATTAATTAAGCAAAAAGTAAGCAAAGTTAGTTTCTATTTTGTATAAAAGCCTTGAAGCACATACTGCTGGTTTTCATTACTATCAATTTCATTCAATATGGTGGCATACTAACCTGTAATGTCACAGCAACCAAGTTCTTTGATTCCATTAAAGAAAGGTTATTTTTAAATTTCTTTTTTCAGTTTTAAATGTCATAGCATGTAACTGTGGACTTTTACACCTAACATACCTGAAAGATTTGTGCTACCCAGAGATACATCTAGTGTTTAACTGAATTCTACTAACCTTTTGGCTTTAGGGGCATCTTGAAACAAAGGGATTTAAGTCACTGAGTATTTTTAATGGTATTTCTGCTTAGTAAGTTTCTCTTTGTTGCTCTTTGCTTTCAGAGTAATTTAATGTTCCCTTGTCTGGTATAGCAGAAAACATAAATAGAAATAGAATAAACAAAAGTATGTGATTAACTTTCTTCATAAGATTTATTGTGTTGTGTATGTTTAGTTTGAACTGTCTTATTCCGATGCTCTGGAAATTAACCAGTGCCAGACTTCTAAATCCTCTTCAAATAACACTCTCCTTAGAATCCTAATCATTTCAGTTACACATCTCCTGGTAGGTTGTTGGGTTTTTTTAGTCAAAGTAAAAAAAAAACCTAAGCATAGTATTTTTTAAAAAAATAATAAACCCACTGTGTTATAGTCTCAGCATTCTCTCCAATGTTATTTTTTGTGCAGCCTACAATTATGTTTGTGTATTTGAGTACTATTTAGCATGAATTGAACCTTTTCTTGAAATGTGAGCCATGTCGCATGTGACCTTTCCCAGATACTTACATATTTCCCATACTTTGTATTAACCATTCAGTTTTCTTTCGTAGCATTTGATATTCCTCTTGTAATTTTGCTGTCTCCACTATTGACTAGAGTAAGAAACCACAGTGCTTAAAAATAGTTCAGATAAATATTTCTCATTCTCATTTACAGAGAATGAATGGATATGTACTAAAACACAGGTCCAATATGAAAGCCTGTGGCACCCTGTATGTATGAACTTAAGATTCAGTATTTAACTACTTAGAAGCATAGAAAATACAACTAAGCTAGAGATGTGTGACAGAAATTTTGGTTTTTTGTGTACACTGTTTATTCTGCCGTGAAAAATTGAAGAAGCTGTCTCTTCTATCTCATGCCAATGGCAGGCTGTGGCTGGGGATAGAAGGGCAAATATTCTCTTCCCCAGGGCCCCTGAGCATGTTTCACTAAGAGAAGTATAAGCTGGGAGAAGCAGAGAAAAGAAGGATTAGCAAGGACAGTGAGGCAGCAAGGATGGAGCCCGGGAGGTTGCTGGGAAAAGGAAGGAACAGACAGGAGTGAACCTCAGAGGAGACAACAAGATGACAACTGGGGCCCAGAGAGAATTGAGTTAACTAAGAAGCCATTGAAAGTTGCAAGAATGTACACAAGAATGCAAGAAAAGATAACACTAGCAAGAGCTAGAGTTATTTTCAAAACCTATTTACATTTTTCTCAGCCAGAGTTTGGATTTTCTTTGTTTCACAAACGTGTATGTGCCAGTTCAAATTCTAATAAAGACTGTGACTAGAGAGAGCCAACTGTTTTGGTGCTTTTGCTGTTATGGACAGGAAACAGTACCTCAAATAAATAGCTGTTTCGGGGTGACATCTAGAGAGGTGACCATGTCTATTCCTCCATTCCAGATGAGGTTCAGCTATGAGATCTATCCTGAAAGTCTACCCTGCTATCCTAGAATTTGAGTGACAGCAACTCCACGATTCTTCCAGCAACTGGTTTCAGTGTTCTTCATCTGAGGAAGTTTTACCTAACAACTGCCCTTAATCTTTCATTACACAATCTAAGTCCATTTTCCCTTATCATAGCTATATCAATCCATTCCAGATACAGAGAATAAATTACTGTTTTCTCTTTGAATTGTTTATTACATGTTTGAAAAGCATTATTTACCAGCTTTACAGCCTTTAAGACCCTAAAAGTCCAAATGAAAGACAATGATGTATTGCTCCATTGTTTTAGTTACAGAAATGAAAAACATTCCTCTAACCTTCCCAAATTAGCTAGTAGAATTATTGCTAAACAGTCCTACTTCTTTACATACTTTAGCCTTATTATATTTTGTCACATGTCCATCACACAGAAGCCAAAATAAACGTTTTCATCAACCTTTGTAGTCTTTAGATCGGAGATGGAAATCGCATACTTTTCTGACAGCATCTGCTATTTTTCATTCATTTCAGTGCAGAGTGTAATTTGTCATACAACACAGCTTTTTACAAATCACCAGCTTCATACTTTAGAAGTGTCATTGTTAAACTCACCCTGAAGATAGGAACAAGGAGACTCAAAAATTAGCAGAGGAAAAATGTATCTCAGAGATGGTATTTATGTCAAGGGATAGGACACAGAGGACCTCCTGTCTCCCATTCTGCTTTCCACTTGACAGACAAAATAGTTGATAAGAGGTTTTTTAAAACTCCTATTGCACCTTCAGTGGCACTAGCGGCAAAAGGCAAATGTAAAGCCAGGTCTATGCAAAGAAATGCTTGTTTGAAGCTACCATGACTTTGACAAATTTAGGTTTCAAGCTACAAATATTCATGAAAGACAAGTCTCAAAATATTTTTTCCTACAGTACATACATTGTGTCAGCCAGTGCAAATCAAGGTATGAAGGAAAATATCAAAACAAGCAAACAAACCAACAAACCCATAAAAGATCTTCCCTACAAGTTACATAATTTAGCAAGCATAAAATGAGGGAATGCAAAGAAAGAAGACACAGAAAAACAATGTTTTTTTAAAAGCCTGGTGTTTTAAAAATATTCACAGACCAATTAAGCATTTTAAAGGCATATGTTACTGTATGCAACTCAGCTGATCTAAAATTTTGCATTAACTGACACAATGAAATAAATGTTATTTGTTTCATTGCTCTTGCCAAACCATATCAAAGTTCTTAATAAATCTTTCTGAATACATTGCCTGTCATTGGTAATTTCGTACCACAAGAAATATCTAGAGTTCAAAGAGTTAATAAAAATAGGGATTCTAGTGATCTAAATCTATTTGCAGTAATTTCTGTCTAGTTGTCCTTGACATTTCACAAGCTGGTAACCTCCTCTGCTCCCCTTTCATTCACACTTCTAATAAGACAGGTTAGCTTTCTATCATTTAATACTCAGCTACCTTTCAAACTGCCCTAGAAGCTTAGCTCTTCTCACATGAAAAACAATGCAGTAAAGCTACTGAAGGGTGTATAAAAAAAAGTAAAATGAATATTGTAGCAGACATTTCTTGTCTGTAAATGTGATCTCTTGTTTATTTTAATAGCTATACTAAAACCCCAAGGTATAGTTAACAGTATTATATGCCTTGTGTCTTCATATAAGAAAACATCCCCCAAATGCATTTTCTAATTTACAAGCCTGTGACAAATCCAAACTGCTGAGAAATTAAACTTTAAAAATATGTCTTCAGGTGATAAAGCACCACTATTAACACTATTATAATTGTACACCACTTGCATCAAATCTGACATTTCTGTTTAATATGTTTTGCTAAGGGTATACCATTTTATGGCCTCCCAATGAAATCAAATTCAACCCAGACGTTTTCACTTTTCTAGTATAATTCACTTCAAGGTTTTAAAGCTTCCATTTCTTTTTCTTTTTTTCTTTTCCTCCCAAAAGGTTGATCCCCTGGCATCCATTAATTCCACAAGAGTCTAGTCCTGGGTCAATGAGTCAGTCATGAGTACCTTCATTTCACACTAAGGCACTTTACTGACATTTTGTCAGAGCTACCGTTCTAACTTCTAAACAGACTATTCAAAAAAGTAATATAACACGTTTGAGAGGTATTAGGAAAGATTAGTGTCTGAACAGCAGGTTCTAGGGAAGTCAATGTTACCAAAAACTGGAGGCGGGGGGAGAGGTGGAGAGGAAAAAATATGCAAGCTGACTGGCCAAGTTATGGTCATTTCCGGGTGACTTGCTTCCTCAAAGGTCACCCCGTGAACGGTCATTCTTCCCCCAGCTTGTACTGATTATCTCGAGAGAAGGTCGATGTTGATAAAGAGAGACACAATAAAATAAACTGTGTTATCCAGGTTCTCCCTTGTGTGTTACCACTCTAACACAGCACATACTGTATTAATTCTGTTTCATCCTCTCGAGGTGAATAAGTTTCTTGGAAATGAATGAAAACAATCTGAGTGTAAGGAACAAAATGGTGTAAGTTTATCTTTAATCCTTTGTTGAGCAATAATCTATCATACACTACATTTTTCAAAGGTGGTCGACTTTTTGCCACAATTCAAGGTGCCAGAATTATAGCTTGTTTTTCAGGCTGATCAAACTACTGCCACAGCCCTATTTTCATTAGCTCAGCGTGAAATAATTCAGTTCCAGAAGGGAACACATATGCAAAGGGGAGAGGGAAGGAGGGAAAGGAAAAGGAGAAACAGACAGAGAATGACAGGGAGGAGACAAGCATGTGAAGAAAGGAGCTAGACCCAAAGAAATGTAGCTTCCTAAAGAGATATACATTCTTTTGCAAAATTCAGGTATTTGTTTTCTAAATTTTAATGCAGAATTTTGTGAAAGTGGTTTGACATATTTTTTTAAACAATATTGAGGCTTCAAAAGAACGCTGTTGTGTAAAGTGTCTGCAGCACTTAAAAATCTCAGTCCGTAAGTTAAAATTGACCTACTTCAGCACTTACTTAAGCACTTGAAAATAAAGTACCTCATAGTCCTCCTTTTTAAACAGTAACTGATGTAAAAAACCCTCCAGATTTTTCTTTCCTAATTTTTTTTTAATTAGACCTTGCTAACAAAGAATGAAGGCAATTCATATAATTATTTAATACAGTACTTGAAAGCAAAAATTGTGGCCAAATTACAACACACAGGAATGAAGAATGTCAGATTAATTCATTACACATGCTGTTTTAAAACTATTTCATAACCTGTGCCATAATAATTAATGAGATTAGTAAGATCAGAGATAAATGTACTTAAAGCAGCTCAGATGAATTTCAAATGTATGATAAGGAATACATGAATAATGAACAATTGCTAGTCTTAACAGTTTTCAAAGTTTGCTACTTTGATGGATAGCCTGTATTCCATGCACTAAATATTTACTATACAGACTCTAAAAAATCTTTAGTATGGGAAAACAATTTATAGCATGTATATCACATGGAAATCCACACTGCCAAGCCCCTATGCCCATTTATAGCTACATGTGGAGTCAGAAGAAGCTACACAAGCATGCAGAAACCTTTAACGGAGATCAGGCCTTCGGATTTTCTACTCACACACAACCTCTACACATCTTCTCTTTTGCACACTCTCTACTTTCTCACACGACTGCTGGATAAATACTAAAAGCTGCCAGACCGCTGACTGTTAGTTTTTGAATGATTCACACTTTCAGAGCTGAAGCTTTTTTGCTATGCAACAGTGGATGCTGCTCTTAAGAGAGTGACAAAAATGGGTAGAAATTTTGAGGGGGTTTCTTGGTGGTTCCCCAAACTTCACTGCTTTTCAAGTCCCTGAAAACATGATTAAACTGTTTGATTTGCCTGCAAGGCATTCCAAACAGTAGCACAACTAATCTGAAAAAATTAGGTATTTGTAGTATTAATAATAGTTCACTTCCCTATCATTTTGCAGAATGAACTTCAAAGCCTCAGGAAAAGGTTGGCCCTGATGTCATGGCATTGAGAAATGTAGTTCATTAAGATCTTAAGCAACAAACAACACCAACAATTAGCTGCTATACTCATTCTTGATTGATCTCTAAGAAACACAGACGCTGCAAATAAAAAGGCCTTGCCAGTATGTTGCCAGTCTACTTAGGAAAAAAAGTTTTATAAATAAGGAGTTTGCTTTTTCCCCTTGTGAGGATATTCAAACTCAAAGGATACTCTATTTCACCTTGACTTTTCATATTCTATAGCTTAAGTAAGCATTTTTCCACTCCAATTCCTTTCCTCTGAGGTTTACCCCTTTGTTCCTTGACAATTCTTCTCTCTTTCATGTTTGCATATTTCATAGCATTTATGTGTCTTCACTTTTAGTCATTAATTACCCCACACATACACACATTTTTCTGCTTGTATCTAACTCCTTAAACACATTTTCTATTATTCTTATGTCTAACTCCACTTTAGTTTTATCTTACACAAGGTAGTTTCCAGCAAAGAAAGCACTAAGCATTTGCTTTATCAAGCAAGAATTCATACTAAAAACTGGACAAGGAAAAGGAAAAAACAATAACTTATCTTCTCTGAGAACATAATAGCTCTGAATAAATGACTAATCAGACTGTTTCAGGCAGAAATTAGATGCCATGAGATATTACAGTTGTTATAATCTAAGGATAAACCTTTGGTCTCATGATAAGCTTTCTGCCATCCTGCTGATCTTCAAGTTTCCTTGTAAAACTGAAGACAAAACAGCAATGCATTGACATATTTTGCTTAAGCTACTGAAGTGTACCTCAGTGGATTTATTCCAGTAACGGCTTTGTATTAATATAGAATAAATTACTTTGGTGATGCAATACATCAAATGCTAGTATTAAATCTCCTCTAATTTCTACAGATTTTTTTTTGTTACATAATTTATGAATGCTTTCTTTTTGCTTTAGAATCCCATAAAGATTCAGCTCATTTTTGAATCTTCTTTTATTTATCTATTTTTATCTTAAGCTAAACAAATCCATAATAAATCTATTCAAGGTTATTTTCTAAACCCACCTTCCCTGTATCTTCATTAATTAACAAACCCCTGTTTTGAACATCTTTAATCCCTGGTGTATCCCTGAACAGACAGGTCAGGGATTATCTTGAGCAAACACTTATTGGCTAACATACCTCATCTGTTACTCCCATATTAGATTTTCTGCAATGATTTAGCTCCAAGTAGTATTTCTCTTTCTAATGGCATAGCAGAAATGTACATATATAAATATCTAAATCTGATTCAGGGGCTCTATAGCAGACTGCCAAATGTATTCCAGAACACATTGTTTTACAATCTTTCCCCTAGAGCAATTCTGACCTTTAATTGTTACTATTATACCTGTTTTCGCCAGCTCCCTTTTTTTATGTTCAATGGCATAAAAGAACAGAGCTACTTCACTTTTTGCCTTCCTTTTCTGAAGGTATCTGGTTTTGAGCATCTTTTTAATACTTGTTTTGTTTTGGTAAGTTGGGTTTTTTAATACAAATACATTTTGCAATGCAGCTGTTATCCATCCTTAATTCCTTCATCCTTGTAATAGCTGGCAGCAGTAGTTTAAATTATCCCACTTGGTTCACAAGACTCCTGGTATTTCCACACAAACATTTCAATTAATTGTTTTACTGATAACTCATTTGGTTGCTAGTTTAGGAACAATCCTTTCACTAATTATATATCCTACTTGAATACCATCTCTCTGTCTGTCCATAGATATTCCTTTATCTTTTGCAATGCCTTGATGTATTTAACTGCCCTCCTCCTGTGTACTAAAGCCAGACAAGAAGATTACAGTCACTTCCAACTGTCTTCCCTTATTTCTCAGTTTAAGGCTCTTATCCTTTGTTTGAGCCCCACTCCTAGGAAGTCACTTTCCCAGATATTCTAGTGGAATTCCAGGAAAACCAGATTTTACTGAAAAGGAAATATCAAAATGTCAGCACTTTGAAGATATATCAAATATTGTAGCTATTACCTCAAATTCCTTCCAAATTCAGAAATTTTCTTTGTTTTCCTTACAAGGGTAACAGTGATGGTACTTAAAATACTATTGACTTCCAGAAGAGCATGAATAAACATAAAATTATTTGTATGAGGTTCAGGTTGATTTCTTTTCTTTAAAAAGCATTTCCTCCCATATGTTAGCATGGACATACAATTTGCAATTAGTTACTATAACTAGTAACTCAACAACATGGTTTGTCCACATACTCTTCTGAAACTGTTGTAATATTTATGCAAGCAGGAGTTCTTGAATAAAAATAAATCGACAAATTTACACTTTTTTTCCTTTGCCAAGACAAGTAAAAAATATAATAGCAATATGACCTTGAATTTACTATTTCCACAAGTATGATTGGCAGCACACAAATAGAAGAGAAACATATCCACTGTAAAAGTTTTTTTTTAAAAAGGAGCCATTTCAGGTATCGTGCAGCCTTTACCTACTTTACTAAAAAATGAGAGTCAAAAAAGGACCATATTATTCAAAATATTACTAGATTTTTGTTTCCTTCTGATAAAGTCCCACGTATATGAACAATAACCCTTTATATTTAACAAGGTAAATACAAAGGTAAGGAATAACAACAGTAAAATCACCCTGCTCTCTGGCTGTTTCTGTATATCGTGTAGAAGTTGTTTTAATCTAATGTGTATTGTTGCATAATATCCCCAGGCACATTCAAGTAAAAGCTAAAGCTGTACAGAAAAGCCAACATTTTAAATGGGTCTTGTCATTAATGCTTTATTAATTGCCCCAGGCAATGCAAACCCAGAGCTAGGCAAGCTATAACAATATGACACTTTAAGGTCAAATCCAATTCCTGCTGTGTTTTATGGAGTGGGCCAAATATTGAGTTAACAGCAGGAAAGAACAATTTATTGGGCTTTTCTCCATCTCCTGATTATCTGATCTAAATTAGATCAGTTAGGTTGTTTTTCTCTAAAAACAAAACACCTTTTGTCCACTCAACTTCAAAGAATCTTTGATTGTGTTAGAATAATAAACTTTTGTAACATCTATTTATTTACACTATACCTAGTGTACTGAATATAAAGAAATGGAATACATATAAAATATAATATGGCAACTTCTTTATCTTCACATAAACAAAAATATTATAATGAAATTTAATATTTATCAATTTATTTAACGTATGTTACCTTCACATCTGAGGTATCTCTTTGGCTGTTCCTCCAGGACCTGGCCACTGAAGAGAAGGTTCGATCTGGGTGGTCAAACTTGCCATCATTTGCATTTAGAAAGAACGTTGTAAAGGGCTCCTGTAGTTAATGAAATTAAGACAGATTAAGAAAACACTACAAGGATTCATGCAGCAGGTTTCTGCCTAAATCTAACTGCCTTTTGCAGATCAAAATACTTCATAAAGGCAGAATTAAAGAAAAACATGACATCCCATAGCTATATGTATGCATGGGTATCTGCACTGAACATCTGAGTGTATTTACTGGCACTAACACATTTTGCACAAACAAATCTTGGGCTCTCTTCCATAAGACTAATTACTCATCAGTGGCAGACACATGTATCTTAGTTCCAGTTCACAATGACTGCCTTCACTGCAACTATCATAAACACATTCTATATTATTTATGTAACTGGGCTTTGTTTACTCCTTGCATTTAAAGAAATCCTATCTCTTAATCTTTTTTGTGTTTTCATTTAATTGAAAAGAGCTCAGTGGTCACAACTGTGCCTCAAGGTGAGAAGAACAGCTCTGTGGTCATTATGAGGCAGACTATGGTTCCAGGATACACAGCTTTATCCTTACTTTAGGGCAGAGGTACAGAGATTAAATATTTAGAGTCTTTACTTTTGCTAATTCTATCTGAAACCCTACGCCCAATTCTTACTAAATGGAAACAGCTACCAGCTTTTGGGGAGGAAGAGTTCAGGTACTAGACAGTCTGGATAACCCATTTTGATGTCACTACATTCCACTGCAGGAAAGGGGCTCACAGTGGCCCAAATCTTTAATATGACAATAGAACCTGGATACTGCAATCATTGCTACAAACCTAGACTTCCACCACAGCTCCATTAGCTCTCTTATTCAACTAATAGCTAGCAGTGTGTCTACAAGGATGGAAGTTGTTTCTTCCACTTTGCCAAAGTCTCATGGGAAATGTTTTAGAGGGTCCCTTTCATTCAATTCATACCCAAACTTATTTCGTTGCATATCCTGATCATTTAGAAGTTTTGTTAATCAAAGCAGTTTATGATCACCAGATCAAAATTGTTATTACAGTATTCATCCATTATTTGTATTTTATTCTAAACTTTCTTTGTTTCCTTTTATGAAATTTTTGAACAATGCAGGGAACTCCTCCATTAATAAAAGATCTTTGAAGGAATTATGCCACATTATACACATTGTGCGTAAATTGCCCCAGATGGAGAAATTCATGTTTATGTCGTCTTTAAGATTAATTAAAATATACATAAGGAAAGCATGGATGCAAAAATAGTGAAAATATTTTTAAAAAGAGGAAAATAAAAGATGCAATTCAGACTTCCAGAGACCATTGTTTCTCTACCTTTATTCCACATGCCTTCCCAATTAATTTCTTCTATCATGCACAAGAGTCAACACAGGCTACTTTCTTTCAAAGAGGAAAAAACTCCAACCTATTTTTTTCCTCTTAAAATATTGGGAATTTGTTTCTAAAAGAATAGTATCTCATAAAGTTACTTTCATTAGTGTATTCATTCCAACCAGAGTATCCTAATATGTGTTAAATAATTAATTAAAATAATTGAATTAAATACAAAATCATCACAATATAATTTCTTGTTGAAGGACCCTAAATCCCATTGCACAATGGCTTTATTTGCACTTGTGAATATTGAAAGGCTGTGTGGTGAGGAAGAGATTTATAATTTAAAGAGAATATTAAAATTTAACAGTAGTGCAACTTGGTGAGTAGTATTAACTACCACACCGAACTAAAATATTGAAAGAAAATAAATTAAGTTTTTATCTATCCAGATTTTCCAGTGCTCCATGTAGTGAACTTCATGTAAAATATAAATGAAAACATTTATGAGTCAGACCCAAAACTACAAAATGGAAAACAATATTAAGAGGAATTGGAGGATATTAATTTATCATAAAACTATATTAATATTACAATTTTAATATCAAATTTTGATTTTTAAATATTATAATTATTTTGCTTGAAAATTAATTCCTATTCCAAATTATTTGTACATATTTGCAACAGCAATTATGCTATGTTTTCTAGCTTGCCCATACTGAAAAAAATTACATGTTTTTGATCTGAGCACAAATAATTTTGTCTTCTACCAACTCCCAGCCATCACTTTTTTTCTTTTTAAGATACATGTAATTTTTGTGACTAGTATTGTGGAGCAGACTGTGAATCATTGCTGAGGTTCTGAAATCAGAAGCAGTTGGTGGAGGTAAAAAAGCAGAAAGCAGAAAAAGGATGTAATTACAATAAATTATGTAAAAATATTAATCCAAACTTCCATGATAACATTATTTAAAGCATCAGAGACAAATACACAAAAGCAAAAAAATTCATAATCAAGGATTAAACTTTTAGTAGCTGAGCACTACAGGGTGCCCTATTATGCTATCCTGCCATGGCCTGTTGTGCTATCTTTTTGGATTTTTTAATCCTTAGCAGAAATTCAGAGCTTTCACTTGCTTTATCTCAGACCTCTAACATAATTTTAAGGTAATTTTTATTCTCTGGGAAGTCAAGTGCTTATATTATATACATATAATTCATATCCGTATTCAATATACTCATTTAAATACTGCTATTCTATGATACCGATTACTGTCATTTCATGTAAAGGTTTTGTTGCTGTGAAAGCTATACAGCACCACAGTGTTTTCATTATAACTCCATCTCCGCTTGTTCCTAATATTCTGAATAAAATTCACACCTTGTTCACTGCCAACAAGAAGAGAAATTTGTGGACTACTTGATTATATTGAACACAAGCTTGAGCTGTGATAACAATGAATTTTTCCATTCAATAGAACCTCTCTCCCTCCCTTCCCTTTTAGCAGTACCCAGACTCATTTGAATCCTTTATGGTGCGAGTAGAGGAGGAAGAAGGAAGGGATATGGTCATTCTAAGACATCCTATGTCAAACAAAAATGTCTTTCCAGCCATTTGTAAAAGAGAGAGAGTATGCAGGGGTTTGTCAGAGTGACATACTCCTTTTGTCTGATATATCTGTGACTGTCCTGTTCAAATCTAACAAAAAGAAGACTCAAATTCACTTCTATTTACCAGATGACATCCAGTCCTCCTCACCTTTGGATCTCACTAAAAACTATTTTAACTCAATCTGACCTAAATCATAATAAATCCAGAATTTCTTCTACCTTGTACAAATATGCAGTCATTGCAACAGAAACTGGAAGATAATTATTCCCTACAAACACCTCTCTGACTATCACGTTAGAGAATTGTGCTCACAAATACTGATCTCTGTTTCCATGAAGATGCAACTGATTTACACAAATATAATTTCTTCAATAGCAATTACTGAGAGCAACCAATTGTACCATAACTCTATCCTACTTCTCCCAAAAATCTGAAACCAATGCTGAAATTTACATTCTACATGATTTAAGCCAGAATTCATTCTTCTATTTTGCTTTTTCCTTCTGTCTACTTTTCAGGTCAAGTCATTGAAATATATGGCATTCTGAAATAGCATTTTTAGTTTAAACTATTCTGTCTTCTGCAACTTAAATATTCAATTTATATGCTCCAAATGAAATGCACATGAAGAAAATGAGTCTTCAACCAGGTGGTAAGGTCACTAGCCATAAACTATGGATATTCAGTTTCATTACACAAAAATGGAACTAGATGGACAGAATATATATTAATGACAAAATAAAGCCAGAGATTGTTGATATCAAAATCAATTACACAGGACAGAACTGAGGCTAAGACATACAATGTCTTTTAAAAAACTAGCTTGATACATGTATTGCGTTTGTGTGGCAAAGCTTTGGTAGTGGGGGAGCCTACAGGGGTGGTTCTGTGAGAAGCATTTGCCATGTCCAGTCATGCCAATGCCAGCTGGCTCCAAGATGGACCTGCCCCTGGCCAAGGCTAAGCCTGTCAGCTACAGGAACAGTGCCTTTAGGACAACAAACTTAACAAGACTCAGGGAAAACTGCAGAAGAACACTAGAGAGAGGAATGGGAATATGTGAGAGGAATGGCTCTGCAGACACAAGATTCACAGCAGGAGGAGGGGCAGGAGGTGCTCTAGGCTCTGGAGCGGAGATTCCCCTGCAGCCCCAGCGGAGGCTCATGGTGAGGCAGCCATGGACATCCACAGGGGAGCAAAGATCCACCTGCAGCCTGATGACATCCAGGCAGAGCCAACCCACCACAACAGATCAGATAAGGCAAAGCAACTGCGGGAAATATAAGGCAGTAGGGAACAGATTATCACAGAATTGACTCAGAAATATGATATTAAAAGCAATGTTTTGAAGACAACTGACAGAAACCAGATTGCATCTGTCAAAGCTGAAAAGCAAGATTTAAAATTATTTTAAGGTTTTGTAGCAATTACACAATTCTCTCTATATATATATACTTCAGAGTGGCTGAAACTTCCTTACCTACTGCAAATACTGTTTCCTCCAATACTAAGGTCTAGGCTGGCAGTTTCTCCCCTTGGATCCTCATTACTACATACTGTTTTGTTCTGCTTCTCTCTAAACTATCATTTCCAATTTGCTTTTTTTCATAGCTTTTTCATTTGTTTCCTTGCTTTTTTCTCTTTCTTTTGCTTTTCATTTTCTCTTTTCCTTTGGTTTACACAGTCTTATCCCACGATTCTAGTTTGTACTCCTGTCCTTCACTCTCAGTTTGTTGTCACTTTCTACTGAAAGCTCTACTGTAACACATCTTTTCCCATTACTCTTCTGCAATCTCTCAAATCACTGAATGCATTTTTCTGTCTGAATCTCTGCATCTTTTAATGTCACCTTCCTCCTTCTGGACTAGACTGTAATTTACCTTTTCTTACAGTCTTTTTCACAAACTGGTACCAAAGCTCTAGCTCAAGAAATTCACAAGCAAGAAATGCTACTTTAACTTACAGGAATCTGACCTAGCCTTATCTATCAGTTTCACTGGCACCATCTTCTCCCTTTGGATATTTCATCCTTTATTTTGTAGCCAAAAATATCTCTCTATGGATCACTATGACTTTATAATCCTCATTGCCATAATCTTTTCCACTATACCCACTTATTTTCAAATATCTATTTAGGGTTTCCATTGGCTGCCTTATCCAGTCCTAATATAATATCTTTTTATTCCTTTTCTGAGGTTCAAACTTTTCCTGGATTTGACTTCTTTCACTTCTGTTATCTACTCCCATTAGAGATGGTTTTTCTTTGCTGGTCAATCATATTTAAATAATCTTTAAAATACCTATGTAGGAATGTCCCTGTATTTAAGTTATCTGTTGTTTTCACGTTTTTATTGGCAACCTCTTCTCTGGAAAGCACTGGTTTCCTCTTCTGCTTTCTATTCGAACATATAGTGTTTGCTCTAACAAATGTAATTTTTCAGGTCTATATTGCAAGGCCATCAAGACAAAGACCTTGTTCGCTTGCTGTTTTAGGTGAGAACACTAAGAGAGCAAGAACATCTACAGTATTACATAACAGTAGTAAAAATAACATTGCATTAGCCTAATACAGGAAATGAATACTCCTTGATGCGTTGTATATTCAGCCTGTAAGCAGACTTTCAGAGAATTTGCTGACTAGCAAAAGGGGATCTTTTGCTGTATCGCAGTCAAAATTAATAGATAAACATGCAAATAAACCTACTGTTTTTAATATACTTTAAGGCAACACAGAAGTCCATGTGTACCACATAATGCATTCACAGTATATGAATAATTTAGCAACACTTAAAAAGAATACAGTGGTCACCCAACATAGGAGTATAATCCACACTTAGTTTCCCATGGTTTAAGAAGTATATCCTAAACTCACAGACACCTGAATTCTTCCTTTCTGAGTGGAAAAAAAAGAACATGTCTAAGGGAAGCTGAGATGAGTGAAAACTCAATTATCAAGCGTTGTGTGACTCTGTTTTGCTTTGTTGTATGCAAAATATGTTTAGAATACACTTTATGCAACAGATTTTTATTGGCAGGGTGTAGTTTAACTTAAGTAATTACACAGTGACTTGATTTTTCATTAATTTAGGTTTCTCTGTGAAACCTTCGTCTCTCATCAACACTCTTTATTCTGTAAATCATTGCGATAACACATAAACTGAATTCAGATTCATTCTATGTTCAACGTTGGGTCCCCTTCCCTAGATCTGATTTTGGTGATAGGATTTAAGCATGAAGTTTCCAGAACTGACATAACGGTTTGAAGTTAGAATCCACATTTTTACATTTCTGAAAACTGTAGAGATATTAATTAATTGAGAAGCATAGTTCATTTGCATCAAATATTACTCTATGCTGCTTTAATATTAAACTGGTGATATATTTGCCTTCTCAATCTGATGGTTTAATGTTTTCACAAAGGCTTTGTTTTTCATGTTTTATGGATCTTTCCCTAGCTGAAAATAATAAATGAATATGACCAGTATCAGATTTATGTGTTATCTAGAGACATTTTTTGGTGGGATTGATTTAGTTTTAGATACATTTTTTTCATTGTATATGTCCTTATACCACCACAATTTAATGTTTAAATTTATTTTGGATTGTTTGGGTAGGAAGGACACCCTGATCAATAAAAATGAGTATATACAGTATATCTAGAGAATTTCTGAGATTTTAAGGTTGGGAAGAACAATGAGATTTAAATAGAAATGTGCTTTAATAAAAAACCCAAAAAACAAAACGGTGGTAAGTGACAGAAGAGATGCTGCAGCTAAAGATATTAATGAAAACCAGGATCCAGAAATACTTACAATGCGAACAAGCCAAGCCAAGGTAGAAGTAGATGTAGAGTAGTGGGTGTTGTAATGATAAGGTGGAGTCTGATCATCTTCCCATGTCTCATACCGTTCTGCATAGAAGACAGCTCTCTTTGGGTTCAAAGCACCAATAGGCTGTAAAGTGATAAGAGGTCAAATATCAGCTGAAGGGCAGCATGTCTGATATGTCATAGGTTAATTCTGTGTTAAGATTCACTGCACAGGAGACTCTGCAACCAAACACATTCCATGCTGTAGTAACCCCTCCAGATTGCTGTAAGCTTAAAATTTCTTTTCAAAGGCTTTGTGCCCTAGAAGTCTTATGAGTTTCCTTATTTTAATTGTCAAATATAAGTGATCCACATCTGCAAACTTTCAAGACCTTCTTGAAGTACAAGTTGTTTCCCAATTAGTTCAGTAACATTGTTCTGGAAATAGACTTCTAAAACTGCATTTAAAATGCATTGAGGCCAAACTAATATTTCTGTTGCTGTCATTCACCATAATCGCACAGCTAATGAAAACTGACTTTTGCTCACACAGGATACTTTGTAATGCGCATTTCATGATGAAAAGATTTCACGCGGAACTGCTGATGGTGTCTGGTGATCCTGAGCAGAAATACTTAAAAACCATGCATAGTCCTCAGGACTGCATGTACTTTCTGTCTGAACAAAGCCACGTTTTACTGAACAAAGCAAACAAGCTTTGTGCTTGAAAACAATAGAATGTGGAAATTATTCATAAATTCAAACTCCATTCTGAGAAAACTTAAAGGACAATCTATACAAACTAGGTGAAAAACAAAAGAGAAGTAAGGCAGTAGTAGGAACTGTTGGTTTTGATGTGGCTGCTTGAGGAATACAAGCTTTTTATGATTTTTAATCCATTTTATCTCAGAAGTTTTCGCCAAATGTATTTGTTATTGTGTGATACAAAAGTTACTTGGATAAAGAAAATACAGATTTTAGCTTTTATAGTAAAATTAACCAAACACACTGAACTTAATACTTAGAGGAGAACACATTTCCACACAAAATAATTGTATAAACTTATTGTAGTTTTAAATTATTACTTGACTTGCATTAATCAAATTTTAATTAGAATTGATATCATTAAGAGTATTACAAATTGAAAAAAAACACCATACAGGCAAGGACTTTGACCCTTTTCAAAACGTTAACAGTATTTTCGCATTTTATTTCACTGCACAATTTTTCTACTGAATTAAAAGGCAAAGTAATTTAGAATAGAAATGCCAGTACAAGGTCAAATCACTGTGTTTCACTGCACTAGATATTTAACAAAAAATTTTTAAAGCTACAAGTATTTTATTCTTTCCACACTGCTGTGGTTTTTGAGATGGCTGTTTAAAAGGTTGATATAGAACATGATGGTTTTTGAATCAGTATTTTAGAGCTTGTTTTTAAATAGCAGTCTGTGGTGAACACTTACACTTTAAAACATTATGATTTCAGTATTTTTCACATCAAGCACTCTGGCTTTTTAATATTTTTCTGTGTCATGGAGATGTTAATAGTTTTTTAATAATTTGTAAAATGATTGAGTAATCCCAAAGGATTGGCGTTATCTGGTGGAGACTGCACTGAAAGACCTCACAAAACATTCTTGAAAAAGAAGTATGAGCCATTCCCCAGCACTTTCCAGGCTCGTTTCCCAAATACTGGAAATAGGAAAAAATAAATATTTGCATTTTTGTTACACTTGGTTTCGTTACACTTGCTGCCAGTGTCAGGAAACACACTGGTATTATTATAGCCTTTAAGTTATCATTACATAAAAGTGGTTGTTCAACAGCTCCCTTGAAAGAGACATTCTTTTCCCATTAGACTGACACACTGTGCAGATATATGTGCACTTTGCTAAATTATATCAGGCTCTGTGTTGCTTTGGGGACTGGATGGAACCTGCTGACACCACTCTCATTAAGGTACTGTGCCTCCACTTCTCTGGCAGAAAAATTCCAGTCCCAACTGCACATTTCAAGAGTTAAAGCAGTAACTCACACCATAGTATGTTAAAATGAAATGTTCACCCCCTCTGAGAAGGAAACACAGAATAGCAGACAAATTGGTGAGATTGTGTTTGGTAATGGAGAAACATCCTGACAATATTTCTTCTCTCCACTATGAAGTTGCATTTTATCCTACACTGCAGTGAATTCTGAGGCTATGGAAGACAGAGACGTCATCTGTCACAATATTATTGTACATACATGCTTGGAGGCACAGTTCAGAATGAATATGATGATTAATGCAAGACTGAAAATATGGAAAATTCCTGGCCTTTCAAAATATAGTTGATGCTGATTAGATGTCTTTCATCAAATAAGCAATGTGTTTTGATTATTCACCATAAATTGACTATAGTAACAAGGCCTGTGAGGTATAACTGATGCTCAAAATAATTACAAGGTATTTTATTTTATAGACTAGCAAAATTTTAATGATGGTTTGTTCAATACTTTAAATAACATTTTTAATATAATATACAGTTGTATTTAATAAAAAGGTTATTTCTCTCAAGAATTTGACAATAATTTTTAAAGTCCCAGAAAATACTAATGCAAACACACCATCATGTTTTCTGGGTTTGTCAACCAGAGGTGTTATTTCAATTTAAAAGTTAGAAGATAAGGATGTAAGCTTGTACATTCCCATTTCCATGAAATAACGCCTCTACAAGTAGCTAAAATAATCTACCTTCAGAAGATATATGATTAATTGTATTAAATGATAAACCTGAAAAGCTGTATTCTGGTTTACCTTCATCCACATCAATATTCTTTTCAGAGTCATTATCTGTTTGTTTTTTTTCTTTCAAGAAACAGCTTGCAATAGGAAGGTAAGCTGGAAGTCCCTGAGCTTCCTAGAGGGGGTAGTGTGCAAACATGGCCCCATTTATGCAGAGATGACAACTGGGATCCCAGAAGTGGCACAACTGTCTCGATGCAGCACTACATGGGAAGGAGAGCTGGGAGATGCCCATGTTTACACAACTCTGCAGCTTCTAGTTCAGCCTTACATAAGTTATCTCTGGCCTGTGGTGAAGAAATACAAGAAACATCTGATCTCCTTTCTCTGTGCATTCATGGGGATCCTGATGTGAACCACTTCTCTGCACATTAATGGGAAGGACATCTCTCCTGATTCAGAAAACGCTGCATATTGAAAAGGCTAACAGAAAGTGCTCAAATCTCTCTTTGTCTTTTTTTGTTGTACAATCTAAAAACTTGTTGATTAACCACAAATAGATCAGCTTTTGTGTACCAAATGACCAAGCAATTTCTGAAAGGAAAAAAAAAAAATCCTATAATCCCTAAACAGCAGGGACTAAATTCAGCAAGGTCTGTCCCTGGCTTCCTTAGCGTTACTTTAATGTCCATGTGGGAAAATGCTGTTACACAAAGTAATGGTAAGAGTTGATCCTTCAGTGAAGACACAGATTTTCTGTAAAGACCTTAAATCTCAATTGTACAAACTAGCAACTAACCCAGTTTTATTCTGATGAGGCACTGGTCCTACTGGAGGACAAGTTCTACAGTAATGGTAATCTCTCACATTTCTTGTGAAATGTGTAGGATATACAGAGTTTTGGTCACTTTTCCATAGCTTTATTACGCCATTCTCAGCCCAGAAAGTCAACTACCTTGGTTTTAATCTAATATCATGGCTATAAAATGCAGATAAATTTTCTTTATGGATCAATCCCTGTAACTTCACATAATGAAAGAAAATAATTTCATTTCCATTTGACTGAGATTCTGCACTGATTAAAATTACTTGCACAACAAAGGCAAAGCTCAATCTATATATTGTGTCTTAGTCCATATCTTAACCATAAGACAAATACAGAAACTGACTTTGAGTAAAATAAATTGTTCTGAACATTATTTAAAAAGTTCTTTTCATACTGTTTCATAAAATGCTTTTTCCAAACACACCATTTGTCTTTTTATTGCAAAAAGCCCTCTGTAAGGACTCAAATAGAATTATCTTCCCACAAAATGGTTTTAGAAGATATTCTTTGCATCAAAAAAATAAAACAAGTCACTCTATGACAATGCCTATTCAGCCACTTCACTTCTGATGTACTAAAACCTGCTGTTTCAGTTTATGTTTCTTTCTTCCATTTAAAGTAAGTATTTACTTTAACATTAAAAACATGCTACGATTAACATCGTTGTTTTTTTACCTGGCTAATCTCTTTAGACATCTGGCCTTTGAACAAGTGTATTGTCAATACATCTAGTGTTTATATCCACTGGACATGTTATGTTAGGTCATGTAATATTTACTTTGCCAGCCATCTTGCTAGAATGATATTCTCTCATGAGAGCAGAACTGAATGTAGCATCCTATTTATCTAGCCACTGAAATATTCTGCTTATCTTTACTCTAATTCATGCAGCAGCTACCTTATCTGTTTATCTTTTTTCTTTTTCTTTTTGTAAAGTACTGCACAAAACTATAGCTGAGTAAAAAAGGAATATTGAATGTAGCTTTATTTGGCCTCAGCTGAAAATTGACTGAGCTTTTCCTGACTGCTTGATTTTTTATTAAAAAACACCAAATGAACAACAACATATAAATAGGACATCTTAGGATGATACTTTAAATTTAAAAATAAATTGCAATTTCACCCAAATTTGTAAACATATTTTCTTCAGCATCCTAATATTAAAACCAGATATCAACAATATCAAATATAAGAGTAATCACAGATTTGTATTACCAGAGTTTCACTAAGTAAATGAACTTTTTATTTAAGAAAACACATTTAATTGTGTGGCTTTAATTGTGTGTAGTTGTTCTTCTGATGGAAGAGTTGCATGTGATAGAGAAGTTTAATTTACAGAAACTGATTTCATTCTTCAAATGAAGGGCTCTTAATAAGCCCATGAAGTCCATTCCACAGCACATACATTTTTGGGAGTATTAAGTGTGGTTGCCTTGAAATATTCACACTTGGATGTGTTCATTTGCATTATTACATTTAGAAGCCTTGGGGCTTTATCACTTCCTTTTCTTGAAATGGCACAGTAATAAGGAAAAGTGGTTATGCTTATCACCACCCATCAGTCAAACACCTTCTATATTAACAAAACATAATTTTTTCCACTCAATGAATGGGCGTGTGATGTTTCATACACATGTCAATATTAGTATTACTTTGCCTGGTGAAGAAATCATTTTATTTAACAGGATGTATGACTGGAAGTAAATGAGAAGAAATTCCCCTTTACACTTTAATGAGCAGGGACAATGCAGCATGTCAAAACCATGCATTCACTATAATTTAGGAGTAAAAGTCATACAATTTTATGCAAACAAACCATACCACATTTTAAGTGTCTTGAACCTCACAAAAATCAGATTATCATAAGAGCTGTGTACATGTTTCCTGGACTAATGTTTAATATCCTAAGTGTTCTTCCAAAGGAAATCTCAACAAAGAAGAAAATAAGCAGATCACCTGGTGGTTTGATACTGAAAAGATAATCTATGTATCTATGACAGCCTCTTTCATTAGCTTTTGAGCCTGTCAAACAATAAATATAACCTTTAACCTTGTATATGTAATGAATAAAACTTGAACCTACACTGTCTAATCAAATGAGAGGTCCAATATATCCCACTGCTACAGCACATTCCATGCCCATGAACCCTGGTTTGAAATCTAAAACTATATGTAAATGGAAAAAAACTGAAAAGCCTTGATAAGGGAATTTCCAAAAACCTAAAAGAAAAAGGGCAGAGGAATTTTCAGACTAATATTTAAATGCAATTGTTCAGAGAAAACAAGTAACATCTGGGTGTAAAAACACCGCAATAAGGAGTGCTACATAAAACCAGGAAAAATTTGAATGGAAGGAAGGACCAACTATATGTTCAAGATGGCTTCGCACAAATGTAAATATTTAAGTTTAGACTAAATGTAAAAGGCAAATGTTTTACTCCATTACTGACATGTTAAGCAAGAAAAGCACCTCTAATTTCATCTCCAAAAAACATTCTAATTGCATTTGATACGTGTGGTCCCTTAGGAGTTTTGATATCAAAAGGTGGTGTATCATAATTTATACAGAAAGCCTAGAAGCCAAAGATTAAAAAATTTCAAAAGCAGTCTAGTCAATTATCAGAACTGACACTAGAGTTTTGTATGAACTTTGAGGAATAACACACAAAACATTTTTAAAAGCTAGATTTAGCAACTACATTTAACTAAAAAAACTATTTTAAAACAAGAAAACAAAGCATAATAGGTGATTTTTCTTTAAAATTCACTGCTTTTGTGGGCTTTTACCACATATGCAATAGTGTTAGAATTCTAAATAACTTCAAAACATTGTTTCAGGACTATTAATTGCTAAATATTAAGGACAGAGGCTTTGTGAAACCAAGAAGGGCAAAATTTGCAGGGAGACAGAAGGTCAGGAACTGACAAAGGAGATTTTATCCATCAACAGTTTAGCTGGAGGTTCTGATCTGCCCTCAAATCTGCAGGAACATGTCTCCATGGCAGGGTAAAATCTGACAGAAGGAAGTTGCTCCTCACGGAAAGGATGCTGTATGGGCCTGCCCCAGAGGTCTGGCTAAGGCTTGATAGTACAACCTGGTTCAATAACGTTAACAATAAATCACTAACTCCTGCTTTAAAACACCAGGCTACTCAGGATTCAGCTCCATGACAAGGAAAGAAGGGACTCATAGATACAGGACAATATCAAAAATTAAAACAGAATTGACGAGGTGATACCTCAGATGCATTCAAATTTTGAAGATTTTTTACTGATAATGCAAAAATTGAAACAGAATGCAAGTAATGCTTAACAGCCCAAGTAAGGTATTCCGTACTAATGGCTGCTGCATTTTAAAATAAATAATTAACCCACTTTTCCTTTCAAAACCATGGTGAAATGAAATCTATCAGATGTTATTATGATGAACACTGAAAAAAATTGACAATTAAAACCCTTTTATCCTGAGGTATTCCACAACACTTTAGAGATTTCACATGTGTTTTCCCATACATCCATGGAATAAATGCAGCCCAGATATTGCCAGAATGGAAAGATCATTTTCCTTGACTAGTTCTGTGTAGGCTTTTCAGTGGTCAAAACCCTAGCTTTTCCGAGGAAACCATCGATACCTTTTGGTAAGTTTTCAAATTGGCAAGAGAAGGTGCACATTGCATGGATTCTTGATGAAAAAGAAATAGCCACAGACTTGATTTTACATTTCCTTTTGAGGAGAGCACTAATAAAAACACAGTGATACGTAATAAGCTATACAAGCACTAATTCTATAATGAGTCTTTACCAACTCATGAGGAAAACCTATCTATTCAGCTATCACACTACTTCCTGTAGCGATTACATACTTTAGTAGATTGTTATAAAAATCCGGATTGAACCAAACTAAATTCCTAGTGAAGGACTCATGAGACACTGTCTAATCTTGTTGCACTTCACCGCATGCAGTGCTATTAATACTCACTGGAAGTGAGTTTGAGAGATTTTGAAAAGTACAAGCACCTTAATGAAAGGTTTATCTCTCTGAACAACTCTAAACCAGCAATAGTTTTATACATTCTAGTGAATGAGCCAGTGTAAAATGATCACAGGTCTTTATTTAAGTCATGTCTGTGGATCTTTTATTGTTCTTGGCACAGATTACAATGGTGTCACAGAACTGAAAAACGCATTTGTGAAACATACCTATAATACTGTGAGAGGTCAGAAGTTTTACATAACCTAATGGAAGCATCAAGCAATTTATTTCCTTTTGAGGCATACTGTGAATGTAATGTAAATTCTGGGCTTATTTGCTTATTTATTTTTTTATTTGTCAAAGAAAAAAAAAGAAGAGGAAACGTAGGTATCTCTATATGCTATTATGAATTCCAGTCCCACTCAAATTACTTTGGAAGTCTTACAAAAGCAGGCTCTCAGGAACGATTACAATACATCTGGAGGTACTGCAAGCACACTTTCCGGCAGAGATGAAACTGTGAAATATCCAGGGCAGGATGTCTCCATTGCTCCCCAGGATGTGTGTTTGCAGGGAGAGGAGGAAAGAAATCCAGACTTTAAGCAGAAATCCAAGAAACACTCATGACTGACCAGCAGCAGAGGGGAATGCAGGGGCTGCAGAACAGAACTGCAGAGCTGGCCTTGGGGGTCATTTTCTCCTCTCCAGCCTCACTCCTTAAGGCAGTGAGTGACAGCTTCCTGTGGTTTTGAGCCTCACTCAATTTGTACAAGCAACTTCCCCCTCTTGGCTGAGGAGCTGTGGTAAGGATGCAAGAAAGCTGTCAGACCAGACAACAGAAACCTCACACTGGGGGTGTTGCAGGACTACCCACCTTCACTAGCAAGACAGTGCATACACTGTCTCAGTTGATAGGAACCAGGAATGATACTTCCCACAACTCAGTTTTGAGCTCTCTTTTTTGTCTTTATTTTAGCTGGCCAAAAATAGAGCCCTTCCATATGTTTCTGCTATGATTAGCCAGGACAGAACTTCTCTGCAATCTGTTAACACAACCAGAGTACCAGAGCTGGGTATTGATAAAAATGTGGTGCTATTAGAGAAAAAATACTAGGAACATTTTTATTATAAAGAATTAACTGCCCAAATCTAGTTGGAGGAAAAAATACCCAAAAAATAACAATAAGGACCAGATACTCCAGGATCTAAAATACAATATTCCTGTTTACAAACTATTAAATCAAAAGGAGGTGCTGATATTATATTACTATTCAAGTCACTGCAAAATAAAGTGAAATGTTAGTCCAAGCTTCTTATTTCCAAAGGATCAACTTTCATAAACTAAAAGGGATAATTAGTGAGATCAAGTGGTCTGAAGCACTCCTGTTCCATAAGTCAGAAGGTATGGAGGAGTTGCAGATTTGGAACCAGGTAAGTTAGGAACATGGAAGTGGCAAAATGTAGAGATTCAGTTTAAAATAATTCTAAAACATAAAAGTCTATTTCAGACTTTTATGAGTTTGAGATAAAGACCTTTCTTAACCAGACTATAAATATAAAACAAAATCTCTTTCTAAAAGGGCTGTCTGACCATTCTTTAACAAAGATGAAGCATACCTTTGAAAGATCTCTGAAGTTGCCTGGAAGGGTCAGATCTAACTCTTCAGACTCATAGTTTGTTAAAACCCACGGAAATACAGGGTATTGGTTCAGATCATTGTACGTTCGTCCTATTGAAAAGGAAAGTTTTAAGAATTAGGAAATAGTGTCCACTTCTCCAGCTAGAAAAAAATCTAGTGATTACATTTGTTGCATCACATGTTCCCAGTTCCCACCACTTGACAGAATCAGGTAAAAATCTTCCAGACAAAAGCAGCCATTTAGGTGCACTTGAACCAGAAGTCAACACACAAACTGAAATAATATAAAAAGAACAGTACCTTTTAAGACTTAAAGATTTAAGAACTAAAATGTACCATATGCCAATAAACAATTTCTTTTGTATTTCCATTAAGATATTTTTATAGCATGAATTTAGAAATTTTAAAGAACTAGACTATTACTTTCCTAGGAACTTTATGAAGTGTCATAGCTAGCAAAGATTAAATGATACTCCAAACAGCAAGGGGCTAAATCTGAGGTTTGCAAATCTAAGTCTATCCTAGATAGTCCATATTAATCCATCATTTTCTGTGGCTCTTCTTCATTGAAGAAGTGGTGAGATTCCACGACAACTGTGGAATCAAAGTGGTCAAAGTCATGTTCGCTGTAACACTATTTTGCAATCACTTTCAAAATTAAAAAACAGTTCTCCCTCCTAAAGACAGAGCTGACTACCCCAGGCCACTCTCTTCAATCATGAAAGAAATACTGCTGTCATCCCAGCAGCTCAAATGTGCAAAAGCCATCTTTAGATACCATTTCAAAAGAACAATCTGCAATTGCAATGAACTGAAAATTATGAATTCATCACAAAGAAAAGTGAGTTTGGGAAAGGCTGTTATTTCTGTGTTCTCTAGTATTTAGTTGAATCTAGCATCTCAGACATAAGACAAATGAAATTTCTTAGTACAGAACTGTCCACCCTATTGATATAGTGAGAACCACACAATATGCAACATAAGTCTTAAAACAAAATCAGGTCATAAATATATGTGTGTGTATATTTATATAATATAATTAGCAGACTGAAATAATCCAGGTTAACAATTCCCAGTCCTGGGGCAGATTTACAGCCCTGTCTCACTAACTGCTTCCTTCCAGATTCTAGACAGATTCCTGGGGTACAAAACATGGCACAGGAAAACACAGGCTTCCTTGTTCTGAGCAGCAGTTGCAGTTCTCCACAAAAATGAGTTCTGCTTTAAGGAAATGTGAAACTTTCACTGCTCTACAAACACCTTATTTTTTTCAATAGAAGTTGATGAACAAAAAGAATGTTTTTATTTTGTACATAGTTTCACTGAATACCAGAAAAGTGCATAGTTTAATAATTGTACATCCTCATTTTTACACTCTGAATACATAGATTTTCACAAGAATACAAAAAAAAATTAAGGTGCAAATATAACTTTGTTAATAAAGCAATGCCAGCACTGTGTGCTACACAGTGCAAACAAATATGGATAGAAACAAAACCACTTCTTTAATATCAACAATGAATGAATGAATGCAAAATTACTCTTGGACAGAACAAGAATGTATCAAACAACTAAATCAAGAAGCACACCAGAAATTATCCTTGTGAGGGAGGAAAAGGAAAGGTATTCTCTGGTAGAATGTTAATTCTTTTAGACTTTTGGGAAGGCGGTCTATGTGTCTTGAAGGAAGACAACTCTGCCTCATTTTCCACATCCATCAAATCAGAATATTGTTTTCGTCTTTGGCAAGGGTTTAATTATATATATATGACTTGTAACATTTATTGAGATGATGAAATTTAGGGTGCTATAAAATATGACCTCTATGAAACTACAGCTTCATATAATAAATGTTTTTCTCACCATCAGAAGCTTTAATTAAGTTAACAGAAGAGTGTTCAAAAGCTTCCACAATAGAAAGACATTTGTGTTTATGCAGAGAGCAGACTGAAAGAGCTTTGAGATCCAGGAAGAGAATGACTGAGATGACTGAAATCTATTACAAAGCATAAGCAAAAATGAAGATTCTTCAGAATCAAAATTTGTATGGAAAAGAGCTCACAGAAATAAAAAAGTCTTCAACAGTAACCATTTTATAGAAGCATTTAAAAAGCGAGAGCATTGTTTTGCAAAGTTTTGAAAGGAAATGTAGGGTTACACAAAACTACTTCTAATTTTGAAATTGAGAATTTTTCATATTGAGATTTTTATTTAATTTTTATATTTATTTCATTCATTTCATATCAATCCAACCTCAATATTCAGTCAACAAGATTTTGACTTTTTGTTCCCATTCCATATGGAAAAATATAAATGTGTGAATAGGTCAAGGAAAAAGCAATCCTGAGCCTAACTGCTGTATGAGTTTTCTTTTGCTGAGTGGTCACTTATAGTATAGATGCATGAAGAAATTATAATGTGACATTAGCTCCATGTCAGAACACTGCAGTAACTCCTCTGTGCAGTTTTTTGCCCCACAATGAGAAATAACTTGAATCAGCTTCTCTCCCAGTTTAGGTAGGATGAACTGCAAACAATGAAGCCTTTGTGATTATGTATTTGGTAAATATAAGCATAGTCTTATGAAAAAAAATTCTCTTCTACTTCCAATTTTTATAAAACATGTTTTATTTATGAAGATATTAACTACTAAGAATAGCTCTTAATTTTTCATAAAAAAGTTAGTGATTTGTTTTTCTCAATTCAACAATTTTCTTCTCAATATCAACCAACTTGAGAAGATGAACCATAATTTAAATTGTGAAAAGAGATCAAACCTACAAGGTAAGACCACACATTTGTACTTATCTGAGCAGAGGACAGTGATCTAGGCCTATAATGGGATTACAAATCCCTAATTCTAAACATGCATAAATATTACTGGTTTCACTTTAGAAATGCTGTCTTGATCAGTTCTGGCTTCAAAATTGATTATTTTCAGAGTAAAGTCAGCAGATGAATATACTTAGCCATCTCATCAATTGTCTGGTGCTTCAGCAAGAATTATTTGTTCCTTTCTTTAGCCAAATAAATATAAAACATGAACCTGTATGACTGTTGGTAGTCCCTATACCTTTTCAGAAGCTTCAGATTTCCCCTCAAGTAGGCTTACAGAGATTAATATTAAAGGCTGAATATTAAATATTTCAAGCCCTGTGACACTAATCCACTTGAACAATAAAAGTGAGACAGAGTAAATGAGATCTCAGAAATACTCTGGATATGTTTCTTCATTAAAAAAAAACCTTTTTAATTAAACCATCCAATTTAATGTTTTTATATGGCACTTTAGTTTCGAAGGTAAAGTGAGCTAGAGACAGCTGACAAAGAAATTATAACTGCAATTCCTTGGTGAAAATGTTAATGACAGCAAAATATTGTTTAATTAGATGATTGCAGCATCTGGATTAACACTCTTTAAGAGCGATGTTCCTGTGCTTGTCTGCTTCTTCACACTTTACAGACATTTTGTCATCTCTAGGTCATTAGGAAAGAATTTTTAATGATTTTTCTAGAAGTAAGTAGTTCGAGTTACATCTAATTAGATGACAATAATAAGCTCAACACATGCAGTAGCTAAATATATACATAATTAACCAGTGAGGGCTTGTACATCACAGAGTAAAAAAGTGGAAAATGCTAAACAGGCAAAAAAAAAAAATGGTGAGGGGGAAGAAGTTCATCTGAATTTATTACCTAACTGAAGATGTAATTTTTTTTTCACAAACCTTTAAAAATAATCCTTTTCCACTACAAGAAATTACTCACAAAAATTATGGATGCAATTATTCTCCATTCCTTTTAAAAGCCGTGACATGTGGGATTTAAAAGAATTAAAATTCCAGTACATACAAATGCAAGCACACATTTAATATACTGCAATTTGAAAAGAAATCAAACAGTAGAAATTAGTTAAATAATGAGAAATAGATTTGAAATCTAGACTTCTAGCTAAAACAGTGAGCATTGCAACGATATTAAAAACAATTTTTTGTTCCCACTCCACTTGATCCCTTTTGCTGTAGTGGGATTACTTTTAAGTACTCTTTTCAATAATCTTGTAATTGAGAATAGTAAAAATTACTTGTTATATCACCCAGAGGGTTCAGTTGACATATATGCTGGTCCCATGCAGAAAGGACAATTAGTATAATCACAGTGGCTTCCAAGCCTTCAAAACAAAAGGATCCCTGAGAATGAAGTAGGTAGAAGAAGGAGGGGGAAGGTGCCCAGGAAGGCTTATGTCTACACAATCAGGACAAAAACCAGGGGCATGGAGAGTATAACACTGAGACTGATTGATAAGTAGCAGAGTGCAGTGTTTACCTTTGGGAGGAAAGCCCAGAGCTGTAAACATGATGAAATATGCTTGAGCCAGAAAAGAGGGCAAGAAAGAGGTGAAGAGCTTGGAAACAGAATAGGGAGGTTAGAAAATAGCTGACTAGAGGGCCAGAGAAACAGGTTGAAACTAGACTTTAGAGAGTTTTGAAGATGGAGAGAGATTTTGAATTGAAATTGCAATGAGACATCAGCCAACACAAGTGCTGACAATCACATAAACTTGGATAAGAAATGATCTAGAAAGAGAGATCTTTGAGAGTTGGAGTAGGCAGTTAGTAAGTCATGAGCACAGATCACAGCAGAAACAGTTAAACTAAAAATGAAGCATGGCAATGTTTCAGAGGGGGTAATAGGATGATGTAAGATTTTTTAAAATAGTCCTAGAATTATGGATTTTTTTCCAAGAGGATACTTCAAATATTAAGAACATAGAACAGCCAGGGGCCATGCTTCTCAGGGCAGACATACTAGCAGACCAGTGAGAGATTTAAGAAGAGATTCATATATTTATTTCAGTGGTTCTGTTCTACAGAGACCAACCAGTCTGTGTAATTAACAGAATTAACAGGCAAAGGACTTCTTGTGGGAAAGGACCCAGCTGCATGATGTCACAATGAGAGAATTAAGTTGGTGTCAGAACCCTCACTTCTGAACATCTCTCTTCCAAGGCTACTGCTTCTTATGTAATTTCAGAGAAGGATCACAAGAAAACACGAGTGATTTCTTACTCTTTTGTATAGGGCTAGGGACTAATTAAGCACCATTGTACGAAAAAAAGGAAGGTACAAAGACTGGGCAAAAGATGTACTAAACCACTTTGTTAGTGGACCTCTATTTGGATGAGGAGAAAAAACAGTGAAGTGACCTTACTTATCACCTACTTACCAGCAGATAATCCACAATGCTTAAGTGTCAAACCTCCCTGTTTCTGACTAAGCTACAGCTCACATTTGCTGAATAAGCCAGTAGGAGCTTAATGGCAAAAAAATGGATGGATATCTTTTTCAATAGCTAAAAACAATAATATTGTTAGAGAATAAGATGCTGCTTAAATAAACACTTTTATTCTAAAACTAGGTCATGGCTGCTACACTAACAATTACTGGGGAAGAAGTTGAAATTTATAAGAAACATTTCATATGGAATCTCATTACAAAAGAGTATAATTAGGACTGTAATTGGAAATTGGATTTCCAAGAAGAAAGAAACGAAAACACATCTTTACTTAGGAATGGAGGTCACAAGCATATTCAGTAGTCTATTTTTGTGTACAAAATAGAAAATCCTGCATTTTCTTCTGACTGCTGAAAGTCCTGTCTACACTGCATATAAGATTTTGTGTCAGTTTAATACAAGTGTACTTGGACTGTTATCAAAACAGTGTGTATAACAGCTGTTATCAAAACCAGGGCAACAAATTAGTAGAGGTCCTTTGCTGCCAGTATTGTATTTCTGGTAGAGTTATTACTTTTGTTAATGCTTCATCAGAAAACATCTATTTGTTGAAAGGGAAATGTTTTTGAGGAACACCTTTCAAGAAGACTCACAGGCACAGCTGTAAAAGCAGTGGTGCCATTCAGGCTGCCTCACAGCTCTCAACCCTGCAGTTTCCCACATCTCAGGCCCTGCTGGTACAGTGCCATGCTGTGGTGAAGCCAGGATCGGCTTGGGGATGGGAGAACTTCTAAACGTTCTAACATATATTTCTTTTTTGCAGCTTTCTCCCCTGCAACTGGACTTCGAGCTCATGAGCACTCAGTTGTGGGTGGGTTTCTGGCTTGCCAAGAAATTTATGAGGAGATTCTTTGCAAATACCCTCAAGTACTTCATGAGTTCTTGGAAGTGAGCTTTCTAGATGAAGTACAGACTTCATTAAAACTGCAAAACCTGGTTGATCTTCCAAAAAATAACTTGAGGGGATTTTTTTCTTCTTTCAAAAAGTTGGAAAACTTTGGGGTTTTTTTCCAAACTGGAATAAAGAGTTTATTGTCATGTATAGAATTGCCTGTTGGGTTTCAGTCAGCTTTTACTCTCTTATGTTATTTTCAGAAAAGGTTTTGTGTGTGTCATTGGCAAGTTCAGCTACTGAGGATAAATTTTATTCTAATTTTTTTAAAAATCATGTACTGCTGAAAGATTTTATAAGATGGTAAACAATGCTATGAAATGAGCAAAGGATCCTATGCAATTAACAAACAAGATTACATGAACAAATGAGATTTACCTTTAAGAGACTGATACCAATAAATCTGCTAGAAATTAAACGCTTTAAGTCAGAGAGAGACACTACTAGGGACAGTGACCAAACTGCTTTTCCAAATAGAACACAAACTCATGGACACATACCAAAAATAACTAATAGTCAGTAATCCTTCAAACCTTGGCCATGGCAGGTGGAACCTGGAATTCTAGCATCAGGTCATCCTCTTATAAGGCCGATGATTGACACTAATTGACCTTAAGAGAAACCTGTCTCATGCAACTACCCCAAGTTTTTGACTATAAAGCCACTCAGCAGTCCTAGTATCAAAAAAGAGGTCAAAAAATATTTCCCTTGAGACCTCTGAGATACTCTGAAGGAGTATCTTCAGGCTGAAGCTTGTTAACTGATAGATGTTTTAGTGGAAGTGTTAGTGCAATTCCTAACTGACTTCAGACATAATGGTGTCTTCCAGGTTTGAATGCTTTGATGATGCACCTAAAAAATAATGACCTTGGAATTTTAAACTGATTTTAAAAAATAATAATTTATAAAAAATGGCTTAGCTCTTGTCTACTCTCATTTAAAGAGTTTAAATTCACTGATTACAGAAGAAATTAATACATAAAAAGGAAATTACAAGCAAAAGCCAGTTCTGTCAATAATGTATTGGACAAGGACTGAGGGGATCCAGGCTGACTTCCCAGTTCTCCAGTAAACCCTCCGAGTCTGAGTGAGGCAGCCAGGGAGCCAGAAGGGTCTACCTGTATTTCCTCATCCCTAGAAGGGCAGCGGATGTGTGAGAGGCACGAAGCAGCTGGAGACAAGCCAGTGGCCAGAAGCAGGATAGCAGCCTTCTCCTGGCATTGCACCAGAGGCAATAAACACTCAGCAGGTCTCCTTCCTCCAGCAGAGATCTGCAGAACTGCAGCTATAATGTCTGGGAACCAAGCTGGTGAGCCTGCACTGGACTTTACCATATGGACTTTCCAGCCCAGATCTCCAGTAGTTTCGGGGATTCTGCTTTTTGCTCCACTGCACAAGGTAAACATGCCCTCAGATTTCCAACTGTTCAGTGGTAACTCTTCTGTATCTCACTGGGATAAGTTGATGACACATTTATTAACATCCATAAGACTGGATGCAGGGAAGATGACTACCATCTAAGCACAGAGGCCAAAGCCTAAGGGTTCAAGTGAGTGAGTCTGACAGCTCCTGAATTCTGCCACTGCCCTACTGGGAAGTACACAGTGACTGTCCTCAGACTGGTCAGCGTAATGAGAGCTACCTTTGGGTTTCACACTTGCATGTGTCTTGTGTCTGGCCTGAGGATAACCTCGAGCATAAAAGTCAGGACCAAGATGAGAGTTGTAACACCGGAGTACAAAGTGATGCCTGGTGGAATTTAATTTGGGTTTCAAATTAAAGCTCACTCAAGTGAAATGCCTGTATGAGGCTCTCCACAGGCAGGTTTATAAGCAGCATGTGTGCTACAGGCAGGAATCATAACAGTAGACAACCTCCTGGAAATGTCTGTATATGGTGTAGAAAACTGCTGCTTTTTACATTTCAAATTAACACTGGAGTTAACACATAGAAAAGGGAAAGGTGAAGGGAATAATATCTTTCTGAATGTTTAATTAATGACAATTGCCAGAAAAGCTTTTCTTTTGCCAATAACAAATGGATGTCTATGGCAGTTATTTCTCATTTTAAATACCTAATCTGATATTATATTTCATCTCAAAGAACTAAATGAGAAAAGATGCTGTAATCTAATCATACCACAATCCAGGTGACATCTGTACTAGGCAGAATACTGTTGTTATTCTGCTGTCTAGTTGCTGTTGCTGAGGATGATGAAGTAGTGAAATTACATTTTCCCATTATTATTTCCAGACACTCTCTGGCAATGGTTTGTTGACTCTAATAAAGCTTCAGACAAAGCTGTCAGCAGAGGAAACGGCAGAAGGGGAGCAAGGAACAGCCTTCACAGCAATACATGAATCTAAAGTCTCCATGATAGGTTGTGCATTTTCTGATAAAATTTAATGTGTGTGTGTTTCAGAATATATCACAAAGCTGCAGCTGAATTCTAGAGGGATAAATGTATTTATTCTATCAAGTCATGGTGCTTAAGACTTTGACAAACATAAACATATCACCATGGATTAAAGAGCCAGAAGCCTTACCTGCTATAGTATTGAGGAACATCAAGTATTCAAAGTTAGATATCTCCCGTCTCTGCCAGCGCTGAGTCATATTGGAGGATTTATAAAGTTGTCGGGGTGTGGCCAGAGAGATTCTCCTAGAAAATACATTTAAATAATTATTTTTTTAAGAGTTTCATTAAATTTTAAGATGTAGGACAATGTGATTGGAGTGATTAATTTTAGATTCTCTCAGAGGCTTTTTTACTTCATTTAATGAAGTCAAGAAGACACTATTACTGTTATTTGAGAAATGGCTAAAATTAGGAACTATATTTTATTTTACCACTACTACAGCATGGCAATAAATCAGAATAATATATTTTGTGGTTTATTTCTTTCTGAATCTGGTTAAAAGACTGAGATGAAAAGAAATTGCAGCTCTCCTGGTGCCAGGCTTGTCCAGCAGGAATAAAAGAGGAATACTATTTCCCTACTTCAAAAGGATACAGTGAGATAAGTTCATTAAGGTGAGTGAGTGATAGATTAAAGTGAAATACACTTCCATCACACGGGTTGAAGATATTTATTACACAATTTCTGTACCTCCTCTATGGCCAACTACCCACGATTCTTTCCTACATCCCAATAAGACTGAAGATTTTTATTTATAGCCTGGTTTCTGAAAGAAACAAATTTTACTTGGTTATCTGCTCACATGTTCATCTGCCTGTCTCTTCATAATGATTTCTAAATTGCATTTCATTCAAAATTGGAAGAGGAGCAGAAGTTTCTATGACACTCAATTTCCACACATTTTTTTTAAACTTACATGACTAGATTAGGGAGAAAGAATCAAACTACATGCCAAGGAATAGAAAAGGAGGAAACCTCAACTCTTATATATTCAATTTGACAACATCACAATATGCAAATACCATGCACCAAGTCTGAATTAACCACTGTATATTCTGTCCCTGGTAGGTAAAATATAGGGGACTAGAGCTGGTCTAGGCTAATGTATTAAAGATAAAAATCTGCAGCAAGCAGAAGCATTTTCATTGTTCAAAACTCATTTTTAGAGAAAATAGCTCTTGCCTGAAAAGAAAAAAGACAAGAAAAAATTTAAAGGGGAAAATATTCATCTCCTCAGATACCTTTTTCTGAAGAAAATTAGATTTTTAAATCTGTCAAAATAGAGAAAATTTTTATACCTGTTAAAAACAACAACAATAAAAAAAGACAATTTCTAATGTGCAGTCTGGATTTAGTGAATTTAAAGAATGTATGTAATTGTAGTTACATAGCTTATCAAGACTAATAGGGACTCCCAATGATTCAGCTTTCAGTTGCACCCTGAGCACATTAAGTGCATTATTTCTAGATTCTGAAAGCTGAGTATCTTCTTAAAACAAAGTCATATACAAGGTGTCAAACTGGGCAGCGTTTACAAAAATGTGAACCATCTGTTTCTAAAGATGCATGTACATACTCCTGGAAATGCACTAAGCTATTTTTCCAGAGAAAGGGTGAGTATTGGGATGTGACTGGAGTGTACAATTCTTACAATTATGTGCCTAAATTGCCAGTGTGTAGGTTGTCAATGTCTGCCATAATTCAGCTTACAAACTGGGCATACAAAAATACCATGCAAGTGTATTTACCCAAATAAAAGGACATTAGGTCTTGCCAGCTTGGCTGGCCTTATTTTACAGTAGACTATAGGATACCAAAGGTAAATGCACTTTACTAGTGCAAAGGAGACAATAAAGAATTTTTTTAAGCTGTTTCTATTATGCTTCTTATGAAAAAAATTATCTAAAGAAATATCTGAATGTAATCGTACTTAATATTGCATTTTATAGAATAACAACCATTTTTACAGTAGAACTCTCAAAGACATATTGTTTGCAGTAAATTCTGACTAATGCTACATTCTAATTAATAAACACAGAAAATAAAATACTAAAGAGATCATTACACTTACAAAGTACTTCTGTCACAGACTTTCTCATCCTCCCATGACAAAACAACATCTATGCATCACTACACCTTAGTGGCTGTCTTTAGATTTTATTCACAATCTCCTAAGGAATCTCAAAAATCTATAAACTATCAAGTGCTGGACTTTGCATTTGAATGCCTGATTTGAGTGAGCTCTACAGAAAATCAACCTATACTAAAAATGTCCTTATTTACTCCATATCTAAGGAGTGTTTGAAAGATTCACAGTTATTTCAGCAGAGACTGGAAGAAATTATGCACAATAAATTGGTTCCACACCTGCTTATTTCAGCTAACACAGGAAGACCCACTGTTTTCTGTTTTGCTAAAACCACCCAACTTTGATCAAACCATTTATTTCTTCAATATGCCATCACCAATATGAAGATGCACAAATGAATGTGCTTCCTTTGCTTCTAGAGAACCATGAAATAGCTATTCAAAATGGAAACTGCAGAAGACTCTAATGTGCAACAGAATGATCCAATTTTTCAAGTTTTATACATCTAAATCTATTTAGAAAACACTTCATGCCATTTTGGTGAAGGAAGGGATGTTATTTATCCCATATGTGTAATATGACACACCCCCTTTCACAGTCACTTTTAATTTATTTAGCTACAATGCAATCTCATACAAAGAACATTTAAGTATCTTGCACCTGCATGATGTTTTGTGTCCTGTTGCTCTTGTTCAGAAGAAAAAAGAAAAGAAAAAGACTTGGGAAAGTTGCTGACTTCTGACAAAAAAATCTCGTCAATACTCACTTTTAATCAAAGTTCTAAAAAGGGTTTTATACTTTGATGGCATCAAAACTTAGTTTTTCTATCTCTCTCCCTTCACAAAATTCAACCTCTGCAACCAGCTGTATTGAGATCTGGAAGTCCATCACCAAGATACTGATGTGGCAGAGCTGAGCTGATGTTGAATACAGTTACTGCAACAGCCAAAATGCATTTTTGCAGAAGAAAAACCCATCATTCGAATTTCTTAGTTTTATTAACTGCAGCCATTGTTTTCTCTAATGCATTAATAGCCTACAGAATTTCAGTGGAAGGTATCAGCATGTTTAGTGGTGAAGATACTGTATCTTTCACCAATTCTTTGATCTCTATACACTTACAAAACCATCAGGCAGCTCACAGCTGGTTTCTGAGCTGTGATGTTGCCCTCAGTAAAAAGACACCAGTAAATTACACCTGAGGTGTTAGAACCATCAAAAGTAGTCTGATAATACCATGCTAAAAATGTGGATATTACTCTACCTATGTAGAATCATATGGAACTGTAGAAGTTAAAAGACACAGCACTGTCTGCCCAGTTGTATCATTTGGCAAGGTCATAAGGAAACTACAATCAATGCACCATGTTTCAGGAACAGTGAAAATGCATTTATCAAAGACAGACTAACTTGATTACTAAATCAGACTGACGTCTTCAACATGTGATTTATTTTAAGGCTGTAAGTATTTCTTTGTAACATTAAGCACAGGCTTGAACTCTGTTGAATCAAAGCATTGGACAGGCTGTTGGGAAAAGCAGCAAAGAGAAAAACTGGAGACACTCAGAACAGCAGGTTTGTAAAGTCTTGGGAAGTCATAATGGTTCACCTGCTTCTAATCCTTTGTGCCATTAGATCATAAATATTTCTATTTACTTCCACCTCCTTGCACCTTTGTTAATTGCAGGATTTCACCATGAAAACAGACATACACTTAAAAGCCTTGTACTGTAAACGTAATTTACTTCTTTGGAATGTTTCTATCATGAATGCAAACCTTTATGATACAGTAATTAACTCTAGATGACATGTTTATCAGAGTAATATCAGAGAGGAAATATTACTTGCATAAATGAAACAGGAGACCTTAAACAAAACAACCAGAAAAATCTGCTTTTGTTAAAATACTTTAAGGTACAGCTTAATCTGGAAAATTTGATAGTAAAAAAAAAATGTTTTGCTCAGTATAGCAGCTCTTTTTGGTTACTCAGCATAATTTCTTCCTATGTTAGTTATACAAATAAGCATAATTTTAAGAATTAAGAGCCAACATATTCATGGGAAGGAAAACTATATTCTAATATCAACAAAAGATTAACTACAGAGCAGTTACAGAGCCAGATTTCCCCTCAGTTACTCCACTGCAATCCTACTGAAGACAATAAGGAAATGTAGACAGGGAAAAAAAGAAAAAAAACCCTGATTACAGAGTCTTTATTGTGCATAAATCATACCATGATTACACAAAAAAAAAAAACCAAAGAAAAGAAAGAAAAATAACTTCACTACCATATGCCAGATATATTCTGAAGGCTAGCAAGCCCATTTTCGATTCAAATTGAACTTTAATCAAAAAGGTATGGAAATAACTGCATATTATATTGAAGCAGAAACTTTTCTAAATAATTATATATCAACAAACTTTTTCAGACAATTATTCACTGAATAATGCACAAAGGATATGAATTTCAAAAGTAAAAAGTGTCATCGTAGATATGAAATTCTGATTGAGAAATTTGCATTTTGTTTGTGCTAGAACATGTGGCCATTTCTATTTCAGAAAAGAATACTATTACTTTCCATTTAGAGACAGCATTTCCTTTAACTTTAGTATATGGAAGAACAATGCAAATATTAACAAGATGTGCCTTCCAAATAAATGCCCCAACTTTGCCTTGATCTCAATGAAAACTTGAGAAATTTGGCAGTTTGCCTAAAGACTTCAGCACATTCAGGAGATCAAGCCTTAGGTATCATGAGACTCTCAGGCTCATGACAGGGAATGATGTTCATCTGGGAATGAAATAGTTCTCCAATTCTACAAATGCTTTGACACTTCAGAGTATTTCCACATTTTTCACTGGGATAAAACAAGGACAATGTGAAGTTTTCTTTGGTAGGAAATGACTTAAAGAAAGAGAAAGATACATCCCAGACACTACACTGATGATTAAGTCATTGGCTTTTGGCCAAATCAAGCCAAATGGAGGTCTGAGCCCCAAGCACCATATTTTGTTAATGTCGCGCTGTTTCCTCACTCCCTTGTATTTCTTTATTTTTGTCTCATTTTGATGTGAAGTTAATCCTGAACCTAAAAACAAACAAAAAAAAGTCCCCCCTCCAATTCAGTGAAGTACACATGAAGATTGTCTCACCCATCCCTGAAATAGGAACACTTGTAATATAGGATCTGATAATTTCCAGCCTTATTTCTGGCCATATGCTGATTTTATTTTGATGATGACGAGAAAATAAAAACTTTAATTTTCTACACCATGTCAAAATCTCTAAAACTCAACCTTAGTTGTTCTGTCAAAAAAAAAAAAAATCCTCCTTGATTTTGGAAAGAGAAGAATAATGCATTATACTAATGAATGGAAGAATTTTGGAAATTCCAAAATAGACACTACACGGATAAGAAATGAAGTTAAATCCCCTTGGATTCACACAGAAAAAATAATTTATACTCAGCAAACACAAAACCCAGTCCAGTTCAGTTCCACATCCTACATATCAATCACAACAAGGATAAATATTTTTCTATACATTTATAAAACCTCATTGGAAACCAGACTTTGAAGAGATAAGGTGTAAGTTTTTTCACTTTAAGATACTTATTTCACATAATTAAAAAGAAAAAAAATCTAATAATATAATTTACAATATTTTGACTTTTATTCCATATACTAGCAGGCCATATAGTAAGTAAAGGGAAATGTTTGTCAGACTAACCTTAAAAAAAGAAAATCTAGAGTTTCATGACAGGAATAATGTTCTAGTATTGACATTTTAAAAAATATCAACTGTATAACATAATAAACACAAAATATAAATACTATTTTAATTAAATTACCTGGCTTGTGGCAAACCATAGCTGGTTCCTACTCCAACACGTGGCAAGCTGTACACAACTTTTTTCACTGTTGCTTGGTCAGGAAAGTTAAACATAACAGAAGCTAAATGAAGAAAGGAAAATATGTACCAGTAAAACTTTTGCAGAAGTCTGTTTCTTCACCTGCATATATTTTTTAAATGCTCTGTTTTCTATTTGGGGAGAGAAGTCAGTTCCACTTTTATCCTCTAGGGGATCCAAGGTACAACAGACATTCCTGGCATTCTTCACACCTATGTATAATTAGCTGGTCAACATTTTGGCATTAATCCTCCCATTTTGCAGAAGATCTGAGTGTTTTTTACTTTAGAGGAATCGGAGCTTACTATTAACCCATCTAATCTCTTATCAGGCTAGGAAGCTGTTCAGTAGTTGGCATGGCCTTTGGTCTTCTAACTAGTGCGCTAAAACACCCAGGAATAAGGAATTCTTTAATTCCGTCTCCAACTCAAATCAAAACTTACATCAGAGCTCCTCAGGGTAAAAGACCACTTATAAATCCTCACCAGCCACTGAACTGTGATTTAGAGTAGCACATACAGAAAATTGAGTAGATCCATTTATTAATCTGGTACTTTTTAACTTTATTTCATTTAATTAGAAAAGGAAATATCCTTTTATATATTTCACTAAAATATTTACAGATAATTGCGAAGAAGAGTGAGACAACAGAAAAAACAAATTTCCTATCCAACATTTGAAGAATTTACCAATCACAGTGGTCTGGTTCTGTAAAGAAATCTCACTGCTGCACAGAAAGCAGAAAGACTGATTTATATGACTGATTTTAATACAATTTGCACCAAATACATACAGGAGTAAAAATCATAGAAAAAAGATAAGCACTTTATCAGAGGAAGCACAGGGTTCTAATATTAAGATTATTAAATAAAACACAAAAAAAACCTACCAGCACAATTTTATGCAACAAATATAAACTATGACCTACTTCTGTTTGCCATAAACACTTCCAAAGCTGTGTTCTGGAGAAGATAACGTCTTGAAAAAACAGCTCGAATCTCGCTGAACATCCATTTTCCATGAAGGCCTTCGGTATAGGCAAGGACCTTTAAAAAAGTCAAGGTGGTAATTATTAGCAGCTGTTTTTCAATAAAGTATTGTATAGGAACATAGGAAATTTTACCCATCAATTAAGTTAATAGTGTCTCTTTAACACTTAAAAACTGTGACTTAAAATGAACTCAAATGTTTTTAAGAAATGCAAAAAAGAAGTACCTGCTGTTAGAAGAATATCAATAATTACTGTAACCTGATACTCCTAAGATCTATTTCTCATGTGTCACACCAACTTAATTTCCTCAAAAACACCAAAACACCAGACTCTACAAGCAAGCACAGGGAAACAGACACACTTGCAATTACATTTAGCTCTATCTTCTTCCAACAGTGTGCATGACATCGTTGTCAGTTATGTATCAGATACCAGATTTACTTCTGAGGCTGCTTTATGCAAAGTACAACCAAAATAGTAGCACTTGCTATTCACATCCACATCAGGGTCATAAATTACAAGCTCCCCCATTCCATTAATAAATAGAAAAATTAGTAAAACTACCATGTCACCTTAATAATTTTTCTAAAGTTAGGTACATCAATATCCCAAACCATGAACAAAATTTAGAAATTTGTGATTTACCATTTTAAAATTAATGTGAAAATATTTTAAAATAAAATAGTTAAAAATTAGCATTGCTTTTCCTGTTTTACATTTTCTCAACTGAGTTTATTAATGTAAGACTAGATATTAATATCCAAATAATCTTTTTCACTTTTCTTTCAGTGTTCTGGGTGTTCAAAGAATAGACAAAAAAGACACAATTTAATTAGATGTCATCTTTATTATCTCATCTGTTTCATGCACTGCAGAACAGTCTTTTTCTAATCCTTTTCATCACTTGGCAGGCTCCCTTCAGCCCTGCACCTCTGCTTATGGCTCTGCCATGACACTCCTAAGAGGAGTCAGTTGTTTGGGATGTGGATCCTCACCACACCCATCTGCATTTCCCAGGCTCTCTAGACTGTGCCTTTGCCTAGGCTGCAGCCACTAAGAGAATTGCAGCCTCAGTGAAACAAAGAAATATACAGAACACCTTCCCTAAAGAGAAATGCAACAAGAAGGATTCGGACTGAAGAGACTGAATTTCTCTGCTCTGCATTAGGTACACAAAAACTGTCGCAGACCAGCTTGCAGAGCTTAACTAGCTTATCTGAGGTCTTTACTTTTTGTAATCATGACCTTCCCCAACTTCTGAACAGGAAAATGTTAGGAGGACCATATGCCACTGCTGTCAGTGATCCTTCATGCTTGAGGAAATGGAAGATGTATTTCTTCAATCTTTTCACTGGTGTAGCTTCAAGTTAGTAACACATCTCCATATATGAAAAAGCTAATTTGAGTTTGCGCACTTGGTGTTAAACATTTTTCTCATAACCATGATGAGCCTATTTCAGAGAGGATGGAAATAACAGCAACAACACAAAAGGGCTTCAGCATACAGCACAGTGTTCAAATGTTAGTTCTGTCCTTGACAGAAACTGGTCAAAGGAACACAGTGATCCCCCTGTACTGTTCACATAAGAATAAGTTACAGGCAGAAGTTAGAGCAACATTGTGGCTGATGACACTTTCATTCACCTCAGCTCTCCACACTAGCTGGAAGAAGGGAAGGAGCTTGATTCTTTGGAGGTCTCCCAGACCTGTGCAAGAGACTGTGTGCTCCCCTCAGTCACAAGTCAGCTGTGGAATGCTACCTCATATGCTAAATTCGTGTAATGGTTAAAAATCTGCTCCTTATTTTTACTTTGAACTCTGACAGGTCTTGTGACACCTTTGTCTGTGAGCTTTCTAGGATCAGGTAACTTTTCCTTGTGTAGGTAATTACAGACTGGATCCAGTTACTTCTTAGCCTTCTCTTTGATAAGCTAAATAAACCAAATTTTCCTTGGTTTTCTTTCATTAAGATCAGATGCTAGGATACAGCTCATACCATGTATGTGGAATTCAGGTCAATTCAATGGCTGTGAAGATTTAAGCACTCTCCTTTGAATGTATTCTGCGGCTATCTGATACATCACTTTTGTAGATACACAGGTTTTTAAGATAAAGAGAGGAAATATGAAGGAAACCGCTCACATTTAAAAAGCTAAAGTAAGAAAACAGTTGCTTGGAGAAAGGAGTTTGAAATTTATATAGCTGTAATCAGATCTACAGCAGCCAACAAATTTGCCAAAGAATTAGCTCCTTTACAAAGCATCATGCTTCAGGAAATCACTTTTTGTATCAAAAATGTTTCTAGCTACTTTTTTTGTAAAGAGAAATATTTAATACTAACTATATCCTATATATTAAAATTTTAGATGATTCACATCAATATTAATTGTGTATTGATATATACCACAGCTTAGCTATTATGGATCAACACTGAAAGCACACTGTACACCAACTATACAATGGTTGCCTTATACTTCCTCCTCTTGTCTAATTAAGTATAAAGCAATTGCAACTACACAGATGTACATTCAGCCTATTATGAAATGAATGACTTATGATACCACTCCAGTAAAACAGCAGAATGGAATAGGAAATCAGCGGAAAGAAAGGAGTCTATAATTCAATTACTGTCCTCAATTACACTCTTCTTAACTGTCTATTAGTCCTACAAATATCAGATTATCATGCCATTATCAAATTATCTGAATTATTTCAGTATTTCTGTTGTAACATTTTCCTGTCCAAGATATACTACCAATTTTTGCCATCCTCCATAACATTCATCTTACACCATTTTCATGTGATGCATTGAAGCTCCCATTATTAGATACCTACAATTTACAGCAGATATTACTGACATTGTTGCAGGATTCTTTCTTATTGTTGTTATAACAGTGAAATTAAAGAATTTTATTTTTCTGAATTTGAATAATTTAAAAGGTTTATACACCCTATTTTTTTTTTCCTTCCAAAATGATTTTAGCATTTCACTTTCTCATAGGACATGAATGAAGTCCTGGCCATTTTACTTTTTTTTTTACAGATTGTATGTATTGTATATTTCATTATTCGTAAAAACATGGAAATAACCACTTCACTATGCAAATACACTGAAATTATGTTACCTAGTTATCTGAGGGCAAAATTTCCATGTGTTCCAACACTTCGTTGTTTATACTTAAAGTCAGTACTCCTTATTTTGATAGTTTTATGAGTTTTTCTCCTAAAAACATTGATGAGGACTTCCTGTCTAGGCATGTTTTGATAGCTGAAAATTCATGACTAAGCACAGAATTCTAGCTATATCTCAGACAAGCTGTTTTTATTTAAAAAAAAAACAACCAGTTAATATCTACAGTTGAACTAAGCACACTTTCCAATTTTACTATCAGCTGCAGCTGTTTGGTTTAAAGTGCATTTCTGCTTGTAAAACCCTTTCACTTAGTAATATGTGTATGTTTTAAAGGTATCAATTTGCTGGAATTCATTGCAGCAAGATGAAGCCCCCACTTAACAAGGGAACGAGAAATTTCCAAAACTTGGGATTCTGTAATATTCAAAAACATCTATTGGTGACACTTATTTAGATTAGGTTACTAAAACAGCATGGGATGGAGATGGAAAGCTCTAGAGAAGAGAAGCAGAACCATGACTGAAGTGCTTTCCTACCTGGATCAAAAATAAAGGCTCCATTATTTTAATTTTATTTCTGATGTAATCAAGATCTTTTTTTGTTTCTTTCAAGTTAAGAGTCAATGCATTTTTAATCATAAACCTAATTCAGTAGTTATTCAATTATTGATAATTAATTGCTAATTAACAGCTGGAATTTTGCATTAACCAGAAGACCAGAAATACTAGTGTCCACTTTGCCAGAATCCCTGATAGATTATCTCCCCAGAAGCAACACTTAAGTACTGAGACTTATTTTTGATGCTTTGTACCATTTTTTGGTATCTCATAGCACCAGACACAGCATGCAAGAGGATATTTTGGCCCTTTTCTTTTGATTATTGTTTCTGGAATTGAAGCAATCACAAAATCAGGTGCAATAAAGAAATCAAGGAAAGCAACCTGTAAAATCCTATCTATCCTCATCACTAACTTCGCAGTAAGAATGGTCACTTCTGCAGTCTATTGCAAAGAATTGTTACACATTTTGTGTTTCTTAAATAGCTCGTTGGGGTGATTCATTAGTGCCTATGTATGTGAATTGAATCCACTGCTTTCAGTGGAAATTCATCATTTGTCTTTTGAAACCAGATTTCTTATTCAGGATATTTTGATATTAGCCTGATTTCTCAATGAAAGTATTGATTGATATTTGTAACATTTTTCATGTTTTGTTTACATCTAGTGCAAAATGCATATATCCATTAATATCCAATATATTTGTCAATCTTTTTGTAGATTTTTTTGACAAATGGTGAAAAAAAACCATGAAAAAACATTTCCAAACATCTAATCTGAATCTCCCGTCTCAGCTTAAGGCCTTTTCCTCTGATTCTCTCACTGTAGGTACAGCAGAGGAGATCAACCTCCACCTCCCTACCCTCCTTTCAGGGAGTTGTAGAGGGCAATGAGGTTCCCCCTGAGCCTCCTTTTCTCCAGGCTAAACACCCCCAGCTGCCTCAGCTGTGTCTCACAAGATATGTTCTCTAGCTCTTTTGCAAGCCCTGTTGCCCTTTGCTGAACATGCTCCACCGAGGAGAAAACATGGAGGACTTCACAAAAACAAATCACAGTGTGTTGCTATTTCAGCAGAATGCCATCTAGAGTCAGCCACACAAGTGTGGTTGTGCACCTGGCCCAGGTACAAAATAGTCATTTAGAAAATAGTTTGGCATCATCATATGCTTTTAGAGGTTAGAAATGCATGAGATTGATTACTGAAAATCACTCTCTCCTGTCAGGGATTTCGATTTCCCTTTTTCAAGAGTTGTCTAGCACTACAATTTGCCGCAGGGAAAATATGAAATTCTGCATGCAGCTCCTCATAGGTGAAGAGAAATGGCTCCCATGAACACACAGAAAACTTTGCTCTCCAGAACAATCTAACACAGAGTTCACTCTAAGTACATGGCAGACTGCGTGATTGCTTCATGTACTCTAAGTACGGATTGAGATGATAGACACTGATGGCATGGAGTCACACTCCTAGGGTTTATGAAATACCATATTGATTAAGCACTTTATAATTTCAAAATGTTTGATGAAGTACTGAGTATGAACAACTTTTTGATTTAGCAGGAAAAAGAAGTATACACTGTTACAAGAGATATGTCAAGATACGTAAGTGTAAAAAGGAGTCATACTTCTTAAGAAAATTCAAAATGAGGAAAGTTCAAATATGAAACACTTTGTATTTTGCTTTTCTAAAATGGGCAACTGAGAATGTAAATAGACAGGAAGGACAATTCAAATTAATTTAATGTCCTAGTGTTTCATTGACTTGCTACTTTTTTATACATTTAAACCATTCTAAGAACATCTTTCTGGACTCAATTACATTAGCCATAATCATTGGCCAAATTCTTGGCCATAATCACATTAAATACTTCTAAAATCTCACCAAAATACTATGCTATCATTTTTTTCTCTGCACATTTTGGTCTAGTAAAATGTTCTCACTTTCTCTTTACATTAAGGTCTCTTTTCCTTTTCTTTATAACATGCTTCTGCCTAAAATGTTTCTTTATTTGTAAGCCTTAAAAGCTTTCCTCCAAGTAGCTCTTGTAATGCTATGCTCTGCAGGATGAGCTGAGTGTTATATGTGCCATTATAATTTCTCAATTCACATCAGTTTTAAAAATCTTTTTTAGGACTTTTTTTTTTTAAATAAATATTGGCACTCCTGTTTCATTTTTCTCCTCCTCTTCAGGGATCTAAAAAATGCAGATATTATTTTTGTGGTTTTGGACTTTATTTCCTTGCCAAATATTCTCAGCTTATACTTCTACTTCCAATGTTTTTTTTAGCTTTCAAGAGGCCCCTTGTCTTGAAACATGAGGTTCTGTTCATCCAAACCTTTTCTAAATTTGATTTCTCTGGTCAGCATACCACTTCGTTATCCATTAAAACAATGCCCACTCAGCTTAAAGCAACAGATGCTCTTATTCCCACGTTCATTTGCAGTCATCTGAAAAATTATTTGAAGCTGGTCTACTTGAAGGCCATTTTCCTCTTTTCAGTGGCAAAATGGTTTTGCATGTTATGATTTTGTGTTTTAGGCAAGGAATGGAAAGGATATTGGGATTTTTTGAGACAGAGCTGCAGTAAAGTAATTAGAGTAAAAAAACCTACTCCAATATCTTATGTATTCTAAATGACTGATTTCTAACACTGCGTTTGTGAAACACCAGTGCATAGTTTTAAATATAAGGATAAATGCAAACAGAATTCTGACTAAGAATTATTTTATCATTTATTTTGATCTCTGTGCCTTTGCACAGTTTCCTCCCCATGCAAAATGCAAACCGATTGTCAATTTAGGCAACTCCTGAAATGCCAGCGATAGACTGACATTCTTGGAAAGAACAGAATCAGGAAGAGATAGCAGATTTAGACACTATCACCTTAGAAAAGGTAGGCAGAGGCCTTTTTCAGGCTCTACTTTCAAAAATATTCAGCAATTACTGTTTTAAGCAGAGGTTCCATTGATTTAAGGATTTTAAAACCAGGAATAAAGCTAATGGTGCTGGCTGGGGCAGTGGCACATGTGGAGAAGCAGAAGGCAAATCTACTCTAGTGCCATAGAAAGCTATATTAGAGCACAGTACAACTCAAAATACAGAGGTTGAAGAAACAAATAATGGGGCAAAATCCAAAGTAGAAAAGCATAATTAGTTCTGGTAGCCACAGGATTGAAGCAGATTGTGTCAGGTTTAAAATGATTTTTTGTTGACTTTGGCAACAGTGGGATGTCAGACTTAAATCCAGTGAGAAATGTTAACTGAACTATGCTTCCATTCTCACTGTACATCTCGCGCTCAGAGATCAATCCAAACTGGGGGTTGGTGATCTCAGACTCAAACTGCTCTGAGCCATTCTGCCCCAGCAGTGACATGCAATCAAATTATTTCAATTAGAACTGCACAAATTACAGCTGAGTGGGCACGCCAAAAAGGACATAAAATTGATATGATCTGAGCAATACCAGACTTTTTTTTTTTTTTTTAAGGAATAAAAATAGAGAGCTTCTTTTCCTCTCAACTGGTTCATTCTCCTCAGCAGATGTAAGGCATCTGAAAGAAGGGACTTGTGATATTTACAAATTCAGGGAGAACACAGTGTTAAGAAATGCCTGTAACTTGAAACCAAATCAGGATATTTTTTCAAGAAATAGTTTTTTGACAAAAATGCAGCTTTATTAAACTTGCATTATTTGTGGATTTCACAGAATTTATGAGAGTTTTAGCTGAGAAAAGTTGCAGCAGAAGCAAAAAGATATAGGATTAGTCTGAAGAATAAAGAATGTATGGTACCCCTAAGTATGTGATGTGTTCCTTCCTAAGAATAAAGCCATCATAAAATTTTCTGCATGTTTTGTTTTGTTGCTTTTTTCCCAGAACTTGTATATATTTATTCAAAAGCACAATGCAATAAAAAAATGCATAAATACTCAAATGTACCATGTCACAAATTCTTAACATTATAATGACTGAAGGCACTATAACTGGTCTTAGGGAAAAGTGTAAACATTGGGTTTTCTTAAACATTACCCATTTGCTACCAAATGAAGGTAGAAAGATTGTTGTATATCACTCTTTTTATATATGTGAACTTCATGTCATGCAGAAGATATGTGGAATCATCTTGGATTTTAACAGTTTCACATCTGATTTATTCAGGGCAGAATGCACATGATTTAAGATCTATAAAAGTCAATAGAATACAATTTTATTTCCACTACCCAGCTTAATTTTTTTAAGTTTCTGCTCCTAATATCTCTTCCTATATAAGACTGATCAAAAACCAGTAATACTTTATTTTCAACTCCATATACAAAAGCCGTTCCATTAATTCCAACATTTAGGATTATAATCAGAATATATTCTACTGCTGAAATTTTAGCAGTAGATTTAAAATTAATTTTTATAAGTAAAAAGAAATATATTAGTTTCTAAAGTAATATATATTGGATATCTACAACATCCTCACCATCCCCAAAACTTCTGCAATACAGTTTGTAACAGTCAAGCAAAATCCTCAAGAAATTCAAAATTCTACAGCTCAAAGAATCCCAGAAAAGGTCAAGTTGGAAGGGGCCACAGTGGGTCATCTAGTCCCACCTCCCTGCTCAAGCAGGGTCATCCCAGGGCACACGGCACAGGATTGTGTCTGGACATTCAGCTGTGCCTAGAAGTGTTGGGTATGGAGCACCAGTGACTCCTGGGTATCAGCTTGCTTGGTCTATGAATTTAGAATAGATTCAGGGCTACTCCAGGTTATGTCAACTTCTAAGGCCTCCAAAGTACAATTACACTGCCTGTGAATAATGGTGGACATACATCAAAGTATCTTCGTCTTCCTAATATATTTCCATACTAACTGATTCTTTATTAACCCACTTAAAACATGCTTAAGATGAGTTTCTCTTGCACTGCCAGAGAAGACAAGAAATTATAGCACTGGGAAAAACCTAATCAAGAGCTCCAATAGCAAATTAAATTCTACTGTACTTTTTAATATTTCATACTGAATATTATCTAAAATTACTAAGTCCATGTAAGGAAAGAATAGCAAAGCTTCTTCTCAGAATTTCAACTCAGAGTGTTTGAAAACTGCCTGCTGTTACTCAATAATAATTAAATTAGTTTCCACTTCACTATACTTATTTTGTTTTAATATTACAGGAAGAGTACCTATGCATTCTATACTTGTTTTAAAGAACATATTTTTATCAGATACACAAAATAAAAAAATCTGCAAAAATTGACATGTATCAAATGTAAGCTGTGTATATATAAACTCCATAAATGACTTCTGTATTTCTTTCAACAAATGCAGCCATATTTACAGATTATTTTGGTATGCACATTGTGTATATTCTTTCCCATACCTAACCATCAACTTTTTTAATTTCAACAGTTTAAATGCCAAAGTTAAAGAGAATTAAAATATTTCAGGGGTCTAATCATATTCAAAAAAATCCTCATGAAAACTAGGAAGAATATTAAGAATATCTACTCAGCTGGCTACTAAAAATGGATTCTGGGGAACACATGTGGTCTTTCAATGTCTGCACTAACTAGAGTAAGTGCTGAAGCAGATTTGATATACAGTTCCCTCCTCTTTGGATTTCTAGCCAACTGGAATGCAAACCTGCATGTCATAAATTTGGGCATACTCACAGGCTTTCCTGTGGTGAACTCTGGGTTCCCAGTATGAAATTACTGCAACACCTGTCAGCATGTAGAGGTACTTTGTGTGAATGTGCCTCAGTTTTTATCCACTACAAGCTGCTCCACCACAGAAGGCATTTAAATTTTACGGACTTCTGGATACTATGTGACTATGAATTAGTGTGCCAATCCTAGTCAAAAAGGGTTCTCTCATATAGCCTCAATTAATTGCTTCTTAACTTTTATTTAATTTAAAAAAATAATAAAATTGATTCAACCCAAGCTTTCCAAAGAGATTATATATTTTCTCTTTTTTTAACTAGATTACAACAGCCAACCATTCAAATTCTCCTATTAATCTAAATTCTTACATTTGAGTTTGGTTGGGGTGTTTTTTTTGTTTTTGTTTTTTTGTTTGTTTGTTTTTGTGGGGAACAGGCTGATTACTTTAGAAGAATATAAACCCTATTAACTTGTATAGACAGATTAGTGCCTGTACTGTGACTGGTTCTATTTCTACTGTCATTTAGTCTGGATGCGATGCATATCACATTTCTTTTAAAGAACACAAGCACCCTATGTAACAATTTATCTCTCACAGACTCAATTTCCCAGGATGCATCTTTTCCTTGCAAACAAGTATCCCAACTTCCACTGCTTGAAGTAGAAGCTGAGAGTACTGAGACCATCCAGAAAGTGATCTCACCACCCTACAAATTTGATTCACTTTCACTGAAAGCCAAGGAAGTCAGATATAAAGAGAAAAGAAAAAAATAGGGTGTGGGGGAGGGCAAATTCAATGCCAGGAAAATTAGTCATGTAAAAATGTGTCTTAGCTCTCGAACATGAAATGCTGTCCAATGTATATTAATATACTGAAAAATATACAGTGATCCTCAGCTTTGCCATATTATCATTAACTTCCTTCTTTTTAGAATTTTTTGTATGTCTGTGCATTTGTAAGAGAAAAAGAAAGTGGTACAAAAGGATCATAACAGTTTAATTAAATGAAGCAAACACTTTAATTCAACAGTTCAAAAGTTTAAAGTGACTTTCTAATCGCCTCACTTTGTGAAAACAAAGTCTGAAAATTTTTATTCTAAATGTTATATGACTATTTCTGCCTGTTATGCATGCAACAAACCATACAAAACCAACAAAAAAATCCCCTAGTAAATGGACACATAGCTATGGAAAGAACCTCATTTTCTCAGTCAGAGAATCTACAGTGAAATATTTGCTCTTCTTTATTTACATTAAAGGGAATTAACGATGAAACCAAGCTAAAATAAGTCCCCACTCAACTTTATAGTATAATGACGGGTTACTCTTAGAGCAGTCTTAGGGAGAAAATCCAACACATGCCATTTGACTGTTGCAAACTAATCCTCACTCTGCTTCTACTTCTTTCTATGAACTGTAATACAAGGTCCAATAGACAGCCTCAGATGCATCTCAGGTCCAGTACATGCTTTTCAAACTTAATCAAGGGAATATAGAAATGTATATAAAAAGATGAAAGTGTCTTTGCCTTTATACATACTGAAGAAAAAAAAAACCTAAGGGGAAAAAAGTGAGATCTTTCATAGGGGAAGGTTAAGTCTGATGCTAATGCTTATTTAAAATGGTGACAGTCTGAAGTAGTGAAGCCTTGCTGGGCTGCTTTAATTTCTCCCTGGAATAGCTCTCTCCCAACCTTCGGCAGCACATCAAAGTCTCTGGAGCTCAATTAAAATTGGATTATATTGAAATGCTCTATCTATGGAACTGTGTGCTCACTAACACTTTTCTTTCAGTAATACTCCAGATGACAGTTGCCCATCCCAATTTAAACAGTTGTCATAGAGACCATGAACTAAAGCAGCAGTAACTAACAATACAAAGGAAAGGTAAGTGGTAGGATTTCTGTGAATGAAGGGTTTGGTTTGCAGCCGCAGTGCTCACATTGCAAGCAGCTAAATGCAGAAAATATAAAAGGCTGTAATACTCTCCTCACTCCTAAGGAGAAGGGCAAAGTAAGCAAAATAGTAAATATTTTCCTTTTTTTCCCCAGTAGCTAGTAGCATTTTACATTCCAGCATGTTGTAGCTACCTAAAATGTGCAGAATTAAATGACACTCCCTAAGAAAAACAGCAGATAACCCTGGAGTCAATCTACAGTCACCAGCCCATAAATTAAAGGCATCCAATTGCATTTTAAAATTGCAATAGGAAAAACAAAAGTACATTGTCTTTTTCTATTCAAAAATTTTATAGAGGAATCTTTAATTATACATGATGTACAAATTCTTTGTCTTTATGATAAAAATCTGAAGTGAAAATCTGATACAAATCTGTAGGAAATTCATCGTCTGAACCCATCCAGTTAACATTGTGACATCCAACATGTGTAATGCTTTCTAATAATTTTATTACTGGGTTTAACTGTTTTATAATCTAACTGTGTAGATTTTTGATGTACTGCACCAAAGCCTGACAATACCATTGGAAAACTCTGGCAGCTTCCAAAACTCCCAAAATAACAAAACCAGCTAATGTTTCTGGCAGCACCAGACAGCAATGTATTTAACAGCATAGATTGCTGGTAATGATACTATTTCCTCATGTAGATGGCATGTTTCTGGCACTATAAACCCCTTAACCTTTCTTGTAATTGGCTTATTGAGAGTCCCAAGGTTGTTTTTTGTGCCATTGGGCTGATCACCATGGAAATGAACACTTATTGCCGTTTCACTGTAGTGCTCTATTTTTCTTCCAAGCCCTCCACAAGCATTCTCCCTGCTCTCCCGGGAAGGCAGCGTTAGGATTTTGAAGCAGCAACAAGGCAGAGTGCAAAGAGCGCAGGCCAAAGGGGAAGAAAACAAAAACGTGTCAGAAAATCTAAAAACCGCACAGATCAGAATTTGTCAAAACAAGGCCTTGGTTTAAACCAACAAGAAGGGCCCCCACAGCTCGGGCCTTGACAAAGCGTGGCCTTTTTCTTTTTTTTTTCTTTTTTTCCCCCCCACTTTATTTTTTTTTATTTTTTTATTTTTAGCCCAGCTGTAGAAAACACCATCTAATGAACCTGTCTGGGGCTGCTGTCCCCATCCTGTCAGGCACGTCAGGAGATGACAAGCGCTGGGGACAGGCCGCCGCCAGTCACAGACAGGCCTGCCAGCTGGAGAGTTCAGCCCCAATCTAATCACGCCACCAGAAAATAACTTGCACGCTTGCAGCCTGACAGGATGGGCTCAAGGAAAAAGAAAAAAGAAAAAAAAAAGAAAGGAAAAAAAATAGGAGCGAAACAATGCTTTTTGTTTCAATTACAAACCTTTTTTTGGCACAGGGAAGGGGAGTGGGCGCAGGGAATGCTTTTTAAAGCTGCTAGCACTGCTTGCTGGTTTCCTTTAGTGGAACTGTTTCTGTCTTTCTTTTAACACAAATAAGACCAATACAGACATTAATGCCAGCAGTTACAAAAATAGTGAAAATGAGACACTATTTGCAGCACCTGGATATGGTTTTGCTACTTTCAAAACTATGCATACGCACTCTTTTCCAACATGTATACAGACATAAATCTATCTGCAACCATTGGTGGAGCTATATTTATGAAAATGTGTGAATAATGGTATGTATTTGTATTATTTCAAAGCAAGCTGGCTCAATTATGTTAATTGTTATATCTCTTCATAGCCATCACTCCAGGGTTTGCATTCTCATTTGGACAAAAATTGCCAAAGCATAAATGGTAAGACTGTTTGTGCTCCTGAAATGGGAATGTATATTCATGCATAAGAGTAAAAATTTAAACCAAAGTATTAGGACCCTTGGCCTCAACATAGCTGGCTCTTTTATATTTTCACACAGACTGTGAATAAAGAAAAAAGAAAATCTTGAACACATAGCTTTAAAAGGGCTATAATGAAAAGGCAGTAGTGTACTGGTAGGCATCCTGTCTTTCTCATTCAAAAATTGCTAGCACAGATCTCTACTCCAGAAATCTAATAATAAGTAAATCCACAGAAAGAGAGGCTGAAAACCATTATTTAAGTAACTTGAAAAAGTAGTTCCCCCAAAAGGCATTAAAACAAATTACTAGGTTTAGACACAAATTTACTTCAAAAATAAACATTCAGCCAAAATGAAAATGTGAAGTGTTAACTACATGTATCCTATCTACTCCTAAGTGTAAATCATAGTATATTTATCTTTTGGTGTATGTATTTTAGTGTATGTATATCTTAGCAAACAATTTGCATCATTTGAAAGTGAACTGGAATGGAAAATGAGTTATTCATGTAGTACTTAGTAATTATTTTAGGGAGAAATTATGAATGAGCTTAGGTCCATTTAATCCCCATAAAATAATAAAAAATGAAGATCTGTTATTATATCCTGCCATTCATTCACTCTCTGCTGACATTACAGATGTCAGAAAGTCTGTTTAAAAGCTTGCTATCTCTATTCATCTTTGTTTCTGGCATGAAATACAGACTATAATAATCTTGTCAAGCCCACATTTAGACACTAATTCATGACCCTCTGCTACAATTTAGAGAAAATTCATACATAACTCTTTTAAGACAAACTATGACCCCAGACGGAAGGGTAATATCTAGATTCAGCTGCCAAATATATGCTGACTAAAGCCACAGCCACCCTGATGTTTCTGTAAGAATGAGATGGCCAAATCAGTAAGATTCATTATCTTTTTTTAACCTCAGGACTACTAATGATTTTTTTTCCCTTTTGAGATACTAGGTATTCAACTAGGCATAATCTTACTTTCCTGGAAAGAGAGAAGGAGTCATCTCTTTCACATTTTAAAGACTACAGCTAAAGCCGATAAAAAGAAAAAAGAAATTGATGCCAGATGCAGATGCCACTGACAATGCCAGGGAGAAGTGGTGACTCTCAGCCTTCCAGCAAAGCCTAAAACACCCCGTTAGGGATTCAATCTGAAAACCTATTCAGAAGGATACATAGTAGAGCTGACCATTACTCATAATCTATCTGTAGGCTTGAGAGAAGAAAACCAAACAGAAGACTGTTGCTGCATACACACAAATGGATAGATCTCCTGTGACCAGTCTAAATATAAATGCACTTCTGCAAGGAACATAGGTATAAATGTAAATATAATTGAACCTACAATCTCCTACCCATCTTAAAAATCTGAAAAGTGAGACAGTAAAAGTAAGTGATGCCAGAAAAACTGTTAGTATGTTGATACATAAGCTACCTACACTGCAAAAATCCTTTAGAGAGCAGGAAATAAGAAACATGTTCAGGATTTTTTTTAAGAATTTTATTTTTATTCATTTGATAAAGAGAGTGGAGAAAAATATGTCTATTATTAGAGAAAGAAAGGTAAGCCATTCTGGACATGATGATAGTAAACTAGCTGCACAGATCTGCCTGTCAAAGGCATAGATTGACATGAAGGGAAATGACACTGATCGATTTCCTATCTCCTATATTTGGTATATTTTGGTAAATGACTAGTTACAGATTGATGTTATATCTTATCTTTACTCACATATACACTGACCAAAGAAACACAGTCAACTCCTGTTGCTGTACCATGGTGAGACATCTCACAACAGTTGGGCCATGAAATGCTACAGAAAAGCACATCCATACGAAATGCCAGAAATTTCTGCTAGACAGAGTGAAATTATTAAAATTGTGATTTTCTCTCAACATCAGCATTATCACCTTTGTTAATAATTAAAGGTATTGCATAAATTTTAAACATTCTGACTGAAAAAAGATGTTCTATTTTAAAACAATGGAAATAAATAAACAAAACAAACTCCCTGATTTGAAAGAGCATTCCTACAGATTTTTTTCTCATAGACAGCATCTTTCTCAAAACTACCATGTACCATTTTATCATTAGCTTATACACTGCTGCTTTATAGTGGTATTATTTAATTTATTTCATTCATGTTGAAGCAGAGAGTGCTGGCCTCTTGACCCCAATTTTCACTTAAAGAAACAAATTTCTTTTTCGCAAACTAACTCAATTTTTCTCCTGTCAACCTTTAGCCTCACTTTAAAATATTAACCTTTTTTCTATCATTATGAGCATCCAGCATTCTTCTATCCAAATTTAATGTTAATCACCATATCTTATGATAATGTTATATTCAATTTTAGCTATCTCTGTCAAGCACACAAAAGTAATTTAAATCTATATATCCTTTTTGAATGTAGTAGTACTAGAGCATTTTTGTACATGCCAAAGCCATACAAGCCCCTTGAAAAAGCATTATTTCCTTTGTGTATTTGCAATTTTTCCATTTTGTACTCTAAAATGTTAGCTGAAGGATGTGTTTCTCCTTTAGAAGTAGAGACGGAAGCTAAGACAAGGCTGAGGACATGCTTCCAAAATGGAGGGCAATGCAAAATTACCATAATCACTTACCTTCCTCTTCTGCCAAAAATCATTAGGAAAATGAAGATATAGCAGAATTAGGGAGAGAAAGACTGAACTGGAGGAAATTTTTTCCTACACTTATTTTTATGCCATCCCACCAAATTAATTGAATGAGCTGTGTCAGCATTGCTGACAGAACAATCCATTTTATACAAATTAGTAGAAATGATTTAAAAATTTAACACTACAGAAAACACATGAGAATTTTTTATATTGTCATTCCAGAAGCAGTACCTAAATAAGACACATTAGCTATTATAAATATTAATGCTGCTTTTTGATTTGTTTTCAAAAATGCTGAGTGCTCTTAACAGCTGTTACTTATGTATGTTTGAAGTAGAATCTGGAAGTACTTCAGAAAGTCTAACCTGGTTTTGACACACAGGTGCCCACTATCAGAAACCTACAGAGTGACCTTATTTGCTGGTCCCATGAAAGACAATTTCCCCCATGTATAAGGAATGGTTGAGAAGAAATGCCTTTGTGCTTCAGGAGGAGAAATAGAGATGTGGACTTCTCCTGCTTGGTATTAACCAATTATCCTAAGTGCCCATGGTGTGATTCATTTGAAAGACTGTGAAACATAAACAAAACAAGGCCACAATAATTTGTGAAATACCACAGTGAATGAAAACAGTTACCTTCCCTTTGGCCATTTCAACCTTCCAACACAACTGTAAAACATTTGTATGAGGCCCCTGCATCATTACATTGTAGCATATTTTCCATGGAGAATAAGGTAGTCAAGCTGTATTTTTTAAAAAATCTAGTGAAAGCACTATTCTTGGAAGAGCTTTTCTAAATCAGTTGGTTGTTATTGGAACAGCTTTCACTGCCAGCAGGAAAACTTTGGGTATTTTTAATATTTATGAAAAAACATGAATTTTTCACAATGGACAATGTCAACTAGTTCTGTAAAAACCCAAACACTTCAAATACTTTTTGCCATTTTATAGTGGAATTAATCAACAAAAATTACTTTTCGAACTTATTGTTAAAAATTTAGAATATGGGAAGAATCTGTCTGATCCTGCTGAGATCTTTATTTATGAGACTGAGCAAATTACTCCTAAAAGCATTCCAGTTTTGTAGATGGATATAGCGAATAACACCAGGAAGCAACATTTTCCCAGCTCAATACAGACAAACTAAATAGATACCAACAAGAGAGTAAAGCAACCCAAGATACATTTTACTTGAAAACACCACTCTTTCTAAAGAAGAGAAACCTGCTTACAGGCAATTACTGTCCCAGATGTGTCGGGATCTGACAATAATGAGCTCGTTTGTCCACTAGAGGGCAAGGAGTGGGGAATTAAAATATTGAACTGAAATTTCATCTATCTCAACACTTCAAATAAAATTACCGAGAGTATAAACAATAATATAATTGTAACACAATTCAAATTAGATGTAACTTGTATGCTTTAACTGTCTGGATTTTCTTCAGTGATAGATGAACCTGTTCAATGGGGATGGTAGTACACTCATGTCTCCAGAAGCCACTAATATCCAAGGGTTATCATGGACATTGAACTGCAAAAGGTTTCATGAAAATCGCAGAACTGCTTGATTTTAGAAGGACTGTGTCTTATCCAAAACCCATGAAAATCGTTCCACATCCTTCCACTGATTTCAGCAGATTTGGATTGAATGGGACTCTGATAGTAGAAATGTAATTGAAAAGTGGGAGAAGCACCAAACATAGTGAAACAGGGAGAGAGAAAGAAAGTGAACAAATCCCTCTCTTCAAATGATTAAGCAATAAAAGGAGGATATGGGACATTGGATAGACTAAAGACAACCACAATACCCTGACCTTTTACAGTATTGCTGCATTCTGTAAATACACAGAAAGGGGTATTTCCAAAAAGTGTTGATTCCATACAATGAAGGCATCACTGTGTCTTGTCAGGACATGCTTCTGGTTCCCTGGGCAAGGAAATTCCCTGGGCAACTCATCTCCAATTGAGTATGAACACATCAGTTCAGATGTTGGTCCAAAATTTTCCATAAAGCCAGTTCTACAGAGTCAGTAGGTTCCACCCTACTTAGTTCAGCCCATATATGAATGGTTTGCATGAAAAAGAATGAGATTTCTTTTATAATGGTGAGTCAAGCAAACGCATCTAAGAATCTCATTGTTAAGCTACCTGTTAAGCCACCTGAGGCATATGCCTCATGTTGACATGGTAAAATTGAGGCGTACAGAATTTTCAGTAGATTGGTAGGTTAAACAGTAGGGGAAAAAAAAGGTAAATTGGTTTTGTTTGCATTTAGCTGGCAAAGCTAAATACATTTCTTCATGGCTTAGTTTAAATAGAGAGTCATGAAAAATTCTGCTGTGCTCTTTTGAGCATTGCTAGTCATAGCAAACTAAAATCTCTGCAGGCCAAATGCTTTCGCTCTCTACCTCCTTCTCCTTTCTAACACACAGGCTCAATAAAGTCAAACATTACACCGAGCAGTGATGGGACACGAGGAACCCTATTAGATTCCCACTTTCTCCGTGACTCTTGGTCATTTTTCTAGGAGTTTACTGTAAGACATTACACTGCTGAATAGTGGAACAGAATAAGCCAAGCTAGGTAGTAGAGCCACAGACCAACTGAATTCTCTTCCTCAGAACAAGAGAAGTGGGTGTTAGGAGCAGAATCTTTTCATCCTCCTTTACAGCCAAAAATTTACTATATGCTTAAGGAAAAGACTTCACTGATGTTAAGCTGTCTAGCCACTACCACTGTGGTCTAATTACAATATGTCAGCATTTTTTTAATTTAAATTTAGAATACAAGAAACAAGACTGAAATTAATATCTCCAGTCAGATATATTATGCAGTCTGAATTTGCATTAACAACAACTTCATTGAACATAAATAGGAAAATTCATAAGGGTTGTCACTGATCACTGATCATCTATTGATAATTATTTATTGATAATGGCAGTGATTTTAAACTTTTCAACATAGCAACTGTAGTATACACTAGGACCAAGTAAATTCCACAAAAAAGGAACATGATCTGACCTATCAAGCACAGACGTGTTCTGCATGTGGGATGACCCAGTTTCCAAGTTACAGTCTTCAAGCAGGTAATTGCAATAGACACTATGCTAGGTCTATGCCTGAGATCCTGTAGATTACTGAAAAATCCTTTGTAATGAGCCAGAATAGTCCTATGGTCCTGTGAGGCTCCTCACAGTGTCATTTAATTCTTGGGCAGCACAACACTCACACTGCTGAAATAACCTTCTCATACTTTCGTGCTAATATATCAAAGCATAACTCTGAACAAAACTGCTATCTAGCTTTTTGCACACATATTCATCAATGATAGATAAATCTACTACAATACAGTGCAGCTCCCTCCCAACCTAACCCATTACACAAGTGGAAGCAGAAGAAATCCTTCTCCAACGGTGTCTCAGTTCCAGACTCTGCCAGTGAGTAGGTCTGTGCTGTTGACTTTAGCTACTTCTATATGAAATCCTGTATATGCCCTTTACCATATGGGAATAGGTCAGTTTAAGAAACACACAACTTTATGAAATCAAATCAAATTTTTATTTCTAGAAACAGCAATCAATCAAGGCCTATTCCCCCCCCTTATTTCTTTCTTATAAAACTGAAGGTTTTCCTCTGTATCCATTACAGTAAAAAATCCCTACAAAAACTCCTTTCTTCTTTTCCCAACAGATAGCAGATGAAAAATTAATTTATTTCCTTTTCTTTAGGTGTCAAAACTCTGAAATAACTTTAATCAGTGAAGAAAAATAAAACAAATAACAACTGTTTACTTCAATAAACCACTACTATTAAGTAAACACAGAAAAGAAAATCAAGGAGGCTGAATACTTTGATCTTTGATGGCTGAAACCCCAAAATCTATAATGTGAATATAAACAGCTATATGCTCTTAATTATTCAAGTCCCTGACATTCCTTTTTTAAATTAAAATGCACACAAAAATAATGTCATTAACAGGTGAAAATATTCTATATCTATTCAATATTATAATTTTTAAAACTGTAGTTTATATCAAGATTTTGAAAAGCAAATGGCATATTTTAAAAACTATATTCGGCTGCTACAGAATCAGCTATATTCTGCAGCTAAAGTCAGCTGCTACATGGAGAATATATAGAAAATAAGGATGGTAATTGAAATTATTGACCCAGTGATAACTCTTTGAGTAAGCAAAACTTGACTTCAACAGAAATTGTATTTGAGTTAACACTGCAGGGTTGGACTGCACAATTGCCAAATGACTTCCTGTTTCTTCATCTTGTATATTAAAACCTGTAATACCTCGATGCCTTGACATAATTCTATGTTGTCACTAATGTCACAGGACACTCCAGCTTGCCTTTGTGCTCAGAAGAAGCCCCTCTGCTGACACCTATTATGTACAGTCTGCTTCCATTTGCAACTGTGCAATGCAAACAATGTGTAGGGAATGACCTGTTCAGTTCCACACCATCGACAAATAAAACTGCTGAGCTCGGAAGCACAATTAAAAAGAGTAGCTGTGATAAAAAAGGAGAACATCCCACCAGTTTACTGCTCTGATCACAGGAAGACTCCAGGAGTAATAGCCGTTGTGTGTTTATGGAAGCAGGGAGGTGACTAAAAAGTGCCCTGTCAGTTTTCAGCTCTGTCTTGCCAGCTGCATTAAAATGCAGCCCTGAGCAATTTTTTTTTTTTTTTGTCTGGAATTTCAGGAGCAGAGAGTACAAAAGAGCTGATGAGCAATGAATGCTTCACCCTTCCTCAATTAATCTTGTCTCTCTACCTTTGCTTTTGCTTTCCCTCTACATGAAGGTAATAATGACACCCTCATCCATTATCCTTTTATCCCTGTTATTCTCGTGAAATTGCTTAATAATATGTTACAGATTCGTCTTCACTCACATAATTCTTCCTGTCATTTGCAGTATATCATCCTGCAAACATACAGCCCACTTTCACTGGCCGTTCTTTGAAGATTATTGTCAGTGACATCTTCAGGATGCGTTTGGAATCTGGAGCATCATTTCCGTTGCGATGGGGAATTACACTGACTTATCTGTCATTGCCAAAAGCACAACAAGCAATTCAGTGTTAATGCAAAGGTAACACAGGTTTTTATCATGCCGCCAGAACAAGAGCTCTTGTAAATTTATGCTAATATGGCCCTTTTATAGTTTAATAACCTCCTCCCCTACTGGAAAAAGGGGCACATGCACACACACGAGCACACACATACACTAGCACCCACACACGCTGGTAGTTTAATAATCTGTGTCACAGTGTGGTAGGTAATTTGTAGCTGATCCTCTTGTAATTATTTATTTTAAATCTTTTTATGAATGCTAATCTTATATGGTACAGCGGATCTCCAGTTTTGTTAGATACATAGAAGTTATAGGAGGCAACTGAACAGCTCCTATATCTAACAGTGGGTATCAAACGTGAATGGTTCCCATGACATGAATTCCCTATTTCTCGACAAAATAAGAACAGATCTGTTTTTTGGTTGTCAGGGGTTTTTTTCCTGTTCTTTTCTTTTCTGTGAGGCTGCTGATTCCATTTGCTTTCCTCATCAAGAAATCCACTACTACAAACGAGCCCTTCTCCCTGATCCAGGGTGGCATTCCAGAGGGACCCTGGCGATCCTGCCTGCATGCCAAATCTGACAACACATGACAAGCCGGTCGGCGTGCAGTAATTTGACTAATTATACCGGATTAGAGCATATTAATGCAAGCTGTTTTCTCCAGAGTTAATGACCTGCTGACTGGGTTCTGTAAGGCCCCACTAGGTCTGCAGACAGCTAAAAAACAAAACCCTGCTTTCTAAGCCCTCGTCATTTCGCATCAGCAAATGAGTATATCAAACTACTGAGCAGCAAAATTCAAGCGACATTTTGTGTGCTACAAACCAGTGCAGCTTTCCCTAACTTTCCACCTCAAGGGTTTCTTTGATATAAAATTAAAATCTACTTTTTTTCTCATTTATTGCCTTCCTGCAATGTGGAGTCCAGAAACTGAGGAGAATTTTTTGTTCTTCTAGATATCTCCCCAGTTTTTATCAATGAGCATAGGCTAGAAAAAAATAACTTATGGTCACTATAATACTGCCATGTGATTTCATTACTATTTTACTATTATACACTTTTAAACAAATAATTCAGTATTATAAACAACTTTATGAAATGATGCTCTCAAATTAAATGTGTTTTTCACAAGCCTACAACCCTTGAGATAATTAATTTAAGACTGGTTTTTTTCATCTACTTTTTTTAGCTGAGTAACTTTTCCATAAATTAATTGGCTGTTGTTTTAAATGATTTTAAGTGAATGAAAAATGTATTCCAAACTTGAATTAAATTATTTTAAAATAATTTCATTTTAAACTTTGGCTTGTTTTAAATAGAAGTTGTTAAGAACACAATAATTTTGGCAAATATTAATTAATCAGGCTGAAATTGAAGTTCCCCCCCCCCACCCAAGGGCCATGGATAACCTTTAACAACATGATGAGGGCTTTGCATCTAGCTGTGTGTATACAATGTAGGTTCTCATACTCCGAAATACAGAATCTGGTTTTCATTTAATGACTCTAATGTATATATATAACTGAATTACCTTATGCAAACATTTAAATTATCCATTAAGGATTCTAAAATAAATTCACATGTGGAGCTCTTCATATGCACAGGCTCGTGTACTCTTATTTAGAGTTTGGAATATTTCAATACTCCACTGAATACTGAAAATATGCACATTTAGCAGAAGTCAACAGTTACTCTTTTCCTTCCTTTTCTAATGCCTTTTTTTTTAATTTAAACACATGTATGTGTTACTTTATGGAATAACTAGCAATATAAAATCAAACTCCTGGTACATTTTTCTCAAAATACATGCAAAAGTGGGCAACTGAATGGCAGCTCAGATGCACATATTTCCAACATAAATGTATCTCTGATGCAACACATCAGAAATATGTTTATTACAGGGAAAAAAGAGTTTCTGTTAGCACTACACCATCTTATCATTATAATTCTGAATGTACATTTGTATCCTATGTCTCATAAAGCACTAATGACATACATCCAGTACATAAGATACACAGGGAACCAAATCCTGTGCTTAGGCCCACATGTGTATCTAGCGTAATTCAAATGGAATTTAAAATTAGTTTACCATAAATGAGATCAGAAACATACTCATTTAAACCATAAGGTCTTTGAGTCAAATTAAACTTTGTACAGTCCACTATCAAATTAGTTATGCTTTGCATTTGCAAGCCAGAAGAAAATTTGGCCATTTGTGACCCGTGTTTGCAGAAAGAAGCATTCTTTCTTTTCAGTGAGTAAAAAGAGGGTCTGAAAAACATTAGTAGTGCTGTAAAAGTCCTGGAGGACTAGCTCAATCAGGAAATTGGTAATGGACTAGAGATCTTAACTCTAATTTACTGGACTACATTCAATAATTGAACCAAATCCTGGTCTTGCCTTTAATTACCTTAAGACCTCTGCTTTGCCATCACCCCAAAGAGCCTGAAAGTTATCACCCTCAGACTGCTCTTCAATGATCTACGAAAAATGAGATGACCACTGCAACCTGCAAGGTGATTATAAAATGCTCACAGCAAAAAGGCACCACACCTTGGCATCCTTGTTGGCACTCTCAGCAGAGGACTGGAGAGTGAATGGGCATGAAGGGTTCTAAGCTGTCACCTTAAGGGGGATCCTTCAGGGCATGGGTGAAGCATATCAGGAGGGCAGTGTGGGAAAGGCAGAACTGTTGCTGCTCATGCATAAACAAAGGACTTCGGTCTTCAGGGCTGTCAATCCAGCATCTTTCAATAGAACTAAATTCATTATACACAGAAAGTGTAGATAGCCATTCTAAAAGGAATAAAGCTGGCTTCTGACACTCTTCTGGGTAACTATGTAATCAGTTTTATAATGAAGTTACTCTAACAGTAAAACTAGGTTTAGTAACTGATTTTGTACATTAGAAGTAAGAAGGAAAAACAAAACAAACAAGGTATTTGGTGAGTTTGTTACAAGAAAAATTACTTCCTATTTCAATATAGACAGACATACGTGACAGACATTAGGTTTTGCATCAAAATAGAAACACTCAAAAATATAATTTTTAGAATGAGGAAAACATTTGTACAACACTAAATAGCAGTTGAAATGTACACACCAATACAGGCCATCTCAAAGTTTAGATTAGCAGCCCTTAAAGCTTCATTGCTTTTTAGAATTTATGGAATACAGACTTACTGTAAAGGAAGAAATATTTAATTCTTGATTTTATGTAAGTTCTAAACCTGTTTATCTACAATTCCAACCTTTGTAGGTGACAGAAATTTTTAGGCTTTGCTTGAACAGCCTGATTACCATTCACACCTTCAGATCTCTGTGACACTGGCATGAAATGGTGACTGGGTGATCTCCCAGAAACTTACATGGATGCATAAATCATGCTGTTGTCTTTTCTCTTACAGCTATATAAATCCTGGTGGAGCGGGTAGAAGGTTTGTGATATTATGGCCTTCTCTGCTAACTTTCCAGGAGCTGTTTTTTTTTTGTTTGTTTTGTTTTTGTTTTATTTTTGTTTTTGTGTTTTTGGGTTGGTTGTGTTGTTTGGTTTTTTTGTGTGTTTGTTTGGTGTTTTTTTTTTTTGGTTTGTTGTTTTTTTTGGGGGTGGTTTTGGGTGGGTGTTGTTTTTTTTTTGGTGTGTTTTGTTGTGTTGTTGTTTGTTTGTGTTTTTTTTTTTTTTTTTTTTTTTGGTGGGTTTTGGGGTGTGTTTTTGTTTTGGTTGTTGTTGGTTGTGTGGGTTTGTGTGGGTTTTTGTGTGGTTTTGTGTTTTTTTTGTTTTTGGGGTGTTTGGTTGTTTTTGTGTGGGTTTTTTGTGTGGTGTTGTGGTTTGGTTCATATTATCCTGAATCTCCTGGCTATCGAGAGCTCAGAACAGCCCAAATATCTTCAAACAAGCTTTTATCATACAATTCACATTGACTTAATTCATGATACCAATATATGCAAAAGCCTTAAAAGTTGAGGTAACAAAGGAAAAAAACAAAACTAAACAAAATACATCCCTTCACACTATCTGTTACTATGAGAACCCTCTTATTCCAAAATTAGGCAGTGGTTTTGAGGAAACAAAATCACCACCGGAGGCATACATTATGCATAAAACTGGATAGTCAAGATTTTTTTTTCATTTGATAGAGAGGTTGACAGAACAAGTTTTAAATTATTTCTTGTTACTTTCATCAGATACGTCATATTAATTTTTCACTGAGAGCTGAGCATTTTAAAAATGTAATTATATATGGGTGCTCAAAACCCTATATCCAGCTATTCCTGTCTAAATGTAAGCAAAGACCTGATTGACTAAAAAAAAAGCAGACTACATTAAATGCAATCACAATTTGGTATGCACAGTTTACTGTTGAAGGTAAATTCTCAACAAATGAGATTCAGGGGACAGATCAAAACTTTTTTTTTTTTTTTAATTATCTTCTAAGGGGCATTTCCTAAAATTTAAATTCAATCAGCAATAATCTATGTAGAGTTTTTGATCTGGCTTAAGTATTATCTAATAATGATGGTGCTAAGTAAAAATCACTAGAAGGCTATAGCATCTGCAAGACAACAAAAAAGGCTTACAGCAGAGACTCCATGAAACATTTAGCTGGTATTTTCCGCACACTGATCTAGTGAAAAGGGGTAAGCTGTAAAAATGTGCTTCTGAGAGTTTCAAACCATATTGTACAGAAGTCACATCAAATTAATACTGAGGACCATTTAGAGCTTTTATTCTGAAAAGCTTTTGAAAAGGGATTAAACTATGAAAACTCGCATGATACTAAAGTACCTACTAATGGGTTTAGGGGGGGAGGAACAATGAAAGTGTTATTTTTAGATAAATCGTTACTTTGTATGTAGCAGCACAAAGCATTTGCTAAAGAGACACTGCAACAGTTCTCCAGCAATATCCCGCACGTCTAAACAGTGATTAGCAGGAGAATTTTTCTTGTCATTAAGAACAATCTTGTATAGAAAAGAGTGTCTTATGGCTTTCTCTTTAATTTTTGACAATTTTTATAAATAATTCATTAGGAAAATGAAATCGTAGTTAAAAACTGCATAAATAAAAAGGCACCATTTTTAGATTACTCGTTACTGTAGAAAATGCAACCGAACGTTTGTTGTCTTCTATATACACATCTGATTATCGAAAGCCTGCTAACTACTGATATAAAAAAAAGTTCACACTGTATGATACACTTAACACTCAAAAAAAATGTTTTCAAAAAATAACAGGAAACAGCATGAGTTGTGAGAACAAGGAACTGGGGTAGTTGTCATCTCATCAAAAATAATGAATGCTCAAGAGAGTTCTAACTTCATCTCTTCCCAGTCATTTGTCCGATAACAATAGACTACCAGGAGAGAAAAGACTAGACGCAGAACGGGCTCCTCTTCCTCGGCTCTAGCTAGCACCTGTAACCCCAAACAGCTATGTACCAGCTGAAATCCACATGACGACAGCCCCAAAAGACAACTGGAAATGTTGTTCCTAGCCTGCTGTGCCTTCATTCAGCGGCGGGATGCACCACATGGTGGATGACAGCTTTGTGTCTGCCCATCTTGCAGCCTCCCCTCCTCCCTCGACACACAGTCGTGCACACACAAAACAGTCTTATGGCTAATGATGCAAACATGAAGTGTAAAGTCTCCTTAATTTGACCCTTGTTAAACTCCTAATTGGATTGAGGCGGTCTCAGAGTGGAAAGCAACCCTGGATTATTCAAGAAAGCTTTTACAAAATGAAGACCAAATTACAAAAGGCTTCCACTCTGGCTGCAGGACACCACAAAGAACAGGCAATGAATTGCAGCTGTCACTTAAGTTAAAAATCTAATCAATTGCCTTTTTTTTAAACAGGTAACTTTTTGAACAGTTTCTTCATTGTGATACTCTTCAGAGTGTGCTTGACCCAAATTTAATAAGCTGCTATTAAAGCAGAAGAGCAGCTGTAGAGCAAACACTGTAGAATGATACCGTGCATTCAGGCTCTTAATGATTTTAAAATGACTACAACCATTGCTTCATTCAAGAGGAACAAAGCTCAGGGCTCTTTGCTCAACAATGTCTTAACACAAACTGTCTGAACAGACAGCATTCATTTGTCCTTCATGAACCCAAAAGGTCAGCTGCATTGCTGAGAACATCTCAACAGTTTAATTGTGTTTCTCCTGTAGGAAGACTGAGAGGAGAAACTTGGGGATTCCTTGTGTATGAAAACTAGCCTTTCTTTCTTTTTTTTTCTCCTTCCAAGGAAATATACAGCTTAAGCATGGAGACAAGGGGTGCATGATATGCAGACAGGTGTAAAACATGAAGTAATTATAGAAGCTCAAATTAGTTCCTAGGCCTGAGGCAAAAAAGAGAACAGTGCCTTGACAAAAGGGAATAGCAAATAAGGATAGCAAACAAAAAATGGCTTGAATGTGTAAATTAGCAAGAAAAATGAGACAGAAAAGCAGCTTTACTCTACTATTATTCACCACATGAGAACAGAGCAGCTGAACATGATCAAGAGGGCTTTGGAGGAGAGAGGCAGGCATCAACACCGAAACGAAGCCAAAGAGTGGCAGCTCCGCACTTTCTAGTCAGTCACTCATTATGTGGTGAAGTGCTCTTGAGAAGTGCCTCTTATACTTGACCTATCATATTACTTCTTCTGTAAACACATAATCCCTGCTTGTTAGGTGGTGTCAACACTAGCATTCATTCACTGTGGTAGTCCTTTTGTGTATAGACACTTTAGAAGTGCTGCCAAAACCAAAGAATTGACACCATAATAAAACAATTTGAATTTCAACCAGGTAAACAGATCCTATGAGCTTCTGTGAGATGTAATGCGCAGAACACTACATCCAGTGTCCCTCATTTGAGACAAAGCTGCTTTCTTATCACAAAACCATCTTCATGTGTGTCCTTTAGCCAGATTAACAACCACCTAATGGTTATCATTAATAAAGGAACAGGTTTAATAACTGGAATTACAGCCATTGCCATCTTATTTGCTTCATTTATAGTAAAAAAAACAAAAACAAAACCCCCCACCAGTTTGCATACTTTTACTATGAGTCAGCTAAACAGAAAACCTAAAACATTACAAATTGTACTTGTGCAGAACTTACATGCAAAGTATTGTTTCGCTTCAGGTCACACAAAAATCATAAAACTAGTTGGCTTTTATTATTAAGGTCACACAAAAAAAATAAAATCAGTCAACTTTTATGCCACAATGTCATCCCCTTTAAATTTCAGTGGTATTTTATACAGAAATTTTATACTTCATTCCTTGTCGGGACTTATGTCTGATTATTATAATTAGATATATATTAGACCTTCTACTCAAAGCTTATACCTTTTGCTGTTGAAGGGAAAAATTCATACTTAAGAACACTTTCTTTAAACAAAAAATATAAATAATTGATTCTGTGCTTCTGCACTGAGGTATTCTATCAGCCTAGCATTTATGAAGAGCTCTGAACACTTCTGCAGTCTGTATGACTAACAAGACAAATCAATCTTTCATTGAACACTTTAAAAAATATGAGCAACCTTTCTGATATATCACCGAGTACCAATGAAATACCACACTAGAACAGTAAAATTTGGCTGAAATGGCAATTTTTTCAAATGAGTCCAGAAAAGGACAAAAGGAAGACTCAGATACATTAGTGCTCCCCCTCTCAAAGCTGAAGACCCACAGTAGCACTGTGTGCATCAAAAAGAGTGAGAAAGTACCATTACAGGCTTGATAATGCAACAAGGAGATGTGATGCATTACTGCCGCCATGTCTAAAAAAATAACATATTATCATGTTACACCAATGCCATCATCTTCCTGCCGTTGATTGGCAATATTTTTTGTTGGGTTTTCTTGACCTGGAGATTTTGCCTATGTTCATATATACATGTAAATTTTGCAGCTGAATGTATTGTGTCCATGCACTGGACTGTGCATTTCTGGGAAACCTTGACACCATTAGTGTTTGATTCAGTTAGCTTACTTTGCAGCTTGCCTATCCTTTGGTCCTCAACTCATCCACCTGGAAACAGGAAGAGTGAAATATTCCCTTCTGTTCTGCCATTGCATCTCATTCAAACACCTCTGATTGAAGTCAGCAGCCTCAACCAATCTGAACAAGCATCAAATGGAAATCCAAGTTTCACACCATCTACCTTTGTCTTTCAACTTGTACTTCTCCCAGTCCTAACCCTTAAACAGAACTTCTTCCCTACATTGCTGTCCTTTTAGAAATACCATTTTATATTGACTTTTAAAAAAAGCAGATATACCATCTTCCTGCATGATATAGTAGCCATCTTTATCAGGTCCTTTTTACCTTTTTCACTACGTCTTCTTTCTATTTATTTTCACAATTTCTTGCATTTGCCAAAATTAAGACAGTGAAATGAGGCCAGATTAACATAATTTTTATTTCTCTAAGGCCACACAGAAACGTGTGTCACTCTATAAATACTAAATGAGACCAGTAACAAATAACACAGGCCTGTGAATGCAGTCCTCACAAGTTCCATGTTGAATAACATTCATTTAAGAATATACAGCATCATGCAAAAGAAACAGGTTCAGCAGTTTGTGCATATACAAAGCTCTTGTTCAGTCCTTCTCATTAGGACTTGACTTAGTGTGTACTTCTAAAGATTTGCCATGAACTTCATTACAGGTGTTCCCTCACAACTTCTGGTTTCTCTGTTGTCCCACTCTTCTCAGATATATTCTGTTTCCCATACCAAAAAAGCTTTCATTTACAGTATAGACTTCACAAGCCTCTGGACAGGGTAACCTTAAGGTCAGTGAAGGATGATGAAGAGACTGCTGTCACGGTCTGGGGCTCTGGAGAGCAGCTCTTGGAAAACTACCTTACTTGCTTTCAAAAAGCAATGAGTTCTGCCCACAAAAGCAGCAACTACATTGAGGCTGGCTCAGTTCAAGCACAGCCAAGAGTAATTCTGGTGAATGTTGATATTTTACAGCATATTCCCATCAGAGTTATCACATGGACAACTGTGCTTAGGTGTACTGGTAGATACTCTTTAAAGTTAGGATTTCTGCTTAGTATGGTATTTATCTTTATGTGAAGAAAGCCCTTTGCTACTTTCTACAGTTTCTACTTTATTTGAAACTTCTTTAAGCAAAAAACTACTTCTTCTTTCCTAATTTGTCCTCTGTCCTGATTTCCTCCTTTGGAATTTTATATTGTTCTTTCAGTCCAGTCCCTTCAAGGAAAAAACTTTTACTGGACATTTTAAAATTAATTTTGCCTGAAAAGTTTTCATGTCTTCCATTTCAAATTCATCTGCTTTGATCTCTTTGCCCTGATCTTCAGCTCATTTACTCATTTTTTTTTCTAACCAAAGCACAGCAAATTTTTTGCTTGTCTTCTTGCTTGTGATTTATTTCCTCTATTCCACAGAGTTGTATAAACTTCACTAAATTGATATAAAAATTGAGGGTTTAATGGAATCACTATAATTTTGACTGCACAACAAATACAGTACCACAGGGTCAGTGTGGGGTTGGACTTCAAATTCCTTATGCATGTAGTAAACTCAAACATGCCAGCATTTGCCTTAGAAGCAGTCCAACATGTCCACTGTGTGACTGATCAGCACATATGGAATACGGCAAACTTTCTTTTCTCAGTACTTTCTCAGAACTTCTAGAAAACAGACAGTCCAACTAGGCAGCAAGGCCCCACAAATCTGGGAGACTACCAGGGAAAGTGGAAGGTAATGGCTTACCAGGAAAAAGAAAATTCTGCTACTAACACTGGTGAGATTAACAAGGTAAGAAATGAATGCCCAAAAAACACCTCAGCTTCTCATTTCCAATTTTTGCCAGTTTTCATGGCAGGTATTAGTGAGTACTACTTTACTACTATTTCCTAAATACTCCTATGAAAAACTATTTTCTTCTACCCATACCTGATAAGCATATCATATTCACTAGCATAAGGAAGTTTCTACAATCAAGGTGACTTAAACAGGCATTCCTGTCACAAAATTCATGTAAAGTAGCAAAAAAATGGAAATAAAATGGATGAAGCAAAGAAAAAAAGCAAAGTAGTACAGGGAATGAAACTACAGCTGCAATTCCCAGCTTTTGGAAGGTCACACTCTGCTCTGAAACAAACTCTTCCAGAGGCAAACTAAGACATGAATTCCTGCATTGAAAGTTGGGTTCATGCAAATGAATGACTGACATGTAAGCTTCACTGACCCAACTACATCTGATGTAATTAGTGTCATCATTTTAGCTAGTGCTTCATTTAGACCATTAGTCTTAAATATTTTATTAAATGTTTAAAATTATATAGAACAGATGTACTCTGGCTAAACATGAGTAGATTACTTAGTGGCCAACATTACACCTGACAACTGCAATATTTGAATATCACAAACCCATAATTCCAGTAAAATAGTCTTTAAATTCATGACAATCTTTCTCCAAGGAAAATAACTGCTCATTTTTAGGCGTCATTTTTCTAATATACCAGTCATTGTACTTGGCCACAGTCCTTTAACAGAGAATACAAAAAAAGCCTAAAACACCCTTACAAAACATGCAAAATGTGTGTTTTAATCTGTAACGTATCCTATCTAAGGATTTCAATTCCAAGAATGTGCTGACAATTTAGCAGGCCTCTTGTTATATCTGGCATTGTAACCAGCTATTATGTGCTTCATCCCAAAAATCAAAACCTATCACAACTGTATCATCAGTGAAGCCAAACCCAGGTCAGATCTTACATCACTATAAATCATCATGTAAAAAATGTTCTCAGAACTTTTGTTCATGGAGGAAGTTTAAAACAAAGCATAAAGACCAAAACCCAATTCTGTTTATTTAAAACAAGTGGAGTGTAACTGCTACTTTATGATACCATTGTTCTCAGCCAACCAGCCAGTTTTTGAATTGTATTTTTCAACACACATATTATATACAGGTATAGTCACACTCATCGTATACAAACAGCACTTTTATCTTCTGATGGTTATTATCTTGGGTACATAACACACAAATTTAGCAATAAAAATGAAACCATCATCAGACCTTCTGACACTTTTATATTCATGGTTATCAAGATTAAAATTAGGTAGAAATTCTATTTTGTTTCCTTTCCCAGTGATTCAAAATCCTACTCATTTTTAAAAATGCAATCAATACTATAAACTTCACTACTGGAACAGGTTAAGGCACAGGTAAACTTCAGGTCTGCCAGTGACCACATCCTCTTGCTTAACATGATAGCTAAGGAATGTTATCTTACACCATCCACTCCTCACAACTAAAGATATCTTCTCACCTCCAATGCTGCTAATGTCATCTTGAGATATCCCAGGTTGTTGTCACAAAACCAGATTATAACAATAATTCATTTTCAGTAACATTATTTTTCTACTCATGCAGCCAGTAGGAAGGATGTGAACTGTATTTTCTCGTCAGCTGTTTTCCAACCTTACAAAATGCTTCTTATTTAATGTGTACCAAAATAACTATTTCTCTTCTCCCGTTCCTACAAAGCAGTATTATAACTTTTAATGTCTCCTTTTTTTTGAAAGAGAGAAAGAAAGAGAGAGAGAGAGAGAGAGAGAGAGAGAGAGAGAGAGAGAGAGAGAAAGAAAGAAAGAAAGAAAGAAAGAAAGAAAGAAAGAAAGAAAGAAAGAAAGAAAGAAAGAAAGAAAAAGAAAATTTTGCTGAAGTACTGAAAAAAAATAAAATGCAAAAGTCTTTCAAATCTGGATATAAAGTTAAGGGATGGAAGAAACTGATATAACTGAAGACAGATATAATTGAAGACTATTATTACTGAACACTGATGCCAAGATACTTGTAAAACCATCCAGCCTCCTTGGATAGCTGTGAATCTGGCAGATAAAGTGACAAACCCTGAAGCTTCTGTGCACACCATTACTCTGTGACTTCAGAGGCATGTTAGCATCTTGGAAAAAAGATCTTTAGAATCATCCTGGCAAAAACATGTATGAGTACTTGTATAGTAGATGAGTCCCACTAATGTCAGTGGATTTACTTCCCTGAGAGACTGGTAAGTCAAGATAAATTAGGGTGAGAATGATAGATCTAAGGTTAAATAAAGGTTGACACCCAGGCTTCAGTAATGACTTTTTGTTGTTCTTGTTTTATGAAACCTGCAAAACTACAAGGTATTTTCTTCCCAACTTTTAAATCAATTTTTCCACCAAATATCACCACCCAACAAAACTCAAATTGCATAATAAAATCTGCTTTGCTAAAAGGTACGAAGGGAACCTGACCTTAACTTTTGGGGTTCAGAGGAACTCTGAGCCATTTAACAGCAGTACATCTAAATGGAAAGAGTAAATGACTAAACAAGAGCCATACTGAAGTCAATATCCCTGAAGTTACAGATCCCATTTATAATTTCAATCTGACTGTATTTTTAAACAGATGTACCCAGCCAATATCTTTGTAATTAGTCTGTGGTACACTGAATAGCAAATTTTCTCTGATGGACTTAATACCACATGCTCCCATACATGTCCAAAGTGGAGGGCACAATATAACCATTTTACAGAACTCTCAGGAATCAGACAGGAGCAGAATAAATCACTCTGTGAACAAGCTGTGTACCAGGCTTCATTAGTTATAATTACCCCCAAAATATGCTCAGCAGAATGCACACGTGTCATCTGGGAGTGACACACAATAGAGTGGGCAACTTATAAACTCCTCCAAGCACAGAAAGAGTCCATAAAACAACTGGCTTGTGCATTTGGATTCATGTGATAACACCTCCTACTGCATAAGCCACCAGATGACACAGATGGGGCAAATCTAAACAAGGAACATTTCTTTTGTATAGGCATTGGACTTCATTTGATGCCTATTGAACCAACAAGCTGAGAAAGCTGAGTATGAAACACTACATCTTTGTCTTTTATTTCCCAGACTGTGCTACACTTGCTCAAAATAATAAAACATATAGTTTTAAATACTTTGAACATAATGACTTAGAGAAAAAAGAACACAGTGCAACAAAACAAAACAAAACAGGATGTTAAATTTAACATACTTATGCACAGGCAAAAACAAACACTCATCCCTAAACTTCAACATGAAACATTTCTAATATAATATTAACCACCATCTCCCTTTCACACATCATATTACCAAAAAAGGTTAAGTACTGACTTAAAGCTCCTTAAGAACACTCATATAAACAACCAGATCTATTATTTTCTGGAGAAAATAATATTAATGAATATTATGTTCATGCATTAGATTACTTTAATGACTACTACCGAATCAACCACATTGCAATTATTGCAACATTGATCTCAGCTTTCTCTGTAAACTTGTACATTTTTGTCTTCCTTATGTACTTTCTGCAAATCATAATAACTATTTTTTGTCTGGGACATTCCAATCTCATACCAAATGCACATTTTTTCCTCCTATTCTTGCTATTTACTTCTTTCCATCTGTATAGAGTAGTGTTCCTAGTCATCTCATTAAAAGACTTTCCCCATCTTTTCTGTAGTTTTCTATTATTGCCCTCTCCTATGGAGATGTGTTTTTGAAAAATACTGGTGTAAATACTAGTTTACTGTAATAAAAATGTGCTTACCACAGAGGGAAACTGATATTCATATGAAGTCCACTGTACAGACTGATTCAATGGCAAGTACAATGTTCTAGTTAAACATGTTCATATATGTTAGTAGTTTAATATAAACATGGAAATATATATTGTTTGGATGTTGCACGTGCAGGATAGTGCACATGTACACATACTGGTATGAATGCCCCTATGTCTATTTACTTTTGTATTCAAGTGTATAAACACATGGAAACAGACTCACAGAAAAGTACAGACAGATGTATGTGCAAATACTCAAAAAGTACCCCACAACTTTAGGTGGCATATTCAGGGCTTGTACTGTGTTACATTTCTGATGTGCTGTTAAAGAACTATGTAATATCTTCACATCTGTTAGCTATTGCCAAGAAAACCCAGAAAGTAACTCCAAAACTCTGACTGTAGAATATATTTAAATTAGCAATATTAACCACAACATTGAGTTCTGTGAAACTACTCTTACCCACAAAATAGATACCCAGTTATTTTGACAGAGTGGAATCTAGCTGAAGTTCATAGACTTAGAGTGGTAACATGAACTGTCACAGAGAAAGCTGATTATATCCACAATACCTAAGATAAATTAACGTCTATTACAAATAGCATCCATTAACCTGTGATCTGTCAGGTCTGTGCATCAGTAACACTGTGTGGATGTAAGCAAGGACAGAATTTGTCCCACTTGGCCCCATTTCTGTGTAGTGTAACCGAGAGGTCAGCTTCAGCATTCATGCATTCAACGCCATAGAGTGCTCACAGGCACAGTGGCAGCAATTTCCTATTTTTAAAAGATCAGAGAATCAAAAATGATTTGTGAATGCAAGTGCTACGATATTATTTGAAGTCACTGCCTTCTTTTCTTTTTTTTTTCCCTTTTAAAGAAACAGATATTGAAACTATCCCAGCTAATAATTTCATTCTGACACTTGAGTTTAAAAGGTTAAGTTACTATCTGAAGAAAGGTAATCTGACTGACTTTCATAGCAGCCTGCAAGCTCTGCAATCTGCATAGAGAGGGGCATTTGTCATCATTAGCTGAGCAGTGACAGCTGGCACCTAGGGTGTCCCAGATTTAAGAAGAGGCAAAGGCACTCTTTTGCCTTAAGTTGCCATCAAGAATAGCATGTTTCATAAGGAGCAGTATTTTCTTCTTGTTATAGAGCATGAAATAACAGCAGTGAATGCATCTGTATTTTTTTCCAGCATGGAGAACTGGCTGATATACAATTAGCAGCTGCCTTTAGACAACAAGACACCAGGTTTATTCTATGAGCAAATATCCAATTCATGTCACTTGAAAATAACTACAATTGGCTGAAAATTAGGGCAGTATATTTTCCTTCAGAGATATTTCAGACTGACTGATTTGTAGATTTTAGTTATGGACATGAAAAATTGCAAATAAAACACAGTTTTTAACTAGAGGTATAGTACTGTCACTCCTCGCTAGGAGTGCCTAATTGCTTAAAAAAGACAGGTTATTAGATACAGAGGAAAAAAATAGTCCTACACTGGCATACAGGGTAATGCAGTATATTAATCCTCTGAAAGAATACTTGATGGAGCACTATTTTAATAGCAGCTTAAGAAACTTAAGGTACATTCTCATAGTATATTTAACAGCTAAATTTGGTGTAATATTTTTTTCAAAACAGTTCCATGAAATTTTGCAAATGTATTCATACTGAAGTGTGTATATAATAAATGGAATGTGCAGAAGTCTATGAAAAAAGTTGTTTTCATACCACCATCAATAATTCACTCTATCAAAGACTGGATAAATGGTTTATAAACATTAAGAGACCCTGACTTGGTTGTTTCTACAAAAACAAAATACAAAGCTAAAAATTAATATACCTTGACATGAAACAAGCAAAAAAAAAACAAAACAAAACCAAACAAAAAACAAAAAAATCCCAAAAAAACAACAAACAAACAATCAACACAAACCAAACAGAATTTTAAAAAGCAATCATTAAAAAGCCTCATTTCTCCACAGTCTCCCAAGTTTGGAAACATAATCCATAATGCTAGATTTTGCATTATTATGTAAAATAGTTTTTCACAAATAAAACTAATTTTTGTGTTAATGTAAAATCTATGCAAATACATGCAGTCATTTATCAGGGAAGCTGACAAGCATTCCATATTGGAGAGGGAAAATGAAACTGCCTCAAGAATAGAGGCAATTAATTATTTCTGTATTTTCTCTTCCTCTGTCTTGAGGCACAGAAGTTATCCATCCAGTTAAAACAGCAAATGAAATAAAGAGATTTTTTTTTTATTTAAACACATATGGCTTTTGCCTGCAATACTGATCACCACAAGGTCTACAGATGCCCGTGGCTAAATTGTACACTGGCAGATGCACACAAGGGAAAACTGTGTTAATGCAGCGTGGTGAACAAAACAAATGAAGAACTGAATTTTGGGGGGTGGGGATAAAGGGTGAGGGAGAGAGGACTTTTTTTACCATCTTGAAATACAGTTTGCCTACAAAGGGTGGATTAGGTTAGCTATAGATTTAGATGAAAAAGTTTCTTCTCGTCCCCTATGTCAAAAATCTGAATAGAACACGTAGGAAAAAACATCCATGCAGATCCACGCAGTTTTCTAATGTACAGATTATAAATAATGGACTTGCCAAGATAAATGGTTACATTATTTCATCTTTACAATTAAGGACTAATAATACATAATGAATGTACTCACAGAATATAATGAGAAAACTGTTGTCCAACACACTTGCTGTCATTTTTTACCTATTTAAAGAAGCAATGTCTTGAAGTGTAGGTGAAAATGGCAAGCATTATGGCACACCTGGCATATGCCATATACTCCTCTGCGCTTCAGACAACTAGTAAGAGTTCTGCACTTATTAATTGTTCCTTTTGATGGAGTTATTTTAAAAAAACAAAATTGAAGTGAAAATCGAAGCCAGTTCATTTCTGGAAATAATTTGCAGAAGAAAACAAGAAATAGAGATGGCAAAACGTTTACTGAAAATAAGACAGAACCATGTTGATCACAGTAACTTCTCTCTTAGTAGGCCTGTACACACTACATGACCCCATTAAAATCAGTATTGACCTTAAAAAACTAAGTAAACCACCCAATTTTTCCTCTGGAAGTTTCTTTTAATTTTACAAAATAATTATTTTATATCGACTAAAATAGTAAATAAAGAACATTCATAAATATGAAGTAATAAAGATATCTCCTTTGCTTAATCTAAAACTAAGGAAACTTAAGAGACAACATTGTCACTACCCTGTAATTTTTTAATCTTCTTTACAATGGCACTAATGTTTTATAAATTATAACATATACAAAAGGCAAAATCTATTTCAACTATCAAGAAAAATTGATAGTAATATTCCTTTCAGATAAATAGATCTTTCCATAAGCTAATATTTCTCTTTCAACAATTTGGATATTTATCAAATTACAAGGCTACATGCTATTTCTATAGCCTTTCTCATTGCAGGGACACCAGCACTACACCACAAAGGATCCACTTCTTTATATCCTCTCCTAGAGCTGGCCTAAAAACTGGTAGGGAAAAGTAGGAAGGGCAGTAGGTGATGTAGGTTAAATTTTCAAATTCAAGTAAGAGGACAACTGGAATGATTTGCTGCTCCTAATAAGAGACTCCAATTTCCCCTAGATAAAATCTTGTGTTCTACAATGACAATGTTCCACCAGTTAAAAAAAAAAAAAAAAGTTTAGTGGTGGTGGGAAAATACTTTAAAGGCCAAAAGATCTATGTATCATGTTTTTCCTGAACAGATCTCACCTCTTCTTCCTTAAATAATAAGTTGGTTGACATGCTTATATTAGTTATAGTTAGGATATTTTTAGGAACAATAAGTGTTCTTAGCAAGTAGGTTGCTTATATTTAAGACTGCTAAAAGACTCTGAACTTTAGGGAGTTTAGAAATAGTCCAGAATATGTGAAAGTAGACAAAAAATACAGTTTTAATGGAGATTTTGAAAGCATAATCTTTCATTTGCTTCTCTGAATAACCTCACACTCCTCATAACGGTTTTAGAGTGGATTTGGGGGGGCGTTTTGTGAGAGCATGTTGTTAAAATATGGACAAAACAGCACTGTCCTTTCTCAAGAAGCTATTTTAACACTATGGCTAAAGCACAATGAAATGAATAGGGAAGTGCTTCTTGAAAGAAGTGAAGATATTTGAGCCAAAAATCTATTTCCTCACCAATGCATGCATTTGATACATTAGGTATTTTAGAGGCTCACTGTATTTCATCCTCTTCAAACGCTAACCTCTAAGCATTACCCTGATCCTGCTCTGGCCCTGATCCTGCCCATGCTGGTCCTGGTGATGTCATGGGCGTTTTCAGGCTCACAGTGAAGTGCACGGGCAGTTACTTGCAGGATCAGGGCCTTCATAAGGTTCAATGAAACGTATTAATCACTTACAACCAACTCACTCAACTCCTCCCTTCACCATTATTTGGAAAGAAAATATTGCAGAGCTATACACTACATTAAAAATAGAAGTCTGCATTGAAATATGTTAGGTATGCCCTTTCATAGCTAAATCAAGACAAAATGAGTTACACAGGTAATTTACCATACTCATGTAATTGTAAAGAGAGAGGACTAAGTTTCATTTTGAGTTGGAGGGACAAAAGGTGTCTAAAGTATTGGCAGCATGAAAATTAGCAATAAACACATATTATAACCAAATGTATGCAAAAATTGGTGCTTACTTGTAACTTTGTATTGGCTAATGTTCAAAGATGTTAAGCAACATCTTTTGCTAATTTCAGGACCTTTAGCAGCTACTGACAAGATGATGCAGTTTAGTTTGCTAGTCAATATGAAACCAGCTTACAGAAAAGAACCAGTCACAAAAACAACTATGTTCAAGACATACCACCCAAGTATGTTCAAGACGTACCGCCCTCGCATTCTGACTGTGCTAAGAAGATGTTGGGTTACTCCTAAGACACAGCATATTGTGTGATGCCATAGTTTACACAATGATCAGTTCAAATGCTCCCACACTTCAATTTCATCTTACATTTTCTAACACTCTAGTCCCCTCTCGTATTCCAGGGCTAAAGTTACCGAGGGGAAAGATCAGTTTAGACATGAAGACTTCGGAAGCTGCTCATCCAACACATACGGCTTGATTTTCAAGGGCAGTGTTCAATATTTTCAGTCATTTAATCATATACAGCAACAGAGAGTAATGAGAGTTCTGCAGTGTGGGATGACCCACTGCAGATGTAGTAGATTAAAAGGCGCTAATCCCCACTGATTCCACACTCCTCTATGAGTTCAGCAAAAAAAGAACATTCTCCAAGCTAGAGATCTTTAAAAAACAAACAAAAACCCCCCCAATATTGGACTGCTTAAATAAAATGCTGTACTATAAGGAATGTCTGGATTTGAAGAAGTTGATGGATAAGTGAACCAAATGAATAATTCAATGCATTTTTTTCCTGCTTACATGTTTCTGTAGTTTTAGCCAAAATCACAGTTGTGCAAGTTCCATGTTTACTTTTAAGACATAACATTTTAGAGAAAACAAATCAATTACTGTTTTTTCCTTAACAGATTGCAGATTAGAGGAATTTAAAGCATTAACAGTTCATCCGTAAGATCTAGGATGACCAAGTCCCACAGTAACGCAAACCCTTTTCATGTTTTTCTTTCATTTTTAATAGGAAGTAAATACATACACATTAACTTTAACACTAATGAATGCTAGTTGTGTACCGCAAAAGGAACTGTGTCATAATTAAAAAAAAAAAAATTGCAGAAAACTGTTCACAACAGAGGAAAAATATTTGTGTATCAAAATATGCAGAACTTGATACCCACAAATCTTAGCAATGAAGTGTATAATTTTTTTAAATTGCAATTTTGCAAACATAGCAACTTGCATTCAAACTTTTCATTTGTTCGTTAATTTGAAAGAGGAGGTAAGGAATAAACTACAAAATAAGAACACAGAAAATTGAAGGTACCGTCAACTTCTATTACAAAAAACCAAGATGCTGCCTATTTTATATAATGTGACACATATAGCAAACCCAGCACAAATATCTGTCTTTAGTTTTCTTACTTGAAAAAAAAAAAAAAAGTGAATTTATTGTTGCTGGCAGGATGATATGGATGAAATAACCAGGAAGAATTGAGAGGGGGAAGGGGAGAAAGAGGAGCCAAGAAATCAGATACATTCAATGAGCCTTCAAACTCACTTCAGCAGTAGGGATAAATAATTTAATCAATGTAGCTTCATTTTTTTCTTCCTACCTCCCTAGTGCAATTGGCAGATATTAAAAAATAAAACTTTAAAATTCATGAGCAGTTGTGTGTGGAAGAACTATCACTTTATAATAAGAAATATAAAGTGATATCCATGCAAGCCCTTTGTGTAGATATGCATCTGCATGTGCATTTTAACTCAACACTCTTCTCCATATGAAAAAGAAATTATTGGTTAAATTTATATGTATGGCAACTTTTTTCTTTTTTTTTTCAAACTGCATTTTGGGGACAAAGATTTTCAACACCATTTGGCTTTTTGGCTAACATGAGCACTACATGACAAGGCAATGTAGTTTGAAAGATTTGAAATAACAAGCAGAGCTCAACAAATACTGTTATAGTATTCCCTAATTAGGGGAAATATCTGGGAAACAGCAATTTGGTAAAAGTCACCAATATCATATGGTACCATTATCATGACAAACGATCAATCATCATTTTAATGAGGTGACTTTAATCCCGATTTTCCAAAACAACTCAATACTCAATAAACTAAGTAGAAATAAAACTCATTGCTGAAAAGGTGTTTCTTTTGTAGTTTACAAAGGACACATTAATAACTATAGAAAAAAATTAACTGCAGTAAGCAGTGGGAAGCTTTGAAAAATATCCATATTTTTATATCATATATAGTCATATAGATAATAATTTTCAACATCCAAACTAAACAGACTTCTTGCCATGTTAAACGATTGGGTCACTTCAACAGCCACATTTCAGTGGTGTCCGTGATGCCTAATTTTTAAACTATTACGTTTGGTGTGTGAAATGAAATGCCAGAATGAAGTTAATAGCGACCTTCACTATTAAACATCACCCAGCCAAGGCAAATCTAATATTTCTCATAGTCACCGAGATACAATAAATACGTATAACCTGCACTGCTTGATATCACAGCTTCGTCTTAGCATTACACATTGAAAACTCTGATTTAGTATATAAGACGTATGTTTTGTTTAAATTATTTTTGCCACACTATGAATGTTACGACTTCTGACAGCTTGAAGGTACGACCTTTCCACTTTTGCCTTTAGCAACTGGAATTGCCAAGCTAAAACCCAGGGGGCAAAAAAAAGCAAAAGCTGGCCCGGAACATCCCCATCGCTAACGTGCAGCTCTGAGGCTCCTGCAGCGCTGGCAAGTTGCGGGGTGCCCCCTCCGCAGGAAAGGGCTGTTCCCTCGCCGGGGAAGGGAGGAAGGGACAACCTTTTGTCCGCCCGCTGTAACTTTCGGTTTTATGCGGCGCTGCTCTGTGACCCTGCGGGAAAGGGGCTCTTTGACATTTACATCCCAAAGCAAGCGCCCCCGACACGGCAGCGCCGGCGCTTTCGAGCCGCACGGCTCCGCGACCCAGGGCGGCAAGCGGGGCCGGGACTGGGGCCCCGCGGGCCTTCCCCGCACCCGTCGGTCCCAACTTGACCGCTTTTCCTTCCTGTGCACAGCCGTGCCCCGCTGCGGCCGACGCTGCCCTGTGTGTGAGCGCACGGCGCGACCCGCATGGCCGGCGGCCCCGAGGGGCGGGCTGGGTCGTGCCGGGCCCCATCCTGGGGCAGAGGGCGGGATGTGCCGGGCCGGAGAAGTGCCTCCCCCTCCCCGCCCGAGCCGGCCCTGGGTGCGCCGGCCCCCGCGGAAGGGGGAACAGGGAAGAGGGAAAAGGGAAAAGGGCCGAGCTCGGCCCCCGCCGCCGAGCAGGTTCCCGCGCATCCGGGGGCGGCCGCCGGTAGGAGCGGCGGGGAGGCGCCCGGCTGTCCCCGCGCAGCCAGCCCGAACCCCTGCTCGGGAAGGCTGGGGCAGCCCGAGCCCGCAGCGCAGCGGCCGCGCACGCCACCGCCCCGCGGGGGAGGAGAGAGACAGGGAAGGAGGGAGGAAGGGAGGCGGCAGCCCCGGGCCCGAGCAGGGACGGCGGCGGCGGCTGGAGGCTGCGCTCCGCGGCGGCGGCTCGGGAGGCACCGGGACAGGGCGCTCCGTGCCGCTGCCGCCGCCGGACCCGCCGCGGCCGGGGGGAGGCACGCGTGTCCCGCCCGGCGCCTCGCCGGAGGAGGAAGAAAACCCGGGGGAAAGCTGCCTCCTCTCCGCCCCAAACAGCCAGAAAGCGCTCGTCCTTCTCCCGGCGGCCAGGGGCTGCGGCCGAGAAGAGGAAAGCTGCTTCGGGACGACCTGTCACCTGCAGTTTTTCAGCGACAGCCCTAGCCCCGCTTAACTCGTGGGCAGGAAAGGATTCCGGTCGGCTTCCTCTTCGGGAGCGACACGGGAACACCCATATAACCGCTAGACCGAGGGAGCCAAGCGCACAGTCACAAATTCTCCGCTGTGTGCGATAAAGTTGATCGCGTTCGTAAGCTGAATAAATGTCGTGAAATGTTTTTTGTGGTATGACTTCTCCTCAGCGACGGATATCCCTGTGACAGTTACCTTAGGAAAAGGTAATTGGTCAGTATTCTAAAGATTCCAAGTGATCAAAAGCTTTGCTGGGGTTTTTTTCGGTTTTTTAGGGGGCTTTTTTTTTTTTCTTTAAATGTATATACGTATATAAAATTTAGGGCTCTCTTAAAGTGAAGCTCAGTAAATGCTGAGAAGCAGAAGAGCTTGCCACTCCATCTTATTTGCAAATAAAGGTCCCGATTACTAACACTTAGAGTACCGAAGGCGAAATTTGCTAATTACACATCACACAGGCGAAACCCCAAACTGTCAGACAAGCATGCCAGCATGTTTGCAGTCGCTAGCGTGCCTCCCGTGTGCACATTTACTAAGCGCAGCTTGCTAGCACAGTTCGCTATACGATAAATCCTCCAGATCTGAAATTAATAGGTACTTATAGTGCATCCCGAAAAGCAGCCGAACATTCACTCCTCACAACATATCGGAGCGCAATACAGAATATAAAAACGAGGCTAAGAATTGGCAAATGAGATTTACCGTCTGTATCTGCTACTTGATTTTTGGAAGGAACGCGAAAAAGACCTGACAGATATGTTTAGCGATTGATTCTCCCTTCATAAGGTACAAATACAAAAAGCAAGGCAGAGACAATGCCGAAATGCACTAAACCTCAAAATCGATTGCAGCCCGTCAGAAGATCCTTTAAAACAATACAAATCGTGGGCTTCTGAGCAATATTTTATTCCAAAGAACACTAAATTTGCCGTGAATCCACTGCCTTGTTCACTGGCCGGTTCACGACAGAAAAAAAAATCCAAACCTACTTCTCACTTGCAGTTACAGACAACTATCAGGAGGAAAAGGACAGCGTGATGTGACGCCAAGTGGGAGTTAATGAATTTACGCCTGTGCTCCTGCCGGAGTAAGCCCGGTCTGTAGCTCCCTAGTTGATGGATGCCCATTAATACACCTGCATTCACGTCCCGGCCATGAGGAGGCACGCAGGGATTCAGTACGGAGCGGCACAGTTTTGCCAAGTCCTCTCGAAACGTCAATACCCTTCAAGTTACACCCAAAGGAGAGCGATTTCTCTTGATTTCCGAGAGTACAGAGGACCGGGGTGGTTTTTTAGCCAGTAACCGTCTACCTTTCTATATGTGCCTGCGTGTGCGTGTGTGTGTGTGCGTGTGGCTGTGTATACATATCTATCTCCTAGAGAGGGATTAATTAGCCGGGTTTGAGCTGAAAGAGGCTGCAGTGACGAGCCCAGTGGCGATTGGCCGCCCGCCTGCCTGGCCCTGCCTTTATAATTTCCACACGAGTGCATCTGGGCTCTTATACAAACCAACAGCCAGCTTCTTCTGACATACACACACGGCACTTTTTTCCACCATCTGATTAACCGCCCTGCATACACACGGTGATTACTACGGGAAAACATAAATAAATACGAAGAGGTTTTATTATTTTGACTACTGGAACCCTCGCTGTGTCTCAGTGCAACTTTTGTTTTTTCTTGCTGCTGGGAAAGGTGCTGCTCTCGATGCTTTCCTCTCACTCACGGACCCTTTAAAAAAAGGGGAAGGAAAAATATCGCCCCCTCCAGTCCCCCGCCCGCTCCCCCCTCCCTTCCCCACCCCCCACCCCCCCCGCCACACACACTTCAAGACGGCTGATCTAAAAAAGCAGGAAGAGAGCATCTGAGGAGCAGCAGCCCCGGCGCATTTTGAAAAACATTTGTTACATTTCAGAGTGCGGCAGCCTGTTTCTCCTCTGAAGTTGGCTCCAGCCTTAGCAGCCGCATTGGATCCCACAGCCTATTGCGAGACTCCGGTATACAATCCGGATCTCTGCCCCAACATGATCGCGGCCCAGGCCAAGCTGGTGTATCATTTGAATAAATACTACAATGAGAAATGCCAAGCCAGGAAAGCTGCCATCGCCAAAACGATCCGAGAAGTCTGCAAAGTGGTGTCGGACGTGCTGAAGGAGGTGGAGGTGCAGGAGCCTCGCTTCATCAGTTCCTTGAACGAGATGGACAATCGCTACGAGGGGCTGGAAGTCATCTCTCCCACGGAGTTTGAAGTCGTGCTGTATCTGAACCAAATGGGGGTTTTCAACTTCGTGGACGACGGCTCCTTGCCGGGCTGCGCTGTGTTAAAGTTAAGCGACGGGCGCAAGAGGAGCATGTCCCTCTGGGTGGAGTTCATCACGGCGTCTGGCTACCTCTCCGCTCGCAAAATCCGGTCCAGATTCCAGACTCTGGTGGCTCAAGCCGTGGATAAGTGCAGTTACAGAGACGTGGTAAAGATGGTGGCGGACACCAGCGAAGTGAAGCTGAGGATCAGGGATCGGTACGTCGTGCAGATCACTCCAGCGTTCAAGTGCACGGGGATCTGGCCGCGGAGTGCTGCACACTGGCCGCTTCCCCACATCCCCTGGCCGGGACCCAACCGGGTGGCGGAGGTCAAGGCGGAAGGCTTCAACCTCTTGTCCAAGGAGTGCCACTCTCTGGCCGGCAAGCAGAGCTCGGCCGAGAGCGATGCCTGGGTGCTGCAGTTCGCGGAAGCTGAGAACAGACTGCAGATGGGCGGCTGCAGGAAGAAATGCCTCTCCATCCTCAAAACCTTACGGGACCGTCACCTAGAGCTGCCGGGCCAGCCCCTGAATAATTATCACATGAAGACTCTGGTTTCCTACGAATGCGAAAAGCATCCCCGCGAATCGGACTGGGATGAATCGTGCCTGGGGGATCGGCTCAACGGGATTTTACTGCAGCTCATCTCGTGCCTCCAGTGCAGGAGGTGCCCGCACTACTTCTTGCCCAACTTAGACCTCTTTCAGGGCAAACCTCACTCGGCCCTGGAAAACGCGGCCAAACAAACGTGGCGACTGGCTAGGGAAATACTTACCAACCCGAAAAGTTTGGAGAAACTTTAGAGGGTAGCTATAAAACCGGCCTGACCGATAAATCTGCTAATTTCCCGATGAAGTTTAGGATGCCTGTTTGAAAAATCATATATTTCCACTTGACAATGCAAATAATATTCTCTTTTTAAAAGGAATATAGCTTAGGCTCTTCACAAGGAAAAGCAAATGAGAACAGCAAGCATCGTTCCTCTTCGTCACAGTTTTGCAGTTCCCCGTGGTGGGGGGGGAAAAAAAAGGAAAAAAAAAAAAGAAAGAGAAAAGGAAAGTGTGCTACCTGGAAAGGAAAATTGGCCGTAATTTGATTGTGACCATTCTGCCTAAAAACGGTACCAACGGATTATAACAAAACCCGGTATTTTTATGTAAGCCCTCTGTGAGTAAAAGCTATTTGGATATGCCACCTGAACAAACCCTAATGTACCTTTTAATTTGTATCAAATATTGTGATCTCACATTGTCTTTGAAATTGTGGATGTTGGTGTTTTGTGATTTGGTGAACAGAAGTTAAATTGCCATTTTGGATACTTCAAGGACATTTTCTGCTAAAAAGAAGATACCATTTAAAAAGGTAGATTTTATCACGGTACTTTTGTTAATTGTCTTTTGAAGTGTCTGAACTTAACAAGTTTACATTTTTCGTTTCATATATATTGCTTGTTCTATTTCTAACATTCCATAAATATACTTGAAATGTTATTTAAATATATTCAAAAGAAATTTGGATTCTGCTTATATAATAACGCTTGAATATTGGAATTATATATTTGAAAATGCACTTGAAATACACTGGATAATTACCTTTTGTGATTTAGATTTTAATTTCTGTTGCTGATTTATTTAATTACAAGCTAATAAATGAAGTAAAATGCATATGGGTAAGCGTTTCAATATCGGATCAAGTTTTCTACTTGAAAAATCAGAGGGAGCTATGTTTTGTGGATTTTGCCTTTCTGTGGATAGTTGCTTAAATCCTGTAAAGAAGAACACTTAAGGGCAGACTTCTGACTTTGCATTTTGAATAGCATTGTAGAATAGGGAAATATTGGTGGTACAGACATATTGGAATTTAGCTCCAGATGACCATCAGCAACTGTGAGACACCGACGTACTTATTATTACAGCTACACTTTTTCAGCCATCAGGAAAAAAATCTGGTTTTGAAGGGTTTATTATACAGTGCTGTTGTGTTTCTGCTCTCTTTTGAACAAAGCTGAGGAAACACAACATATCTGTGAAGCAGTGTTTTGAGTAAGCAGTGATCCTGATAAAACTAGCAATTTGGTGCAGGTACTAATAAAGAAGAAAATAAAATTTATAGGTGAAAGCCAGCACCAATAAAGTGAACAACAATATTACTTCTGACCTCCAAATCTGTTACGAATGTGATAAGATTGCCAGTTGCACTCCCAGAAATCAAGTCCCTGAGCTCCCAGGGCATTCAGAGGGAATAACATGTGCGTGCTTACAAAACTGCACGCAATCCAAAGCCGCCTGTCTGTACCACACTGCCCGGTCCCTCACAGGATGCATTTCTATAAAATGCCCTTTAAATCAAAACGCAAATCAACAACGTGGATTTTGATTGGGATCCTAACAGTCAACAAGTGCTGAAAGAGGCCGATCGCATGTGTGACACCCACTAGCAAGTATTTTCAGCGGGTGCACTTTGGCGAAACTGTAACACCAGAAATTCTGACAGAAACTTTTTATCCCAGCACTGTGAAGAAAGTTCCGAGTTTGACAAATTACTCGCCAAAGAGAAGTCACTTCATTGCAAACATATTCAGACGAGTTTACTTGAAAATTATTTGTAATATTTCTGCAGAGGAAAAAAAAAAACAAACAAACCCCAAGGTCTTTGTAAAAGTACCTTCCCTATTTCCCCTCTCCCAACATTTTCCAGTGCAATAGTAAAGAAATAAAGCAAGAGCGATAAGAATAAAGAGAGATGCAGACGAAAGGAGCGCCCTGTTAGACACGTCCCTTCCGTCTGTCCCCTCCTCCCCCGCGTGGCATCCCCCGCACCGTTCCCGCGGGGAGAAAGCCACGCAAAGGTTTCCGCTCAAGTCACGCACCCCTGCTCTGTTGCGGCTGGGCTGGAGGTTTTCGCGGAAGGGAGGGGGAAGGGGGGCGGCGCTGGGGAATTGGTAGTAGTAAATGACTTCAGAAAAAAACAGAGCTTTCCCAGGAACCAAGTCTTCGGTACGTGTCTCTTCCCTCCCTCCCCCCCTTTCTTTTTTTTCCCCCAGAAAAAAAGCATGAACTTTCATTTCAGCAGTTAAAGTGTTTACAAAATGCACCGTGTTTCCTTACACGGAAACTAACGCTCTCGAAATAACGGGATTCTCCGATAACCTCGGAAGGCGTAAACCCCTCAACCCCTCCGCTGTGTCTCGGGAAGGCTGCGGGCTAGGACTGCTGTTCCCTCCAGGGATTTCAGAGCAATTGGCTTAACTACTAAATCTGACCACGTTCATACAAAGGCACCGCGCGAAAGGCTGCTGGAAAATGCGCACGCTGCCGTAATAGAGGATTTAACATCATTAATACATGGCGCTTTTTTTTTTTTTTTTTTTTTTTTTAAATGCAGCGAAAGGCGGCAGACGGGAGCGGAGTTTGGAATGAGGGGGCGGCCCCGGCGCACGTGTGCCGGGACCGGGGACCGGGACCGCCGCACTCACCTTGGGGTCGATCTTCTTGAAGGCCGAGTCATCCTCATCCACCTCGAAGTAGATCTCTGTGGTGGTGATGGAGAGCGTCCCCTTGGCCACCACCACGGGCGCGATGAGCTGTGCCGGCGTGCTGAGGACCACGGGGCCTGCAAGGCAAGGGCAGCGGCGTCAGGTTGGAGGCGCCCGGCCGGCCCATCCCCGGTGGCCCTTCCCTCCGCCGAGCCAGCGCCCGGCGAGCCCCCTCGTAAACCCAGTTTGTAATCGCCGTGTTCATTCCCCTCCTGCCCGCGGCCAGCGCTTTGAACTCCGCGGCCGGGGCAGAAGCGAGTTTGTGAGCTCCGGGGTTGCGAGATAAATCACAGCAGCGAAATTCAGAGGGGTTAGGGTGAAAAATAGCTGCCTCTTAGAAGAAGGTCCCCTCTCTTTTCATGCCCTTTTGCTCCTCGTTAACAGTATCACTGTTTATGTGCGATAGCGGCGGCTCGTTCCACAGCGCTTCGGTGTGGCGGCGCAGGGTCCCCGCGGCGGCCGGGCCGGGCTGGGGGCGCAGGGCAGGGCAGCCCGCAGCCCCTGCCCGCCACACCGACCCTGCGAGGCCTGGGGGCATTCTTGCTAACTCTGCATCCAGACCTCGGAAAGTAAAGAGAAATATCGGGGGGTTTGCTTGGTTATTTGGTTTTGGATACACTCTCCTTTCTTTCTTTCTTTTTATTTTTACACCTACCCCACGCACATGAAGGCTAGCATCGTTAAATATATTTACGGCAAGATCATTTTTGTTTCAAGTCGCTGCCGCTTATCCTTTTAAAATTACTGCAACAATACTTCGCTCAAATATATTCCTTAACAAGGCGCTTTCACGGGCATTGAAAAGATGGGATGGGGATAACCTATTGTAAAAGGCAGCCTTCTCCACACAAATTGTTAGATTTTAATTCAAGAATAATAATAAAAAAATAACCCTTATTTAACCCAAAAGACAAGAGGATCACTTTTTCACCATCTTATCTTCAATATCAATGCAATCTGCTGTTAGCGCTGACAGTGTCCGTGTTTAGGAAGCTCACTTGCTCTAATTCGAAGAAAATATTATATATAAAATATTCTAATTTATTTAACCACAAAATCGTATGGGATCATTTGTATACACATACATAAACACACAGAACCGCATGCATGTACAAACATGCATCTGAGAGATAAATAATAAGAAGCTGAATACAACACCTGACTGATGACCTGAGAAGCTGCGTACAGCACCTGACTGATGCACCGTTTAGAACCTGGCAAACTGACCATCTCAGGAGGTACTAAACAGGGTTTGCTTGTTTTACTCAGCTAAAAATCTCCCTTGCAGTAAGAGGACCCCCTGCTCAGAGGGCAGAGAGGCGTGAGCCTCCCGCTGCCTTGCCCGGCCGCTCGCCCCTCCAGCAGCGCCGTGCGGGCGCTGGCGCGGCCGAGCCGAGCCCGGGACTGCGGCTGGCAGCAACGCCACTGATGCGCCCTCTCCTCCTCCCCAGCGCTGCCCGCACACCTCACTACCAGCTCTTGCAAGCAGCACTTCAAATTACTCACTTAGCCCAAATTACTCCCGTATCGGCGCATCTAACTGTCATGTTGTTAATGCTTTACTTTACTGTAACACCCAATTTGAGCCCTTATTGCACAATATTTTGTCATTTACGTTGCAAAATAAATAAAGAGGAAGGCTGAGATTACTGTGCGTACGGGGGGAAGCTAAAACGCACAGTTTCAGTGACAGCTTTCAGCAGCCCAGCGTAGCAGACGGGATAATATTGATACAAACTCTATTTTCTTTCATTTTATTGTTTTCCATCTCCTAATAAACCGAGGTAGCCTCTTGACCCCAGTCAGCTGATCGGAATCACATGCGCCGGGCTTGCCTTGCTGCTCTCCCTGTCTCGCCTCCATCTTCTCTGCCTCCCTTGGCGGTGGGAAAGGAGCCGATCCGAGCCGGGGAAGCCCGGCTGCAGGCTCCAAAGGGCAGGGTGATCGATCCGAAACGCCGCTTTAAAGCCTCATCAATCTTCATCTAGGTTGCTCAAGTAATTACGCCCGATTCTCTTGTACGATTACAAGTGGATTTGGGTTTCTATTCCCCAGGCCCCCTTTCTTTGTGTTTACAGAAGGGGGGTCTGGGCAGCCAGCGGTTCCCTGCCCTGCAGAAGTACTTGTCCTCTCCAGCAGAGCGTCCAACCCTCCTCTCGCCCTTCTCGGGCACACTTGGCCCGGCGCAGGGCGATGGACTCCCGGGCCTTTGTGCGGGGAGGAAAGCGCCTTCGGAAGATGCGTCCTGGAAACGACCCGATATTCTATCACTTTAAAGGAGGCGTTTGTGGGCTTTGCTGAATCCCAGAAGGAAGAACATCAATTTAATCCAATTACCTCTTTTCCCTGGTGTTGTGTGGCTAAAATAAAAATAAAGCCACCGCTATTTAATGGCCAAAAGGCCAAACCCTATAATCTGCCATTCAGGCGAAGACAATGGTGCAGCCCGGTTAGCTGGTGTGCCAGGGATGTGCCCGCACGGACTGGAGCAGGGGGCAGAGCTGCAAAAGCAGGGGTGAATGTGGAGGGAAAGGGAACAGTCACTTCTTAGCTCGCTTCAGAAGGCAGGGGAAATCGGGGATTTCTGGCTTTCTACTCCTCCCGAGAAAAGGCTCCGAGCTCCCTCCCAGACTGGTACTTTGGCATCTGCCCTGCATTCTACTCAAATGACACCCTACATTTGTTGCAAGGTAAACATGTCAGAGGTATCACAGTGCGACAAGGAATAAGCATTATTGTACTTTCCAGATGAGAAAAAGTTTGCTTGTGTTTTTTGTTTTGGAGGGGAAAAAACAAAAGCAGAAAGCAAAATAAATAGCAGTCCCATAATGAGATTTCGGGAAAGAGGATGTTCAAACTAAGTTTAAAAAATCTTTCCAGGTTTTTTTTTTTTTTTTTCTCCTGGAAGCACAGAATGAAAAAAAAAATCGGTATTAGCAGTGTTTCATTTTTACACTTGTCCTTTGGAAATCTCCAATTACAACTTGCAATTCCATAGCATGTTTAAGGAGCACTGAGTCTTTTTGTTGTAGCCTTCAGGGAGCAAGCCAGCCACTGAGAGAATACGAAATTAATCCACTACAGCTATAGAGGGAGAGGATTATGTTTTAATCCCCTTTGGGATAGTCTCTGGATTTTAAGGATCCGATATTAAAATGTTTACATAGAGCATAATCAAAATAGCGCAGATTTTCCATATGGCACGGAGCTATCGGGAAGCTCTGGGTCTCCTTCCCAAACCTAATTGATAATCTAATGAAACAAAAGCCGAGCACACCTGAGCCAAGAGCCGCGGGACGGGCTCATTCGCATTCGGGAAGGATAACGAGCTTCGGCTCCAGCCTCCGCCCGACCCCTGGGCGATGGCGAGCTGCGCTTTTCCAGGGGATGTAAATATTCATTTCCAGCGCGGCTGCGGCCCCGGAGAAGCACGGGGCTGGGGCTGTGCTGCCCGGGGAGAGGCACCCGGAGCAGCGGCACTCGGGGATGCTGCCGGGCGCTCCCTGCGCAGCGCAGGAGCCGCCGGAGGCACCGAGGGACCTTCCCTTCCCTTCCCTTCCCTCGCCGGGGCAAACGCCAACCTGTGGCTGCCTCGCTTCGCCCGACAAGCTGGCGTTTGTGGAGGGAACCCGTGTTTAGGGTGCTGGTCAGCTCTTGGGGCTCTAAGCAAAAGCATCTCTCCTTAAGGATCGTTCCATTACCTCTTCCACATCCTTCAAAGCTATCGGGGCGCCCACAACAGAAAGGCAGCGACCTACCAAAGAAATTCTGGCCTTAAAACGAGACCAGGAATCACTTCAGACCCACAGGTCTAGCAAGCTGTTCAAATGGTGAATTTTTGCCTTTGCCTGATCCCTGTGGTCTGCACATGTGATATACATTTCTAAAATAAACACTACCACACATACACCTTTTAAAATAATATTTTCTTTCCAAAAGTAAATGATTGTGAAATTAGAAGGTCCCAGTGAATAAAAGCAGAATGTAATTTCCCTGCTCCCTTGCATAATTTTTGTTAAACAGAGACTTCAGTCCCTGTATTTTGTTCCTGTAACTTAGCTCTTGTATTTTTCAAGTAAAGCAAGTCAAGCCAAGCAAAAAGATCTATTAGGTTTAAAAGTTTGCTATCTGCTAATGCAATATCAGTAAAATTACATCTCTTATGGAAAGCTGCTAAAGTGGTATTTTGAACTTATTATTTCAAACATTTTCATAAAGTGTCGTTCTTGTAAGAGCAAAATGCATTGCATTCATGAGCCTGAAAATTACACTGGAGGTATATCTGCTAAGATTGGACACAATTACTTCTAAGGAGGATAAGGTATATGCTTTATATGCCGAATTACAAAAAGAAAAAGAAATTTACCTGCCTCAGGCCTAAAAGTATAACTTTTAAAATAAAATGTTGGTGATTACTCATATATGAAAAAGTATTAGCTGTGACAAGTACTTTGAAAACATATCCAACCAGCTCAACCAATTTAATTTTACAATCTATTGGTAATTACTCTGAAAAAAAAGTGGCGGATGTTGGCATATTTAACTTTTATCTGATTAAAAGAAAAAAAAATATTTTTAATATACATATATTCAACATAGATTAACTGAGACCAATACTTTCACTTTGTAAAATAGTTTGCATAAATTACATTTTGTAATTTGATATGATACTTAAAGAAGAATTTTAGATACTGAGAATAACAATTAGAAATCACTCACAAGGTACCTGAAATAAGACAACTGAAATTTTCTCAGCTCTTTAACTGTAAAGCCAAGTGTATCTGACACTGAGTTGTATTTAAAATGCGTACAAATCCTTATACTTGAAACAACTTAGATAAAACACATGCACATGCACACAAAAACTTAAGTTTCTTGTAATATAAGTCACATAGCATGGAAGCAGAAAGAGGTATATGTACCAGAAGCCTTTGGGAAAAGCTCTGTTGTCTGAAAAGTATTTCATCCAATTAACATCTAATGTAATACATGCAGTGCCAAGTGAAAAACAAGTAAACAAGGTAAGATTCCTAAACAATTCACAGAATTTAGTCTATTTTTGTTCTCATTGTCATCATAAATCTGATTCAAACTACCCTTTAGAAAGACTTCTGCAGTAAATATATTGAACTTACATGAGGATGGCTGCCCCCAATTTGTTCTCCGCTATGGCAAATACTTGAAGGCAGTAACTTCACTCAAGCCAAGGCTGTTTTAAGAATGTACATGTACAGCTCCCTTTACACATCACTTTCAACAGTTTCATTAAAGATAATTTGCAGGATTTTTTTAATGCAAAAACCAGAATCCAAGTCTAAATATGAATATAACCTTGGTTTTCTCTTCCACCACTGAATAATATCCCAAATTCACTTCCCCTGTTTTCAGAGATATCCAAGCTTATTTTGTTGGCTTTTTACTCCTGCACAATCATATGTTTCATATTGTGAGAGAGGGATTGATTTTTTTTTGTTTGTTTAAATGTCATAGTTAGTGTGGATAGGTCCTGATATTCAAAATTTTCCCCACTTTTCCCCCCTTTCCTCCATAAAGCATGTAGCACTACAACCACTAACATCAAAGATTCACTTGGATGGTCTTTTTCAACAACAATGACTAAACAATTACAGCAACTCAATTCTCTTAAGTGGTTGCCATAACAGCAAGCAAATGTGTTTGATTAAAAAGAAAATGTAAATAAAACCAATCTTACGTATTACAACTGTGAATAAAATAGTAAAAAAATAATTACATAGTTTTGATGAGGTTGTGAAAATAGCTAAAGATAGTGTTGCTTAAGAAGTAAAAAAGTAATTTTATCTCAAACATATACATACTTGCTCATATATTTGAATTAAGTGACATATGCACTTTCACAGGTAAATTATTATTTTAACTCCATACCTCCTGGTCCCGTTAAAAGAAAAATACAAAGTAGTACTCCTTCCTGAAGGAAAACACGCCTCCCAATATTCCTAGGAATAACTATTCCTTTATAGTGTTCAAAGTGTGATAGAAAGCAACCACTTAACAGAACAGTTAGAGAATATGCAAAAACAAACTCAACACCAAAACAAAGTCAGTTGTACTGAACCACTGAAGGTTCCCATGTTAGACACACAATTAGCTGTGTGTCTGAGAGCCTAAAGCAACTCAGAAAAGCAACATTTTCCCCATTTTGTAAAGTCAGATTTACTCTGGCATGCTTGAGAACTTTTGAACTGTGCTGAAGCTCCAAATGGCTTACATGGCTTTAGCATTTTTCCAGGATGTGTCCAAGCACCAACCTGCCAGATGATCAGGTATTAATAATAGTCAAGTCTCCCCTTAATGATTTACATCTGGCCAGAAATGTAAATATTTGGGATAAGGACCTCACTACTGCAATGCACACATTTGCCACTTCAAAATTAGATTCATACAGTGTGCTCTGCCTGAAGCTATACCTTGGAAGGACTGAGGAAATTAAGATGGTTTAGAAACTAAGAACTTGATTTTTAAGCAGTGCATCCAGATGTGAGTGTTCTACACTGATGCAGTAGGACCTGCACTAGCTCCCTCCTCATTCTCAGGTAAAACTTAAGATACTTTTTCAACCTAGAAAACCTTAAGTGATGCTGAATATGCCCACATATGTAACAATTTTTCTCTGAGAGAGTCACTATAGCTAGCTATTTAATCAAAAAGTAAAAGAAAAAAATACACCTTGGAAAAGCATATTTAATGTTCAAAGAAGAAAGGAGAAAGCAGAGAGAGAAGCCTGCTATAATGGTATATCACTGAAACAGGAACTCAAGCTAACAAGCCAGGAACAAAAGGGATCAAATCCCTGATGCCAGTGTGAGTGAATCAGACTTGACAGGTATCTTATACAGTCCAGTTTGTGTACCTTGTCATGCCAATATAGCTCGATTGATTAGAAATTTAAGGAAGTGAGCCCTTCAGCTTTCATTTCATCCAGTCTCCATTCTGGAAAAGCTCTTAAGATAAACTGTAAGTCTTGTGTTTCTTGAGACCATAGTGAATAGAAATATGATGTTCAGATAGCTTGTGATATTTCAAAGTTTACTTATATGGATAGTAACTCCTGTATGTGGGTGGGAACAAAGACATAAGTTGTTGGATCAGCATATAACTTGACAGGTATGTTTGGAAAAATCACCTGAAATGCAATGGTTGAAATTTCAAAATTTTCTGAAAATATGAGTATCTCTAAACAACACCAGAACCATCAGAGAATGTTCTCTAATGCAACTGTGTCTACTGGCTGACTGAATGTTTTGCATTCCCAGAGTTAGGGTAATTCTGAGGCCTCTTCCACAAAGATCCTCTGGTACCTACTGAAAGGAGAAGTAATGGGGCAGGCTCTGTCATGCAGGCTTTTTTCCTTCACAACCTGATATCATTGTTGGAATTTTATTGCTTCTCAAGTCTTTACTCCTGTTTAAAGGTTTGTTCAAAATGGCTTCCAGGTTCAGAAGTTACAAAGATAGACACTGACAGAGGATGCTTACATAAACCTTGTTTCTTTAGAAAGCCAATCTAAAAGCATGGGATGAGGCTGCCTCTGTTACAGTTTCTGGCTAATTAAACCAAGACTAACCAAAATGTCTTCTTGACTGATCTTTTAATTTGCTTCTTTAACATCAGAGGAAAAAAACAAAGGCAAAAAACAAGCCCTGTCCAAAGGTCAGTGAAAGTGCTTAGTGGAAACATGGATCTTCTCAGTAAGTTCTGGATACATTCCTTCAACTAATCTGTGGTGGGTCAGTCCCAGTACGTTCCTGTGAAGAAGACATGGATTTTTTGTATGGTATGGTCACCAATTGTATAGTGAAGATGAAATAAACTGCAAAATGCTGGAGTGTCCTTATGTCTAGGCCTGTCTTTCTGTAGTTCCTATATATCGGGGAGCTCATCAGCTTGACCTTTGGTGTGTTGACCAGTTCCATCCAGGGTGTGGCACCTCAGGAAATGGGAGAAGCTACAGACCTGTGAAGTCATAGGCTTCACTGTAGTCTAATTGTGCAGCCTTAGAAATTTCAAATAAAAAGAGTTTTGCAAGTTATAGAAAAAATTAAATAGGTTTGGTATCAGCAGACAGTAACAGCACTTGAAGCACTCTCAGAGCCACTCATAAATACAAACCAACAGTGTTTAAACTGATTTAATTTTAAAGCTTGGAAAGCAAGAAATCTGGCTGCCATTTTACAAGTTGAAGATGCTCAGACTTAGAGTGGGTGTACTATGGTACAAAGAGAAGAGTTCTTCAAAGCTGTGCTTAGGAGCACTATCATATGTGACTGACAACCACCTTATAAAATATTAAGCTATTTTGGATAGTAATATGGAAAAAAATTATTAGAATAAAACACAGCAGTCTGAAAATGGTATATTATAGAAACTGTAGGTCTTTTTCAGTGTGAAAGCCAACTACGTATCAAAAGTATAATTGTTTTCAGTTTATGCCTGAATCTATACTCTAAATTAAACTCATACAAATATGTTTTTCTTTTTTATACTTAGACTTGAGGATCAAAATCTGAATACATGAAAAACAGAAACCTTGGAAATCTGGCTGAATTAAATTTCCATGTTTGGAAGTAAAAGGCTTATGTGGTTACGTATCTATCATAAAATGGGAAACGGATCACTCTTCTTCCACATTCCTGTCACTTTCCCAGACAAGCAACTGCCCTGGCGAAATTCTTATCTCGAATGCTAATTTGCAAGAATAATGAAGTTTGAAAGGAAAAAAAACTACTTAGTAATGCATGCTGAATTCAGTGAAGAGTTTCCATTGGGAAACTTGAAAATCTAGGAGGAATAGTAAGACTTTTTTGTATTTTCTATTGAAACTTTGATATTTGTTATTTAACTGATGTATTGGTGTATGCACATACGCACACATACTTTCTTAAAGAAAAATAGCATGAAGTATGGCAAAGCTCAAGGTACCTTAGCCACCTTCAGTCAGAAAGAAAAAAGAAAGTGAGAGTGTAAGAGGGAGAAGGGAGAGATAAGGAAGGAAGGAAGGAAGGAAGGAAGGAAGGAAGGAAGGAAGGAAGGAAGGAAGGAAGGAAGGAAGGAAGGCTGGCTACCTCTGGCTCTGGAAGTATCAGAGGTGCAAGCTGTTAGGGGCTGAGAGAGAATTATTAGGAAGCATCACTTTGCACTTGCTACAGTCCTTGCTGGGTTTCCCTCATGGCTGCTGCTTGGTGCCCTCTGGGCCACCCCAGTCCATCAGAGCCCCTGGTGTGGGGATGGCAGCTGCTGCTGCAGGAGAAGGAGAGCATGTGGTGGGCAACAGGGCTTTCTCAGCCCCATGGGAGACAACACACCAGGGCAGGAGGAGAAGGGTTGGAGAGGAAGGAAGATGAGATCACCCTTGGAACCACTGTCATGGTTTGTTGTCCAGTAGGGAGAAGGATGAAGATGATTTCTTTCCTCTACTCCTAAACCTGCTGAGTAGGCTGTGGTCACTGCTGGAGACAATAGAAATGCTATTTGGTTCTTTCTTTGAATCTATTACTATAACAGCAGATAATGTAACTAAACTTTCTCTGGCTGGCCTCAAAAAAATTATATTTATATGCCTGAAAAATCTAATCATTTGAAATTCTGCCTTTTCAATAGAGGCTCTAATATTTGTTCTTATTTCTTTTTTAATTAAGAAAATCTACTGTTTGTCTAACTTCCTTAACAAAAACAATAGAAATGATATGACATATATTAATATGATTTTGAGAATGGCAACAGAAGAAAACTGAAGAAATCATGCTCCTCCATTAGTCCTTCGGAATAGGTAAGCAAAAGTTTCAAACAGCTTTGCTTACCGGAGATTGTCTATGCTGGTCAACTCTTGCAAAGAAGATTCCATGTCAGACTTTGGCCATAAGAAATGTTACCATAACTCAAAATGTATGTGTATAAATATGAAATGCATATTATACACGAGTAAAAAATATTTAAGTTTTCCATACAAAACACTTCTTTTGCAGGGGTTTTTTTGTAGCTTTAGATGCAGTTTCTTGGTGTGTTAGTATTTTTATTTCTGCATCTGATCCTGTGCAAGACTTCAAAACAATTCTAGAAATGTAAATGAGCTCTTTGTTAGAACCTGGCATAGAAAATTGCCCTATGGGCTAAATGATTTTTTTTTTTTAACTGCTATACAATTTTACTGTAATTCTATGTAGTAGAACTTTTGGCACTATTCCAATTTCCTCTAGTGACAGCATCAAATATTTTTTCATTTGGAAATTGGTCAAAATTGTGATGATTTCTGTTAGTTTGTCTGAAATGAGACAAAAGGCTTATATTGCATAGGCCACAAAACAGATGTTGATAATGTTTGGTTACCACCAGTTTTGTCCGGACTTCAAACAGATGACCTGGAAGTGAAAGGTCTTATATCTCATTAATAATAATACAAGCTGTCAAATCCCCATGACCTGGTGTGTTCCTTAGCACAGGGCAGTAAGTCAATACACTCAGCACACTCCCAAGAAGTCTGGAGGGAAGGCTTATCACATTTAGTCCTCAAGCCAGTGTGGACTTGCTACCTGTGCTGGCTCAGACAGAAGATCAGCTTTTGTTTAGCAATAATATTGCTGCTTTCTAGAAATATTTCTCTCCAAAGTTCAGAGTTGCTAAAAGTTTTGGCAATGCTGCATCTGTCTCAAAATTCCTGGCCCATTTGCATTTGGGGGGGAGGTTCCTTCCACCTCAAGGCAGATGTCCAAGAAGGGAAGATTCTGTAGTGAAGGTTAAGATACAGTAAGACTAAAATGCATTAAAGGCAGTTAGTGGCTTTTCTTGTGTTTATTGGGATGAGTTGCTCAATCTGCTCTTATGATGGAGCAAATAAGATGTATTTATTCTTGCAAGACTGTTGTGAGGCTGTAATTCACTGTGGCTGATGAGGAAATCAGCTTCTGATTTGATTGAGCCCACGCAAGTAACCAGATGCCTGCCAAAGCCCTTTGTCTTCCTAAAATAACTCAAAGCATCATATCCTCCTATTTTTATTTCCTTTCTTTCTTTTTTGTAAAAAATACTCTTTTAGAGAGTTGCAAAAGATTCCATCAAGGATCCCTTGCTTGGCTGGGGCATATTTGTTGCTGTCACCAGCTGTATGACAAAATAGATGAAATGTGCTCCAGTTAAGAACATGTATCTTTCAAAAATGTCATTAAGGCTAAATTCCGCTCTCAAACAAGCCTCAGCAAGTGAAATGCATCTTCACAACAAAGAAAAAAGAAAGTCTTTCTAAAATATAAAATTCATAAAACCTGAGTGGATCAATGTTGATTTATTTTTTTAATGACCTATTTCAGTGCAAGATCAGTGTTCTACAAAATAAAAAACCAACCCAAACAAGAAACTTTGGCAAAAGAAAACTGAATATCTACTAAAGCACATTTCCCTGTGAAAATGCAAACTCAAACTCACAATATTAGAACACCCACATATTTTTCATTTTGAAAAAATTGCCTATTAAGCCGGAGACAAACTGTTAGCAAATTTACAGTCTCAGGATCTTAAGAGAAAAGGTAAGTATTTAAGAGCCCTACTGCAGCATTAGGAAATATAAATGGAAAAGAAAAGGAGAAGAGTTAGTAATATCAACTCACTACAGTGGATTTGATTGTGTTACCCACAGATTCACAATATATTAGAAAACTGTTAAAATTGACTGTGCTATCTCAGTCATTAGTTCTAACAGAGATGTGACTTGCCTCTTGAAGTGAACAGCCTGGGAAGAAAAGGAGCTAAAACTGAAACAGAAACATGTAAAATATTTTAATACATAAATGCTAAAACAAGACAATGTCTTTTGCTAACTCATACTGTAAGACAGTTTCAATACTGCTTTTGTTAAAAATTGTGCTGCAAACTTAGAAGTCATAATTCTAAGACCATAATAACATGGAATCAGATTTTCATATTTTATTAAAATATTACTTAATATAAGGAAATCTGACCAACTGCAATTGCAACATATGGAATACTAAGATTATATAATAAAAATATTCAGACTATAATTATTTAAAAATTCTCCATCCCATATGCAATTTATCAAAGCGAACTTTGCATTGATTTGTGCCACATGGTTGATGAAAAACTATAAAGAGTCTCTGGAACAAAAGGTATGTACAGATAACTTTGCATGAACAATCTCAATCTGTTACAAACGTTCCTTTTTTTCCAGTTTTTACTTCACAAATCAAAATATTTTATTGTTTATATTCTCTTAGTTAAAGATTCTCTAAAACCCAAGGTTTATTCTGTTTAAAATGTGCCTTAGTTTCATGGAATGAACAATGCTAAATTGTTTTAGTTAAATGTGGACAATCTTAAATCAATTGAAACCTGGTTTATAAAGATTTTTTTTAATTCCTATCTCTTACTGAGACAATCCAAATCGTTGTAAATCAGGTTTGAATTGATTTAAGCTTTAAAGTTAAATTGGAGGCATATCTGAATATAGAAATTCCTATGTGTCATTTCACTGTGAGCAGTAACTAGATATAAATGATGCTGTGCTATGCCATAACTTGATAGATCTCAAAAATTTCCAGATCATGTGTACTGAATGTACATAACTCTTTAGAATTAGACAAGAACAGACAGTGTGGCTTTATTGGGACCTGCTCTTCAGAGCCGTCAGAGATTGTTCAAACTTTCTTAGGCATAAAGCCCACCTTCTTTGCCTACTGCTTTTCTTGATTTCAGCTATTGGGCTCAAGTTTCAGAGCCACATTCTATATATTGAAAACTGGGAAAAACAGTGACATCATTGTATGCAAAATCAGCAGCTAAAGAGAGGGTATCGTGGGATTCAGGTTTTTTTTTACCAATGCAATATTTACAGAAGACATGTATAATACTGTGTGTGACCATTAACTCTCAACATAATTTCAGCTCCAAAGATGAACGAAAGTTGAGTAGTGAAGGCTGCAGTTAATCTAATAGTAAAACTGAGATAGTGGAATCTGGACTCTTTTTGAGAAGTTCACAGGTTTTGGTACCATATGGCACCATTATCACATCACCTCACCACACTTGGAAGCAGTTTGCTTGCTCTGATAGTATTGATAGGGAACACAAGGGCATTCTGTCAATATTTCAAAAGTCAATTTTTTCAGTTTCTATTATTTCTGCCTTTGAAATATCTCCCAGTTTTACCAACTGTAAAAGCAAAGGGCTAGAATGCCTGTGCCAGGTCCTGAAGGAGCAGGGGATGTCAACCAGCAGTGATCTTGAGTAAAAGGATAAATTGCACATTAATACTTAAGGACACATTGAAATACCAGGGTTTTGCAGAGGGATGCAGCTATAGGAATTGTATTGAATCAGTGTGTTTGAACAAAATGTCAGTGTTGAGGCATAGAGAAGAATGTCATATCTGACTGAGATTTTCCTGACTAGGTAAGAATTTTTCTTGTCCACTCTGCAGTTTTAATCTATATTTCAATAAAAATTTCAGCCTCTAAACATCTTTTTAAACTACTGTATGCATATTTAGTTGGAAGCACTGTTCTTAGAGGTAAGAACTTAGCCAAAGCAGTACTGAGTTTTCCTTCTAAAGGAGAAAGGGACATTGATCAAATGATCCCATTCATGGTCCTGCTTGATGTACTACTTTATTGACTTTAGACAACAGTGTCTCAGCAGCAGTTAGCTGCAGATTGAGAAAGCAAGCAGAGTGACATATTAACTGTGATAATCATATACTCATGCTTACTCCCAAATAGAAGCATCTATTTCCGCCTCTCTGCTCTGTTCTAGTTCCAAAGTATGAGACTAACTTCCATGCTGGCAGTTGTTGGGTTTTTTTCTCCTTTTCATTTGACTTTTTTTTGTTTGTTTGTTTGTTTGTTTGTTTTGCTTTGGTTTAATAATCTATTCATGACAATAATCTTTGCTGCAGATTTCCACTAGGGTAGCAGAAGAAAGTGCAGGAGCAAAGAAAGTTATTTTAGAATTTCAATTATGCAGAAAAAATCATGACATCACAAACTAAGTAAATTATTCTAAAAAAATGATACTGCATTTCATACTTCTCAGTTTTATCCCATCTTAGAGGAGAGTGGATTTTCAACTTTCAACATGTCTGTTTTTCCAGACTACTTCCCCGGAAAGGTAGTATCACCTCTAAGACAGAGGTGTGACAGAACCTGCTAGAAGACAGAGGAAACTGAGATCTCACTGCATTCCTCCATCAGGAAAGGACCAGAAGGGCTCTCTCGTGCATATTTACAGAGGCCTCAATCCCAGCTCGTATGCTAACTACCAAAGTTCATAGCTTGGTTACAGCTTCATTCTGTCTTAGTTCCTTGCTTAAAACAGGCAACTTTTTCTCTCGCTGTGACAGATGGGTTGAGACACTGCAGATCCCCCTTAACTCCATCATTGAGACAACTGGGTGCCAGCAGGAGGGCAGGTGTCTCTGCATAAGCTGTGTGGCACTTGGGATCAGGCACAAGCACACTCTGACTCACAAAACTCTGAGCTGTGGAATTAGTCCATATTTACAATTTAACCAAAAAAAAAAAAAAAAAAAAGAAAAAAGAAAAAAAAAGAAAAAAGAAGAAAAAAAAAGCTTTCACATGTTTTTTTACAGACTTTTCAACTAGTCACCTGCACTAATAAAAACACTTGAGGTTTTGCTATTTCTCACATCTCTGCTCAAAGACTGTGCAATGGGTAAATGCTTTGTAATCAGTTTCCCCACTTCAAGGAAGTAGGGAGAAAGTAATAAAACCTGGAATACAAAGAATCTGTTCATACTGCAAATGTATGCTTAGCTGTCAATTTTAAGACACTAACCAAAAAGATAAAAAAATAACAAGTTCAAAAGAGTGTTTTGACTCACATCTTAGTTCTAATGAAAAGTGTAATTACCTGCAAGGTTATCAATCTCTTTCTCTTGGAGCAGGCTAACAGCATCATCATCTCCTTCCAGCATAAGTTCTGTTTCTGCATTCTGATTTACCACAGCTTGACTTCGGAAAGTTTTCTTTGACTTCACTACATCCTCTTCAGTGCCTAAAAAAAAGTTACAAATGTTGTGAATTTACCTGAATAATATTTTAAATATAAAACAATGACGTTCAAGTAGTAAAAAGATTACAGTATAAATCATCTTTATCGAAAAAAGGAAGGAACATTTTCTAAAACTTTACAAAGGTTTAGAAAATATGCAGTTTTATTCTGTTTTCTGTTCTGCCCTGAATAAAATACTTTTCCACAAAGACTCTCCTGTTTTTAATAATTGCTATTTACTTTGTGTTCAGTGTTGTTCCATTAGTTTTCCACCTGCAACAAATTCAGCAGGAGTTTCTTTTGGGATCCTGGTGCCCTGACTCTGACTAACCTGAGAGCATAAGCCACCTACTCTAAATAAAGAAGCTACTTTTAGGAATCCAAAATCTCTCAGGATTTTTGTCTTTTGAGATAGGAAGGACAGGATGGTGAAATAGGAATTGGTTTTCCTCAATACAGAGTAACAACAAGGTCGTCTATGCAGAGATTCAGAAAAGACTGAAAAAAAGACAAGCATGGTGAGGGAACTTTGGTGCACATCTGTGTGTGTGTTTTTAAGCAACACTGTAAAAATGGCAGTATATGGATATGTGCCAATTACCCAAAGGTTTTAATGGATAATACTCATTCTTCTTGACTACAATTGGCTTTTTCTATTCAGCCTGATGGTTCCTTATGGCAGGAGATACACCTTATTACATTTTGGGAATATCTTTCTGAAACTTGCCAGATTTTATTCTTATTATGTAAAAAAATAAATCCTAGTGTGGTCAAGTGACAGAATAATAATTAGGTTTTATATAATAAATACCTTTAATGTTATTTTTGTGACGTCCTCATAATATTTCTTTCTTAGCTGGAGAGAGGTCGTAAGTTTTATTTTCAGTACTGTGGACTCACAGTAGCCTCAGGCAAGAAAGATTTCTTTTTTTTTTCCTTAAACAGAAAACCCTGCATCTTCACCGTGAACCATATAAGATCTGGGCATCTCCAATTCTGTCAACCAAGAAATAAAGCCCCTAAACCATCTCACCTTTTTGGTAGGGTAATTTGGAAATTTGCTTCCTACTAAGCTACAGAATGAGTGTGAAAACAGACAAAACCATGCACATGTGGCTTTTGTTTGTCTTCCTCAATGCCTGAACTTAAACAGGATGAATACTACTATTACAGCTATTATATTACAATTAGATGTAAAATGTTGAGGTACAGTCCAGTAAGACTCATGGTCCCCTTATTAATAGAGGACAACTAACAGGAATATAGAAAGCAGACAGGATAGTGAAGATAGAGACATGGAATGGAACTGATGTGTCAGGCAGTTTTGTTATCACAAGCAGTAGGGAAGATGTTCTGATTTTACCTCCTATTCTTATCATTAGAGTCTTTTAATTAGTTTGTGCACAGTAGAGTCACACCATATAAATAAAAATGCTGGAGGCATATCTTTCTGTGAGTGTGTTTACTCTGAAGATCACTGTTAACATGCCACTTCATTGCTGGCTAACTCATGTTTTACAGTGTGATCATTATCTCACTTGCATAGGTTATTGCTTAATTCAACTAATTGTAATTATTTCCCCAATTTAAAACCAGATCAATTAACTAATGGTCGGAAAAGTTTTCAGTATTAGTACAAGCTTTTGGATTTTTGTTTGTTTGTTTGTATTTATTTTTCTCCCTTATTCACAAAAAAAGCCAGAATTAAATAAGTTAGGGAAAAAATACAAAAAAGTAATGTGCTGTAACAGATTTTCAGTTTCATTACATGAGAATTGTTCTGCACACTGAATCAGTTGGTCAGGATGTTGATACACTTGTGTTTACATCAAGGGAGTTTAGCATCATTTGACACAGGTAATAACTCCTGTTGTGAAGCATATGACACTAGAGGAGACCAGGCCTGAAATGAACTAACATGGTGGGGGAAGAAAGCATCAAAACACCATTCTCTTCCTTTTTGGTAGCTCTAATGAGTTTTATGAAAGTTTCTGAGCTTTAAAAATTGTGAAAATCTTCAAATTAACTAAGTGAAAAGTACCAATCTGGAGTAATTGTTGAGTCAATAATTTCTGTAGTAACTGATTAATGAAAATTCTGTAAAATTATATATGCATAAAAATATATTTTTAAAATTACTGGGAAGTAAGTTCTAAGCTCTAAATTATTACTAACATTTAAACTACATCCAAAGAACCTGAAATGTATGGTATTTTAAATCTCTTGTGATGAGTGTCCCAGGTTACAGCAATATTGACAGACACAGTTGTAACAAACATGTTAGAGTAGAAGGCGTTCAATTAGTTTGGCAAATTTGGAGCTTAGCAATAAGACAAATATTTCTAAAATCCATTCTAGTTTATAATATTAAAAATACATTTATTTATATGAAATATAATAAATAGTCCTTCTTTGTCTTGATGGGAAAAACCTCTGGTTTGGCTGTTGTTAAAATTTATCACTCTGTTGAGTGTACCTTAGTTTTGCTGTACTGTACCAAACATTTATCTAAATGAAAGTGTACAGGACCTGGAGCTGCCCTTCAATCACTATATCCTTTATGAATTAGAGTTCCATTTATCAAAATTACAACAAGAAGAGTAAGGTCTCACAGGGCTGTCTCATTACAAGGCTTGTAAACACTGTCCTTACAAAGAAATGGTTTAACACCTAACAAATCAAAAACTGATTGGGAATAGAATTTATTTGAGATCATCTATCTTCTGAAGACGTGCTGTACTGAGTGCACTTCGTGGCCTTTCTACCCATTCATCAAGAAATTAACAAGCTAATACCACAGACCACCAGATCTCCTTGGATCTTGAAATGTGAAATATGTTCAAAACAGATCTGTCACAGATGTTCTATTTTTGTATTTCAAGATGACTTCAAAAAGGTTTTAAAATAAGAGAAACTCTCCAAATAAGAGCAAGAAGAAAAACAACTTGTCTCCTTAAAACCAGACAACAAACTGAATAAAAAATTATATGTCATAAAACTATGTCTATTATTGTTAACAATGATATAAAAAGCAGAAATGAATAAATGAATATTTGATATTTCAGTGTGTTGGAAAAAAATCAAAACTCAAGGTTTTTTTTCAAAGCTTCAGCAAAATTACTATGAAATTAAATCTGTGGCCGGACATTTCATTTAGAACTTTCTAGCAGACAAGAACCCTGTGTTTTAAAGACACAAAATGAAATTGTATGAAGTCTAATTAGAATATGTTTCAAATCCATTAATATAAGAAAAAAAAAATAAAACTAGATGTCATTTCAAGAAAGCAACGTTGTGACACTGGAGGGCACAGAACTAGAACTGGCAGATGCTATCTGCTCTTGTCCTTATCAAGTTCCTTCTTATGGGATATTTTAAGGGATAGACTTAAGGGATAGACTGAAGGGACAGACTGGGATTTGGAAAGGAGCCTTGAAGTAAGTAGCTAAGTATTTCTTAAAACTACATTTTGCAAAGATTTTGAAGGAAATAAGTCACTCAGATTGCACTGAAGTCCACCTGAAGTTGGTGACTTGCTTTCTTGAAACTTAAAGGCTCTGTCTTAAACATATTTCAAGAGAATGTATGTACATGACTAGATAAACTGTGAAAAAATCCCTCTTTCATTAGACCTGTTTTACTCTTGATTATTTTTGTAAATGAGCATGTTACAAACTGTCTTTCTACAGTAATTCAGGATAACTGAAAACAGCTCACCTTTAAAAGAAATTAAAGAAACCAACCATTATTCCTCTACAAAACCTCAATATCCATGGGAAGGTGTGTATTTCATATATCTGACAGATTGTAGGATCTGCACTGTAAACTTGTTCAGTATTGCCAAGAATGCAATAATCTCTCTTCTAGTAGTATTACTTTTTCTTAAACAAAAACTATTAAGCAGTCAAAAAATAACCCCAAAAGAACCACAAAAACCATTACCACAACCCCTCAAAACCTAATCATTTCCCTATTAAGAGCAGGAGAATCTCATGTTAATTTACAGTTACAGCCACTAGAAGTATTTAATATAGGCAATACTTCATGAAACGGGGGTGGGCAGGCGGGTGTTTTTATTATGACATTTGAATTTTTTGCCTCTCTATTTTCAACCAAATCAATGAATTCCCTATTGAGTTCTGTAGGTCACAACAGGTTCTAGGGATGCAATCTACATTTCAAAGACACTGTAAAGGTCCAGATCCACAAAAACTGTTCATAAATAAAATTTTAAAATTAGCAGTATAAACACACTGTATTATTGATTAATTTATGTTTATGTTTATGACTTAGTTGAACACAGCAACGGAGTTTCCAGTTCTCTTTTCTAATTTTTTCCTATTTTCTCTTTCTTCCATTTACTATATATCCAAATATAAGGTTTTAGATTTTTTTTCTTTCTGAATTTAGAAAAAAATTAGGTTAAAAATATGGTTATTTTTAAGAAAAGTTTGCTTGGTAATACTGTAACCAACAAAAGGAGACTACTGCTTCTTATAAAGTTGTTTCCATAGTTTACTTCAACGAATTACCGATAAGGCAATTTATGTAGTGAGCGCTCTTTGATCTTTGAAGAGAGATGGCAGAATGGAAAGTTAACCTCATTTTAATGTTACCTAAATATACTGACAGGAAATTCTAATGTTTCCAAACATCTGGAAATCTGCTTCATGGGATGGTGTTCTTCTTTTCTATAAGAAACCTTTTTCATATACTGTCTTTTACAGTTTTATGTGGCTTCTAAAGGAGCATTTGACATAAGTAAAGTCTGTTCTCTTTACAGTAAAATGCTGCATTTAATTAAAAACTCTCTTTTATAGTGGCTGAAGTAGAGTTTTTGTGAAGCTTAGCTCTCCTCAGAAAGTTTTAAAGGTAAACCTGCTTTTTACTCCTTACAGATCTTAGAGTATGTACTGCTCTGTAGAACACTGGTTTTCTTGCTGAATTTTCATAAGTTAAGGTAGTTTCCACTACTTTATTAAATAAAGGAATTCAGCATTCGTTCCTCACAGGAGGCTACCTGACAGTTCATGATGTGAAACATGAAATTTTATCACAGGTGAAATACAATTTATCAAACAGAGTTTGAAAGAACAAACTTTTTCTTGCGAGAGATGTTTTTCTTTATTGCACAAACTAACTTTTACAGGAAGAACCAAGCTTATATATGGACAAAATTAAAATGTACCACTATTATCTACCTTTTTTTGTTCATTCAACATTAATAATAATTGAAAATACTTAGAAAAAAGATTTGCTAGATAATCTTCCTGCTTTTTATATTTGAACAGTTTAAGCCCTTGCTTTCATTGCTAATCTCCAGTAACTTGATTAGGCAGCAGCACCCTCACCGCGGTCACAGTTATGGAGAGCAGCTGCCTGGCAGTCTGTAAACTGACCTCTACAAAACCCAGTGAGATTAAATCATCCACATGGTGACCACTCTATCTCAGCCTAGTATCTTTCTGCGGGACTACAGAGCCAGCCTTCCTTGGGCTGCGCTCACTCCATGGGAAATGTGCTCTGGCTATCCCCAGGTCTGCTCAAGAGACTGAATTTTTGGCTTTGCCTAGCAGCCTGATCCTGGTGTATCACGGCCAGCTCCAATAAGCTGTCCCCACCTGTGTCTGCTGGGCTTGTTATTTAAATTGCAATGTGTTTCTGGAACTGGCAGCTTTGACTGGCATATAATTTAGTTTCCCCAGAGAATCAGAGGAGTGACTGTGTATAAAGGAAGGCTGGTTTTAATAGGTTTAATAAAAACCAGAGAAATCTAAATCACATTTTCATTATTAAGGATCTTTGAAGAAATGAGGGAGAAAAATAATGAAAATTGCATAGAAATTAAAAATATATTTCTATTGGAAATTACTTCCACCAAAAGTAAAACCAAATCTCATTTTTGTTTTCTATAATAGATAAATACCTGAAAATTTAATCATAGATATTCCATGCATTTTTCTCCAATTTTTATACCTAATATCTGACCAAATGATCTTCTTTATGTAAGTAATATGTAAATAAATACTTAAATGCTGTACATATTTTCCTTTTTCATATTCTCAGATGTTTTGCTTTGTAAAATGAGACTGACACAGACTATGCCAATGAGGATATTGAGAATACAGGCAAGGCCAAAATGACCATGTTTCTTGGTGAGGCTAAGGGCTTTTCAAGCAATAAATACAGTCAAAGTGTTGTATATTAATAAAAAGGGTCCCACATAAAAATAAAGGCGGAAGTATCATGTTAGGCACTCATTATTTTTTCGGTTCACAGACAGGAAAACTGAGACTCAGAGTGCTTGTGAAATTAACTTCTAGAATTTGTCAGTATTGCCACTATATGTATTTGAGATTTCAGGATTTCAGAGTGTATGAGAAGGGGTCCTGCACTGATTCAGCACTGACTGTAAATAGCCAGCAAGTGACAGAGTCAGATATTCCCAGTACAGCAAATGTTCCAATGCATTTCAGGCTCCTGAAAGGCAGTCTTCATTCTGACTGGAACCAGAGGAAGTCCCTCTAATGGGAACTAACAACAGTCAAATGTTTATATTTGGATTAAGATGTACTTTGCCACTGTAACTTGTACACATAGGAATGGATTCATATTTCATGACTGATGACCTTTACAAATCCCTGATACTTTGAAGGGCAGCATTTTGGCATATACTGTAGTTTGATAAATTGCAGAAAGAAACCAAATTCTGCTGTGGATCATTTTAACAGGCAAAGATGATACACAAGAAAAATAATTAGGAGCAATAAAATTTTCCTAGATGTGTTTCTAGCCATTTTACAAAAGTACAGTAACAGCTGAGAGGCAAATAGCTGCATCACACCAACAGTTATTGCTCAGTGGAAAGGACATCAAGGACACTTGCAAGTAAGAGAATTGGATCAATATTAACGCGATTTTCATTTCATGCTTCCCCAACTCCAGTAAGCTGACAATATACTCTGATTATGTGAACTGCCTCTGAGTAACACAGAAAAGGTTATTAGAGCAAGAGGTGGAAATGGAATGCACTTTTTATATTGACAGGTCTGCTAATAGAGTGTACTGATTTTCAAAGCCATGCAACGTGTTTTCACAATTTGGTTTTGACAGCAAAAAGGAGTTTCATTTATCCTTAATTCAAAATATTCACATGTAAGCAAAGGTTTCTTAAGACAGGCCACTGAAGAGGGTAACCAAACTATTCCAATAGAAAAATTTAATTAATAAGGTAAGAAACAAAAGGTGATTGAATTTCAATATGTATGACATGATAATGAAATAATGAAATAAATTTGCTAAAAGAGGCATTCTTTGCTTTTGATATAGCATCTGATAAAACCTTTTTAAGATGACATAAAAGTGAAAAATACGTCTATGCCACATCTTAACATTCAGGCTTGGATTATGTCTGGAAAGTTTTAGATTAGTTCCTAAGCACACATTCTCCAGGAGAAAACATGTTCTGACTATCTGCTTTCAGACCCAGACCCTAAAGCCAGGATCAATGCAGTCAGACTTCTAAACTGGCACAGTCAATACTGAGGAATTGCACCTACATATGCTGGCCTTAATTTTGCTTCTTGTTCACAAAAAAAAAAAAAAATCTAATTGAAAAGGCTAGCAAAGATAAAGTCTTGCAAAGAAATGAAATGCTCTTTGAAAATACAAACACTTGATAACGCAGTGACATGTAAGAAATGGCATGGCATTTCATGAAATTCCATGAAAAGAAAGAGGCAACCCTCTCATGACAGGGGTTTGGAACTACATTATCTTTAAGGTCCTTTTCTACTCCAGCCATTCTATGATTCTTTGAAATGTGATCTTGCCTGCCAAACCAGGGTATTCTACCCCAACATTTCTAACCCTTACCTAATATTTAAAAATTAGAGCCTCCAAACTGTGAGACTGGTCCAAACCTGAATATTTTTAAAAAGAAAATGCATACTACACATCTGCAATTTTTTAATTCTCTCTCTCTCTGTGGCCATGAGTGATTATGTCTTTGCTAGAAGGCAATTTTGCCTCTCAGCACTTAAGCTTTTGCTCTCAGATCCATAAAAGATCAGCTTTTTAGAAAAAGCCACTATGCAGAGACATAATAGAACAGTCAAAAAAGTTCATTCTCTAGTGCACGGAATGAAGGTGCAAGAGAAGTAACTTTAAATTTTTTAAGAGTAGCTATTGTAATTCCAGTAGTTAAGTAACTATTTCAATTTCTACCAAGACTAATTATTTACAGAAGAAAGCCTCAACAGCTCATGATCAGTGTTTTTAGAGACCCATTTGCCAACATATCTGAAATTACTTTATCTTTCAGGAATGGTAATATTTTCAAGTGAAACTTTGCTCTTTTGAGACATACCGAAGAACAATCTTATGCAATCTTTACACAGACAAAATCTCCTAAACATGACATAGTATCACATGACATAATGTTTCTTAAAAGGACTGTCAATGTTATATATAAATAATAAATTTGTCAATATAAATTTGTCAGTATAAAAATGTCATTACAACACAGATTAGATTTACTTTCTAGATTTACTTTGTACAACCTTTTGCTGTACAGTTACAACTGGTTCAGAGTTCTGCACTCTGGTTTTTATCTGTACAAATTCAATTTTGTTCTCACATAGATCACCACATCTTCAGAGCTGGTTTACATATTTTCACATCAGCAGCTAAAGTAACTGGTGGGAAGAATTGCTTCTATTTCAGCACAGATCAATGCCCATAGCAACACCAGACAAAGGACAGCACCCACAGGATATGCACATTTGTGAGGCTTCATTGTGACTCCAACACTGGGATATTTGTGTTTAAATCTTATAGCTGCTAAGGGACTACACTCTAGTAGCAGCAGACAGCACTTGTGTTTGGGCCAGGCTGCTGTAAAGACATAAGCTCCTCCAAACTAGAAACTACCTGGCAATAGCAGTTATCTATCAAAGTTATCTATCCAGATAGCAATTATTTACCAAAATAAAATCAAAGCTTTGCTATCTCCTTGACTTGGAACAGAATTTTTTACTCCACACCTTTTGTGGGTTTTTTTTTGTTTGTTTTGTTATTTTTTTAAATTATTAAATATTTTTTAGTTTTTATTTTAAACAAAAATAGCTGCAGTTATAAAACATCTTTGTTTCATGCCGACCACCAGATGAAGAGTGAAACAGTAGTGGTACACAAGACATAAGAGACAAAGCAGATTATGAGGGTCTATCATTAAAGCAGCTCAATGAGATAATTGAAATGGGTGACTGGTAATCACTGTCCCAGGTAGAAGGCCTGAGTGTGTATTAAGGAGAACTAACTCACAGAAATCTCAGCAGCAGTCAGCAGTAAAGAAAAAAGGAGAGCAGTATTTTATTTCACTTCCCATTAAGCTGCCACGTGGGGTCTGTGACATCTTTCATTCTGCTTCACCAATATTACAAGAGAGCAAAAACTTTGCATGTAACTGCAGGGACACTTGCAAAATTTCCATGCTTATATTAAATTTAAAACACCAGCAACATTATTTTCCATTTTGATGTGAGCCAAGATGCTATTTAGACAATGTTATCAGCTTTTTAAGGGCAAAGGATTGAATGATTTGTGCTATATTGCAGAAGATCCACAAATAAAACACTTTTTCAGTATTATGCACAGTTCTTTCAGCTATGAAAGTATATCTATTTCAGATTATGGCCAGGGTGTTACACAAACACACTAGGAGATGTACTCTTTAGGCTCAGAGTAAGGATAAGAAAAAAGTCATGTCATGATGTAATGCATATGATATGAAAAAGAAAATAAAAAAATGGAAACATGCATAAAATGCTGGCTGATATAGTTCTTAACAAGGGGTTTTCCTTATCATGCCGGTTATTGGTATATTTGAGAACTTTTCCATAAAATGTATTTGGTTTTTAATACAGTACTTTCACAAGGTGTTTCCTCATTCCTGCCCGTAACTTGCACCACACTGAAACTCACAAGAAAATCCAGTTTATTTCATTGCACTGGTACTTTTTGTGTGCATTTCTAAGTTTACACTATAAAATAATGAAACACACAAAATAAGTGATGTTGAAGAATTCACTGTACTTGTAAGGATGGAATAGCCATTGCACATCTAATTAAATCTTCATTTCTTGTGTACAAAACTTGCTCTTCAGATAAAATGTCTACAAGAATTTTCCTGTGATATAATAGATTTTATGTGATAAATATTAAGTAGTGCAATGTAAAAAGATGAGTAAAAATACTTAGGTATCTTAATATATTGTCTCTGAAAATGAATTCCTTTCTTTTCAAAATCTGTATGTACCAGTTTCTTTTTCTCTGGGAAAGACAAGGAATCACCTATATTGAAGAGATTCTCAGTTGATTTAACCCTTGCAAGTAGTCCAGAGGCTCACAAACCCCTGAGTCTATTATCTAAAAGCCTGTCACATCTCCCATTGACCATGAAAGAGTGGGACAGTAAAGTCTTTTTAAATCTACACTATGATCTCCTAATGATAGGCTGCAAAGGTTGGAGCACTGCTGAAATAATGTTTCTCCATTCCAGCCACGTGCTTGGCGTGCTGTCTTTGCCACGTCTTTAGGAAACACAAATGATATATATTTCCACTTACATACAAAGTGGCAAATGGAGTCCTGCAGTGAAGAAGACATCAAGAAAAAGATGAGTGGAGAAATTTAGAAAAGGAGTATTTTCTAACTATAGCCAAAGAAGATTTTTAAAATGCTGTTACTCCTTAATACAGAGTTTGAAAGCATAGAAAATAGGAGATTAGAAAAGCACATGTTAAAACCCGAGTCCTAAGACCTACATTCACCCAGCTTTGAAGGACTGAAGGACTATTATTAGACTTTCACTGACAGAATGTTCTGAAATGTTTCTGTGAGATTCACTGAATATTCATGGGTCAATAACTTCTATTTCTTTGCCAAATAGCTATTGAAATGAATAAACAGAACAAATACATTGTTCACTGTGTTTGAAAACTTTTCTTATCATAGCAATTTACTGGGTTTGGTAAATAATTTACTGTCATTTGGCAGGACAGATATTGTGCATTCTTTTTACATGAAAATTTAACTGTGGAGGGGAGAAAAATGCAACTAGAATTCTAATACTGACAATGGTTGCAATTCTTAGATCTTAGGAATGGTTTTGCAGGCCAATTTCATTACTTCAAGAACATTACGGGGTCATATACTTTCAGATGAAGAAAGAGGTAGTTATGTTAAATGTTGGTAAAAAGCCAGAAAGTTCTGCAGTAAAATCTATTAGCTCAGACCTATAACCACAGCTAAAACCCAGGTCATGCCAGATAACCTAAAAATCTCAGAGGAAAGGCATTTGAAACCCAGCATGCAGGTTTTGAGGGAAAAGTTTTCATATCCTATTTGGCTCTCTGAAAAACTTGAATTAGAGTCAAGAGAGAGATTCCGACATTCAAGAGTTGAGGAAATAATTAGAAAAAAGTGACTATTTAATGAACCTGTACTTAAAGTTTATTATAAAGCTGCCATAAAAATTCCTATGCTAGAAATAACATACTACAGGCAGAAGACATTTAGAGACTGCAAAGTACTGATAGGGTGCAATTGCAACTCATTTCCGTGACTTAGTCAGAGGGCAGAAGCTCAGACACTGAGTGCTCAGTATAATTCAACACAGCAGTGTTCAGTACTCTACCTAAGAAAATTACATTATCATTTACATCTTGAAGGTGCCTTTCATTACATTACAGTGGGTTTTAAGAGAAAGGATCACCAGAATAGTAGATATATTTAATGAGAATTTATTTATGACTGGGGGGGAGCAGGGTGGGAAATGATATAAAGAAGACCAAGTTAAATCCAGTATTTAAGATTTAATTATTCTCACTATGAAGATTTTTCTTTGCAGATCCTTCTATTAGTACCTAATGTAAGCTGTTTCCTAGACTTTCTTTAGACAAAACTGTATTTTGAAATTACCATATAAAATATTAAGAAGACACAACACTCTTGTAATGTTTTACCTAAAATCCTGTGATGAAATATTTGGAAGTTTATTTGGAGAAGCAGTGGATGGCACTGTTGGGCTACAATTATAGGGCTATAGATGAAAATCTTGAATTGCTATGCTTAAAAAAAAAGATTTTAGTGAGTCCTTCAGGCTCACAGTTCAGATATAAACTCATTCAGAGTACACTGAAGATTTCACAATTCATGTGAAGTTAGTTCATGTACTGAAAGGAAGTTTTGTAATAGGAGAAATATTATTTAGGTGCTTCAACTGAAGCAGAAATGTTTACGTGCTTGTCTCACATGGCAGCATGATCCTGTTTAGACTAAAGAGCAAAGAGGTCTTGGCACATGGAAGCATTGCTGGGGGTTAATTTAAGGGCTGTATACATATTCGTAAAATGCTCACCACTAAACATCAAGTATGTGCGGTTTTGTGCCCATAAAGTCTATTCTGTTTCTTAAAACTGCTCACAATTAATGGTCATCTTGTGTTTACTTACAGACTAAAATTAAGTGTGCATGAATGAGGTGAGGGAACAAGATTTCCTTTTAGTAAAGGGCTTTCATTCTTTAGTTGCTCTTATGTATTCTTACTTAAGACATTACTTTAATAAAGATCAGTTTGGGAAATTATCTTAGATAAGGGTCATACTGTATTTCCCCAGAGCAATGTATTTTATGATTGTGTATGTGTATGTGTCTGTGTGTGTGTGACTAATTTTCAGGATTGTGCATTATCTGAGGGGGGAAAAAAAGACAATCAAAAATATTGTCTTGGCTTATGCAGTCACAACAAACTCAATTTCAATAATAACAACTATCATATTGAACATGAACAAATTGAGATTTGAAGCATTTTATACCTGTTCACATTTTCATTAATGATGAGGCAGAGAATTCCCTCAGCAAGTTTGCACGTGACAAGAAACTGGGAGGAGTGACTGATATTCCAGAGGGACCTCAGCAGGCTGGAGCAGTGGGCTGAGAGGAACCTCATGAAGTCCAACAAGAAGTACTAAGTGACGAGGAACAAGCCCAGGCTCCAGAACATGCTGGGAGTCACACAGCTGGAAAGCAGCTCTGTAAATGGATCTGGGGGCCCTGATGGACAGCAGGTTGAACATGAGCTGGCAATGTGCCCTTGGTGCAATGCAGAATGCTGTCCTGGGCTGCATTAGGCAAAGTATTGCCAGTAGGTTGGGGAAAGTAATCCTTCTCCTCTCCTAAGCCTTGATGAGGCCACACCTGGATTTCTGCATCCAGTTCTGTGCTTCTTAGTACAAAGAGACACAGATATTATTTTATATTTACTTTTACTACTAAATTGATCCAGATATTCTGTAGATATTCTTTGTTGTCTTTGTTATGATGCTTGTCTTCAGGAGAGAAGACTCAAGGGGGCCACATGGTTGTGTATAAATGCATTTTGGTTTTCAGTATTTCCAAGGGTGGAGACCACACAACTTCTCTGGATAACCTGTTCATTGTTTGAGCACCACAACAGCAAAAAATAGTTTGTGCCTGTTGCCTTTGACCCTTTTGCTGGCAACCAACAGATGACTGGACCAGTTTAGAAGTAAATGTAAAAGAATCCAGCAAAAGGATCTATAAAACACAACCCTGACACCAAAGCTGTTCATATAGATATTGTACAAGAAAGCAGTATTTCATAGACAAAACTGAAAGCATAATTTGATTTTTAATCTCTTAGATGGTACATATATAATGCTCTCACTGCAGATACACCTAGGAAAGTAACTCGGTTTTATGCATCTAGTTGGCCTGCTAGCAAAACTCTGATAAGTAATGATTCACTATCAGTTGTCTTCAACTTGCTTTCAGCTTTGAGTCAATTACTGAAAAAATACAGCTTTCTTATGGTTGGTTCTGAGATCACTGTTGTTGAAACTATTCTGGAAATACACTAGGCATTTGCAATATGCACAGAGAAAAAGATAGGGTGAAGGATAAAAAAGTCCAAGAACTCTATGAAGCCAAGAAAAAGTAAATTAACTCTTTTAGATATAGATTTACGCAGTAACTTTGACAGACAGTCTTGAATTCATTGCAAAAATGGTGGTATTTTCACCAATAAAAGACATCTTTAGGTTTTTAGTAATGTCATTACTATCAACAGCCTAATGTATCAAAGTGTAGAACCTGAAATGCAGGATGGAAATGAAGACTAGCTTTTACATTCAAATTCAGATTTCCTAGAATAAGGCATTTGATTTTACAGCAAAGCTTCTGAATAGGGATGATGAAATTGAGCATCTCCAGTTCATGGGTCATTCTGATTTCTTCAAATCACTTGAAAATGTCAGGTAAGTTTGTTTGTAAAACACTGACTTGGCTTTCTAGAACAACATTCGGTGACTAGCTTCTTACAAGTTTCTCTGGACACTCCTCCCTCTATCTTGTTCTAACACTGTCTGCAGAAGGCTCCAGCAGTGTTGAGTTCCAGCTCAAGAGATGGAACTCAAGAGCTGTGGAAATCAACTGCTTTGGACTTGCCAGCACTGTGGAATTGCTCTAGAGCTAGAGTCACTGAAATTTCATCTTGGGATATTTCTCTAACACTGGGGACCCTGAAAGAATTGAATCTTCCTTTAGGGTCTCTGGGACACCCAGGTAACCCATTCTGAAGACAGTCCCTTGTTTGAGTATGAGTTCTCATGGATTTCAGACCCTCCGTTTCATAGCAGGATCCCACACAACCTTGCTTCTAAGGTAGTGCTTGCTTGAAGCTAAATAACCTGGTCCTTCATCAGTCTGAAGGAATCCTGCCTGCCATTCTGTGACAGTCCACCAAAATTCATCTGCTGTAATGAAAATAGATTTAAGGTTTGAACATCCCAGATTTCCAAACCTGATGTTTTTTAATTGTGTTTGTGTAACGAAACTGTATTTCTAGTGATGAGCAAGCACGATATTTAGTGAAACTCTGTGCACTAACGACAAGCTCCAGAAGGAGCCAGGCACAATCTGGTTCAGCTGGTACTGCCCTTGAAATAAGGTTGCTAATTAGATATCCAAACACATATGCAAGTTCAAAAGCCATATGTGGCTATACTGCACATATAAGACATACCTGTGGCTTTGTTTCAAAACCGGAATGTATTACATTATGAAGGCATTTTTCTTTTCTTTTTCTTTTCTTTTTCTTTTCTTTTTCTTTTCTTTTTCTTTTCCTTTTCTTTTTCTTTTCTTTTTCTTTTCCTTTTCTTTTTCTTTTCTTTTTCATTCTAAGCATTTAGGATCTGTCACGCTAATCAGCTTAACAGGCTAAATATTCTCGAGCACAAACCCTAGATATATTTGACCAGCTTACACATGTATGTTTAGAACGTGGGCACTGAGTTCATTCTCATCTACTCCAGTGTAGACTAGAAAATGTAGCCTTTCTTGTACTCCCTCTATGTACAATTTTTCTGTAGACTACAATCTTTAAAGGCTGAAGGACTAAATCTTAATGAACTAACTGTTTTATTCTTAAGTTGACCTTTGTGGACCAGTATTCTGTCTCACTGGCAGGGTGGTGCAGTAGTGTCTCATCTATGCTAATCTTCAATGACTGTAAACTGTTAAGGTGATTAACTGGAAGAGACAGATCTTTCACCACGTGTACAGAATCCCTGTGAATTGGGTCATATCGGCATATTTCACATATCTATCGTAGTAAAATTCGGGGAAGAAAAGTGGGGTGTGTAATAATTTATACAATCTTTTATTTTTTGTTTTTTTTTTCTTTTCAGTTACACTTTACTTATTTACATTGAAATTCCATCTAAACTTAGTATGAAAACTTTTTAAGTTATTGACACTCTAAAATTAAAACTCTACTAGAAGTTCCAGGTAATTCAAATTCCATTATAGCTTGCACTTTGATACCACAGTAAGTAGCATCCGTTCAGTTACACAAAAGAGATAAATGAATCTATATTTCGGTTCAAGTAAGAATTTAACTGAAGCAGAAAGGCACAGCAGATACAATGCTGAACTAATTATGCTTGCATTTTAAATCTGGGTAAGAACATAATTTTCACAGATTACAAACAAATCCAATGCCTCATATCAAAATCCTGGAAGTGGAGGAGACTAATCCAAAAGGAAAAATTCTCTAGTCAGTCTTCTGTAAATGCTGCTATAACTGAGATGCATACAGTCTCAAAGGACAGCTAAGTATCTAGCCATAGGAATGTACTATAATTTTTCACACAGTTTTATATAGGCATAGAAACATGTTATGATTTCTCATTGCAATATATTTTGCTTGTCAGGTACTTTGAACTTATATTCATGTGTACATATATGCACACACACACATATGTATATGTGTGCATATTATATTTTATGAAAAATTGAGATCCAAACATGCATACAAGAGCTGACTAACAATTAAACAGAAACTTCACTGTGACAGAAATTTTTTGAGAGAATATTATTTCCCAGTAGTAGGTTACATTGAATGTTTCCTACAGGAAGAAGTCAGTATCATCTAAAATTAACACTTTTCTTTTTAGGTCTTCAAGGTAGAATTTAACACTTGTTTTTACTTCTCTAAAATAAATATAAAGACCATAGTTTTCATTTCCAACACTGTTCCTTAATGACAGCAAATATAATATAATTACAGTACCCATACATCCAGAATCAAATATGATTTAAGACTAGAGTAGCTGTAAAGCGCTTTTTTATCTATCAAGGTCATATCTTGATGACTGCACAAGCTCAGATAAATCAGGTGTTAAGCAGGCACATCTCCAAGGAATCTGATAATTCTCTCATCTGCAATCCTCAGCACATCTTATTATTTACTGCCAAAGAAATGACTGATTAATTTTGTCATCTTTGCTCTGTGATTTTTGCTCAGCTGAAACTGACTGCCCTCTTCCGCAATGCCTGATCAGACCTATTTAAGTTGATGCCTTTGATCGTACACACTGAGGAGCTTGCTGACTTAGGCTTTGACTAAACATTCCTCCATTGCAATATTTATGCACAGAATCCTAAATGATAACGGACAGTCAATGTTGATAACAAAAACTTGTAAGATGTTTCCACGATTTTACTGATACTGAAAACAGCTTTTCTTGCACTAGAGGTATCAGTCAAGATGAAAAACTGAAACAAAAGCCCAACAAATTTTCTTTGATGTATACTTTATTTCTCACAAATAAAGTATCTGAGGTCATGAAAAAAAAATCTGTTACTGAAAAATTATGCTATCTATTTTTTTTTTTTTTTTGGGATGCTTTAAATTCTTTCTGTAGTTTGATGTCATGCTCAGTTTTGGAAGCTAGGGGCATTTTACTATCAAACTGTTCCAAACAAAATTATCAAAACAAAGCCAATAAAAAACCCAACTACAATGAAAGTTAAGCCCTATGGAAAAAAAATCTGCCTCTAGCTCTTTATTAATCACATTCCAACACCAGAGGCTAGAAGTACATCAAACTGCACCAAATCCTTTCCACATGACAACCTCATAAATTATTCAACTCATTAGTAACACCAAGAGGCATAAAAATAACATCAGTGTTAAGGATGTTTTCTTACAGAGAAAGGTCAGCTAAAAGTTTCAGTATTAAAATCCAAAGGCTTAAGCCTCTGAAAAGTAAGTACATCTAGATAGAATCCATTAATACTTTAATGTGTGCTGGTTTAAAATTCCATGTTAATTTTAATACATACATGAAACGCTAGAATTATTTTTTTTTATTCTGCAAAATTCAGTCTATTGTTAATTTTTGTGCAACCACTAAGTTTGATGTGCACCATCTGTGTGCACACCTGAGTTTTAAATTTCATGTATGTTGAATGCACTAACAGGTGCTATACACCTATAAAGTCCATGGGTTTGGTGATTATTTGCCTTTCAAAAGCAATGCAGCAATTAGCACAGTTTTGTTCCTGACTCTGACAAAATCTCTATCTTGATGTTTTGGAAGAACATGGGGAAAATAATCCTTTGTCAAATATGAAATACCATCTACTAATAGGGGAAATAGCTTCCTTAACCCAACTTAAGAACAGTTTATGACTTGCAGTCCTGCTCATGATAGCTTTCACATTTAAGTAAGTATTAAGTTACACTTGCTAGTATAACTGCACACAGATATTAATTAATATGTCTAACCTTGTTTGGATCCCAGCTTTTTGCCTCAACAGCCGCAAAGTTGGTGAAAAGTGTAGGTCATAGAGAGTTAGCTTTATATCTATCACATTCAGAACTTTCAGCAACATTAGCCTTTGGCTAAACACCAGATGAATGGTTCAACTTGCTTTGTGAATGATTGCTTCAATTTTTTACTCCTAAATGCTAAAGAATCTTAGCATTTTCTTTTAAGCATTACAGATTTCAGCACTACAACCAACCAACCAAACAGAAAAAAACTGTCTCAATACCATTAAAAAATTCCCTGTCTTTGATATGCTATAGGGTCTTTTTGTTTGTTTTCAGGTTCAGTCTGCTGTACAGAAGTCAAAAACATATGAAACTTTTAAATTATATAAAGGAATCTGTAAGCATGTTCCTTATTCCTCTTTTATACTCCAGCTACATCTCCATGAAAATCAAACATCTTCTAATTCTTCAGTTTCTAAGACTAAAACTTCTATATATTCACTATTCAGATCACAAGTTACCCTTAAAAATTATTATTCTTAACAGATTGTTCTGCATTTCATGGTTTGAAGAAAAAATACTTTTGGCTGAAATTATGCATGCCAGGATAAAATTTCTGATATACTTTAATCCTCATTCACAAAAGGTCTCCAATGGAACTATTATGACACATTAGTTTGATGACCTATTTCATTCAGTCACTCCAGAGAAACAAGTTCAGTTGCTTTTACCACTGTCTCAAAATTAGCGTCTGGGAATGCTAGGGAAGTGTAATGTGAATCCCTTGGGGATCAGGGAATTTAACAGCTCACAAGCTCAAGTCTTCTGGTTCATTAAAGTGCAAGAATTGAAAGAATTCCTTATTCTAAGAATATGTTGTCCTAGAAATTCTCAGCACTGTCCTTGAAAAAGAAGGGACATGATTCTCAGGCATTCATGGACATCAAGGAAACATCACAAGCTGTATTTTTAAACATGAGTTAATACTGACCATATTCCACAGCAGCTTTTAGGAGAGCATCAGCATGAGTAGACCCAAAAGCATTGCGAACAAATCTCCTCCGTCGGCGCAAATCATCTTCCCAGTAATCCAAGCGCCAGAAGTCATGCAGTTGGCTGCAAAATAAAGAACACACACATCAGCACCTACCACAGCTTGAACTGTATTTACATACATTATAGTATAATTTCACTGCTGCTTTCCCATTTCAGGAATACAATCTTGTAAAAACATGTATTACTAAAACCTACAATATTCTAGCGTTTCTATACATGCATTTATGTATTATAAACCCCAGCACTGCCTGTCTCAAAATGTTCTGCCTGCTGCTAAAAACATTAATCACACTGAACCCATTAACAAATGCAGCATCAAATTACAAGTATTAATGGCACAGCTTGCTTTCTTTTACAGTGTTTTTAACAAGGCTTGTAAATCATAGAATGGACCTCAGCGCAAATAGTTTGCAATTTAATGACTATGGTCCCTTAGCAGACTGAACTTAAAAGTATAAAATATTGCCCACTTGAATTTTGTGGAACTATGATTAAACTAATGTGCTGAAATATTCATTGAAATAATTCCCCACTGCCCCTAGCAACCTGAGAAAATTGCAATTTTATTCATTATTAATAACACTGAATTAGAGCAGAAAAAAAGTTCCACCATGTGGTAATTGTCTTGGTAAATTATTATTCCAGCACTAACAGAGTACTAGGATGATTTTATAGCTCCCAGCGAATACAAGCCATTAACAACCATGGCCATATTTGTGTTACATTGCCTTTTTACATTCAAAAGAATACCAAACTCCTATAGAATGATATAAGCCATTTTTAATCTATATTAAATCCAAAACATATACACGTATAATCATCTGGTATTGAACTTTGGTTCGAAAGAACTGACCAGCTCTACTTCCAGACAACTTCTTGACCTTATCAACACAAACCCCCCACATCTTTTTTTGTAAGATATTTGGGCAAAGTTGCATTCTCAGACAACATTTTAAAAGCTTTTTGGATCACTAGGAAAAACCCAAAATGTCTGTGGATGCATCCTTATCATCAAACTCATAATTGAACGGACTATACACTTAAAATTACTCTGCAGACCATGACCTTGCAGACCCTAACTAGGGAACAACTGCTTTAAACCAGTCATTATCAATCTGTCTGTATACTCTGGAGGTACATGATCAAAAGGCAAATAAAAAAAAGAAAAAAAAAAAAGAGAAAAAAGTTCTTAACTCATGAGTACAGGCTACATCTTTGCTGGATTTTTCTAGTTATTACTTCAGCCACTGTTTTCCATACTGCTTTCATTTTGAGAAGCTATATGCTGGTAGCCATTTCCAGAGAAAAACTAGGAATATGCTAATGTAGAACAGACCTTTTAAGTTTTTACAGTCCACTTAAGCACATTTTTTAATGCTTTCATTAATTATTGTCCAACTTTATTAAATGCTCTCATGAGACCTGGATCAGTTCTGGGGGGAAGAGCACCAAGGGGAGTGGATCTTTACCTTCTAGCCACTTACAAATTCTCAGAAACAGCACACATTTCTAGTCAATGTAAATGTTTTTTACATTCTGGATGGCATTTTCACTATATGCTTCTTGAGTCTGCGTGAAGTCCTACTTTAATTGCTGCCTTGCAGAATATGCATTTTACTTATTTACAGGCAGTGAGGAGGCAATTTCAGTGGGTTTTTGAAAGATGAGAAACCTTCCCATTTTAAGCAATTAAGAGTAATTCATGATAGAACTAGAGTAAAAATAATAATGAATCCCTTCAAAAACTAAGAGCTCTCTGGAATGAGAACTCTTTTGTATTGGCAGTAATAAAAAAAGACTCTTAGGTTGGTCAGAATGATCTAAATATGTAAGAATAAAAAAGTTATGAAATTAAGAAATATTCAGAGACTAAAAAACTACATTTTTAATTTGTTCTGTGTTTAATCTGGTAATTCATTACTTTGATTAATCAGTCTGAGGAATACTGTATATTCTCAGTTTAAAGTAAACCAGATTTTAAATCCACTGTTTTAATGAAGTGATAAGTATAGAAGTGATGAAATTTTCAGAGGATTAAGTCTATTCTGCAGATTTGAAAAAAAACATTACAAGTTCACCAGGGACAGAAGCTTGAAATATGTAATAATGGTGCAGAATTAAAATTTTGAGAAAAGAGAACAGAAACATCATTCCTAATCACAAATTATATGACTTTTGAAAACAGAACTGAAGTTTCTTTGTACAGTTTTCTACAGAAGTCTATCCCACAATGTTACTACATGCTTCCAGGTACTGGAAGATAGTACCTCAATACTACAGAAAAGGTTTCTGCATTTTTACTAGCTGATCTAAGATTTCTTTTTGAAACTTCGAGCAACATCATTAACAAAAAGACAAGGTACTTTTCCTCTCTTGTTGTTAGAAAGAAAGCACACACTTCAAAAGATGATAGCTATATTACTGGAAGTTTTGAATGATTGAGTTTCATCACTTAAATAACAGGCAGAAAAAAATGTGAGATTTTCCTAAAATTTTATATTATTACATCTCTAGATTAGATTAAAAATACTAGTAAGTAAAAGCCAGTGGCACCAGTTCCAGCCTAAAATTGAAAATTTAACCTGCTTTAGAAGTCCAGTGCTATGGACTAAATCAGTGTTAAATTGATTAGCCCATAGATTACAGTACATTAGAAATAATTATATACTAATGCTGTGGATATTACTCAGGCTTTAGGGTTTTTCAGGAGTTTAGGTAGATGTTAGGTAGATCTAAATGATGGCTGTAAATTAAGCAGAACTACACTTCCTAATGCTGTATTAGGCACACCTGCAAATCGCCCATATCTCTTTCTGCTACAACGCATTTTCCCCTGAAGTGACTTGACTAAATCAAGTAATTTTAGTAATTTATTTCTGTGACAAGTACAATATTTCAATAAGCTTTACTTTTCTTAATAATGTATATTCTTAATAATCCTTATTTCCACAGCCAACTAGATTACATGTAATTTCTCATTCCTCCATATCTTATACCAGTCAAGTGACATTTTGAATCAGGCTTGTTTGAATGAAGAAGTGCATATTAAGCACATCATAATGAATTTTTTTTTTTAAGAACTAAAAGTTTATAACGTCATTTATGAGCTACTTCTAAAGACTGTTAAGAAAAGAGAAATATATCTATATCCCTTTAACTGAACAGTTATTTAAAATTCTCCCTAAAACACACAACCAAAAGAAGTCTGCACGATGAGTTTAACTGTCAAAGATAACTTCCTTACAAACTATAGTATAATCCAATATAAATCTTTCTCATCATAATGAGAACTGGCATGAAACCAGTAATACTACAAGGCTACTAACAATGAAAAAATTATTTGGAATGGTGTGCATGTCATAACTTAATCCTGTATTTCAGATGTGCACTATTTCATATAGTTAATAAAGAAAAAGAAAGTACATGCTGTAATGGAACAAGCCCTACTTTACTACATAGTGGAGGATTAAAAATTTTGTTTCACTGCCACTGTCATCACTGGTGCCCACTTGACAGCTTGATGTCTCTGTTCTCCTACTTCAAATAAATTTTTCTTCACTAGCAGCGGATGGAGAGGTAAAGTGGTGTTATGCCTCCCCAGGTAGCCAAAGTGGACTTTGATAAGCTGGAGCAAACAGCTTTAAAGTCTCACAGGTGCAGGTTGCTCAAAACCTCAGATCTGCCCAGAATTCTGCATAATATTCTTTACTGACATACCATACACACACACCCCTTCCATACATAGGGGGACAAAGATTATTTAGGCAGACTAAAGTGTTTCAGGTAGCTCAATTACCCTCTCAGGGGAGAAACTGTGGAATGCTCTGCCACCAACACAATTAGGAGGAATGTCAAGTCAGTCTGCACAGTAAAGTCCTCCATGCCTTTTCACATCCCCATGACTTAAACAAAAGACAACTTCTGAAAAGATTTTCTGTTAACTCCCCCGGCCATAGCTGCAATGAAGTGCATGGGAAGGGCTTTTTCTTTGACTTATGAATACTAGCTCTCCTAAACTGTAAATGTTTGTCCATCCTGTGGCCATTCAGCATCTGTGACAGCAGCTGCATGGCTGTGAAGCTCAGTCCCTGTTTGTGTAGAAGGTGCAGTTTGCTACATCACCTACAGCTAGAGCAACTAGTGGCAAACATAAAGAGCAGAGAGTAGCAGTACACATGTCCATAAAAGAGCCTCAGACTGCAGCCCAAAGGATGGGCTGCCAGATGGAAGAGATTAAGTTTGAATATGTTAATGAAGAGGAACAAGCCTGCAGGCATGGGGAAAGGGGAAAAAAATGTTTTGGAAAAGAGGTGGGTCACAGAACTGGAAGGATCTCAGAGAATCCATAGTCTTTGTAATACTGGGAAAATACTAGAAAGGTCAAGGAATTTATGCTCTATAATTTCAAAAATTAGTCCTGGTTGCTTTTATGGGGCATATATTGAAAAAGAAAAATTATTCTTTTCACAGTGTGGAATTATGACTATGTTTTGAGAAATGAGGGAAAACTATGCATATTTGGAAAGTATAAAGTATTCCCCAATGTAATATAAAGAAGAGAAAATGAATGACATTAAAATACAAAGGGAATAAAATAAAACTTGAAGTAGAAAAAATACAGAAATACTTATGCAATATTTGTAACAGTTAAAAAGTGCAAGCCAAAATATAAATCTATTTGCCAGAAGATCCAAGTAGCAGAAGCCTTCTGTAACAAGAAAGCAGCAAATAAGGTTCAGAAATACTGTTGCAATAGATACAGTAATTGCAAATAATATTAAAAACTGGAAATATAAACTCAGGGAATAAAGATGTAATGAATCTGAGAAACACCTAATATCATGAAAATTGAAAAAGATGGTAAGAGAGGGGAAGGGTTTCCACTTGGACTTTTAAAAAAGGATGAAATAGAGTACAGAGAAACTTGAACTAACAGCAAATAATGCTACGGATCATCAGAACAGGAGCAGAGTAATCACCTTTGAAAAGCAGAAAGAGAACTGCCAACACAGTGTCTCTCCTATGATCGTGTTACTAATGGTCTTGCATTAATAATGAAGGACAAAACAGAGACAAAGGAAAATTTGCTACAAATGAAAGACAGCAAAAGCTATCAGAAGATACCTAATGATTCTAAATCCACTAAATTTATGAAGAAGAGCTTTCTTAGAACTCTTTTAAAGGGTAACACCTTTGTCAGAAAGGAGGAAGTGATTAATGTGGCTTTTATTTTCTTCTTGAGGCACTGGGAAAAGATTTTTTAATACACACTTTTAATGAAACTTTACAACTCCTGAAATTTCTGTGACTTAGTTTCAGAGACAAAATTGAGAACACTTCAAAAGCTGAAAAGAGAAATCTCTCAATTTTAATTAATCTTCAGTTAGATGATATGTTAGAAAGGAGAGTAATATCTGTAGATGCGAAAGGGAGGCTGTGACAATAGAGATGTTAATTTGTATGGTAGTACTTAAACCACAAACTGGTAAGGCAGTAAAATCCCAGGATTATGGATTTTAGTGTATTACATAGAGTCTGAAGGAATAAACTCATACTGAATACACAAATGAACATGGACTAACAATTTACTGATTGCCTAGATGTTTTATAAAGCTTAGTTCTTCAGAATGAGTTTTTCACTCTGGAATGGCTGCTGTATTATTAAGAAGTATTAAACTTATACCAAGAAGCATCAGTTGTAGGGAAATAAGACTAACCATGCAGAAAGCCAAATACAGGGGAAAAGGTAGAGAGACGAAAGCCACATACCTCTTAAAAATAGTAATGGAAATGGCAATAACTCAAATGTCTACAAAGTAAAACTAAAGGTAGGTAGAAATTTTAAAATTACTCAATTAATTTAACATTAAACACAAATTTAAAGTAATGAGAGAGAAGTATGTCAAATCTATCCAAATACTAATGGGCAATTGTAGGACACCACATGCAGTACAGCTGAATGAAAAATACACTTTCCTAAAGTTATATACTTGGTTCCTTTTACTTAACCCAATGGCACTGAATGAACAACTAAGCAATATAAAAAGCAAATACATATTGTCTGGTGAGTGTCTGACTCACCAGAATCACAAAGGGCTTTTTAGTGAGAAAATTAGTAACAATTGAAAGAAACTGCACCACATTATATAGATAATAAATTGTACACTTAGAAACACCAAAGTGAAATAAAATTTAGGGTTAAAATTAAGACATAAAAGATTGTATGTGAAAAACAGAAAAGAAAGTGATTGGAACAATACTCTGGTTTAACTCAGATTTCTGGTTTGGAACCTTTATTCAGTTTCAGAATGTGGTTTGCTGCCATTCCAAACAAATAGGAAACAAAACACCCAAAAAGCCCAAAAAGCCATTTTATAGTCTTAGATAAAGGAAAATTTGGGTAAAATTCTCTGTTGGAAAATATCTTGAAAGACCATAGAGTGCTTTAGGACATTTTTATTTTTAATGCATATTTTATGTCATGCTATCTCAGTACAATGAGTACTTAGTAAGATTTCACAAGTGCTGCCATGATGCCATAGTATAACAAACTCCAAGATGGAAAGAACTGGGGGTCATCTCCCTCTTTCTTAACTGACTGCAAAAAAGAGACAGATAGAATGGCTTAGACTTGAAGCATAACTATAGGTGGCTAAAATTGAGTAAAATGTACTCCATGCTAAGTGTGCAGCTTTTCTTATTCAAAATGTAGAGATATCTCAAAGTTTCATTGACACAAAACTAGGTCTAGAAAATGATCATCAGATTTCAAGCAAAAAAAATTACGTTTTGACAGTATGTTTGTTATAACATTACATCTGAAATAGGCACCATGACAGTAACTTACACAGTCCTGCTATTAGAAAATACTGTATGAAAATAAAAACATTTGAAGACTTTCATTAATTTAGAAAAATGAAAAAGAAAAATCAGGTATTTTCATAGGAAATTCTATCATCATTTTTTTTTACGAGAAGATTTGATCAAAACAATGTTTCTGATTTAAATGGGTTTTAAAATGAAAATCCCATTCAATTCTTCTACTGTTGTTACAAGCAGACTACCTACTGGTGTGAAAATTATTTTGCACCTTAAGAATATTATGTGTCAAACTAAAAGAAAAATAAAAGTGGGTACACTTGGAACACAAAACCAGGAGACATCATAAAACATTACAAATTTTTGTCAAAATTGTCTGAAAAGTACTGTGTGATTTTAGAACTATAATCCATAAGAAATCAGACAAACATCTCAAAAAAATACTTCCTTATCTTAATTTTAGCAGAATAAAATGCTGATTTAATAAATTAAATAGAAAAAGTTTTAGGACAATTTTTAATTTTGCCATAAAGATGCTCTTTTTCAAACAAAGTTAACTTTAATAGACACATATGATATTTAAAACATTTCTTATGAAACTTAAGATATTTACAGTATTGAGTTTGGGGGTTTTTTTCAATTACAGTTCATTCTTTGACTTCAAACATTAAATATTCTCTGAGCAACAATTCTATAGACAAAATTCATCTGAAAATGCAGCTCACTACTTCTTTTCAGCCAAGAACATCAAAGTGCATTTGAGTAGGAAGTGTGGTGACTCAGTTCTGCCTCGGGAAGGTGAACAATGGTTGCAGAAAATCCAAATAAACTGGTGTTATGACCACTGGAAAGGAAGAGAATTCTTTCTTGCAGTTAAGCCTTGCCTCTTATTGTCTGACTCCTTTTTTGCATAGAGACTAATTAAAGAAAAAAACCCAAATCTCAACTCCTGCTCAAAGCAACCCTTGCCTTTCTGGGTTCTTTTTATATTATTTGATCAATTCAGTTGTAGAACAGAAAAGGGAAGATTGAGAGAACAAATTATTCAAATCTCACAGAGACACCCACCTCCTTTGCCTTCTGCATGAGCACTAACTACACTACTCATGCAAATGATAGGGTATTTTGCTCTAAGTGGAATGAATGCAGCTAGATTCTTTCAGTAGTTTTTTCTAACTTTTCTGAAGAGAAATTGTGAAAAAACCCAAACCACAACAATCCATTTTCCCACTGAATTCTGAATGACAATAATACTGCTGCATTAAGAAACTCCAATAAACAAAGCTGGAGGCTTGTTGTTAACATCACCCCCATATAGCCTACATCAGCATGATGCAGAAGTTCTGAGATTTTGTACTAACGAAGCAGGGACTTTCTACAAGAAAAACAAGTCACTCTGTATTTCAAGATTTTATATATCATATTAAGTATATACCCAGAGACATCACAGTATCTGATCTTATTAAAAAATCTGAGCTTTTATGACTTGCCTGCAATTCTGGAAGAGTTAACAGTCGCTAAAATTTCGTTTAGTTAGGATTAGTGTGCTTGGAGAAATGAAAACAGTCCCCAGATTTCCAAGTGGGTATCCAAAGTAAAAGAGCTTGCTGAAGCTCTTGAAAACTTCGGTGCCTCATTGGCTCACTTAAAGGTCAAACACTAAAGGCTCAGACTTGTAAGTAGGGATAACATATGTGACTGCTGATGAGGATGCTGTCCCAGCTGTCTGCTCCATTCCAGATGCACAGATTAAGGTGTCTGAATTTCTTGTGAAAGAACTGCTGAAGAACCTACTGAGCATACAAATTACAGTCCAGTTTCAAGACAAACCAGCAATGACTTGTCAAAAAATCTAGAGCTGCACTTTTAACAGAAACAGCATGGTTGAGATAGACAGCCAGGATTTGTTATCTCATTAGTTACTTGTTTGTAAGTCATGGCTTGAAGGTTATGGAATCCAGGAATAGAAATTTAGTCTCTCAAAGTCTTCAATTAGAAGAAAGAGAAAATGTTTTGTCTAAATATTTTGAAAGTGTTATTTTAACACTTAGAGACATGGCTTTTTTTTTTTTTTAATATATACTATATCTTAAAAACCCATAATGAATTACTGTTTCAAACCTTTATAAAGTATTCAAGCTGCAACTGTTTAAAGACAGCTAATTTATTAACCTGGCATTGAGATGAAATAATTAGCTTCCTTGAGGCCTAACAACAAACAGCATCAGTAATCAAAATCTAATAAATAAATAATAAAGTTTTACCTAGGCACTGTTTTAATTTTCATCATGCAGTGCTGTTTATTAAAATGCAAGTCTAATAATACACTATTTTAAAAGAATGTGGGTTTCTTTTTGGTTTGTTTTTTTCTTTTTGCAAAATGCCATTTCAAGCTTGGTAATTGGAAGTCCTTTAATTTAAAATTTATAGAAGCCTGAAGTTTTACATGTCCTGCAAGTTTTTTGGCTCAGATTTATTTTTATCCTGAGTATCATCCAGAAGTGCAGCTTAAGTTAAGAGAAAGCACATATCTAGCTTTAAACCTAATGCTGCTCTTAAGAACTGAAACAAAGACCCACTGGTCCAATTAGTGGATATCCCTTATCTGACAAATAAACAGTTATTCCTATCCCCAAATATAGCTTGTATAGATGAAATAAACATTTGCCAAGAGCCATGGCTATGAATGCTATAGAATTTTTAATAAAGACCATGTTTACAATACAATCAAATAAATACTGAAGTAATCTTAACTTTGATCTTTCCCGTTCCTGGGAATTTTTGTGAGAGCTAAAAAGCCAGCTTGGCAAGTAAATAAAAACTTTTCTATTTATACTTTATTTTTGACAGTCAAGAGGTTCTTCAGAAGTATATAAACAGTTTCCTATAAAACATCTCAAAATATATCATCATGACCTAATGATTTATTTTGGGCTCTGAAAACATTATACAAGAAGAAGCAGACGTGACATTGAAAAAAAAAAAGAAGACATCAAATTATAACTTCCTTGTTTTCTGTCTTGAAATAAAATTACTATTTTTTTGGGTTCTGAAAAACAATCAGCATATATTCTACAGAATTTTTGCATACAAAATATTTAGCAATCTATTACTCTGGGTATACTTTCTAATGTTTTCCTTCCTTTTAGCTACTTAAGCTGTTACACAATTCTGTGTGACAATCATGAGATACAGATGTCTTTTCCCCTGTATGTAGCACAAATCTGTGGCATGACCATGTGAAACTTCTGCATTTTTCAGTCACATTCACAGTTTAGTTGCTATTGTATAGTATGACTCACTATAGGGATATGTTTCACAAATATATTACAGAATGTTCATTTGGCTATATTTGGGTGTATGTTCTTGAATGAATACTACAATTGAAGAAAAATCATCAGCAGCAGTTTAATAAATTTACACAAACCTCCTCCACTTTTCTGTGTCACCATGAGGAATTACAATCCTCAACCTTGCTAATTAAGTGGATTTTATCCTTTACATGTTCATTGCAGGTTGTTGGCTTTGGGGGTTTTTTTTGAGACTTTATTACTGCCGTTCATATGGAAGATGAAAAGTGAGAAAGGAGTTCAAACCCATCTATTATTACAACTGAAAGGAAAGCTTACTGACTGATTCAGTACTGAATTTGACAAATGATGGTGGGAGGAGCCATACACCTGGGAACAGAAGGATGTGCTGCTCTCCCTTCAGAGCATGAGTAGCCAAATTTCCTGATCCAAGAAAGCGAAAGTTGAGAACTTCACACAACTGTGAAATGCAAACTATGAGTTGAGAAAAGACAAAATTCTAAGAGTAGTTCAAAAGCAGGACAAATTGGGACAAAATGGAGCTGGACTTAGTCTATACCTGGGTTTGAAGGCAATTTGGTGAAGGCATTTTTTGGTTTACTTGCTCTCAGCTGTGAATCTGGATAATTCAGAATATTTTGTGCCAAAGCTCTGGTGATACATCCTTGGAAAGAGTTGGTCTTGACGTGCTGAAAAGTCACATATGGCTTAAGAACAATGGCACAGGTCATGTCAGCCTCAGAGGTTCTCCAAATTCTAATGACCAACTTGGATGAAAACATAGTTTGCTCTCTCTGTTCTTCACCAATTTCATTCCTTTGTAGCCTCTCAATTAATTTACCTGCTCCAGATCTCCCCTGTGTCACTCAATAGATATTATGTTTGAAGATGCTGCAAAGTTGACGATCACCTTAGTGTTGAAAACTGCTTTTGCTACAGGGACCAAATTGTCTGTGACCTCATAGAATTTGTTTTCCTTCCTTGCAACCTGGGAGACACAGTTCAATTACTGGGAAGTTAATACCAGCAATTAACAGTTGCAATTTACTGGAAGATTAAGGTTGTCAAATTATGCCAAATGATAGCTGAGTTGAGTTTCTTTTATCTAACTTAAGATGTCTACATTATTGACATTTAACTAATCAACCCAGGCCCATTCCGCAGGCAATGGAGAGAACTAGTTTCACCTTGGGAATAGTTGGGTGATAAGTTAGGAATCCTACGGCTACTGTATCAAGTAACAAAGGTCTCAACACTGCAGAAGGAAAAACCTGGAGTTCTCATGAAAAAATCTGCCATCTAAGACTTATGTAAATTGTCAAGGGAAGGATCAAGTCAGAGAACTCACATGACTGAGTGAAATCCAAGAGGCAGGATTCAGAAAATATAGAGTTATAGGCTATATGGGTCCTCTTAAATGAAAGAAAAGAAGAATGTGGTCGACTGACTTGTCCCAGTCTTATATTACTACAAGCAACATGGAGGTACCTTTTCATCACCTGATTGACCTGATAAAGGGAATCCTGACAGATAAAATAGGCAACAGCTACAGAAATCATCTTCTTCATGTAAATTAATTCAAAAAAATTTCAAAATTCAACTTTTAAAGAATGGGCTTATGGTTTTATTGCTGCACAACAGGAATGGGGAATCAGAGAGTCAGCATTTAAAATCACCAGATTCAGACTGCAAATGTCTTATTTGAGCTGGCACCTAATAATGAATGTAAATTATAGAAATTCAGGAGACAAAAGCTATATAAATTCAAACAATAAAAAAAAAGCTGACACTCTCAGACTATATTATTAAACCACTTGAGAAAGTCTAACAGTTAAACACTTAAAATCAAAATACTCTTTATTATGTATAATTCAAAATAAAAAATCAAGACTATTATTTTGGAGAGTCTGAATCTGTGGTGTAGTATATAAACATTTTTATTAAAAAATATAATTTTTAGGCCCAATTATTAAAGGAACTACGATTCTGTTAAGTATATGCCTATAAAAAATCCCATTAAAGTCAACAGTGTATTTAAAATGAGCTATGTTTCAGGAACAATTCTAGGAGCTTAAGTCCACCACTATCTGAAAAAAATGCTTTATGCTGATGGTAGAATATCAATCAATTTTTTTAATACTACAGACTGAACAATAATTGGCAAAGATATATAAAAATTGCTGTTTATTACATTAAAATAAGACTTTAGTTGAAGTTATTTTATTTCTTTATATAAGACGCAAACCACAAAAGACAGTGAAAAGCTTCCAAGATGCCTAGTAAGAAATTGATTGAATTGACACCAGTGTGAAGAGCTGCTAAATCACTCTGAAAGATTATTAATCTTTTTTACAGAAAACAAATGTAGTTTATTCTCATCTCCTGCCTTAAAGTATTTTAATTACATTAGTAACTCTTGGACAGTTCTAGAATAGCTTTTACTTAGTATATCAGACTTTATTCAAGAAACCAAAGCAACATGTGACTAGGTCAGTTAATACACACACCAGGCCCGAACTCTGTATTGCTCAACAGCTATGTTATTTCTTTTCTAATGTATAAGTGAACTAGCAAAAGGCTCCTCATCCTATTAGCAGAAGACAAAATAGTTCAGTTCTTTCCTCTATATTGTTTTGCTGATTGATATTTATAGAATACAACCTTCCATGAGTCTTTCTTTTTCCAAACCATCTAAATTAAGTTACTTTAGTCATACTTATATTATCATTGACTTGAAGCATCCTTGTCTTTCTGTAGATGTTCTGCAGTTAGTGATGTTGCTCCAGATTGCACATACAAACTAAGGTATAAAATAGATCAGATCTACTATTGTTCTAGCAGCAATATCTTCCCATGGAGCAGTAAAGCTGAATTATGGACCAAGAAACCAACAACTCTTTCTAGTTCAACATTAAACCTGTGTGAAGTTTCTTGTGTGGTTGGGGGGGGAATGTCACACACAAAAATGACTTGCCTGTTCACAGCAAATAAGGATTCTGCTTCAATTTATCTTATCCATTGAAAAATATAGGTAATACTTTCATTACTTAGCTTCAGGGTGCCCTTTGAAAAATGACACTGTACCATGATATCTACGTAAAATGCTATGAAAATACTCTATCTTTACTCTTCACCACACTTACAACACTGTGTTATCAATTAATTCCTGATGGGAACAATATTATCTCCCAAACAAGCAGTATAACTCAAAAGACTGATAATGGGAAAAAAACTACCATTAAAAACAAATGCAGTGTGTCTCTGACTGTAGTGATTCAGCAAGCAGCAAGAAGGCAGTATGATTCAGAACCTATTCCCTATCAGTAATCATTTAATTTGCCTACATTTATTTGCTTGATAGAGAGTCTCAATGCTTTCTGACCAGCCTTTGACCAGCAGCATTGGCCCTTGCACAGCAAAACCCTCTTTGCTGATAAAATAAATATCTGCACAAGCCTCAGTATGGCTAACATAGTAGAAAAGAAACAGGTTAAAAATCTCATGTTCAAGGAGACATGAGGTCCAGAACTGACTCCCAGTAATACATTCTCAGACACTGATTTGCTCGAGCTTTATCAGTCACCAGTTAATAGTCACAAATGCACAGACTCAGTAATTTCTTCCCTTAGGGGTTGCTCTGCCATCATGGAAATGGCTGATGGCATGAAACCATTCAGAGTCTGCCTTCAGAGCAGATTCACAAGAAACACTGACATCTCTGAGTACAAGGTAAAAACAGGAAACATCATGAAGGATTGTTGGTTGAGCTGATAATAGCTCTTTTATTTATGATACTTGGTGTTCTCACTAAAAATGTTCATTAAAAATGTTTTGTGAACATCTCCAAAACTGTTTCGTGAACATCTGCCTGCAACAGGCCTTTGAATTAAGCAGGAAGAAAGCAATTAGCCAAGGTCATTGTTCTTTCTGATATTAAATGCTTTTCTGGTGTGAGATAAAAAACTTTGAAAAATACAATCAAATCTGTGTTCTACTTTTGCTCCATAGGAGAAGATTGACAGCATATCAAAATAATAAAAGCAAATTAGTATAACACAGTCATAATATTTCTAAATACTATAATAATTATAATACTATACTATATTAATACTTAATACACCAGTAGGTTCGGCAGTAGGAATATATGGGAATTTGTAGAAAGACGAAGAGAAATCTCTCCTTGCTTTGAGAAGTCTTATTCCCTAGATTAATTTTTTGCCCAAGAGTCACTATGTATCATTCAGTGCTCAAGATGTATGCATGAGGGGAGAATCATGGTCACTTTCCTTAATTTTCAAGTTATATTTACAAGCAAAGTACTTTTTAATTTGTACATTGAGTATCAAAAAATGAAGGAACCACCATTGATCACTGTGAAACACTCATACACCCTAAATACTAACATCCAAAGGCACCAGAATGCCATTAACTATATAACATTATGCCTACAATGGTCTGGTGATACTCTCAAAGCCTGTGACAACAAATCAAAATTGCTTTTTTCAGGCTTTGCCAACAAAGTGTCTCTGTCAAATGTACACACAAATAAAAATTTGTGCCTAGACCATTACAGCTGATTCTATTTGAGAGTAAATACAATCATACAAGAAAAGCTATGGTGGACACAGCATGCTTCCCCCATGAATCACGAAAGTTTTGTGGAATGGAACACTGTCAGCCTTTTCTGAAGATGCTAGCTCATTTCACACTAGTAAAACATTAATTGGAATGGGGAATGAAAGGGCTACAACCATAGAATTACAAATCTGGCTCAGACTCAGGCTCATCTCCTACCACATTGCTCCAATTCAGAATCCAAGTCTTTTTATTTTTCCCCTTTCGAAAATATTGAATCAGTGAGGAAGGTTTAGTCATTCCCAGTTGGCTTCCTTTTGGCAATAAAGCTACAACCTGGCTGGCACATTACAGCTGCAGGAGGGAGGGTGGGTGGGAATGAGACAGAAGCAAGTACATATGTGTATCATTCTCTTCTCTCTGACTATTACACAAAGTAAAATAGCTCCAGCTGGAAGGATTAACAGAGACCTGCTCCAGAATAAGCTACAGCCTGCTAGGGGAGCCTCCAGGAAGGTGAAAAAGGCCATTTTGGAGCCCCGCAGCTAAAGAACAGAGACATAACTGAGAAGGATATGATAGTGGTCTTTAATATTATAAATGGCACCAAGATGGTGATTTGACAACAAGAACTCAGTATTTCTCATAAAAAAATGCCTAGAGAGAACATAGAGTTATCAAGCAACAAGTTCAAAACAAATGATGGTGCACTTTGTGTGAATTTGTCACACGACATGCTCAAGGTAGGGATACTCAATGCTACATGATATCATGGTCAGCAGAAGTTTAAATGAGTTCTTAAAAGGATAAGACATTTCCTTTCACAGATGGGAAAAAACCCACCAGAAGTTATTAAACTCAAGGATATCACCTCTGGCTCAGGAAGTCCCTGAGCTACAATTTGCTGAAAGCTGGGAGGATATGCTGAGGGAGTATCATGATAAAGTCACCTGGGGAAATACTACACTCCTCCCCAGGCCTCCTCTGCTGGCAGCCGACAAATATTGGAGTAACAGACTTGTAATCCTATTCTTGCAGTTTGCTGTTATGTGGTTTTTCACTGTTATTTTGGGGCTGATTCCCCACTGCCATTAGATAGCCCCATGTCAACTAGGTTTGAGTCAGCTGACTTTCTTTCCCAGGTTAACAGCAGCACTGAGTAACTCGTGCCATTGCTCAGCTAACGAGCGTAGGACAGAGTGTTTTCAGCAGGAGGATTTAGGCTCTGTGATTATTCTTTAGTGGAATGTTTCATAGAAAGGATAAGACATACTTACACACACTGCAAAATTCATTGGTCTTGAAATATAAACTAACTTCTAATACAAAACTCCCAAAGCTTATGAGCTTTTAAATTTTTCCAGTGTCATCCAGTTCTTACATTCACAGCTAGATTACAAATAGTATTCTCTAACATTTGAATAAGTTGACTATTTTATATTATTAACATTTATTCTTTTAGAGTAAGTGCAGTAAATACAACTGTATGCTGTTAAGCAGGGGAAATTGGCATAAACATGAAAGAATTCACCTGGTTTCACCAATATTATGGTATTTTGCTAATAAAAATCAGAAATCAACCTAGCTGCACTTCAACTGATATAATATAGAAGACACAATTTCTTTTACATATATTCTGATTTAAAAAATACCTCTTTTTGTTGCCATTTTTTAAATGGAGATATGAAAAAAATTACAAAGCAGCTGTGTCAGACGGTACACCTATGATATGTATAGTGTAAGAACATTTTGGAAGGAATGCCTTTAACAACTAAACTCCATGGGATTAAACTGCAATGAAAATGTTACAAGTAAAATATCTTCAGTATTTCAAAAGTGACTTCTTTAGTATGTAACTAAAAATTGTGAAACAAAAAGTAATGTGAAGTTAAACAAAAGGAAAAAATTAGTATGCTTAAGGCAGCAGTTGATCCATTTAAAAACCACCACTTTATCTGTTCTCTTTTCCTTTGCAAAATCCAATAAACTGCCATTATATTCCTTTTAAATGGTTCCATTACAAGGATTCTATAACAACAGACTAATCTCTTGATAATTATAATAAATGCCTGTAATCAAAGCAGGAACCACTTAAAATAAGGAGAAAGGCTGTTTTCCATCAAACTCATTGTAGTTCTGTGACCTTTGGAGCATTAAGCTACATCATACACTGCCACCTCTAACTGCAACATAGCTTTCCTCCCAATCTTGCTCAAATAAAAATAAAAAGGATGCAAGATCAATGGAAATGTGGATTGACACATGGTAAGAGTTCTTACTTTCCAGCTCTGAGCCTTGTAGAACATAAAAACCTCAATTCGCAAGATTCCAAAGGCTCAAAGCTGGCAGGATTCAGCCAGCAGCTCTTTCACGGGGTTCCCTTCAGGAGGGAAAGGGGGAAGGACCAGACTGTATTTTAAAGATTGTATTTTAAAAGACTGTGCTATGGCAATGAGAGTTGTATATCACTACTAATGCTTAAAAAAGTATTACTTTTCAGAAAGAAAGGGCATTTTATCACAAAACTCGATATTGTATTCACATGAACAAACAATGTTTTCCAGAGATCATTTAGGAAACTGAAGGCTGATAAAATTACGGGAAATGACTATATATGATCAGAATGGCTTTCATCTGCATTTTGTTAGACCCAGCATTGATTTCACTTTTCAGCTGTGAACAGCAAGAGGCCAGCTGTGGCCAAGGGAGAGAGCAAGCAATGAACCAGGGTCACAATAGAGGCTGAGTTGTCAGAAAATTTAACACTTTTAACGACTAAATCTCAGCAAAAAAATCTTCGAGTTACAACCACTTGAAAATTATATCCAGCGGGTCCCACAAACTGTCAGAGAATAGAAGATTTAATTTATGACAAAGTAAAACCTTTGAACTCTAGTTATGTGAATAAACAGCATTATAAGGGGAAAACAAACAAAGCAAGGAAAATATAAAATACATTGCCTTCAAGGCAGAAACAACTACATTTTACTTCCTATTCCCAGATGTGTTAAGGGGAAATTTATGACAGCATACTGAAAAGCAAGATTCCCATTGTGAAACCCTTCACATTTATTTAACTAAGCACAATCATTGAAAATGACCTTTATCCAAACCCTTCACAGCTGTCTTAAAATGATCTAAAACTATTGCCAGATTTTCTTTAACTAACATTACTTAACAAAAAGTCATTACCCCAGGGCCATATTACACTACTGGTGAGTAAACACAAATCCATTTTAAACAACATGATACGAAGCTTTAATGAAATATTGATAACAAATTGAAAACTCCCTATTAAAAAGGTGCCAAACAACACAAATCATCTTAGTTTTCTGTTCTATGAATAAATATTATTTCCCTATTTCTGATAACATATTTGTCACCTATTAGACATACATGTAAAGAGAAAAATGGCTACTGCTTTAAAAAAATCTTATATTTAAAACTGTTATTAAATGAGGTGTCAAATTTATTTTAAATGAAACTGTTTTAGCAGCATATAGTGAAAAGATATCATCATCTGTTCTCAAAAGACAGCACATCAGAGTGTACATTACTCTGTAAAATTAAAGGGCTACTGACAATAAATTCATATGGCAGTTTTCATTGCAGTACACTAATAATTTAACAGTGCATTAATAACATTTGGTTCCAGGACTTAAAAAGCAGTATGTCAAAACAATGAACACCTTAATTTTATTTTTTTTTTAAACACAAATACTAAACATTAAGATTAAAAGATTGTTGCAAGAGCTGGCTTCCTGCAGGTCCAGGTCAACTGACAGGGGTTAGGTAAAAAAAATTAATCATGCCTGTGGATTCAGAACGGAACAGCTTAGTTTTTAAAATAATAGTATAGAGGCACATTTAATGTGGGTGCATACTGTGAGAAGGGGAGGAGAGGACTGTGTTAAGGGTCTGGTTAGTTCAGTAAATCATGGCTTTAAGATAAAGATGATTATGGCGGTTCCTTGGTGTGAGAGGAGAAGGGTACAGGAGGTTCATTTCACCACCAAGTAATTATGCTGACCCAGAGTGTTACCATTTATCATGGCTGAAAGATGACACTCACTGTTAGCCAAGGGAAACTGCTAGTCAAATGCTTCCATCTAGATCAATACACACCACATTTTTCTACAGCCAAAAGTAATTATACAACAGCAAACTTCACAATCAATACCCACTCGAGCTAACTTATATTCTGCTGTACAGACATGAAGGTATGGCACTGCTAACTGCCACTGAAAACTGCTGCATTTGACCCAAATTAAAGGGTTTCCCTGCACCGTTACAATGGATTTTGCTATTTTCTGAGAAAATCTGTATCCTGTTTTCTCTGTCATTAAAAACAAAGAACATCCATGCAGGTCTTAAGGACCTGCAGCTGAAACTGATGTTCATGTTTTCATTTCATAAAGTCTCACTTAACACAAAATAAAAATCAGCCAATTAAACAAAAATCAATTTTCCTAATCATTAAAAGCTGAAATAGTTTCTGAGGCATTAGTTTCTAAAAGCTGCAGTTGAAGACCTGACCTTTGTGAACTCAAGGGATGAGAAAAGGGAGAAACATATATACCTGAAGTATTAAATCAATATCTTTTTCAGTATTAAACCCATAAACACATATTCACATTTGTTTACCCAGAGATGCACACCTAGCATTACCATCAAGCCAGCTAGTGGAAAAAATTAGGCCTTAAGAGTTTACATTTTGATTCAAAATATATCTAAATGTCAGTTTTGACAACTGCTTTCAAAAAGGCAGAGCTTAGTCTTATAAACCAATCTAACACATCAAGAAAGGTTAGAGGGAAGAAAAAAATCACTACTTCAGTAAAAAAAAAATTTGACATCCAATTTTCAAGCTGATTTATCAGTGGAAAGCTAAAATTGATAGTTTGCCATTACTGGATAGCAGGCTGTCTAAGAAAGCTGTTACAAAGCCTTTCATTTTGATTTAGCCACACGGATCAATACAAACCTATACTGTTTCAATTTTACAAATATTGATTTTCTGATATAACCTCTGCAGGAGAACATTCATCACCTGCCATACTAAAAAATATTGAAATTTATTTTGTAAACTTTGATTCTCAACAAAATATAGCATTCTACTGAGTGAAGTCAAATCTATTTTTCCAGATAACAGCTAATCACTGCTAAAATGTATTTTGAGTCATATCCTTTTGCCTTTCCATTTCAGAGTCTGACTAACACTGCTAATCCTTTAACTGGCTTCATACTGAAGAAGATCATAAAATTTCTCTTTGTTTTCTCATCAAGTATCCTGAGATTCCTTGCAGTTTTAATGGCGAGAAAAAATAGAACTTCAAGTTAGAATATTCACTAATTTGCTTCCCAAATCTAGGACCACTTAATGCTTCAGGAGGAGGATTTTTTTTTTTAAGATACCAAAGAAAAAACAAATTCTCTAAGTAGGAACAGCTATTTAATGAAACAAAAATCTTTATCATATATTCACACAACAATAATATTTTCACAGGCATTTCTAATTTGCATATTATGCTAAGAGCTCTGTTATTCCTCAACATTCAAAACATACTATTTTTATGTTATTTTCTCATGTATAGTATTGATTTTTATGCCAGCTCATTCAAATTCATATAAATACAGAAATCATAAAAAAAATTGCTTAACTTTGTAAGACAATTCTAATTGTACAGCTTTTCTTGTTCCAAATTATTTCATCACAAGCATCTTATCTCATTTTAAAAAACCTATAAGAAGAAAAAAAGCATTAAAATAATTTAAAAGTTTGAACCTATTACTTACTTTCTTTATTCCCTTTTTTCCTAATCCTAAAAAGCCCCCTTATGAGCTGCTTAAGACATTTCTGAGTGCCACATTGCTGGCACTGATAAATACAGACACACTTTCCAGCCAGGGCAGCAATAGAGTGAAGACACTGAACAGATTTTAGGCTGAAATACAACCTGGATAAAACTGTAAGATATTTTTTTTCCTCAGTGTATGAGAAATAAATGAGAAAACCATAATCCTATTTTGGAAGGATACAGTCCAGGGACAATATTTAAGCAAGACCTCATCTAGGGCTTAGATTAGTAAATGCAAGTTCAGAACTTGCGTTGGTAACACAGTGCCATTCAGATTGCTGCTTACTAAACAGAACTGGGAAAAAAATCTTAAATTATTAAGTTAGAAAATGAGTAAGTGAGATTCCTGAAAAGTGATATTTTCATAATGTAAAGAATATAATAAATTCAAAACTTTCTCTGCAAATTTAGTGTCATGAAACCAGGGTAGAATTTCTTTGTGACTTAGGGCTCAATATGGATAGCTTGTACATTTATACATTATATTATTTTTAGCATTTGGATACTAAATTAATCTTCCCACATGTACTTGAAACCAAATAATAGCAGACATCAAAATGTCTGACTTAAAAAAAAAAAAAAAGAAAATTAGTATCATAAAAATTCTGTGAGACAGAGAGCTGGGAGAGTAAACCACAGAAAAAAATCAGAATCATTCAACCGAATGTAGAAGTAAGAAGCTCGCTAGTCAAATCAGATATGCCTTTTCATCCTGTTCCAAAAATGCCAGAAACTGATCTTAAGTGCAATGGTAATGGCTTCTGCAGCTAGAATGGACTCTATATGAACCATCACGTAAATCCTGTTATTCTGACGCTGATGCTGGTTCAGATGATGGTGATTTAACCATCAAAACAGTGAATATAGTGAATCTGAGGCATAGAAAAACCTAAAGAACTACACGATCAAAGCATGTTTAAAAATAAAGCAAGACAGCACTAAATACTTAAGACCATTCTCTTTACACAAAATATGCTTATTAAGCTCTACTTTTAGTGCTTTTTCTTCCATCAAGAGATTTCAGATCACTCTGCTGCAATGTACCATGATTCATGTGTTACAGATGGGAAAACAATGCAGACAGATAAAGACTGAAATGATTTATTCAGTGTTGAGATGTCACCTCACTGGTACCACCAAGATTACAACTTCGTTATTTAGGGCATAAAGTGACTGTTTTCATAGCTGAAGTAAGAATCTTGCTTTCCCATATGAACTGTTCTGTGAATTCTGGAGGGGAGAGTGGGTGGAATGGTTGGTATGTCTTGATTGGAAGTACTATGAATTGCTGCTCTGGTTTGTTATCGACACTTATTAAATCCACTGTTCCCATAAATGTATATATTTTCAACAAATATGTTAAATAATACAAGAAATTTGGATAACCATAATTCCAATCCCCATTGGATTCAGTTTTTTTAAACTATTCAGTTTTCAGTGTAAAATATTCAGTTTTTTTAAAATCCAGCATTTTCAAAATAGAATTATGTTATACATGACAAAAACTTATCTTGATGCAAAATAGCATTTAATAATTTCCCTCCTACCAGGGGAGCAAATGAAATTAAACAGTTTTGTTTAATTTTGTTTTTAGAGAAGAAGTAAAGGTTTCTTGGTCACTGGTTTTGTGGGGTTTTTTGGTTGTTTTTTGTGGGTTTTTTTAAGGGGCTTATTTTGGGGTTTCTTTTTTCTTTAATGAAAAAATTAAGAAAAATCCAGAAGTAAAATATCTTGTTGACACTTGGGCTGCCATCATCTAGCAACAGCAACAAATAAGTAAAAATACAGCATGTATACTGAATGTGTTTAAAGATCCTTTCTTCTATTAAGGGTTTTCTGTATCTAACAGTATTCAGTACAATAAGAAAATGACCTTCTAAAAAGTAATGATGGTGATTATCCATATAATGGTTGTAGCATGCAAATATACAGCAGCCATGTAAAGGAACAAAAATCAGGCACCAACTTCACAATGCTTAAGGGCTTCATATTTTACAGCACCAGCATTAATGGAAAAGTTAATGTAGCATTGAATAACAGTGAGCTGCTCAGCTGCTGCTACTGCTGCAGAACATTTAGATCATGGAAATAACACACCATTTTTTCACTCCTATTGCTCTCTTGACCCACAGATAAACAACTTTCACTCACTCTCAAAATCCCATGCAAAATATTCCTGCATTACCCAGGAATGCTTAGGAAATATGTCAAAGCACATAATTTCTTAGACTGAAAATGCAAATAAAGAATTACACCACAAAATTAAAAATAACTAAGCAACAGTGCTGAAGAAAATCTCAAAGACTATACCCTGTAACTTAATTCATACTATGGCACAAATGCATTCATGAGCACAGTCACTTAATGCAGTACACAAATGAAAGAGAATTTTGCAGTATTCCTATCTCTTAATTCTTGATTTCAATGAAATATTTCAATGAAATACGCAGATAAAATAGTCATTTTACATGCCCTTTTTTTTCATATATTAGAGACTATAAACTACTGAATGCATTCCGTAAAGCATCATTTAAAAACCTTTCAGTGATCCAAGTCTACAGGAAAGTTTTAGAAGATATATACTGTAAATGAAGGCATATAATTGGGTCTAAATTGAATTGCACGGACAATTATGTTTAGGCAGGAAAACTGAGGAAGGGTCCACAGATGTCATGGCTATAAATCCTGTAAACCATGCTCCCCCTTCATTATTGCTGGATGGTTTAAAAAGAAAAAGGAAGTAAGTTATGTAAAAATACAGTAAATCTTGGAATATAGCAGCAATCTTTCTCTCCTTCTGGCAAAGACCCCAAGGGCTCTTCTCATCTTGATTCAAATGTAAAAAAAAAAGACATATCAGAACTTAGAATTTCTATTAAGGCAACTAGTCCTTCCTGGAATTCCCGGAAATTCTTTCAGCTCATAAAGGACTTCAGACTTTAATGTTTCCACACTGATGTTGGATTGGTAAATTTTTTTTTTTCCTGATTGCCTTTTTTACCATCAGAAGGAGAACAAAGTGAAGAGTGATAAACACAGCTATGGAAAGCAAGAAGATTCACCTCTTTCTTTTCTGCTCTCAAAATATTTAAAAATATCCTACTATATAGAAATATTGCTACTATATTGAAATTCACCTCAAAAGGTAATACAAACTCTTGGCTGATATTTCATAGTTTCACTATTGATTGCAGACATGAGAATAAAATCCGGAGAGCAAGAACTATTGCTTAAAGAGCTTTCCTATTTTCTGTTGGATCAAAACCCAGAGGATTTGCAAAGTGACTCTTCAGTCATACCTACAGCTATTTCTCAGTCAGATAGTATTTGCTAGGCAGTATGAAAATCTTCCTTTCCCTACCTTAATTCATCAGTTGTCCAAGTGTTTGCAATTTCTGGAACAGATATCTTCATTCACTTATATGTATGTCAATTATATAAATCACCAATCTTTATGCTTCTCTAATGTCTGTGATGATATTAACTAAGAATTTATAATAGAAATAGTAGAAGGTATCTACCTTGCCTTTATAACTGCTAGTATGGATGAATATGGGGATAAAACAATAAAAACTTCATCATATTGGAGCCAGTGGAAAACTTAAAGATGCCACTAGCCAGGTAACCCAAATATTTACTAAAAGATACCTCAAAACTTGCTTGTTATTTAACATCCTCTAAATGTTATTGAAACCATGAATGACACAGAGGTCTGTAGATATTTACGTGTTATGGAATGTCCACTGTGATATTTTAATTTTCACAGCTGAGATTTTCCTACAGATTTTATGTCTTTTAGAAAACAGTAGCATTACAGTTTTACTGTGAGAATTCTGAAAAGTTAAATTCCACAAAAGAAAGGGTTAAAGTAAATCTATTTTCTTAATCCTAATAGAGAACAAGTTTTCAGAAGTACATTTTTTTAAAGCGTCCACAAGTTGAGAATTTGTGGATTACTTTTGAAGAAGAGGAATCCTCTAAATAAATATTGCATTGAGAGTGTCACCCTTAGAAATTTGTCAGTGTGACTGAAATAAAGGAGCTATTCTAGTACTTTCAAAATAGGTCATTCCTAAGAAAAGGTCTCTGTTTAAAATTTAGTGGTGTCCTGCAGAACCTTTTGAACATCCCTGCTGAGTTGTCAATCACACACTTTCACAGCTTAGCAAAAGATTATCAAATGATACAGTTATACATAGCTAGATGGAGTACCATAGCTAGATGCCAACACTGACCTGTAGATTCAGCTTCTGCAACAAACACACTAAAAAAATTAATGCACATGGCTTCCACTGGATGTCCATTCAGAAAGAAGCATGAATGGATATCAGTGGAGGCAAGGTACATAATTTTTTTTTTTATTGTGTGTGTTTCAGAAGACACATGTCTGTTTCCTTCCAGGAAAGATAATATATTCATCACCAAGCAAGAGCAACAATGTAAACAGTAGCATTTGTCAAAAAACCCACTCAAAAACTAAGCCTGAACATATTTGATAAGCTAAAGGAAAATGTACCATATTTGATAAGCTAAATGAAAACTCACCATAAAGAAACACATAATTTCTATGTAAAAAATTATTTTCCTTTTTTTAAAATACAATTGGTAATATTTCTCTAACACTACTGAATTGTTCATAAATTCCAATCTATCTTTTATGCTAATTTTATTATTTTGGTTTTATTTAATCAGGCTTCAAAACTTGTTAACACCTGCTTTGTTAAAATGTAACAGGCCATGTAGTTTTCACTGAGGACATTTCCAGAGAAATTGGCCATGCCACACAAATTTCAAATAATGTTTTTTCTAAATTTTTAATTCCAAGACTGTTAAAAATGAAAGGTAGTGTGTACTTGGGGAACAATTGAACAGTTTGTCCGTCTGAGTCCTTTAAGAATATACAAAGTGAGATTTTTACTAGCTCATCATGATGACCTCACATGAAAAGACTATTATGAGAGAAATTATTTTTTCTTATTTGACTTTTTCTGGCATTCAGCCAAAAAATGTGGAATAGCTTTTCATTTTCTCTCATGCTTCTTAGTGGTTCTTAATTGAGATTAAATCATGAAGGATAGTAGAGTCCATTTTGGTTTGGGAGATAAATATCAAAACCTGCTTCTGGCTGCTCTTCTTTTTTGACATGTTTCACTCACTGACTTTTCATAATATTTAGCTCAACAGTTCAGTATGAAACTCTACTACTGAAAATACCATCTGAAGTTCACAAAATAAATTTCCTCTACTATTAAGCTGTCATCAACTTTAAAAACTTCACTTTTCATTCAAGAATGTAGAAGAGGTTAGGGCGATATTCAGTGTAAGAAACTACTATATGTTTAAAAATAATGCATTGTTACCTAACACAAATTGGAAACTTTAATATCTAGACGTTAAAGAAAATGGAACTGAACATTTTTTTGTACCAAAACAACCCTTCCACTCACCATGAGGCAAATATATCATGCTTTACTTTCTTCCATGTTTTCACATAGCACAAGATGTATTATGCATAAAAATTATCGCACTCTTACGTCAAAGTATCCCAAAGGCTTCAGGAGTTTTTATAAATTGAGCCTAAGAGACATCAAATTTACCTTCCTCTTTATGTACATTTTTATTGCTTCCTACCGTAAGTGCAAACATAGCTTCTAGTAAATCATCTAAAGAGATCTCTTTCACATTAATATTTCCGAGATTCAGACTGTGACTGTAACAGAAACAGAAGCATTCCCACTCAATAAATGTAACAGCAGGAGAAAAGCTGAAGAGGTGATATCAGGAGAAAAGTGAAAAGTGAAAAAAACAATGGAAATCTGAAAAATTAGGACACTTTAAGAAATAATTAAATATCAGTCTATTGGCATTGTGTATACAGACTATTTTTCAAAACAATGGGTAGCATTCTCAAATTAAACACAGAAGTATATATGGTTTAGGAATTTTTTGGTGGATTTTCTAATTATCTAAACAATTGGATAATTTGCTACATTATTTGGTTTTAAAATGGTTCAGCACTATTGAATGTTCAAGAAACACTCATGGCATAAGACAGTATATTCCTGAGGCTGAAACACTCATTGGACTCTGATGACTCTGTTTTATTGAACTACCTGCAGGGAGCTTTATGGGCATATGATCATGTCAAGGTCACAGGATTAAGTGAGCAGTGATGACAGTAAACAAGCCTTTTCTGTATATTTTAAAGGCTCTTACTGAGTTACTTAAAATGCCATAAACATAAATAGTCTCCTATCTCTACAACACATCCATGACAGATGACTTCAAAATATAACACTCCTGAGCAATAGAGCTTTACGAGAATCTATATTATTGACTACAGATATCAATATACGGGGGAGCCAAAATATTGGGAGAAGTTTGCTATCTGTCATCTTCAGATATGTCTGTAAATGTACAAGAAATAGATCTACAATATAGATCAAAACTCCATGTGAACACATACTACTGCTGAAAAAGCCTGGAACTTACAGGCTATGTAGAAATACAGTTTATAAAGAAAGAGTAAACATTATAATAACAAATGTACCAAATCTACACAAGCCATGTAAAACCAAATAATAAAAGCAAGCCTACACAGTACTTCCAATACCAACTTGAATGATGTAATGTGAGTTTTTAGAATTATACACGTTACCATATCCATTTTATTAACAATAATCAAGCACAGCAATCTTCTTCAAGTCATGTAACATCTATGACAGACATCATGTTTCTGAATCAGTCAAAGTGAATCTGTGTAAACTTATTTTTTCACTGCTTTAAAAAAGTAAAAATTAATCAATAAAACACCTCAACAAATAAACAACCAAACAAACCAACCCATCAAAAAAAGCCAACCAAAAGTCATCAGTTGAAAGAGAGACATCTGCTGGGAATATTTTTCAGAAATCAGATATGTGAGTTGTCTAAGGATGGTCTTCATAGTTTAGTATCTGTGAATATAAAGACTGTGCTAACAAAATGCATACTGAAACACCAAACCCAAGGAAACCTCCTGCTAAGCTATATTAAGACAAGAGGGAAGAGACAAGACTCTGGTTATGGCCTTTGTGTCTGAGTAACCACACCTGTACACCTGAAAACAGGGCTTCCTTCTTACCCAGCACCCAGCAGTTCCCTATGCACTTGCCTATGACGCCTCTGCAGCAATACTGCAAGACAGGGCTCCAAGCACTGGCTTAGGAAAGCTCTTAACTATTTTGAATGAGGAAGATGCTGAACCAGAGAGAAGTAAAATTAAGGAGGAAAAAAATCATGACTAGAGTGGATTTTTTTTTTCCCCACTGTGGAAGAGGAGGAGAAAAATAAACCAAAAAACAGAGGAAAACAGATCAGTCTATTACATATAATACCTGATTACACATTTCCATGAGGGAAAAGGAAGTAAGAAGACATGACGATGAGAAGAGCTAGGTTTAAAACCATATATGAGTAATCTAATTTTTAGCAAAGAAAATGATCCAATAACACACATACAAATTGAACTATAACTCTCTAAAAGACATGGAACAGGTTTTCTGAGGTGTTTGTGGAATTCCACTTTATACCCCACAAAGAAAGGGGTATGCAAAGCATGTGACTGGGATGTACCACACTACATCTTCCTCAGTGCCTAAAGATGACTTAATCTTCAGTTCCTTTCCAAACTGTCTTCTGAATTTGTGATACTATTTGACAATAGTATCATTGGACATAAATAAATTTCAAATAAAATGTACAAGGCATTAAGGGAATCAGAATTGTTCTACTGGGTTTTCATTTCTGGTTAAACTTTGCATTTCTGATGTCTACAACAAGAAATGCCTGAGAAATCTACTAAAACAGCACAGGAAAAAAACAAAATCTACAGCTTCACATTCATCTTCTGTAATGTATTTGAAACATCACATGGAAAAGAACCCTGGATTGTAATGGTACTACCGCAGTCTACTGTGATGTAAAAACAGGATCTTTCTCACCCATTTTATATCAAAAAAGAATGAATGCAGCAAAGAATTCTTATTTCTGAGAAAATACAGCCTTAGAAGCATGATTTTTTTTTATTCAGAATCTTCAAATCTATGACTTTTGTTCCTTTTTTATTCTTTGTTTTCTATTCTTTTATATGGGGAAGATGGGAAACCCACTGCTATACTGCACAGATACTACTAGGTAGACATGTGAGGAAAAGTGATAATCATGTGAACAAAGGGGTGTCTGCCTAATGAGAAATTCTTCCCTCGTGGCTTCCAATTAGTTTCTACTTCTGTATAAGGAGGAGCACAGTTTCTAGGAACGTTTTCTAATATCATCAGCAACTGTTAGTTCAGTCTGCTGATAACCACTGCGGAGCTTGTTTCTGCTGCAGGAACTAGGAGGAAAACAAGAAGGCAGAAGGTACTTTGAAGCTCTACTGAGATACAGAAAATTCAAAATCAAGTCTGACTGAATTTGAGATTCCTCAGGAAGGCCTGAGTTGAAAATTCAAGGAGACTGAGAGACTATTAGATGGGTCTATCATGTCTACTTGTCCTAGTTTTCATTTGCTTAATCATTCAATTGCATGTGAAGGTTTCAGGGCTAGATGGACCACAGGTCTGAACCTGTATGGCTGTTCTTGTGACTGGTACCCTGAAAACTGAATGGCTGCATGTGCATGCAAGTACTAAATCCATGGCCAGACTTAGGGAGTAGCAGAAGTCCCCCTCAGTTTGTTAAGGGTGGCCTTCCTCCTAATATATGTCTAGTCCTACAATAGGTGTATATATGGCAAATTGACTGTGTGAAATTTGGATTTGTATTCCGATTACTGTTACAGTTAGGGATTCTATCTACATCTAAAGATCTGTTGTCCCAAAGTCTTAAATGAAAACAAAATTTACAAGGCTTTGCTCTTTTTTTTTCCATGAACAAAAGGGGAACCTCAAATTTAGGCAGAAACAGAGAACATGTTGAAGCAAAGCAGAAAAAAAAAAACAGAGTAAAGAAGAAAAAAAATTCTCTTAATGCAGAAGTAATAATATAAAAGTGCAGAAGACTTCATTCTTTATAATTAAAAAAAATGTATGTACTTCCTAGAGATAAACAAGTCTTTCCGCAGAGCTGAACAAGTCTTTCCTGAGTACCACTTGTTTCTCAACATTTGAAAACACTATTTCTTTCCAAAGAAAATATTTTCTTATGAGGTTTATTCCAGCTGTGGGAAAAAATCCATAGAACAGTGCCACAGTTCAAAACAACTGAGCAACCTTGCACAAATACAGAACTGAATAAACCTCACATAAGCAAAATGTGCAGTTGCTTGTACAGCCCTTCTCTGGTTATTCAATACTCCTTTCTTGGCAGGTATCTCTATGCTCCAAATACCATGCTACACCTATTATTAGGAAAGGATACAGAATTCTTCCATCCCCCTTTTTCCATCATGCTTGTCAAAATCCTCAGCACCATTAGCAAGCTCTGCCTTCCACCACAGTGGTAAGCAGTCAGGGAGGGAGAAAGAAAGAGGGTGTGCAATGGATGGAGTAGCCACAAAGTTGAAAGCATAGTAAGAAAATTAAAAAGTGCATTGAAATGGAAAATACTACAATAGAGTAATCAGATTAACAAAATTACCTCACTCATGTTTAAATCCTGCTATAGATGGACAACTCATACTGGACTGAAAATATGTTGCTGACACATTTGCTGATCTCAAGGTCTCTCAAATAGTGCAGTTAAGTAAAAACAACAGAAGACAGACAAGCATTTTCTTAATGTTTTCTTGTGATGAAATAATCTCAGAACTAAATATTTGGAACTTGTAACAGGATAGCTAATGAAGAAGCTAAAAATTGTGCAGTTCTATCAGACCAATTTTGAAGCATATATTCGTCTAACAACAAAAAAAAATCCGCCAATTCCAGAAACACAAAATTCATAGTTCTCACAGAGTATGTGGAAAAAATGCAGAACCTTAAGAGGCCCTCAAAGAAAGGGCATGTCAAACACGCTTCTGGATCCAGTAGACAGGATCTGGTCCTACATCTTTTCCGCTCTTCTAAAGCTCCCTTTGTAATTTATGCCTAGCAGTTAAAATGAGCCAGAAATGAATGAATAGCTAAACCAGATGAAGCTGATTTGCAGTGGGGGTTAGAATAGGTTCTGTGCCTCTCTGAATTTCCTGGGACAGCAGCTAGTATAGAGATGGAGTCAGAGAATGCCAAAGGATGGCTGTAAGGGAAACAACTTCTTACTAAATTCCTGTGATCTGGTCTCCCTTGTGGTAAACTGGAAACATTTGGTTTAGAAGCAGTGTTTTTCCAGAATCAACTTATTTAACTGCCAACCCCCTTAGGCTTGGGAAAGGGGAGTTCTCTTTCTGTTCTCAGCCCTCTGGCCCCCAGCAGAACCCAATCTCTTCAGAAGCACACACTGTAGAGAGAGACAAAACTAGCTGTCTGGCAAGAAACTTTTTATTTCCAGCTTGTCTCCCCAGACGAATTTGGTCTTCACCCCAGAATGAGTTTGACAGCTCTGCCCTCCACCATGAATGATTAATTTGTTATGGGTGTCTAGTTTAACCAAAGATGGATTTGAACAGAAAAAGCCCTTGTATACTTGCTATTTGGTACAGCTGCTTTAATGTAGGTGGAACCTCCTTTATTAAATCACAGAAAGCAAGAGAACCAAGTCTCATTTTTAAATGTCATTTTTCTCATTACAGTAGTCCTCCTGTGAATATCAAAACTGTTCATGTGAAAATATCTACGATAAGTATTTCATATTTAGATTTTGAACGCTAGTTGGAACTCTGAACTCTTTTTATTGCCATAAATTGCTTTAAGCCTATAAAAACGGTAAGGTAGAGATATATATACTGTATTCTTGAGTAAAAGTTTTTGAAAACTTGAGGTATCTGATAAAACCAAGAAGCTGAAGTAAGAAAGTAACAGCTTATGGCCCAAAACATAGGCATACATATGGTTGATAATGAATTTGAACTGTGTGTACAGACAAGTTTTACAAAACTTTTTTTCTCTTTTTTTTTTTTTTTAAGAAAGATGTGTATGGGGAGAGACACAGATGGGGAGGAAGAGAAGCACCATATGAAGCTGACAGAGAAGGCAGAAGGAAGCATATGTTGTGACATGAAAACTATAACCCTGAAAAAAGCTAAGGGTAAGTGCTGGCTTAAAGAAGCTGGGAATGCTAAGCTATGAAACACCCTGTTTGATTCTTCTTGATGTTGTATATTCCCTCTGAACAAGGGACAATGCAACAAGGAAATAACCAACTCAGCAATTTCTCATCTGAATGGGAAAAACCTGCATAATTTTAATTTTGGTATCATGCTGAAATTAAAAAAGGGAAAACAAGTATGTTTAGGGTAAGCTATTACAAAGATACCTAAAAGTGTCAAATTGCCCAAATGTGGGAAACAGAATTAGTTTTGTTTAAGTGCAAACCCAGGATTTATAACAAACTAATGACATTTATTTTGAAATCTATTATGGTTTGTCTTAGATATGTAGATGAAAATAAGATGATTCAGTAAATTTCCATTTGTTGCAGAGGATTTGATGGTCACATTTGGAAGAAACTGAGAAAGAGTACTTTGGGTTTCCCTTTACGTTATAAAGGGAAAACATTTGAAGGTGGAGAGAAGGTAACACTGACAAGCAATAAAAATGAAAGTTTTTTTCTCAAAACTGTTAATTACCATTTTTAGTCAGAAGGAGATGAAAGAGTAAAGAGGTTCTCAGACCAATTCAAACTACTGATTGATTAACATAGAGACAGGAATTTGTTGTACAGTGCTAGTGTGTTTGTAGGCATTTATTCAAGTTGTGGAGTACTTGCCTATAATTAATTTCATCTTCATAAATTAATAGCTAATTATGAAGCTAATTGAAATGCAAATCACCTATGATTTTATGATAGATTTTATGATATTTTTAGTTAAGGTACCCATATATAACTATGATCTTAAAGTCTCATGGGGTATTTTGTTGGCTCAGACCATTCAAGTTCATTCATGTTTCTTCAGGCATTTTGGGAAGATTTTATGATAATATATTTAAAATTCATAATTTATAAATACTGTAGAATGTCACTCATCAGACCTTTTGCTTTTCCTCTCATTATTAACCTTCTGTGGTCCTTAAGAGTGTCTTTGTTCCATAATGAACAAAGGGTAAGCTTTGTGGCACCTACAGATCAAATAATAAATGCTGGTTGCTGCTTTCTGCAAAGACAGAATATGCAAAGACACAAAAGCTGGGGAGGCTTAGAAGCTCATTGTGTTGAACTGCAAACACAAAGAAGAATTTTCCCTACAGTTGGGTCATATTCGACAAAATGAAACTGTAATATTTTGTAACATTAGCATCTGTGTTAAAGAACTTTAAAACAGCTTGTTTATCTTGAGGATAGATAAACAAAAACATATAGGACAAGATAGGACCAGAGGACATGGCCTCAAGTTATGCCAGGAGAGATGTAGATTTGATATTTGGAAAAATTTAATCACCAGAAGGGTTGTGAAATATCACAACAAATTGCCCAGGGAGGTGGTTGAGTCACCATACCTGGGGGTGTTTAAAAGACATGTGGATGTGGCACTTAGTGACACCTTTTGTTGGTAGATTTGGCAGTGTTAGGTTAATAGCTGGATTCAATGATCTCAGAGGTCCTTTTCAATCTAAATGATTCTATGATTATATAAATATTTGTACTATGTGCTACAACTAACAGTGAATTGGTAGCTGCAGCTGTGCAGACAGAGAACTGAAGCTTTGAAGAATCACACTCATGTCTGCCCAAATATTTCCCTGTCTTACTCATTTTGGATGTCAAAAGGCATTGCTACTACCCAAGTATTTACTGTGCAGAAGTGATGGCCTGTTTCTTACCCCGCCCCATATGGGCCAGAGAAGGATCTCCTTAAATTCACCATTTCAATGAAGGGTCTCCAGCTCTCAAGCTGAACAGGAGAACAGTGTGTGTTCAAAAGTGTTTGAGAGCTGTGTGCCTTCAAAATTGGGAACACTTTTCCCAACAGAAATTGTAGAATCACTACAGAAGTGTAGAATTCTGGAGTGACAACCTGGTTTTTGTGTGTTTTTAAAGTAACTGTATTCCAGTCAGGCTGTATCTCTTGTGGCACAGAGAAGCATGAGTTTATAAAGAGATTGCTAATGTTGTAACTGTTTGTCAGGATCTAAAACCAGAGACTTGAGTCCTGTTTTGTCTTGTGCCAGCCAAGACCAGAGGTGTGTATGGTTTTGGAAGCCATCTCAATTTCCATCATATAAAAAGTATGGGAGTATCTATCTAATTAACAACAGTTTTTGCACACTATGGCTGAGCAGTTTAATGAGTCTCCTTTCCATTTTCTGCCCTCAAAGCCTTTCAGGTCTGCCCATTGAGTGACTTCAGTCCCTAACAAGGCTCAGAGACTCTTCCACTGGGCATCTCCCCCTCCCTGCTGTCATCCTAGTCCTTCCCATTCACAGTCCACTAGTCCCATCAAAGAGTGTGCTCTGGATCACAAAGCTACCAGGGCACATATGGCCAAACCTGCCGTGCAAGGCCATTTCCCAACTGGCTCCTGCAAACAGAGAGCCCTACTTGGAGGTCTTGTGCTGTCACCATGTCCACCTTATCCAGGTTAAGCTGCTATCCACAGCTAAAACACAACCAAGCCAAGAGCTGCACCTAACACTGCAAGCATCAAAATGGGAAAGCAGCTCTGCCAGTAACTGAGAAGCAAACCACACGGGGCAAGTTGCATGACAGGGATGAAATAAAAGTTTCTTTTGTTCAGTGTAAGAAATTTCACAGGTTTGTTACAGGTGTCAAGCTACTTTATGGCTCTTCAGGAACTATCATGGACTCAAGAGAAAAAAAGGCTGCAGCATTGCACAGTCGCCATTTAGGGTGACATCAACAATCCTGAAGATAAGTTATCTGGCCCTAAGAAGAGATAGTCCCCTGGAAAAGGCAGTGACCGGGAACTAATTTAAGTCTGCAAAGTGTAGCCATTCACAAAGCTGAGCAACAGCATTATTCAGAAACTGTTATTCATTACTCAAAAACATTAAAAGGACAGAAAATTGCATTTATTTTCAGCATGTTCAAGTCACCAGACACACAGCTTTACACCTGAATCAGAGATAAAATGAGCATCCCTTATGGACCTGTTTTGAATTAACCATATCACAATTTTCTACTTGCCATTTTTGTAATTTTCACCAGAACATCTGGTGGTGGACAACAGTGGTTCTGTAAGACTGAATTTTCACAATTTCTACCATCTTAAAAAATAAATGCACTTTCATCATCATCATCCAGGAAAGAGTGATTTCTTTAGAAGAAATAAGGATAATGAACAAGAAAAATATAATTTTTATTTTAGACACAGTGTAACTGCAAGAACCAACTAGACAGAATTACAAAAAGAATGAACACGGTATTTGCTGTTTATTAAACCCTATTGTTGATATGTCAAATTTATTACTTGGCAACTTTTCTAATAGGCTTAAGCACTAACTCTGTAGTCAACATAAATGCAAATATATTGTTTGAATGAATATCTAGAAAAAAGTTTTTGTATTATCCATCCTGACTGTTTTTACTGAAAAGGTTTATCAGAGCTAAAATGGAACTTTCTCTTCTTTGCTGATTCAGAGCAGACAAAGAGGAATTTACATAGAAAATCAAACTGCAAAATTTTGGTTATCTGGGAGCAGGACTTCCTTGATTTCTTTTGTTTGAGTTGTTTCACTCTGAATAAATAATCAAGTGGTTTTGGCTAGAATGCACAAACAAGGGAGATACTTGGCAGTCTCTACTTTCACAGACAGAGCATTCACGTGACAGACCCAGGTTCAAGACCTTGCTCTGAATGAAGGAAAGGAGCAATTTCAGCTCAAGTCTTCCACATGAGGGTCAGCACCTTAGCCACTGGCTATTTTTGTGATTCAGAAGAGCAAGGCTATTATTTTTGGCATGATATATGGAAATGTTTAATTTCACCTCTATGTTGAATAGAATGAACTTTTAAAAACAGTACTCAATACAGCTCTTAATAAAGCCTCAAATACCATATCAGTTACAGAAGAAATTATATATTTTTTGGGTTTTAATTTTTTTAACAGGAATACCTGCTTAATTGAGCTGCACTTTGGTTATGTTCAGCTTTCCACATGCTACATTTAAGTACATTTAAACTCCTAATAAAATCATATTTCAGTTTTACAATGCCTGCTTCTCTCAAACTTTGAAAGCAACATTTAAAGCCTCACATTTTTTACATTTGCAGCTTACCTGTGAGAAACAGCTCCCCAGGCACCATGCTTATTCGTTAGTATGTTGAGTATCTTCTGTTTCAGCTGGTTGGCTGTAACATGGTCTCGATGCTTAGCAGCACTGATGAGGTGATCACACATCTTCTCCTCCTCTCTCCGGTCAGCAGCATACTGAGCACACTGCGACTGGGAATGAAAGCACATCCACTTCAAAGACAGGCTATCTGTGATCACCTTAAAATTATTATTTATTAAACTCTTCCAATATAAAAAGAGCTTATTGAAATACTTTTCAGAAGACTAGGACATGTCATTTGTCCTAGTTTCATCCAGGACAGGGTTAATTTTTTTACAGTAGCCAGGAGGGAGGCATGTCCAAACCCTAATGTTATTTGATACCATCTCATGTCACTTGCCAGGGGCAGGAGTAAGGGACACTGTCTCTCTTGTCTGGGAAAAAGGGTGGCAGGTGAAACAGCCCAGTATCATTCTACTTTCTGTATAAACAATTCTTTGTCTTAGAACTTTTGTTCTTAATATTGTTGCTGTTACTGTTCTCTTTCTTATCTCATTGCTGTTTCCAGTAAACCGTTCTTATCTCATCTTGTGATTTTCACCTTTTGTGTCTCCAGTTCTCAACTCCACCCTGGAAGGGGTGGGGAAGCAAGAAAAGAGTGTCTGGTTTAGGAGACACTGAATTGTTCAGTAGTACTATTTCTAAACCACAACACCATTCAATTGAAATGGTTCTACTACTTTATATTATCCATGAAAAAGCACTCAGTTAGAATGCGTAAAAATTAAAATACCAAGGCCAAAGACAACAGAATCGCAATGAAAAACATTTAGCCATATATTTCTGTGTGTATATGTGTGGCCATGGAGATGCCTTAAAAGCTAGCCATTCTTTGTAAATGTTTCATGTGTTCTCAGGTATAAAATACAGCTCTAACAGACATAGGATAATATAGAAGAAAAATTATGTACACTGGTTTTGATTTTAAAATTACATTAAAATTAAATTTACTAAAATTAAAAAGTTATTAGATTTTTTTTATTACTATGGATGCTAAACTACAAACCTAAGAAATATATTTTTTATTTCATACCACAACATGAAAAATTTTGATAACATACTACCACTTCTAAAAACCCTAATGGATAAAAAATCACTCATATTTTAAACTGAAAAACATATAATATTTCCATCATGTTTCTTTTGAGAGAAAACTACCTTTAAAATAAATGCTGTAGTTATTCACCTTCAAGCAAATTTGTTTCTAAACTGCCAGAATCCTATAGTGTATTTTTGTTTTTAAAAATCCTTTCTTTATATATAAGGACAATATTTTTCCATTTCTTTTCTCAAAATCATGCTAAGTTCAAACTCAATTTCTCCTCCAAGTAAAAATTCTTTCAAAACGTCTAAAAAAAAGGGAACATAGCCAGAGTAATCAAAATAAATCCACAACAATAAGTATAATTTTCTAGGTATAAATTACAAAGGCTAGATTATTCTCAAAATAGCAAATTTAACAAATATCTTAAGACATATTTTTGCACTTACAGTTTTTGTGCACCATTTTAGAATGTTTAACCAACACTCAATGCTGTAATAATGCTGATTAGAATCCAATTTTCTAGTATTTAAAAGAGCAATTAAAATTAACCTCATACTTTATATTTTATTCTTCATATTTCTGCATGATACCCTTTTAGTACAGATCACATTAGCATTATGCACGATTTTTACACTGGTATTTCCATTGTGTTTATGGACATTATTTCAAGTAATCTATCTGGGAAAGAACAATGGTTACACTAATTCATAAAGGGTTAATTCATTTTTCAATTTATCTTCTTGTACAGGGAGGCACCAATTAGTACAATGATCTGCCTTAGTAATGAGGTTAATATTTCACCAGCTCATTGGACAGTAAAATTAAATTTTCATTTTTCTTCCTGAACAATTACAAAGGTTAACAAAATGAAAGTTAACTGTGAAGTACCCATTCTGGGAGGAATTTCCCTGGCTGTGACTACAACTGGAGTAACAGAATAAAATTTGGATGATGGTCCATGGCCTCCCCTCTGTGCAGGAGACACAGTTACTTGGGGCAGCTTGGACCAAATAATTTCACCCATAATGATTCAATTAGAGTTTAAAGGGCAGAAATAAAATAAAATAGTCATGCACCTCTCTAGCTCCGAGTAATGATTAACGTGTACTAAACCCCAGAACATATACCTATATAGTTTATTAAAACAAAATGACAGATATACAGTTATGTAACAGAAAACTACCAGAAATTTCTGTCCCTACTGCTTTTAAGTAAGATGAAAAATAAAATGTTCAGTTATATTCCCACCGTTATTAAAGACAATATATAAAGCATTCTTTCAGACTTTAACCATCACCTTATTTAAGTACTTGTGGATTTCACATTTAAAACAGTCTACATTTTACAATTTTCTTTTATGACTTGCAATTTTTAACTTATTCATCTAAAATGTGTATGTGAGGCTTTTCCTACAACAAATGTAATGAAAATTTTCATATACGAAAAATGCGTTGGTTTCCTTACCAGACAATAAGACAGGCTTGAGGCTATTCCTTTAGGGAATTTAGTTAATATTCTAAATCCTATTTGCTAACAGAAGCTGGAAGTTAATTGAATATTCTCATTTTGTCTAGAGTTCTGACAGATCTTATACCTCAATGTATTCTTCAAAGAGCAGATAACTCAATCTTCCATTGTCATCTTAGGTTACTGCATGATGCTCTGATAGATATCAAATGTTATTTATTGTTGAGGCAATATAAAACTTCGCTCTGACATACACTTAATTGTAAATGTGATTTTATCTATGTTCAAAATATCCAGTATAAGCTTGGTAATAAAGTTGTTGCAATCCCATATGACAAGTGTCTGCTGTCTGCTCTGACAAAATGAAGTAAAGGTTATGTGTATTCAAAATGACAACAGATATCTCTGTGTCTCACACTTTTCAGCTAGGTCAAGGAGCACAAAAACTACTACATCAAAGTGCACATTTAAGAGAGCTGTTTCAAGAAGATAAAAACCTCATCGAAACAAAGATTACTGGATCCTATTTCTAGCCACCAGGTGCTTGTTGACATTTTCTGACAGATTAATAAATTGATATAGTTATTTATTATCATCAATACTAGATCAGTCTATCTTAATCCCCATGTTAGGTCACTTGAGCAGTAAAACATGGAAATATATGACTGCACATATATACTTACAGCTACACAAATGTATGCAAACACAGGGCAGGTTCAGAAATGATAAAAAACAGTGGTGAAATGCTGTATAAAACTCCATAAAAATGCAAACCCATAAAGTTATGATAAAATTCTGTCAAAAAAGAATTTTTAAATTTACTCCATCACTTTTGCATGATTTTTTTAAATAGGAAAAAAATAGTCCTGTAGAAACAATTGGAAACCAATTAAACTGCAGACATTTTAAAACCAGGGGGTTTAGCATCTGGATCAATTTCAAGCAATGTATTTTAAATTGTATGCTGTAACACTCATTGATGATAAAGCAATTGAGTGTCTTCAGAATGAGAATTATAGACATTAAAGAGTTATGGGAGTCTGCTGCTCTGTCTTCCAATAGTGAAGCTTACTGTCAATGGTTAATGATTCCTAACTACCAAGAAATATATGCAGTATCATATTTCACTATATAAATTATAACAATTAAGCATTCTAAAGTGCTCCAAAATTCAAAATGAAGTACCTTAAGTGTATTAATTACTTTCTTTTATAATTGAAGTCATACATACCGTTGAAAAAATTCAACAAAAATAATTAGTAATGTGATTTGCATTACTATTTTCAATAAATCAGAAAAGTTCTTTATGAACCTAAAGGTCTGCCATATCAGATTAGACATTCTGATTAAGGCATTTCTTCAAGCTGTAAATGCTTTTAAGAATTTCAGTGACAAGATGAGAAATTAAACCCATTCCTTGTGTTTGACATTTACCAAAGCTTTTAAAACCTAGTTTTGAAATGCTTTCAATGTAAATTTCTTCCTTGGAAGAAAAAAATAAAATCTTTATTGCATGGAATTACAGTCCAGGCGACATCTGAGTGAAAACAGAGAACCAGAAATGCACCAGCTCTCAGGCTTACCTCAAACTCAGCATGCTTGTGGACATCTTCAGCTCTTTGTCGGTTTAAAATAAACTCTGCTTCATTTGCAACACGCACTATATGGTCTTTCATTGCATGACACAATAATCTAAAATAAGAAAAATCAGAATCAGCCTTTTTATTTGATGTACTTCAAATAAAATATTTCAGCAGATCTACTTACAATGGAAGAAATTAAAATCAATGAAGCTTCTGTAATTAAATTTTCAAATTAGTTGAAATAAAAAAAATTCTATCCAAATTTTTCTGCATTGTAAAAGCTCAAAGAAATCACACTAAATGGAAAAAAATCCATTTATTATTGAAGGGAGAAGTTCTTTATGGAAAATATCTTTTCAGGGTGTTTTTAACAGCAGTCTCAATACGACTACTGCATTGTCATTTAAAGAATCTAGACAACTGCTTAAACTCTTATTTGTACCATTAAAAACATTAGATAGAGAAATTCCAACTTCAGTCTTAAAAAGTCCTGACATTACTGAATATGTAAAATTCTATTAAAATTACAAATTAGTATCAATATCTCTCACATGTTTTTTTCAAACACTAGAGTGAAAAGTGCATCACACTTCCAAGTTTTCAAGATACCAGAAATAGATAAATCTCACTTAAAAAGGAGGAAAAAACAGATTAAGACTGGACTGAGACTGAGGCTATCAGCCAGACACCTTAATTTAAGACTTGTGTAAAGACCACAAAATACCATGAGTGGCATAATAAAATTGCAGCATAAACAACACTATATTGTTAAAAATGCTCACATCTTTTTGGGCAGCAAGAATCAAAGCAACTGGTTTTTTGTCCCTATAGTCCATATCTAGGGTTGGCCATTTTATTAAAAATTGCTCTGCTCTGCTCTTCCTCCCTCAGCAGGGAGGAAATATCTTTCAGGATGAATTGATCTGACAGGTCTGTCCAAGATCAGGAAGAACTGTTTCTTTTTTTGTGAAAGAAGAACATGGTCTGGGATTTTTCTTCTTGCATCATCAGGGAAACAATTTCAGAGTTTCTTATATTAAGACTGTGAAATTTCTAGCAAATTCAACCCTAAAGCTGGTGTTTGGTGTTAGAAGCACCACAAGTAAAATTCATTATTATTAGAAATGAAAGTCATTATTACTAGACCTTACACCTGTAAGATGGAAATATCTGAACTCTATTCTTGCCTCCTTTGATGTGTTCTACCATTTGTCAAGGAAAGAAATCACTTATCCTGAGCTAATATTTAATATGTGTGCAGGGCAAGGGAAACCATAAATGCTGGGGCCTCTGTTTAGACATAAAGACAAAAAAACTTGGATCAAGTTTAACTGTAGACTTTAACACTTTCAATAACCCTTTCTATTATATCTAACCCTTAGCTATTTTTAAAGCAGAAAGAATGAGTATAAAAAAGTATAAAAAAGGATGATCGAAAATTTGCGAGCCATACAATTTTTACTCTCTTTTGGAAATAAAACATATTCTTTACTGAGATCTTCTTATCACTGTGGCTGAGTTATACCCACTGCTCTCATTCACCCTTGTAAATCCTCATCCTGTTTTAGCAAGCACCACCCTCAACAGACCTAGCAGCTGTACTAATGTAGAGACAGTGAGGAATGAGGCCTTCTGGTCATACTTAAAAATCTCTACAGAAGTAGTACTTCCAAAGGGCTAAGGAGTTTTAAGAGAAGTTTCACCACAGGCTTGGTGTACATTTTATACTTGTTTCCAGTAATTCATGATCTACCAAAAAAAAAAGCAAAGCCATTGACCTTGAAAACTGTTTGGCTTTATCCTGTGTGACTGTTTCTTCATTTGCTTAAACCACTGAAACTCTACCAGAATTAAGACAACTGAGCTTGCCAGATGAGCTGATCTCAACCAGGAACTGATAACCAGCAAAAATCTTATCTCCTCTTTGTGTGGCAATCCTTACTGCATAAGGTAGAGGTTAAACATGACTTGGCAACTTATGGTTTCTCTTCATCCAGACAAGCTTCATTTTTATTAATGAGCACAAATTTACAGACCATAGTTAAAATTCCTTTACTAGGAAAGAGGTTTGACTTCGTTTTAGACCAAATCAAAAGATTTTCAGTAAGGAATCCACCAACAAAGCAATCTGAAATCACTTGTGCATCAAATCTTTCTACAGAGAGATGAGCTTTCTGTTCAGATAGCTGTAGAGTTTTCAGCTGAATATATAGAAAAAAACTCTAATTAAAATTAGTTGGTACTTCATAATAAGCATGACAGGGCTTAAGTATCTGCAGAAATAAACGGTGTAGTCTCCTTAACCTAGAAATGGAAGAATCTCAGACTTATGAGCAAGGCCAGACTGATGACAAGTTTCAGTACATGACTATTTATAAATAAGACTTATTTATAAAGTCTTATTATTAAGATAAAAAATATTCATTCGTAAATATTGTTTGGGAGTAGGTAAGAAGTAATTTTCAATCAATGTAGTTAGCTTTCCAGAATTCTGTCCTCAGCAAAGTTACTTTAAAATTCAAGAGTGCTAAGAGGTTAAAGGAATTTGTGAAAAAGTACATTTAATCAATCAGAAGCCCCTGTTTTACAGATACTGGAATTTAAAAAGGATGGATTGCGGAGTTCCGCATTCCATGAAGTCATTCAGATAAATAGCCAGAGCCTGGGAGAACTTTTTTAGAGTTTTGGGAATAGAGATGGTGAGAAAACTATACACAAACTTTATTGGAAACCTGTAAAAAGCATAAAATGCTTGCAACACAATCTAGATGTGTGTTGGGGGGCTATTTGTACACCTATTAGAATTGAGGGATGAAAATTCTTATCTCACTACCTATTCTAACCTGGCTTTTCTGTCCTGCAGTCAGTTGTTCCTAGTAATAATCTCACACAGAGAGAAAGGGCTCACAGCTGTTATGCTGATAGATAAAACAATTGAGTTTATGTTACCCAGTCTTTCCTGCATTTGAAATAAACTAAAATCCCAGATCATTCCCAAACAGCAATTTTCAAAATAGATTACTGAATGAACATTTGTTATAATTTAGCTAAGGTCTTGTTTCCTCTACTCATTCCTGAAGCTCTGCCAACTCACATGTCCAGGGAAACAGATGTTTCTCTGACTTACTTTCATCATATGCCCATAGCTTTATTATTCAAAAAAACCCAACAACAACAACAACAAAAAACCCCCCAGCTTGGAAATGTGCCACATTTTCATCAAGCAGTTGTTTTGACAATTATTGCTCTTAATGGCATTCATAAGAAATGAGATCTATCACACCTGGTATCTGTAACAGGATTCATAAACTAGTCTAACTTGAAGAGTTTGAAGTTCCACAAGATGTAGTGTTGCTATCAATACTTTGAAAGTAAACTCCTATAAACTTTGGAAAGTAATGTCTAACACAGAGGCCTCATTTCTTGCAAGAGAGCAATGATGAAGAATTCCCTAGGGAAAAGTTTTAAATTATAGCATGCAGCCACTGACTATTGTACTACAACATGAGCACACTGACATGATAAATGGAGAGCAACTATTATTGTTTCAGAAATGTCACAGAAGCTGTAACAGATTCAGTGAAACACAGAATTGACTACTAAGAATCTATTCCACTCCCCATAAAGATTTTTTATTTCGCAGAAGAATTTTCTAAATCAAGAGGAATCTGTCTCTGAAATAGTGACATCCAGTAAACATCCAAGACCAGCAGGTACAACTGAGATGGATGGCCTTTATCTCAGAATCAGCCTCTGCTTTGTGATATGAGCTGATCAGGCAATGCTAGAAGGTGAGAGGATACGTCAAAACCTCTAACAGATCTCAGAACTGTGGGGGTGCTGACCCCACAAGTACACAGGTGGTTACCATAACAATGTAAGCTTTGTCTAACACAAACTACTAGTCTGGAGGTAGGACAAGGACAGCTATAGTAAGGAATGTGAGACTATAAAAAAGCACATCTAAACAAGGAACTCAAGCATTAGCTGGAGCAGAAACACAGACATTCAGTGCCCAGTTTTACCGAAGTATCTGTGACATGAATCCTCTGCTAAAGGAAGATGACATCTAGGATAAATTCCCATAAAACAGCCGCACACAATTAATAAAGAATTCCTCCAACCAAAAGTTACATTTGGTGAGGGTGACAATAAAGCACCAGAATTTGGTTATAGCTGTCAAAGGATAATCAAACACCTTTGTTCTTATTTATTTATTGTTTCTGAGCGCCACTGCTTCCCCAGTGTCATTTTCTGACTGTATTTGCATATACTGGATTTTGCACATCAGACTAGAATCAAGTTGTTCTGGTATCCCTGAGCTCCATATGGTCTGAAGACCAAATATCTTGCATTCTTGGATGATTCAGGTGAGGTCCTCATTCTGTCCCATAATCAAGATCATTATCAAAACAGAAACACGGAAGAGTTACTACTAAATTAGTTCTTTGAAGGTTATTTAGAGATCCAAATGCAGATGCACATCATAAATCAAATATGGAAAGGGGCACTATAGATATTTCTTTTAACACATGTCTGAACATTTAAATATTGCACACACTGAATAATGGCTGTGAACTAATTTACCACAAACCAGACATATCAGAACTGCCAAACTGCAACAGCAGATGTCCAAAAGAAATCTTGATGCAGTTACACAACAATCCAAGCTGAGGTAACATGGAAAAAATATAAGTCTTTGTGAGCCTCCTTTCAGGATTGAATCAGCAATTCTTCCAAATTTAAACAAACACTAATTCCAGACTATTTAAACATTCTGTTATTTTTTCAAAATATTTCAACAAAACAAGTTTTAAAAGAAAACGGCTTCTTGTGAATTTTAAGTATGCTCAGAGGTCCAGGTAAATGGATATGCTAAAATAAATATTTTCATGGCTAAAGTCAAAAAGCAGACTTAGGTACAGAGATGAAATTATGGGAGCAGAGCTTACCATTTTAAATCTGAGATTAAATACAGTCTCATGTTGCCTTAAATTTATATTAGAATTAGACTACTATTTAAAATGAAGAAATTATGTGAAAAAGTAAAGGAAAATATTTTAAATGAAAGGAACAAGATCAGCTCTTTAAAGAGGTGAGTGTCGTGAAAGCATAAAGGGGGAAGGAAATGGATGATGAGGTAGCGATTTAGCTCTAATAGACTAATAGATAATGACCTGTAGAATCCATCTCTTAGGCAGGATAGATCCCTGAGATACTCCTCTCGACAAAAACATCAAGCTAAGATACAAACAATTAACCATAACTCTCAGACACCATTTAAGTAGTAAATTTTTTACCCGTTTAGCTGTGCATTCATTCAGAATGTAGAGTTCTAACTGATGCATAAGTATTGTGGGACCTTTCCAGTATCAAGGTAAATTATGGTCATTGCTATTCCCATGCCCACAAATCTGATTGTTTTATCATAGAAGGCAAACAAGTTGGCCATGGATGGTTTAGCTTTTGTAAATCCATGTTGACTGTTCTCAATTATCTTCTCTTCCAAGCAGCCAGAATGTGTTTCAGAGGTACTTGCTACATGGTTTTCCAGGTGACAGAAGAAAAAATGATGGGCTTTTCACTGGACTTTGAGGACTGCTTTAAAGACGGGTACAACATATGCCTTTCTCCAGGCACCTGTGACCTGCTCCAATTTCCTTAACTTCTTGGACTGGTGATCATCCTCTCAAGGACTCCATGACCATCAGATGTACCCCATCAGGTATTATGGGCTTGTATGGGACAAGTTGTCTCAAGGAATTCTTTACTCAAAGCTTATCCACTGTTGGTAGATGTCCTCCTTGAACCCTTTCACTAAAGACAGAGCCTTGATAAACCTTAGTGAAGACTGAGGCAAGTAAGTCACTGAGCATCTCAGACAGATGTGTGACTAAATCAACCATCCCATTCAGCAACAAGACATTCCTCTTGGTCAGCCTACTTACAAAGCTCTTGTTGTTCTTGATATCTCTTCCAAGTTTCATTTCCAGCTGGCTGTCTTGACAATATTCCTTACATGCTCATGAAGTGTTTCTAAATTCCTTCTTTCTAGCCAGCTTCTAGTTCCACCTCCTGTATACCCTCTTTATGCATCAGAGTTCTACTATAATTTCCTTTGCTGGCTGAACCACTCTCTTGATACATTTACTTTTTTCCCCATTCCTGCACTTGGATGATGCTGTAATTAAAAGCCTGGCACCTTTCAGAGCTGCCTTGACATACACATTTGCCTCCCATGGGGTCCTACCGACCAGTTTCCTTAATAGGCTAAAATTTGTGCTCATGGAATCTGTATTCTGCTACTCTCAATTCTCACTTCCCTCAGGGCCTTGAACACCACTGTTTCATGGCAACTACAGCCAAACATGCCATTAATTACCACATTCAAAAATAATTCTTGCTTGCTGGTAAATAGCAGATTCAGCTGTGTGTCACTTTTACCTGTCTCATCCTGTATCAAGAAGTCATCCCCAGCACTCTCCAGTAACTGTCTCACCTACATGCATCCCACCTTGTTGCACTTCCAGAGGTTGTCAGGAAGATTCAAGACCCTCATGGGGAGCCACAGTTTGTGATCCAGATACTTCTTCAATTTGTGTAAAGAATGCTTCTTCCTTTCCCTCTCCTTCTCCCTCAATGAGTGGTCTGTAACCAACTCTTACCATGATGTCACCCTTATTGGACTCTTCTCTCATCCTGTCCTGCAAGTTATCCACCAGACTGTTTTCCCAAAAAAAGAACTTCAAAATTCTGAGCTGCTTCTTCACAGAGAAAGCCACACACTCTCATTGCTTTCTCTGGCTGTCTTTTCCAAGGAAATTGTCCATTGCAGCACTTCTGTCATGCAGTGCAGGCTGTCCCACCAAATCTTATTCATTCATTCCAATGATGTCATAGTTTTCTGATTGCATGTGGAGTAATTTCTACTCCTAGCTGCCCAAGATGTATGCATTGGTATACATATTTACTTGAGGTGGGTACTCTTCTCTCTTGTTTTTGTCAGCAAGCAGCATTTCCTTTCAACCTCATCCATCACTACTCCACTTAAATGTGGGCTTTAGTTTCCCACACATATCATTCCTAAAGAAGTCTTTTCATGTCTCCTTTCACAGCCAACATTGCAGATGCATCCAGGTCTAAAATTATGAAGACTACTTATGTGTATACCCCAATGTAAATCTGAAATCCTAATTAAGCTGCTGTCAGTGAAGCTCTTTACATGTGTGATACCCTCAACATCACACATTCATAGCAGGAGACTGATTAAATAGAAGCAGAAAATTCAAGATCATAACCAGGATGTCACTAAATCTTTCAGGTGTATTACATACCTTGAAAGTATTAATTTAAATCTATAGTCAAATCTCTTGTTGCACTAAAAGCTGCTACAGCAGTCCTGTTTTCAGAAAGCTGTATCAGTGTTTGTATATTGAATTCCAAAAATATGTGTTATTCAGATCTTCCTAAAAACCAATATCTACACCAAAAAACCTCTGAAACACAGTAAATCAACCAATTTAAAATGAAACTCCAGTTTGTTAAAGACACAGGAATATAGATGCCATTGTTTAAACTATAAATAAACTGAAATATTTTATTTCAGAGCATTTCTAATATAGTCAAAGATCCAAAAGGCATTTGAATTATTTCAAGAAAAAACAACAAGAGAAAATCACCTTATAGCATCCACATATTAAAATATACATGTCTAATTGACGATATTAAAACCAAGGTGGTCTGCATTACACCTAAACGTTTTCATCCATATTCAAAAGAAAAATCTTTCTCAAAACTTTGATTTATTACCCAGGTCTCTCAAAATCTTACCCAGAAAGTCCTTCAAAATATTCTTAGTCTTCATTTTGCTTTTAATAATTTAAAATTCGATCATTAATGCGCAGTGATTATATGCAATTTTACATCCCATTAACCCTGCTTTGTTTTAATTATAAAGATCCTTTGTTAGATTCCTTTAAATGATCCAGTTTATAATTTCAGGTTATCCTAGGGAGCACTTTAATTCAGCTGCACATTCATCAACTGTTTATGTCCTGTTAATTGTTGACAACTGCACAATTGCATTCTCTAGCTATGATTGATGAATTGCATTCACAAGTTTAGCTATTAAGCAGAATAAATATTTATAACAATTTTCAGTTAAAGGATTGTTATCTTTGTCCCCAAAAGGGTAAATTAACAACAAATGGGCTGATTGCAAAGAAGAGCATTCCAGCAATGTACACACACTTTTCTAAAACACCTTTCTGAGAAAAGTATATGGAGGACCATGTGTCCAAGGGCAGTTTGATCAGACAGTCCGTCGACTGGATTTAAGCAGCAGCTCTTAAATGCTATCTTGAAAAGTCATTGTTAGAGGGGATTAGAAGGACCACTGGTATCTTAATACCTGACCACTAAAAATATGCAGGTATGGGATTTGTTCAGAACGGTGGTTTTATCAATAGGGAGCATACAATAATATCTGACCTCAATACCCTGGCTGAGAAAATAGAAAAAGGTCCAAATGTATATTACTATCCAAGAACATAAGCTTACTATAATTATTCAGTCTGTTGCCAGGTAATATTTGTTGTACAATTTTCAGTACATGACCCACTCAGCTGAGCCCTATTATGGTGTAAAAACTCATATTTGCACTTCATAACAAGAATTTCCAATGGAGGGACTTACATTTCCTACTGCTGTATGGCAGTACAACTTCAGTGTGCATAGGGAATCTAGGAGAATTTACACCATGCAAATACTGGGTAATAAGCTACCTGCTCCTGGTTTTTTTGATACTCATATTCCTGTATTTCTAAACTCTGATGTTTTCTAAATTTCATTTCAAATAAAATCATGATTTAACCACTGAAATATCAGCTAGACAAAAAATATCCTACAATAAAGAGAAGATTTCATACTTCACTTTGGTGATGAGTTATCATCGGTGAAAATAAGAAATCACATAAAATGAAAACATCTCTTCAACAGACATATTGTTATTTCTTTTTTTTTTAGCTACACACAACAAAATGTGTAGATTCAAGTGGATTTAATGTATTGGCCGATACAAATCAGACATGTAGCACAAGTGGTTTTGTTTGTCCTGGGTACTCCATTACCAGAAGGACCAAAGAGTCTCCCCTTGGTTCCCAGCTGGCTGGAAGTATCAAAAAAACAATGCACAGAGTAGAACATACAGAATTAAAATTACTTGAGGACTGATAATAAATTTCATTAAAAATTTCAAAATCAAGGAAGCTCATATAAACATGTCATATGTGGTTTACAGGGCTCAAATTGGACTGGAAATTCTAGATAAAATAACCATGAAATGATAGTATAGAGAAGTACATCTGTAAAATGAATGCTGTGCTCCTAAAACAGATGGAGCAGCAGATGGTTTTACAGATTGGGCTCCCTGGACTGCCTGGGTAAAACAACCTTGCTGCTCTGGAGAATGGTGGTTCAATTCTCAAACAACCCTAAACTTAAATACTTATATACAGTTCAAGGGAACTCTATTTCCTGCCGTCAATAAACAAAAGATTCAAAATTTACACACTTACAAATTAAATATTTAGTATATAAAGTATCTACACAGTAAATCTCTTAATTACATGGCCTTTTCACAATCTTTTTGGAACAGATGGTGAGGAAGTATTATCACCCAATGGAATAAATGCAAAATGGCTACTCGTTTGAAAGCTTTAAAATTCATTACCTTCCTTCATTGATGAGCTCAATAAATGCAAGTCCTGCATTCTTCTGAATAGAATTTTGCCATTCCTAAGAAGATAAAATATAACATGATCAAAATCCAACGATTTTAAAACACATTTTTGAAGCTGATTCTGATCACTTCCTAAGGAGATTGAATTGAGGCTGAACTTCTTAATTTCCCCCTCCCTCCTAAAGAAGAATGATCTGAGTTTTTTTTACAGTTTTAAAACTGTAATTCATTCTGATTTTCAAATAAATTGTAGGTGGTCATGTTTTCTGTTTCACCTTTAAGCAAGCTCTAGTTTTCTTGTCTAAGGAAAATGAACACGTATGTTGTTTCTCCAGTTCATGCAGTTGCCCAATGAGCATTAGTGCAGCAAAGTATCTTCTTCATGTTGCTTCACCTTGTACATTTTATTATATAAAACAGGCTATAATCTGTGTTACATCCATCCCTCCTGCAGTTCAATTTTTGCTTCTTTCCAATTATACGTGAAAACAAAACTAGCCAGCGATAACAAAACACATTTTTTAAATTCTTTTACTTTTACTATGGGTTTCCAAGATGAAACTTCAAACCAATTTAAACCACCTGATTTATATTAAATGATAACAGGCTTTTATTTCCTATACCACAAAGTTAAAGAGAAGTTTCTCAATGCATCACAAACAGTTTTTGTCCTACAACCCACTGACTCTATCACACCAAAAGACTTCTGATACTTGAGATGAAAAAGGGTTGATCTCTCTCTGTCTGAAAAGTAAAGATCACTTTCTTTTGTAAGAATTCCTTAAATCTTTTTTTTAAGAGCTATAAACATTTCTTCTTCATCATAATGAAAAACAAATCAAAATACATTATCTGGATTGCAGTTCACAGAGAGATTTCCTAGTTTGCAACTTCATGTTATCAATGGGTTGAGGGTTACAGTTACAGAACTATTCAATTTACATTTAATTTTTTCCAAGAGTAAAAAATCAGGCAGAAATTCCCAATGCTTGTTTCCTAATATGGATGAAAAAAGATAGCTTTGCACAGATAAGGAAATTTTCCCAAAGAATAGTTGTGAGATCTAGTCACTAATCAGTAAAGTGCTTCTTACTGATTATATGAAAATTCACCGATTTGACCAAGTCATCCAGCCTAAAAGAAACCCAACAACAAGATTATACTCATGATTGGTTTCATGAAAGGCAGGCTAATAAAACAACCAAATAATTAACAAATTCTTGACCCATTGCTGAGCAGGTAACTCCTGGTTAGGGAACACAGAGTATCAGCACTGAAGCCTCCAGCTTGTGAGCTAGAAAACCACTGTAACAGCTCCTTTTTTCAGTGCTGTTGATTTTGTTATTTTTCAAATCCAGTAACTAAAGCAAATGATATTACTTTTGAAAGCAGTTAAATCATCTTGGTAGAGTAGAAAAGCACCCTGAGAAACTAAGAATTAAAGAATTTGATTATCTAAACACAGGCACTTCAAGACATTTTAAGAAACAAAAGCCTGGGTCAGAGATAGTGCTTGAAATTTAGCATTTTTAATTTTTTATCAGGGCCTTTTACTGTATGCTATAATAACCACTATTAGCATTTTCTTTTGAGATGTTTTTCTGCAACACAGCTGCTATGACTTTGCAGTCAGGAAAGCAGAACTGGTATGACAACAAACCAGGAAAGGAGTTGAAAAGAGAGAGGAGAAAGGATAAAAGGCTACCTTAGACATTTAAGCAGTTAGCATGCTAATTAAACTTTTAAAGAGAAACAGAGGGTCCACCTATATCTGCAAAAGACCAAAAGATTTTTGTAAATATTTTGTCAGATGTTCCTGCCCAGTCCAAATGTCTCAGATTCTGCAGGACATGAAAAATGGCTAACTGGATTTTATTTGAGATATCTTAGCATGCCTAACAAGTCATTAAGATATCTATATGGAAGCAAATAAATCTCTTCTTACATGTCCATAGGTAGAAAATCTCATCAATTTATCTGATGAAATTATTAATGATAAAAATATTTGAAACCTGCCCAACTATCTACCCAAAACTAGTGAAAACCACAATGATGCAGAACCAGAAGGGAACCAGGATTCGTGGCTCACACACTGTTTCACTACAAAGTAGCTACTACAGGACTCACTGAAGACTCTCAACCCTCCATTAATTCACAAATAAGGGAATAATTATTACTACTACAATTTCCCCCCACTTTTAGGCATAATTTAACATTACAGATTCATGATCCTATGTGATGACCTGTTAATGTGAAGAGGCACCTGGTTTTCTTTTTTCCATTTTCTTTTTAAAAGGTGCAAACAGTAGATTGAAACACTTAGCAATACCAGCATTACATTTGCAATTCCGTATCATTGCATGCACTTTAAGAACTGGATTAAGATGTGGAGCAATTTTGTTTATATTATCTTGGATTCCAAAGAAATCATTCTCAACCTCAAGATGGAAGAAGCAGTACTAAATGAAATGGATGCAGTGACAGTATTTGGAAGATTTATGCTATAGCCAAGTAGAATCACAACATAGTTGTTTGGTTATTAGCAGCTAAGTGCTTGAATGACTACACTCAGTCTCGTGTGGTTTTGGTGTAGCTCATATCATGAATCTTCTGAGCCTTAAAGCAAGACCTGGAAGCATTTTCTGTGCCTCAAAAATGCTGGTGCCAATTACACGCTGAAGTAACAAATGCCTTCGACAAAATCATGTGCAAGACAACTACTTCCACAGAAAAATGCATTGCTCTTTCTTTCTTTGTGGCTCCTGATTGGTATGGCATGTTAAGCACTACTTTTACTCTATAGTATACTTCTTTCCAAATAATCTTTTGCTCACAATTTTAAAATTTTTATTCATGAAGACTAGAAAATGTCTTAAAAATATCTGTGATAATATTAAAAATTAAATGATATAATTACAAAAAAAGGAATGGTGATTCTCAGAGTTCTCTCACCCTTTCCACTTTCTGCAAGGAAGTCTAAATTTGTGCCATAAATTTCAAGTTTCTCAAAGAAGTGCAGTTACTGAATGGAGAGACACCTGGTGCAGTAATCATCCTACAATTCTCTTGAACTAGAGGTACCACTGTATGACTCAATTGTATCTTCATTAAACTTCTCTCTTCTCCATGTCTTAAATTAATCTGAGGTTTATTTTCTTTTTGTTGTACTAAATATTTAGTGAATTTTCTAGTCTAAGACATTGATAACACAGTTGACACCTCTATTCTTCAATCACTGCATTTTAATTAAAACTTATTGAGACAGATGAAATTTTACTATATCAACTTTCTTCTTTCTAGATTCTTGAATATGCTTGGTGGAAAATCTTGTATAGAGCTGAACAGGTGCTAGCTTTTATCTGGAGAATGAAATGGAAACTATAAAAATGTGTTTGCAATTCACAACATACATGTAATTTAGCTTGGGTTTGAACTCCATGTTGTGGAGTTACCTCCTAAAATCACCAATACTTCATAACCAAAAAGTCACCAATAACTTGCTTTACTTCATTGAGGAGAAAATATTCAAAAGAAATGTTACAAGATGTAGAAAATGTTTTGTGGGGCTTTTTATGGCAGAAAACCATGTCCATTAAAAGCAGGTAAAAACAGGAAAACTGATTTCAAGCCACAGTCTCATGAATTTTTGAGATTATTATACTGTATTTAAGATCACAGAACAGTCCCTACCAGTCATAGAAGAATTTACCTAAATATACTGGTGTTTTAAAGCCTAGCATTATTATTTGGAAGGAGAATCATGTCTAAGAAATCCAGTAACAATGCCTGTATACTTCTCCCACACTCACATATATACGGCTGTTAGATGATAAATAAAATGTACTTTTGGTCTAGTTTTTCAATAAATTTGGGATAAATTTTAAGCTTTTGTAATTGGTCATCCATTTTAAAAGTGGCTATTTCCCACAATAACCTAGTTGCAGAATGACTGATGACATCCTCCTGGAAGGAAAATCTGCAAGTGTTTGAATACTCCTGGCCTCTGGCCAAATCACAGAAAGGAAAAGAATGTGAAACTTCCATAACACTATTTACGTGAATATGAATTTAATAATACAAAGGTAATAGAAAGTTTTAAATTTCAATTTCACAAGACTACAGCCTCATTTTTCCTCTGTTTTCTCGACTTGAAATAATACGTTAATTTTTCGCTTTCTTAGAAACACACAGACTCATTGCCCTTCTGATTGCCCAATTTATCTTGAAAATGAAGTCAAACTTTCCCAGAGGAACATTTCATTAGTATGTTGGAAGAAAAAAAAAATCTGCAATTGCAAAAACATTTATATTATTCAAACAACACTAGGGAAATGGCCAAATTTATTTAGATTATACAAAATTAACCTTCATCACCTTGTAGAAGTTCTGCATATCTTCTACTACAGACAGAAGATTGTGCTACAAGATACACATATCTCCACAACTTCTAGAGCTTACTTTCTGATTGGAAATTTTTATTTTTTTTAAAGAGATGAAAAAATTATTACTACCAATATGTATGCTATGTATGACTATTAATCCTAAAAGCCAGTCCACTTTTTACTCAACCACTCTTTGATGTTAGAGGTAAATAACTAATTTGAAGTCTTCCAAAACAAACAAACAAACAAATCTTTGGGTGTACAGAAAACTACTCCTTATATTGTCTTCATTATAGTGACCCCCCCTGAAAACAATGGTATATTTATTAATAATGAAGTTCTCCAGTAATAAACCTTTCTACTCCTTCTCAGCCCTTTAAGAAATACCGACACTGATTTTTTTGGTATTTCCTTCTGATTTAAGATCCTCCTTAATTGTAGGCAGCTTTATTGAGAAGTCAGGGGAAGACCCCTTGCCACATTAGGATATATGGGGAAGGTGATTCTTACAGTTTTCTGATCCTGCCTGTTTTGCCATTGATCCAGAAATTATTCAGTTCAGCATCTCACTGATGTGTATTCTTTGAAATTTTTTGACAAAAATACTTTGTTAAGGACAGGCAAGAGAAAGGACTCGAAATTCCATGATAACTCTGGTATAAGATAAAAAAGACAACATCCTGCTTTTTACTAAAAGCAAAACCCAGAATTAGTTTTCTGAATATAGGGGAATCTCTAAGGACACCTCACAGAGTGATGAAGAAAGAAAAATTGCTCAACAAGTAGGAAAGAATATTCTAATGGTTTCCATTTGAAAGACAAGTTATCAGAAGCAGATGATCAAAGATGAAGACTGAGATTGGGCTGGAAGACATTCCCCACACAGACAAGGAATTAATGTAAAAAAAACTCTCTGACACCCCTTTAGCATATGTATTTAAAAAAAAAAAAAAGTAATGCACAATTATCAACTTTTGGAAAATAATTTTCCAGATAATTTACCAGAATTCCATAAAGTAGGTGAGAAATGCTGAGGGGAAAAAAAAGCCCTCAAAGAAACCTCAAAACCAAACCAAACCACAAAAAAATCCAAACAAACACCGAAAAAACCCAGAAAAACCCTCTTCGAACAAACCATTTAATTTTTAGAGCACAAAAAATATATAAAGGGCAAGGTTTTCTGCTTCTCCAGTAGCTTGGGCTAGAGTTCAATATGGAAAGTACACAAAGTGTGTGCAACAACCTATTTGTGTAAAGGCCTTGTGGTGGATTGTGAAGAGCCCAAAAACCAATGTCAGAACCTGAGTATGTGTTCAAGCTGCACCATATCTGATACTGCAAAGGACACAATAGGAATATTACTTCTTCCTTGATGGACCTTTATGTAGACCAAATAGGACAAGAATATTATAGAAAGTGCTAGCTTCTCCTACAAAGAATTTGGTTATTGAATTTAAATTTGAGCCTGTGGTAAAATGTGAAGTTACAAAGCCTCATTTTGGAGCTACACTGCTGACATTTTCATAAACCTTTCTAGTGCCTTGTCCAATGTAGAAAAATCTGTGGAGTTCTTTTTGTTCATTTTAACTTACTTTTGCTCTAACTTCTCCCATCAAATGCCAAAACTCCTTTCTTGTATTCTTGACTGTCACAGAGGCAGCCTGTCTTTCCTACAGCCCCAGCCATCCTATCTGCCACCTGCTATAAGCTATAGGTTTTGTGGCTGCTCTAGAAGCATAGCTAAAAATAACTTTTTTACTCAGAGTTAATTTTTGGTTTGATGTGACTCTTTTCACCATTAAATGTATCGATGAAAAGGAAGCAGCAATATGGAGCTAGGCATGGAGAAGATATGATACATCTGCAAGTGTGATCTTGTCCAGAGAGAAGCCTAAACTGACCACTAAAACTGCAGCCTCAGAGTATGATTCCATTAGATGAAGAGATCTGAATTTACAGCTTGCTGCCATGAAAATACAAGTTGTGTTTCTCTCTTCTCTCTTCTCCCAATTTTTCAATCCTTAATCCTTTTTTTGAGTAGCTCTGGTGGCTGTTGAACAAGGCTCTTAGTCAGCTTAACCCATGAAACCAGGGAACAAATGTCTGAGCAGTTTTCACACACATTTGTGAGATAGTCTTGCAAATATCAGCAGTGGTACAAAAGTGGGGTTAGCAGAGAAGAAGCTGCAGGATGGAAGTAGCGTAGCAGATGCTTTGTTAGGATAGATATTTTAAAGATATGCTGGAAAATAGAATTATTGAGACAATGAGTTTCTGCATGTGTGTTGCTATGCATCATTCCCCTCTATAAAACCAAATTTTAATTCACATTTTTGCAGTGATATTATATGCAGCATTGTCTCCTATTTGCACTAGTACAAAACCAGACACTGGATAATGCAACAGGACAAATGGGAAAACACAAGCAAAGATAAAACCCAACTTGTTTCATGGTAAGGAAAATAAAGATTAAAAAATTATATCCTCATAGGAATTTGCATAATCAACCCTAATTTAACCACTGAAATTATATCATACTTAATTTCCTAAGTAGATAAATTTGCAAGTTTTTCCTTACATTTAGGGGAAGCAGTCATCATTTAACTAATCTTCAGCCTTTCCTATTGCAGTTGGTGTCAAAAAGACAAATAGGAAACACTTCTGTAACTGTTCCGTTATCATAGTTACTCTGAAAGGGTTTATCTCTTATTTAACAAAAATTAAAGACTATGAGAACTCCAGGAATACCTTTGGAGGGAGACCAAGAAGTATAATTTAGGTTAAATCTAATACTGCCAACAAGAGTAAATGGATAAAAATATTACAAAAGAGAAAAACCTATAATGGAAAGTAAAAGGTTTCTGCAGGGCAGAGCTGCAGAATTCCTCCTTAAACTCTTATAGGAAGCCTTGAATACAGTATGTTAATATTAAGAATTGTGGACTGTTTCTACTACACGAATTGCACATTTCAGGGCTTCTTCTGGTCAGCTGTAGGGACTAGAAAAAGATTTTACCTTTTTTTCTGATTAGTTTCTGTGTTAAGCAGTTGCCAGTTTCTGAAATACAAGGGGTATCCCATACTTTGAGGCAGAATGCACATTCAGATGAGCTGTTGTCTACTGAAATCCTGGCAGTGCCTGGTTGACGGGTCTGTCTCTATTCTCAGGCAAAATAACCACCAAATTTCCTCAGCGAGGATTTCCTTCAAATTTACAGTGGCCAGGCACATCTTTTGGGTATTTTTTTGTTTGTTCATTTGTTTTTACGTGTCTCCTTGGAGTGGGATTACTTTCTTGATATTGTTTCAAATTTTTTTTCTGCCACTTAGGACAATGAGGCATTGCACTTATTTGCCTTCCCCTCTGCCACTGTCTGCATCATTTTGCCACTTCTGACTGCTATAGCATATCTATAGTAGTGTACAGCTACTGTTTTACAGGTGTTAAACTCCTGGAAAGTGTTTTATGAAGTCTGCTGCATGGGAGCAGGTCCTTCCGAGATCTTTGTTTAAGCATATATGGAAAAATGGCTTGTGATACAGAGAGACAAGGCTGGACTCAGCCCAAGCAGCTTCTAAGTTTCCAGGTCAATAGAAAAGACAATTTGGACAGACACAACTCATTTATGAAGCTCACACTGCTAACCAACATTTGAAAAGCTTAGCTGAAGCTCAATTTAATTAGTTATGTACTGGGTTTTTTCAAGTTATGGATATACTCTTGGTATAGCTTGCTTTAAGGCATGTTAAGTTCTACAATTTTTCATTAAAATAAACACTTTTCTGAATCTACTTACAGCTTAATTATAAGAGGGACTTAGATGTCATCATTTCTTTGACAATCTCCTATTAAGTTTTAAGTAAAAAGTTAAGTAAAAAGTTTGCCAGTCTTAAGTAAAGCACTTTTTGGAAATTAATACCTTAACACAGTCTTTTTCCTGAATAAAAGTCTGTTTACAAAGGATAGCACCTTAAACAAATCTTCTTCCTCAACATGGTGATTTAAAAGCACATTATTTCCCTTTTAGTTTTGATATTTCCTTTGGAGGCTGCAAAATTACAGTCTTCACCCAATTTCTAGCATAGGTGGAAAGGCAATACAGAATGAATGATGTATTGAAAACAACTAAATCCAGAAATTTGTCAGATATTTGATGTATATTACAAAGTCACAAATGACATAGTATTTTTTTCAAAAGTAACTATTTACCCTTATAATAATTGTATTTTTAAAGAGATCAAGTAGCAAGATATCTTAAATAATAAGTCAGTATTTTCTGTTTAAGAAAATAAATTTCCCTTGTTAATAGATAAGATACAGAAAAATACAAGTGGCATGAGATAAAACTCCTTTGCGACACAACTACTCAATTTCTTCAGAAGCTGTGTCCCCAGAAAGAAGAATCCGCAAAAGATCTGGAAGTAATTAGAAACTATTGTAGTGTTTTGGTTAGAGGGAAAAAAAAAGAAAAGAAAAAAGAATAAGAAAAAAAGTAATTGAAATCTAAATCTGATGTAAGAAGGAACTACACTGCAATAATTGATGTATTTTTTTTAACTGCATGGTTTATTGAAGAAATCTGCCACTCCAACAGCAACACAGCTGTGACATGCTCAACTAGGCTGAGGGAACAAAGACCAGCTAATCAAGCACAGATCTTGTCAAACATAACACATCTTCATCCATTTTATGTTAAAATGAACTAAATCCAAATAAAAATGCTTATTTTAGGAGAAGTGAATATCAATTTATGTTTATTATCAATTATCTAGAAAATTTTTTCAAATACTTGGAAGTGTCATTGCAGGTTATATAAGAAATACAGAAAAGAAAGCCTTCAAATCAACCTAAATTTTAATCTAGTGCAGTATGTGATACTAGGAAAAAAATATAATACAAGTGACAGTACAAAGAAAAATTCTGAAAACACAGAACAGTGCTTTTTGCTCTCCCCCAAACCTACAAATGATGTACCATCCATACACGAGTTCCTTTAAAACTTAAAATGTATTTTTCACAGAAACTCCAAATTCCTTTGGGGCAAAGGCTTGATTGCATATTCCTCAGAGCCTAAAAGGCTGCCCATATGAACTGAATTATCCATGACATGTACCTTCAGACATTTGTAATGTGATATTTCATGTAAATTTAGACCATACCTTGGATGTGAGCCGCTGGCAATGTTGATTTTATTCAGGAGCTCAGATAAGAAAAAAAATTCTGACATCCTTGCTAATCTGTAGTCGTTAACATGGAATTTCCAACATAAAAAGCATAAAAGCATCTAATTTGCTGTAGCAAATGAAAGGAAAACAAACTTTGCATTTCCCTTTCCTTTTCAATGTCTAAAGTTACTCTGTTCTGTGCAAACAAAATTGTACTTTTCAAAGGTTTTCATTATCATCATCTATCTTTTGAGTGACACATTTCAAACTTTCCTACATAATCTGTAAATTGTCATTCAATTTGAATGTGAAGGATTTACCCATGTTAGAAAGAAAAGCCTTATTTACACTGGGATTATTGAAAAAACCACAGTACTTTATATAGTCTTTCCAGTTCATATTGCTCGATTTATCATTTGGAAAAACTCACGTAGCACTATCTCTTCTTTTTATAGAGAGTAATTATCCTCATTTGTTGCAGAAAACATCTCCTAAAACCCTAATTCCAATTTCTGCCAGCGTTAGGCTGGATTACAATTAAAAAAAAAATAATAAATTCCCTGCAGGTGAATATGACTACAGAGTGGTTCGTTTACACCTGTAGGGTAAACCACAATATTCTGTGGAGATGCAACAGTTCAGAAGCAATACTCCAGGAGTCAGGAAGGTGAGGGGAGGAGACTGCAATTGGCACCACTGCGGCCCCCTGTTGACCAGCTCCTGCAGAAACAATTATCATGACTCCAACAAACGCTACAGCATTAGCTCCTGAAGTGCTTACTAACAAATGGACATCCGGAGACAAAATCTTCCTTATACAGAGGTCAAGGAAACAGCCCTGAAGTATCAGATGGGGTATAAAAACTACAAGCTTGCAATTTCCCCAAGTAATTAGATAGATGGAAATTAGTACTTCCAAGCAAACACTGAAGAAAATAAATAAATGTTTGAAGCTTTAAAATGATGAAGCTCTTCACATTACTCCAGGTATAAAGTGAATCTTATTTTTAAAATACTTTAAAATAAAACCCAACATGTATAGTAGTCATAAAAATAACAAATTGATTTTTGTTGCATTTGTTACATAGCTTTACTGAGATGTCTAAAGAAAGAGCATTGCAGAAAGAGCTTAAATTTCTCTCTCTTCCTTTCAATCAATATTTGAGGCAAAGTTTCATCTCTAGGGCCCTTAATGGCAGGAATTCCTGGAGCCAGCAAATGAGTAATGTTAAACCTATGATTAGATGATGAGGCCATCAAAGACACTAGACCCTAATGCTACATTCCACTTTATTCCTGAGAACTGCAGTAAAACCAAAGGCTAGGAAAGAAAGGACTGTAAGTTATTCCTCCCCTCAAAAAAATGTTTCAAGAGCTGCTAAAAAAGAAAGAAAAAAGTTGTATGACATGAACATAGAGCTCAAAAGCCTTAATGGATCTTTTGGAATTTTCGTGGAACCCAGGACTTCACCATTAGGTAACAAATTTTTCAAGTGCCCTGCTAGAGAAGGTTTGAAGTTGAAATCCCACTGAGGATTCCTGCCAGGGATGTATTTTTCTTTTACTTTTCCCTAACTGATAGCCCTCTAAAAGAGGAAGAAAAAAAAGGAAGAGAAAAAAAAGAAAAAAGGAAAACAAGATTTAATGATTTCCTTATGACACAAGCTTGAAGAAATGCAATCTACAGACGAAAAAGGTAAGTTGGAATATCCTCCCCCAAAATCAGCTGTAAATGTTTACTATTTTCAGATAGATTCCTCAAAAGTAGATCCTAATTTCAATTGCCCCTAGAAACTAATTTATTTTCAGTATATTTTTGGTGTATGCTGTCAATGTGCAGCAGTGAATGTTTAAGTAAAGCTACAACAAGCATTTTCTCTGATAAGAACATTACAAGTAAGCCTGGGTATTTTATATACTAACTTGGTTTGAGTTAAACTGGCATTATAATTCTGTGGGGAACCTGGTTAATGAAATGTTGTTACGAGTTTTTAGAGAAGTAGAAAAACTTGTAAAGATATTCAGATCTGTTGGGCCATCATAGCATTCTTGTATTTGACAAAATTAACAAAATTCAAAAATGTTCTGAAAAATTCTTACTGGCAGTTTAAAGTAGAAGGGTATATACAAAATTAGCGAACAACACTTCTATCAAAGCAAGTAATATTAAAATTGAGATAAAAATAATCCAAAAAGTATGAAAAATTATTTTAGCTTTGAGTATTTTATTTGTGAAAGGATTTTAAAAAAATTAATTAATTTAGATTTCTGAGAAACCCATTACTGCTGTATACTACTGATAAAACCCCAATAATTAACCACACAATTTTTATATAGAAATATTCAGTTTCTTCCAGTTCTTGAGGACTACCTAAACCATATTTCTCTGCTTTTTATATATTAGCAGCTATGTAAAATATTTAATGTTATGTCATGTATATCAAAAGCAATAAGGTCAGCACAAAGTAAAGTTTTAAAAACTCACTAATTCAAAGACAGATTTCAACATAAAATTATGACCACAGTATCCCATTTACATATTCAAAATAAGAATGGGCTTGAAAGAGAGTCCATACACAGAGAAAATGCATAATGTACATCTATACTCTTTTAGAACACAAATACAAATATGCCTTGTATATCCTGTGAATATAGAAAGGCTATGGAATGTATATTAAAAAAAAAGACAATCTACAATTTATATATTACCAGAAGAAACTAATTTGTATTTTTTTATGATGAAATGGAAGAATGAAGCAAACTGCCAGATCCAATTCTGAGGCTGACAGTGATCTACACAAGGAAATTAATACAATCAAAACCAGAAAATGTCTTACCTGTGAACAAAGCAGCATAACCAGTTCAACCACTGAAGTACTCGACTTCATACAAACAAGACCTGCAATAAACAGTCAAAAATTAATTTAAAAGATCAGTGATATTTTGCTATTCTAGCTCCATGGTTCCAGAAATCCATGAAATATATAAAATGTATATTTTTTTATAACTCAAAGATACTAAAACAAATTTCAAGCGTAAGTAACTGAGAATTTCAGATTCAAGAATATTCTACTGTTCATAAAACATCAAAGAATCACCTGGAATAATCTACACCAGTTCAGGACAGAATATGTTTTAATTATTTTTGGCATTTAGCTTAGTTATTTAAATAAATGAATAAATATTGGTATGCTCCAAAGCAATTTAATGTATGATAAACATAAGTGAACAACTTTTAAATATTGAATCGTGTAAATTCTTAAGAATAAAGTGATCAGTTAATAACAGGTAAAGAATAAAGCCTCTGCCTAGAAATTATTTTAATTTTCATTTGGTAATTGATTATCCTGTAATTGAAAGCTTGAGTATTAATAAAAGAGGCATTCATGTGAAATCTTACTTTTATTAAAATCATAACCCATAATTTGTAGGGCATGTTTCTTAAAACAAACCTTGAATTATGTAGACTAACTGTTACTCATTGTTTTGTACTTGATTTAAATAATAAATACTTAATAATATTGTTACTATTGCAAATACTTGTTTGCAGCTTTGGAAAAGTGAATTTACTTTCTGAGAGAAGGATGTCATATCTAAGTATTTTAAAGATGCATTGTAAGGACACTTGGAGGAAATTTCACTTCTGTTAACTTTATTTCTGCTAGCTTCTGCTGCCTAAAACCATATAGACATTGGTATGATGATTTAGGGCATGGAAACACTTTGGTTGTGTTAAAAAGAATGATAAATTCACAAATAAGCTTACAAGTACTGACTAAATAGGAGGTGGAAAGCAAACTGATGTGCTTTAAGAAGGTTTCTACAAACAGTGATCAGAGACAAAAGCACTCCTACACAATAACATGTATATTTACTTCGGGTAGTGGATAAATACCCTTTTGTGCCCATTTTGCTAACAACCCCATCCTTATTGTACAGTAACACAGAACAAGGTGTAAGAAGCCGCTAGGATTCCATTCTATCAGATATAGGGCCAGGCAGTTAATGAAATAAGAGGCAGATGTGCAAAGCTCATTTAGGGAGACAATTGCTGTAATTGATCAGCTATTCTCATGCTCAAGTGCTAGAGGATCAGAAAGATTAATGAGATACTTATCACCTGCAGGCTACCTCCACTGCTTGAAAGCTGACAAAGAAAATCCAAACAGAAGACTCAATTCTACAGTTAAGCCAATGCAGGTAGCACGGGCACATCAAATATTTAATCATAGAATTTTGTCTGGTTTATTATGAATTCACCTCATATTCTGTAAAACTAAAAAAAACCAAAGAAACCCTTTCTGTCACACACTCACTTATCTTTCAAAATCAGACCTCGGGTGTACTAAAACATGACTAGGGCAAAAGAACACTCTTGGAAACCTATCTCCATGCTACAATCTTCTAAATATGTACATGTTTTTACTTCTGATTTTACATCAAAAGAACAAATGCATCCAGACCAAGCACCGTAGACAGTTACGGAAAAAAAACCCAACTAAGTTACATAAAAGTGACTATGCATCAGCAAAAAAGCCTTTGTAGCTTCACCAGGTTTTCAAAAAGAAAACCTGATGCAAAATATACACTTTAAAGAGAAATAATTAATGAATATTTTCTGACTTAATTAATTAAATTAGAAGTTCTTAAGTTTCAAAGAGTTGGGGATTCTTATGCTACCTATGTAGCTTCAAACACAATGAAAAAATTTGGAGCGTGGACCGAAACAAACATGCCTAAAATGGCACAAAGCTAGAATAAATACTCATGGTTATCATCCAGATAACAATGATGATCCAGCTCTAATAACACAAGCCACAGACTTGACAAAACAGGACTCAGTTTAAAGAAAGTCATAACTAACTTAGACCGAGATTATCTATTTACAATAAGAATTTTTATATACTCTAACTTTTTAACAGCTTGATGATTCTATGGGTCTAAGTAAAGTGGTCATGTGACCTAAAATCGATTTTAGGTCATTTCACAATTCCTCTGGACATTACTTGATAATTTTTGTATTTCACATCTAATCAACTCCAAGCTTGGATGTAGCATTCCAGCTTTGGTAAGGAGAATCAAACTGATTTTGGTGAAATTCAGAAAAAGAAAGAGGACACAGAACTGACATCTGGTTAGCACATCAGCAGGCCCCTCAGCTGTAACCAGCTCTTTAATTGCCTGCTGATGAAACAACCCACTGGTAATAGCCATTAACACCTCTCATAACCACTCGTATTAAAAGAAGCTGGTTTCCATGTACAAAAGGAACAAATAATTATCTTAGAGACTGTAGCATTTTCTCATATGAAAATAGAGAGCTGGATAGGGAAGCCTCCTAAAAGAAGGTCATGGTGTCAATGATGTTTCTCTCAATCTACTTCAGAAATTAAGTGTGCAGCACTCTGCTTATAAATAAACTGATTTGGGAGTAGCCCAGACCGAAAATGGGGAATCCTATGCACTTTGATGGGTAGGAAGAAGGAAATAGAAACAAAAATACTTTCTGTTCACCCTTAAGTACTCATATCATACATTCCTCGATGTAAAACAGAATACAGAAATGTGAAACATTCCTAGCAGGGCCACCATTTCACTTTATAAATTTCTTACTTATCAACCCCCTAATCCTACTTCAGGGACTCCTTCCACTCAAACCTCAGGGAAAGTGTGTGTGCCCTCCATGATATGCTCCATTTCTTCCTTCCTAGCTGCCAAGGGCTCTATTGAGCTTCTTCCCATTTTTGCTTCTTCCTGAATGAGCAGTTAAGATTTGAATTAAATAATGATTTTTTTCTGTTACGCAAAACACAATTAATCTTCAAAATCTACTGTCAGAATTGTTGTGCAGTCAATAGCAGGGAATGATAAAAACAGATCAGGCCTAATGGAGGACAGATCCATTTCTGCCTATTAGGAAAAACTGTCAGAATGCAATCTCTGGTTGCATTACAAAGATCCCACATCATCAAAAGCTGCAGGAGCAAGTTTAGGAAGAACTACAATTCCTGTCCTATTTAACTTCTTCACAGAGCAGAAAAAAAAAAAAAAGATAATTTTATTGGTCTTTTGGTTTCCAAATTTGTGCCCCCTGCTCTTGTAGGAGTCCAAATTGTGTGAATTGACTCATTTCTTTTGGCATAGCACAGGAACAAAAAAAAGTTCCCTCAGTACACAGTCTATATCCTGACAGGCAAAAAGTAAAAGAGGGGTAGAAAAGTTCTCCTCCCATTTTCCAGACAGAACAGAAGACACAAACTAGTTGAGGTATCATCATAAAATTAAAAATAGAATTTGTATTATGAATCAGAATAAATACCAATTTTCTAATTGATTTTCTAAGTTCCAAATGCATTAACAATTGCATTTATTCTTACTTTTTGCCGTTTTGCAGGATTCAACAGAGATTTTTAGTGTGAGCAAAATTTTATTAGCTTTAACATAATGAGGAAAAAAAGAGATAATGAGCTTTGAAAAATAATGTCTTCTCTGATTGAAGAGAGCACACAATTCTATTTTCAGTTCTCTTACCCCTCCTTAACTCTAATGAGAAAAAGTATTTGCCACTCAAACTAAAACTGTTGCCTGCATTCTTCAGCTGCAGAGAAGTTCTTCTTATACCATCTGTATCAAATGCCATTAAGGAAACTAATGTAATTACTAAAATACAAGTGGATATTTCCTGCATACAGCAAGGTTAAAAAGGTCACTGTTGAACTGAATGGAGTATGCACTTTTTACATTTGCTGTTCTTAGTACTTTTCTTCATGGTCTATTCTCAGAACATTAACTATAGCCATCAAAATTCAGCAATTTGATGGCAACAATGACTAAATATACTGATGCAAAAACTGGGAGCATCAAGTGCATGACCTTGCCTAATCTGGAATAAATGATGTATGCCTGGCAATTATCTTGAAATGCTCTGGTTTACTTGACTTCTTTTTCAGTGTTCTTCTGTTGGCCCAAAGATATGCTAATTATTTCTTTCCAGTATGCCTTATTAATGTCTAAAAAAAGATTAATTTCAACGATACTGTTTTAGTCATGCCTGTGGCATTAATGAAGTCATGGGTTCAAAACCTCCAAGTCACCATGCTGAACTAGTCACTGTGAATTTCCATTTTGAAGAAATATAATGTAGGCTGATAAAATCAATTTTAAAAAAATCCTTATGAAATAAGATCATGGTTTTGAACTTCTTTTTATTATTATTAATACAATGTGTGTATGAGTCTAACTGAATACCACCACAATTTCATCTGGTATTTATCAAGGTTTGCCTGCATTTTCTTTCAATGATTTTACTTTGTGTCAACTTAAACCCTTATTGGAACTGGAATCAATTGTAATACTAGCAAAACCAAAACTTAAATGTTTTTATAGCTCATGTTCGACTTAGGAAAAAAGATGCAATTAACAAAACTTTAGAGCCTGCAGAAATCTTTCACTCAATTATAGCTTCTACTTATCTGAAAAATCTCAGGTATGGCTAAGTAAAATGCTTTAGAAAGTTTAATCCATTTAACCCAGTTCACAGGGAAAACTTGGTCTCTTACTCCTCTACAGCATGTCATCAAAACTACAGGACCTTTGTAGAGTAAAAAATACTTATGAAAAAATACACACATACTATTATATCCATTATTTTAGTAATGTGAGAAGTGTGAATGTACCTAGAAATGAGCAAAAGGACCTAAAAATAGGTAAAATCAGAAAACATTGTAAGTCTCTTATGTAACTTTTATTTTTGTAAGGCAAGCGATTTTCTATTTTCTAGTGATATAGTCTTACATGTACTTTGAAAAAAACTGTATAGTTTCAAATTGTTTCAAATTGTTCACTATAATTATGGGTAATTCATACTGTGATATCTCTTCCCATAATCCTCAGTAATTTCTGTGCCGTGAGACAGAGTAGGAATTTTCTACCGGTAATTACCACTCACAAATTGGGTTTTCATTTTTGATTGACTAATCCTTTATATTTTGTTCAGCCTTTGTTAGGAATGGCACAACAAAGATTCAAGGAGATTTCTCACTGGGGACAAAAACTAATGCATGTTTTGGCTTTGAAAATATTACAAAAAAAGTGATGCTGATATTTTGGTTGGAAATGTGAGTTTTCTTTAATATTTATTTGTTCTTTCTAACCCTCCTTCTTCTGCCAGCAAAATCTGGCAAATGATTTCTTGAAATATCTTTCTTATATTTCAACTTATAGTCAAAGAAATGACCTTAGGACTTCTTTTTTGACCAAAAAATTTATCTGGATAATTTAAATCTACTTATTATTTCCTCTCTTCCATAGGCTGTCAGAGAAAATTAGATTGAAATTAATGTTTTTCATTAATTATCAAGTTGCTGGTGAATTCTCTACAGATCTGGAAGGAGAGAGTATGGAGAGAAAATAGAAGATTGGTGAAAAATTTAGAAGTAAATGCTAAGTATGCAAAACTTAAACTGAAACAACAGATGTTGTTATTCCAAACCAAGCGATTATTAGGGGGGAAGAAAAAGATATGCATTAAACAGAATGCAAAGTTTTGCAAGATTACACTCAAAATTGGTTTTAGAACCATACATATGTCACATATTTTGTAGGCATTTAAATTACACTAATGGTCTTAATTTACTAAAAGCAAAGGCTGGGAAATAGTCAGATTTGCAGAAAGTCTACAGATGGAAATCACAGCCATGCTGCAATGTAATTACAACTCTGCTTTTACTAGATGAAAGAAAACACTATTCCAAAGAACATAACTCACTAAAATAACAAAGTCAGGGTTATAGATTTAACAATCCCTTCAGCAGCCTTGACTGACATTACCACCAACTCTAGGGACCATGAAGGATGGCTGTATTAGTACTCCAGACCATTTTTTGTATGGGCAAATCTCCTTTGCAGAACAGAAGAGTGACACAGAAAAATACAGTGAATGTGAATTTGACTCAATGCTTTTGAGTTGATCAAGATAGTTACAATTCTTAAAGGATTTTTTATTATGGTGAAAGACACTGCATAATACAAGCAAAATTCTTTTTATCTGGTACCTGGAAATCTAGGAAAGGTATCATTCAAGTTATCAAATGGAATTACCTTTAAAATTTTATCATAAATCTTTAGAAACTGACATCTTAAGATAAACAACTCAAATAAGCAGTTGTAGGTCAACAAACCCCCCCAGATTTTAATCTGTTCAAACGCAACACAAATATCTCAGCCCTTTTTTAGTTAGATTTGTAAAATAAAATAGAATGTAATACTGGGATAATATTTAAAAGAGTAAGAATGGTATGTCATAGTTTCTTGAATTATTTTATTAAAGTGAGAAAACCTAAATTTCTTCACCACTGCAGTTACTAAAAAGGAATCTAAATGTGGACGGTAAAACATCCAGATGGAATCACAGAATGGCAGAAACCCTTGAGAACACAGAGAGGGGATTTATTACAATGCATACATGATTTAGTTTTTTAAATTACAGACTTTCGTACTATAATCCCATGAGCTGTGATGACATTGACAAAACTGATGCTAGTGCCACACTACTCTGAAACTTCCAACCCTATGCCAACCTGTGGATTTTCTGGCAACTTTCCATTACTGTAATGGGATCTACAAATTCTTGTTCATCAAATGAGAAGGAGACGACCTCAACTATAAAATAAAATCCACTAGCACTGTTCACTTTAATATCCCATGGAAGACTTTCAAAACTGATTCAGTTTTTCATTTAATACCTGTGGTAATTTTTATTTGGTCAATGCTCATTATATGCGTTTGTGTTTCACTGTCATTATCTTAAAACAGTAATTCTTTGGACGGAACTCTTTACAAATATCTACCACATCTTTCCAAATATTTTGATGTGGTGAAATAATGTGCTTATCCAGCTGCTATAACAGAACAGATCTAAAACTTACATCAGTGTATCATGTATCGATTGGGAAATTGTTCTAATCAGCATTAATAACACAAAAACAATAACACGAAAATATTCTTTTTTTAAAAAAAGAATTCAACAAAAATGTTAATTATAAGAAAACAATTCCCTGTTAAATTTAAGTGAAGCCATTTTTTTTTAATGGTTAGATGCGTATTATTTACTAGAATTTAATTTTTAACTGAAATGTATTTCGTCCTCTTCTAAAGTCTTCTTCTAGACTATGGGTGAAAACACCCATCAAAACACCCATGCTGCACTGCAGTTGATCAAACTAATGTATCTCAAATCTTGAAAATGTCTGTACAATGGAATTACTGCTTTTCTGTCAAAATGTACTTCAATTTCAGGTAGACTTGAGTAAGTTATAAACTTTTTTTTTTCTTCCCAGCAGAAGCCTGGAAAACCCCTACAATTACAGGTTCTAGAAAATTCAAAACTCTTATTTATCTAGAAAGAATCTTAATGAAAAGCATGACAGTTTTTCCTCCAAAACCAAACAGTCCACTGTGAAAATTCAAACATTTCCTGAAAGTCTTCAGATTTTCCTCTTTATACTAAAACATTATTCCAATAAGTGGCTCAGAATTGTCAATAAATTTCTGCCAGAGCTGCTGCCAGGGATATTTTATTTCAATGGAAGAAGTAAGAAAAAATTAATGGATAAAGACTTTTAAAATTAATTTAAAATGTGACAATTTAAAAGATTTTTCAAGTTTTGTTGTGTGGTATTTTCCTGTCATTCCTTTCCTGAAAAAGTTGCCAAATTTGTGATTAAATTTGTAGAAAAATTACTAAATGAAAACAAGCGATACCAAAGAAGTGGCCACATATTGAAAAAAATGCACAAAACCCAGCTGTTCTGAGATTTTATGTCCTACTGATCCCTCACAATTTTCTTATTTAAATGAAGAAACATCGACCCCTCTTTTTCCTTTTTTTTTCCTCAGTCCTTCACCTCCTTTCAAATCAGGAGGAAATACATTTTGGAATTATTACCTAAAGAGTTAATTATTTTCAGAGAACTATACAAACTGAAATAAAGACATTAATTTCACTTGCTAACACAAGCAAATGTTTGTACTTTATACCGTCTTTATAACAATGGTGCTTTCTCCTCATCTCGATGACTTTTTCCAAGTCTTTCTAAAGTTTTCAAAAGGGACATGATAGAAAAAAATACGTCATAGGTATGACCCCAAATAACAGTCCCTAGAATACCAGGATTTCCCTGAAAAGGCATTACTCAATGTTATATTTTCCTTAGGTATGAAGTTTTATTTTTACTCCTGAAGTTTATCAACTTTTTCTTAGGTTCAGTCTATAACTTATTCCTATTTGATGTCCTATTTTATGAGCTTATTCCTTTTTGTTTCTTTCCTCTTTTTGTAAACATAGAAATTACCTTTTGTTTTCTTCTTTCTACTATTTCCTTCTAGTTCTTTGTTACATTCTTTCCTATTATTAGGGGTAGAATTATCATCATGGCATGACAAAACTGAAATATGTGCCTGGTGAATGACAAAAAAGGATGGTGAGAAAAGGTTAAGCTGCACAGCAATAAATCCTCTCTACTGATCCTCCTTACTTCCTTATATTTCTTTGCTTTAGTAACACTGGGGCCACACGAGTGAACCAGTGCAGCTACAAATAAGAGGTATAAGAAAACCTCACAGAGCTCATGCAGCTTACTTAATTTCTAAGGCCAAGACGACCATTATTTCAAGTTAGGTATGATCTCCTGAGAAGCAAAACTAATTTTTGTACAAATATAAATATTTCGTGAGAATTTCGTAACACGGGGAAAAAAAAATAAATCTCTCTTTGCAAGCTGAACTTTGCTGACCTTAGTTGGCAGCCATCAGATCTTGCTCCTATCCTGAAGCCCTACTGACAAATGGTAATCATTCTGAAACAGTGTCTCTCAAAACACAAAAACCTACCACAGTCATAGATCTCTTGAAATAACTTGTATTTCTTGTGTTTCAGTTTTCTTTATTTACTTGACAGTAACATTGTTATGGGCTCTCCCTAGACCTGCTTTGACATCACTTTGCCATCTTAATTTGACATATCACAACTGTCTCTATTGTCTGACAAGTTCTTTCAGCATGAGGGTTTCTTATTGCAAGAAAATCTCCACAGACAAGAAGTATGAAAAGACTGAATCATAAAATTCCACACACCATCAGACAAAAATGACATAAGAGAATAGATGTTTAGCATTTCTAAAGGAGGCAAAATTTTACATAAAGTTGCACTGAACACAGTAAAGATATAGTATCTTAGTTCTTGCAAAAACAATCCCAGGTATGTAGGGACTCTGTTAACATCTAGGTAAATCAAACTTGATGCTTCATTAATGTTTATGCTACAATTAACTTCTTTTTCTATCAAAAAAAGGTTCTATAAACAGGTATATTTTTAAGATTCAAGTGTATTAGTTTCTCAGGTTTAGTTGATAGGTTTTGTGCCATATTCTTTTTTTAAGCCTTAATGGCATAGAAACGAGCAAATCCATATTCAACAGTATGAACTGAAGAAGTTCCTTTAAATCATCAAGACCAGTAAAGAAATTTGGTAAATTTGGTCACTAATTAAAGTATTTCAGTCTGGGTCATAAGAACAGGTGGTACGTTGACAGAAAGTTAAGGAATATACAAGGAAAAACTGTGACCAGTTCTAATGAGATTAGTTTTGTAAAGAACCTGGTCATAGAGCTCAGGCTACATGCAAAAGGATTATTTTACTATGTCTCATGAAAAATACATCTTTCACAGCAACATGGGATACAGAGATGTTATTTGCACCCTATAGATTATCAGGGTTAGGTAGTTCTCTGGAAAACACTGCTGGTATAATAAAGTAGATTGATTCCATTTTTAAGCCTTTAGAGGACAAGGGCTGGGGCAAATACCAGCCTAACTGTTTCAAGTCCAAAATCAGGCAGAGTCCCCTGCTGAGTTCTGAATGATGAATTAAGTGGAATAAGAACCAGAGAACCTCTGCCTGTGGAGAGCTTCAGTCACAGCATGAACATCCTGTAGATACTGAATACCTTTTTGGCATACCACCTCATTTTTCTTTGGACCTGGACAGAAGAGGAGAAAATAATAAGGGGGGAAAAGGTGGCTGCTCTAAGAAAAAAAAAAATTGTACAACTTAGTCCAGTGTTACCATTCAGCACTGCTGTATACCTGATATGATGAGTCCACCTACAGGCTGTGTTACAGTAGTGCCTGCACATATTAAGAACTTTCTCCAAAATCTTTTAAAAATTATTGCCTTGAAGTAACTTTAAATAGCTCTCTTGCTGCTTTACGTTGGGGTTTTTTTTTGGTTTTTTTTTTTTTCTGGTAGCAGTTAAGTATGAAAAGTCACTAAAAATATTTTCTAGTAAAGCTGAAAGTTAAAGCAAGAAGAAAGACAGAAACTGGTGCTATTACAAGCTGTTACCACAAAGAAGGACTATCAAGGAGGGAATCAGGGAGATGGACAGCAGGGAGGGTACTTTTCTGGAATTCTACACAGAAAGACCAGTCCTTTCTAGGTCTTTTGGCTTGCAACTGGAATACAGGCCACTAGCTTGAAAAATAGATTTGTGAGGAAGTGGCTAACACTGCTGAACTAAGTGGGACCCAAGGATAACAAACAACTAACTTCTTTTCTTACTGATTAAAGGCTCCAGTATTTTGTGTATTTCCTTGTGTCCTTTAAAAGAAGAGCAATTGGTACTCTTTAGTTCCTAATAATGAAAGTTCTATTGTATCATTTTCAACAGTAATTTAGTAACTTCCAACATCTGGTGATTTCTATACTTTTAAGAATAACTTTCAAGAATAACTTTCAGAGCTTCTCTCCAGTAAACCTGACTACTTTACACTGTTACCAGCTCTTCCTTTCCTGAGGGCATGTATTTATTATTATTTTTATTTTTTACAGTTGTGCTCTCCTAACTAAACTTTACAATTAGTCTTACAATTTCAGTCATATTTTTTCTTCATTGTCAAAGCCAGAGAAGACCCCTGTTCTCTGTCTAATGGGAACTCCTTATATTTTGGATTGTAAAGACATCTTAATTATTAATCAATATAATAATCATAATATATTCAACGACATAATCTGAGTGCCAACAACAATTTCTACCCTTAAGTTACAGTGGGACCACACAAGTCAGAGACAGAGGAGAGGGCATGAGCAGTTAACCTCTGTTCCATAGTCTAATACATCTTAGTAAGTGTCCAACTCATTAGACAAGGATAGAGTGGCTCATATGTGTAATTAATTATTGGCAGGTTTACTTTCAAAAAGGTGCCAGATGCTATGCATTTCCTAGTTGCTATCTGGATCTCTGATCTATAATGTTTCCTGCCATGTTAAACATCTGTTCAGAACATACTTCTGCACACAGGAACTTCAGTAAATCAAGAGTTAAATCAAAATCGAATGAATATACGTGTATCCTCTTTCTGGTGTTTGTAATGATATCCCTTTAAAGATGTCAAAAAGGAATATTATGTGAAAGAAAAATGTTCTGTAACTTGTGTTGGGGTCATTATAGTTTGAAGATGTCACTGTGGATAAATAACAGGGACTTCTTTTGTGGCATCTGCTCTTCAGTTCTCTGAATTGGCATCTGTCTTGTCAGGAGTAGCATACTCTAGAGAAATTTCCAAAGTTGCAAAGTTTTGAACCTTGACTCTCTGGAGTAGGTGTAAATAAACAGGCAAATTTAAATATACATTTGGCCCTTCAGCATTTCTTTGTTCCTGCCATACAGACTGCTGGAAAACTGGTGTTTTTTCCTGTCTCCATGTGTGCCAGACTTACTGATGCTTTCAGTAAAATCCACAGTCAGTCTTGAAGTGTGTGCAGAAACACGATCACACTGTGGAGTCTTTCAGTAAGATACTATGAGCTAATCATACCAACCATAGACAGAGAATTTCTTAAAACAAATTTCTGACATGCCTGTAAATAGCAGTTCAAAATTCATGAACTTTATATTTTTCCTGTTTATGAATGGATTGCAACGTGCACAGGCAGGTTTTCAATCAGCAGCAGTATTCAAAATTATATCTACTAGAGGATTACATACCCTGTTTAAAATGACTTATGGTTTTCTTCATGGTAAAAACCTAACCTTGCAAATTACTTGCAGAAATTCATAAAGTAAAAAAGGAAAACACATAACTTATTGAATAAAAGCATTACCTGTAAATCATTATTCCAACCTCACTATCTATACAGGACTTATTTTCAGACAGTAGTGCACTTTTTCTGGGATCTTTTTGCAAGTCTTTATAGTGAAGATAAAAAGGAATCTATGAATAGGAATCCTACTACCACAAGTTCAGGAAAACTGTCTTATAGGAGACTGAGTCGTGAAATTCACTGGATTTAACTGTACTGTGAAAAACATGCAAAACATGCAGCATTGCCTCTTCCTAGACAAAGAAGAAAGTACACCTAGGGCACATGGAAAAGAAGGAGTGAGATGTGGCACACTGGAGAAGAAGTACATTATTAACTTAGCCTTGAAAATCAATTCAGAGCTCCTGACCCAGTACAAACCAAATAATCCATAAGATTCCTCATCCTTACTGAACAGAATGAACATGTCCAGTGAGACACCTACTGCAAATGACACTGGCCTGACCTCTCCACAAAAAGTTTCAACATTCGCATTGATTTCTAACAGGGACTCCCTGATGTCTAATAGGGCTGATTTCCCACTGCTCCCTAAGTCCTGCTTTATCAATTGCTTTCCTGCTCCTTATGCTGCAAGACCCACAGTGTTGTACCAACACAGTATATTACACAGCTACAAATGGATTGGGTGTGATTATTTTTGAGATACTGTTCAGTTCTCCATTCATTTACTAAACGATGATGGCATACTTCAAATAATAGTGCAGAGCAAATATTGAAGGTAAGAAATACACCCTAACCCAAGATATTATAGGGTATTTTCTTTCTAAACAGATATTTGTATTTGGGAATACTGTGTAAAAATAGAACCTTTTAAGCAATCTCCGTTAAACTGGCTGAAACTGGCCAACACATTGAAAAATTATCAAGGGACTAAAAGGCTGATCTTCCTCACCCAGTGTGATCACATAAGTTTCATGGTCTCAAAAAATCACATTAAAATACATATATAGCTATGCAGTCATAAAATCGCATGAGCTCTCTGAAATCTGAGACCAAACTACAGCTGGCATGAACCTTGTATGAGGCTTCCCTGAAAAGACAAACTTCATTATGTAGAGAAAGGAGAAAATGTCTCATACTAAAATGAACTTCAAGGTAATGATTAAAAAATTTCTTATATAAAAAATGAAAATCAATTTATATATACACACATGATCACACATATAAAAGAACAGAAGAAAGGCTTATTTCATGAAGTCACATAAGCACTGACCATCTTTGATGCCTCAAGGGAAAATGATATATTCTTGACTGCATCTACACTCAAGATGCAGTCAGCTGCAGAACAAGAGGAAAAAAACCACTGTTTTTTACTGATTTCTGCAGGTGGCTAGCTGACACTGAAGTACACCTGTCTATCACCATGTAAACAAATGCAGTCATGGCAATGTTAAAGCAAATTAAGGTTAATGCAGACTATTGTTCCTTGCACAATATAGCACAGAGAAAATGGTGATTCACATGCTCAAAACGCACAAAGAAGCTCCAAAAGCATCCAGCAAATACATGACATTTTTTTCTCTTGAGAACGTGGATTGAAGATTATATTTATAACCAATCTTTAAAATAGTCATAATGACTACAAGTAGCATCAATCGCAATACTTGAGGGTAAACCCTATTAAAGTTCTCCAACTATATTTACCCTCATTATGCATTCTGTTGGTGGAAAGGCATCCTGTACTATTTAACTTTTTTATCTCTTCTTTTTGATACAGTGAACATATCAAGCTCCTTACACTGTACTGCATGGAGTTTATCTCCACTCATCAGTCATTCTTGTGCTCTGCTCTCTTGTTACCTCTGCAATGTGTGCTTCATTCTTGACGTGCTGACTATAGAAGAAGATAGTAGGAGTTTTACCAAATTTGTGCACAGAAATGAAATCACCTCCTCACCTATTCTTCCAAGGCACTGGACAAATCTTTGTTGCCTCAGCACTGAGCTAAGGAAGCCAAGAATTCAAATTATTTTGGCAATCCCTACATTCTTTGCGTGGCTTTGTCCCTCATCTCCTACCCTTTAGGACTCATCTGAGTCTAGGTTCTTTGCTCCTAGAATTGCACTCAGCATCTGGCTATGTTGAAATCTGGCTTCTTCTCTGAGTTTTGGTTAGTCCAGAAAATGTATCAATGTGTCACTCCAATGTAATGCCTTTGCTTCTTGTTTTGTGTATCTCCACCTAAGTGCTTAGTTTTGTCAGAAACAATTCAACACTGTGAAAAAGACTGTTAATAAAAATAGCAAAACAGGATCAAAAGTGTATTATAGAAATTTCACTACCATGAATAGCTTAAGGCTTTATTTACATGCTGTTAATTTGAATTAATACAAATTTCAAAATCATAAAATAATTTATTCCTTTCCCCCCTGAATTGCAAATATTTATTAATTTATTTATTTTTTTCAGAATGTTGTCTACATGCTGTGCTACAGACTGGTAGGGCAATTACCATAAGTCCAATTAGTTGAAGAAAGCATGCCTGGGCACACAAACAGAAATATTTTGGATGTGGCAAAGTGAGAAAAAAGAATGAGAGACTTACATGTATAGAGAAAAAAAAAGTTCTGCAAGAACATGCATTTTTCTACTTTATAGCATCTATATAGCACAGTTGAGGAGCAGTTGTGCTCCTCAACACAGAAATACAAAGGTTCGGAAAACTTTCTAAGATAAACACAAGGGGCATGTTAAGCTCAAAAAAACAGGTAAATTTTCTCCAGAAAGTATATGGGATTTCCAGATTACCACAGTATCTTATAGAAAATAGTTGTCCTAATACAATGCTTTCCCTAATACAAAATTCAGTATTCTTCAAGGAAATCAGAAACTAATTGTGCCAGTACTGGTAGATGCCACAGTGATGTCACACTTGTGGTCTTGGGGAGCTTTTAAAGTAGTGTCATTTAGCACCCAAGTTCTATCTGTGGTTTCCAAAGGAATGTTTTTGGCAATTTTTCAATTGTTTCAAGAAGCCTCCTGTCAAACACCATACAAAGCTAGTCCATCACCACCTCTACTGAATATTTTCATAGGGCCATGTGGTGAGTTAATGAGGAGAAACAGATTCTGCTCCTATCAGTGCAAAAACATTCTCTCTGTCATCTGATTTGAATTGTGCCTGTATCAGAAACATATCAAATGTACACCAAGGAATTCATCAGAGATCCTTTGGAGAAGGGCTACCTGGCTGACCTTCTACCCAGCTAATGATATAGCAAAATAAAAGCATCAGTGAAGTGTCTTTGGTACCTCACTCAAGAGAGGGGAAAGCATTCTATGTGACTATGTTTCAATCATGGACCTATACTTACAGTTCAAGACACTCCAAGAATAGCTGTAGTGGAAATACTTTGACCCATCTGTGCTTGACAAAAAGAGGATATAGCTTTTCTTTCGGCTATGGATCAGATTACACTTGCCTGTAACATTTTCACCTAAAAGCTAGAATGTTGCAATGCACTTTACATGGAGGGGATTTGCAGACCATATGGAAACTAGTTAGTGAAAACATATCTGTGCAAGTGTTAAATGGAACTCCACAATGAGCTCTGCTAAGCTCAAATATGTGACCTAGACATATTGCATGTTTGTTTCCAATTAGACTCTATATGGACAACTTTAACCTTTGCAACTTCTGTTCTCTGAGGCATTGGAAGAACCTCAGTTGATGAACCACAGCAGTGTTGGGCTGGTTCTGGTATACTCTGTTTGAAGCTATTTGCATTCAAATGCAAACAAGTCTTTATTAACCCATCACTGAAGATATTTTCCACTTCTAAAATATTCTGAGGAGCTGATGAAATAGTTGAAATTCAGTTGAGTGTAAGATACGTTTGAAGAAAGAATTGGTTTTGGCAAAAGGAGCAAGCACTATTTCAGTAACTAGTAATTTGGTAATTTTAATGGAGTAAATAGATGAAGAGTTTTACCAATAAATATATTATGCAATGTCAGATTACTATTTGATTGGGTTCCTCTCTTACCAGTCACATTTGGGAATTCACCAGAACAAACAAGAAAAATGAACAATTTCAAGTATTAGTGGTCTAAATTTTTGGTCTAGACTGACCAGATCATTGCAGCCTGCACATTTCAACTCTATCAAAAGTTAAGATGCCACTGAGACATTAAACATAATTTACTCAAATAATAGATCTGCCAATCTTCCCTGGGACAGGATGATGATAAAAGGTGATGACTGCAAGATTTTTCATCAAAAATTTGAGGCAGCTGCACTACTACAAAAGGGTGAAATCATAACTAAGGTGCATACACATTTCCAAAAATATATTGACAAAGTGTATCTTAAAGCATCAGATACTCTAGAAAGTTTGCATAATTAGACTGTTTTAGAAGCATTAAAACTAATTTTGTTTTCTGCTCCCTTTTATTTTGTGCTCTTCAGTATGCAGAGTCAGCTACAAGGTTGTGTACATTTTTACTAAATCTGAAAATGATTTAGCATTACTTACACCCACACAAGCACAAGAGCACTGGGAAGAGTTTCAGGAAAAAGCACGTGCCATGAAGGATGTCTTACAGTATTCAGATTTTAGCAAAATCTGATAGGGAAAAACTTCATACCATAAGGAAGTTTTGAAAAACAACAAAGGAAAGGTATTGTTATGTCAAGCTTGAAAGTACAAGCTTCATAGAATGCAACAGATATTTTTTATGGTGATCAATTTGAAAAACAGACAATGCCTAAAGACTTAATTATATGAAGTTTATTTGCTACTTTTTGATTCTTGTAACTAAAACCTTTACATGTGAAGTAACAAATCAAACTATTGCATGTAAAACTGTCAACTTAATTACTGCTTGTCAGTTAAAAAAAAAACAAAAAAACCAACCAAATTTCAATTAAGTAAGCCCCATGGGAATTCTATGCACTCTCATATTTTGAATAACACCACTAAAACCCTCTGTTTTGCAGAGTCATTACCTGGAGAGCACTTTCAAATACTTCTAGACTACCACTGGCTTTCAGTAAGCAATGACAAGAAATTTCTCAAAGTAAATCAGGTATCAGACTAGGAGAAAATTTGGTATTCTTTTTCAAAGGCAACTTAACTAGTCAAGAATTCAGTTTGGTTGAGGAAAAGGGTCTCACAGAGGCAATGAAGAAGGAAAAGGTCACAAGCACACAATGACTATAAAAGCAACTCTCTGAATCCTCTGTTAAGAAGAAAAAAAGCCCAATTATTTCAGAGCTGGTAAAGAGAAATTCAAGTCCTGCAGTGTAAAAATCTATGGTGTGCTTGGACTTTTTACTTACAGATTGTAATTTCAATATATTGGGAAGAAAGAACTGGGTTTTAGAAATCAGGGATGAGAGAGTGATTGAATAGAAGGTTAGACATAACATTAAAGAAAAATTTTGGGGAGGATACTACTTGTTTTAGAACTGTGTTTGGTTTGTAAACAATGTTTTCTGATTCTGAATTGGGTGGCTAATCTATCGCTTTTCCCATAGATGGAAAAAAAATCTGGAATGATGCTCCAAGCAGTTATCAGAAACTTGCTACAAGCCAGAAACAAGCCAAAAAGACCATTTCTCTGTGGATAAGCAGTAAGATAAAAAACTGCCATATAGTTTAGAGGTTCCTGTCACCTCTAAATTTTAGTCTTTCTCATATGTTGGGAGCTGTTGTAGTCTTGTTCATGATATAGATCTGACCAAAGACAAAATCAAAATGGCATCAATGAAGAATTTTTTTAATCTGTAAAAGAACTCAAGTAAAACCCAGACAATTTTAGTCATATTTTTATAAAAACTACAGAGCAATTAATCAATTGCCAAATGGAAAAGGAAAATGCTGCTACAAATTTTTCAACCAACTTCACTAAGAGATTTAATAATATAACCCATCCATTATCTTAGTCATCTCAATGTGAATCTCAGACCATTAACTGTAGCTGTCATTAAGCAGGAAGTGCAACTTACAGCTATAAAATTAACAATATAAAATACCTCAAGCTTCTGAGTATTACTAAGCTACTATACCATTCCTTGGTATTATTGAACAGTAATATTATTAAACAATAATAAGACAAAAGAAGAAAATGCTCTGGGAGATTTCATTTACAAGATGTAAATATTCCCATTAACAAGAGCCTACATTGTGAGATGTAATCATGGAATTACCATAGAAAAACTGAACACTAATGTTTACGTAAAACACATATATAATAGAAGGAGTTTTGAAATTTGAACACAAAGCTGTATTTTTTTCTGTGTAGATCTTCACATATTATAAGCCTTGTCAGAATGAGACTTTTCCTCTCAATAAACAGCAATACTGTGTATAACAACAATCTTGGAAGGAAAAAGGTTTACTTGGCTGAGTATATTTCCCTGAAAACATGATCTGGGAGCTCATGCAAATTCCCCCGTCACTATTTTAACTGCATTACTACTGATTCATTACTTTCCCCGTGAGCTTGCCATATTTGCACTTTCTGCATAATTTCTGCATTATTTCCTGCCTGATTTATGAGGCAAATTTTCTAAATATGAAGTAGTAAAGACAGCACATAAACCCCATAAAAATCCTTGAAAGTGGTCAAGGATATTTTTCTTTAAAAATCTCCACTTTTTATTCCCCTTCTAGGGACAACTCTATCTGCCTTGTGTGAATCCAACTGACCAACCCGGGGAAATAACAGCCCTAGCAAATGCAGATACATGCATCAATAATGTTGGAGCATGGTCTTCATTTCACATTCTGTTGTGGGAGCGGATTACACTTTTTAATTGTATTTTCACTAGTTTCTCAAAGACAGGCTGAAGCACTGAATTATTCTGAGGAGATAAAAGCAAACTACAGAGAAGATTTTTCATTCTTAGGTGACAGGATGTATCTTTACAGATCTCAGGGAAAGATAAAGCAGGTACAAAAGCTATCACTTTTAATTTCTTTAAATGAAATTAAATGCAAGGAAGTGAAGTCACAATGTATTGACAAATGATTAATTTATTTATCAAAAATAGTTATAGAAAGTCCAGTCAAAATGAAAAATTGTTTATATCAAATGAATAATAGCTAAAATAATATAATCTTATAACAGAAACAGTACCTTCAATCAACAGCTCTTGTCCATGACTGCCCAATAATGTTCGGGAAAGGAAAGGGGCAAAATCAACAAAAATTTCTCGCAGGAGAGGGGCCACTTTTTCTAAAGCTCTTTCAAGCTTTGCAGTGATACTGTGGAAAAAAAAAACAACAGAGACCATGACTGGAAGAACACTTCACAGTAGAAGTTAAATGATGTCAAATCACACCTGTTTTTAAAAGTTTCCGTAAGCTCCTTAGAAAAGTTGATGATCATAATTTTGAATAAACTTTATAGTATTTAAATGGCTTCAAGTAAATGAAAATATCATATCAGAATCAGCAGTGTATCAGCCTCATAAATTCTAAAGGAATTGCAGAGTACTCCAGAACAAGAACAATTTTTATTATCATTTTCAAACATGATCAGAAGAATGTCAGATATTCAAGTATAGGACTATTTCACCTGTCACAGCTAAAATCTGATTTTACATACATTTGTAATCTTGAAAAGAGAATATTTTTATTCACATCAAACAATCACAAGCAACTTGCTTGTTTATTCAAGCTTTCAAATAACAACATTTGGTATTGCAAGGGAGCATATGAGAAACTGTAATAGCACAAATATCAAGAGAACCAATATTCTTTTCTTCAACTTTGTGGGAACATGATCCCAGGTAAATCACTTTGTTTTTGCATTTGACTTCTCTGCCTGCTGAGGCTCTTTGAAGCATGATATGGTCCTTAATTTTTCCTTGCACAATGAGAAGAGGTGTTGTGACTTCTGTTTGCTTCTTGAATACCAGAAATAATATTCCCTTGTCTGGGGATACAAATTAGCAATATCCTGAGCATGTCAGCAGTGTGCCAAGGACTGTACCCCTTAGGGTTCCTTCTTCCCTTTTAAAACTTGACAGGGTGTGACACCTTTGCCCTCTTACATCAAGATTAAAAACTTGATATATTATCTTAAAACTATTACTTTAAAATGGAAATGAACTTACATACATATTCTGGTGTACCAAGAATTTTTGCTGCTCTTTTTCAGATTGCTGATGGCTGAAGGGGTTTTCATTGTGCTTGCATTATGGCACCAATATAATATTGGCATTCAAAAGTGCAATTATAAGAATCTAAGAGAATGAACATTTAAATTTTATACTTTACCTACTATCTATAAACACTAAGCAAATGTGGATGTTTTAACTCAGATCACTTGAAGATCCCTACATTTAAAAAGATGATGTTGTAAACATATTGGAAGCTTTTTTCCCTAGAGTGAAATTATTTCACTGAACTACTGTAGCTTATTTTCTTTCAGTGTGCTGTCTCTCATTTGAAATTCAGATAATGATTTTCTAATGCTATAAAGGATGGACTCATATCACCAGCCTTTTAAGACTGTTTTAAAAAGATTATTTGAAGTGAACATCACTGGTGTAAAGCCTCTATTGACTATAGCTGAAATGCAGGTGACTAGCTTAGAGTTTTTAATTTGCAACATGAATCTAACCCAAGCTTTTACTGATAAGAGATAAAAACCTCCTCGATTGATCTAGACTTATCTAAATCATGTTTTAAAAGATACTTTTGCTGCAAATTGTTTTATAAAATCTCTAATTTTAAAGGTAACTGAAAATTTCAAGTACAATTGAAAAAAATTCAAGTTCAAACATTTTTAAATTGAGATTAATTTTTACTTAAGAATCAAGCAATATTGGAAGTACAGATATGGTATTAACCAACACCTTGGATGAACTACTGATAAACAACTTCTTATCAAATGGACAGCTGATGGATCTTGTTTACTATGGACCTATTAATGGGCAATTTAAAATAGTATTCTGTAAAAAAATGAGTTCAAAGGTTAGCATTTTTAAAATATGCATATCTAAGGACAGAAATTAATATTTAAATAGAGAAAGAAGAGAAGTTCCTGGTTCATTTATATGTTGAGAACTGGGTAGAGTTCAGGTCCTTCAGTTCCAAGAAGAACAAGCAAAATCAAGAAATAAATCTATACAGAGACTCCAAAAATTTTTCAGGGATAGGTGGGTGACCCATTTACAGCTTTTTCTGTATTCACTCATACAGATGAGAGAGACTAAACTGATTCTACAGCTGTTTCTAACATTTATTAAACCTTATACAGCATACTGCGATCGTTAGGGGATTTCCTATGGAGATTAATGTAACTATTTTTCATGACTGAGTGAAAGGATTTTAAGGGGTTTTTGAGAAGAAATAATATTTTTTCCCCTTTCTCTTTCTGGACCTTCAATGAAAATAAATTCTTAATAGCTCCCAAATTCAAGATTATTTAATTTGCAGATTAAAGACAATACATATCAGAAAATAAGCTATATATAAATATATATTACATATAATATATATTGCTATAATACTTACTACAAATTATATACATTTATAATTGGCTTATATCTAAATATATATATAATTCAGATATAGAAAGGTGATAAACTGTGACAGAAAAGACTGAAAGACCAAAGTAAAAGGACACTAATAAAACTGTGATCAAAAAGACCAAATAATCCTGTGGAAGGTTCTTACTACCTCCTACTTGAATTGGTCACAAGAAAGTGCCAAGAGAAGTGAGGGTGTACACCACTGTCCCAGTCCCATGTATGCTACCTTCCCAACTTCATTCCAAGGCAAACCTCTGCCTCCAAATCAAGACTATTAAATGTCTAAAAGCTCAAGATCATTCTCCTCTTCACTTTCCTCTGCTCAGTCGACAGCTATAATCAAATTCTCCTATGCAGTTGCCATAAGGGAAGGCTTTGAAATGTTAGCTTTCATGTCACACCCTCTGTCCCCACAAACAACTCTGATTTGTAATCTCATAAAAGCTATAGCACAATGAATTCATATGACATAACAAAAAAAAAAAAATTACCAAAATAAAGGTTTAGCTGTTTCTTAGGCAGAAGATGTAGAGTTGGGAGGGTAGGCAGAAGAAAGGAAAGAAAGCCCAAAAGACATTCCTTGGGTTGATTAAATTTTAAGTTGTTTACATGTTAGTACATTTCAGCTACTACTCAGAGTACATCTGAGTTCAAATTCTGAGTTCAAAATTTTAATTCCAGATTTTGCAACTCAAATTTTCTTTGATTCCAGGACAAAAAATTTAAAAATGCCACATGACCTTGCATTTTTTGTAATAACTGAAAAAGAAACTGATTATTGATCCTATTGTATTTTAACATACCTATTTAATTTTAATAGATTTTAAAATGTGTATCGGAATTTAGAAAAAGATGTCTCCCTCTGTGAAGTGTTGTCCTAGCACATGAAGAAAAGAAGCAAAAGGAGTGGTTTAATTACACCACAATTATATTGACTTGCCTTATGAAACTGTCAAGAAATAAATAACATCATACAAATGGTCATTGTCTCCTTGAAAATTTGCATCTTTTTGGTGCGGAACCAACATCCCTTCTCCCTTCAGCCTGCTCCTGCACCCTTGGCTGTGATTCCACCTGCACAAACTCATCTGATCCTTTAGGCAGGACCAGCAAAAAAAAGTAATATTTTTCACTGGGTCTTCAATCACTGAAGCACTGATATTTTTTTTATGGGTTATGTAGGGCCCCTGATTTAGGTTTATTTCCTTTCTAGTTCATTAGGGAACGAAGTCTCTTGTTCATGAGCTTCTAAGCTTGTTACCTCATGAAGAGCCTATGAACACCTAGCTTGCTGCTGCATTCCAGTGTTCTTACAGCCATACTTTGCAGTACCCAGCCAACTAAGGGACAGTTGGCCACTCCTTAATATGTCCCATGTCAGCTTTTTAGGGCAGATGCATGTGCACCTTCAAAAGGTCAAAAATTTGTCGCTGAAGTGCTGCAGCAAAACTTTTTTGCAATAATAACCTATTATACAAGATATTTAATAGGAAATTCAGAGGGCATTTTCCTGGCTGCCAGTCAGGGCAAGAGAGGCCCTGGGCATGAGTGTCTTGGAGACACTCTGGGCATGAGTGTCTTGGACCACCAACTCAGATCGAGTTCCTCACTTACTGACCTTCACAAGTGCAGGTCTGGTTTTGTCCTCTCCAGTTTAACGCAGCTTTCGCTAGCTCAGGAGAGGTTGTCTCTCTCTTTCCACTTTCTAGTGCTCCATTACCAAACTGCTAACTTTCCAATTTGTACTATCATTATTGAATAAAGAAAAAAACAACCACTTGAAGAATTACTTTAATGAAGTTTTAGTGTCTGGTATAGTTTGAACAAGTTAGACTCTTCAGTTGAAAAACTCAGACTTTTCAGTAAAGTGTTATTTTAGTGTATACATTCTTAGTACCCCAAAATATACACACTGTAGCATATGTATAACTACCGTAATGCACATTAAATGAGCTAATTTTTTTTAAAAAGAATTTTGGGAAACGAAATTCTAATTAATATCAAAAGATGGAACTTGTGTACCTCATGTTTTCAGCCGAATCCTCTGGCATTGGAGCAACAGTTTGGACAGCTGGGAGGTTTTTGCTGGTAGCACCATTCACAAAGCTGGATGATGAAGAGGAAGAAGAAGATCCTGAGTCTACTGCACCTGTCCCCCAAAAAAACACAAACCTTAGTTCAGTCTTAAGAAACAAAATTTTAAAAAACTTTTCATGTAGTCCTTGTATTATTGACCTACTTCTAAGTAAGGAAATAATCCTATTTTTTCTAAAATAATGAAAAGCTTTCCATATTATTATCATAACAATTAATACCTTAACTTTGTTGGTATAAAAACAATAAGTTTAAAATCTATTGAAAGTCAGGCAAAATAAATCCTTACCTCATTTTCATTATTCCCAAATTATATTCCAAAATTGAAAATAATTTTACATCATCCTGTAAAGCAAGATCTTGCTGAAGTAAAGGTATACTTAAGATGACCTTGAGTGGAGAATAGAATTTTAATTTTTTTTTAAATATTTATATGTGCAAACTGGCTGCCCAGTTGCAACTACAGGCAGAAAATAAAATAGAAATTAAAAAAATGAGAGAGAAGATAGAAAATGTGTATTACTTTTATAGGAAGTAATAGGGTAAATTAGTGTCTGAGGAGTATTAAGACTCTAATTACAATTGTTCTGTTTCCTTCCTCGATTTAAGGAGAATTGTAAAATCTTTAAAGTAGGGAGGGCAATGGGGGTATAATTTCAATGGGTTGTAAACAGCTGCCCAGAAAAAAAGATGCACACAGAGCATATATTTATACTTTAAGTGATCTGGGTCAGAGCTAAGGGCTAAACTTAGACTCTAAATGCCAATCTATCATGTTTGCTGAAATGGTACTGTGAGTTCAGCCTCTCTGAAGCAAACCAGCAAAGGCTCAGAGAGGCCATGAACAGTGAGAGTGCTGTGATAAATGCTGTCCCTGTTCTGCACAGTCCTTCTGCAACACATCACTGCAAGAGAGGTAGCTACAAACAGTCTTGTAGCTGGAATTCGAAGCCTGAGGGAGTGCAATGCTACCAGAGAAGAGGCTGACAGGCAACAAGATTTATCCAAGTTAGCAATGAGGGGTGAAGAACCCCAGTTTACAGATTAGTGACATTATTCTGGCAATTTTCTAAAATGATAATTGTTAATACCTGATTTCTGGTCAGTTTTAGCAGCTGATACATCACTGTCCTTTGCATTACACAGGTATATATTATTTTTCAGTTTCCTGCAGGGATCTACAAAGCATTTATGGTTTCTTAACTGCTTAAGCAGCTAGCCAGCAGTAAAGTAGAGGTCAAATTCTGTTAAGTGTGGTCAAATTCTGTTAAGTAGAGGTCAAATTCTGTTAAACTCTCTGGCAGCAGGAATGAGGGTTTTGTTGGTTTTTTTTTTATGTGTCTTTACATATTTTTTACTGATAAAAGAATTAAAGACTGGAATTTTGACTAGCTCATTTAAGAATATTTACATTCAAAACAGTATCAAAATGCAGCAGGATTTACTGGGCTTGCTGATACTAAAGTAGCTGGTGAGGTTCAGGATTTAGATTAGGAAATTATTTAGGCTGGTTTTTTTTTTTTAATAATGAGATTGGGAGACGGATTGTGGCTTACACTGTGTGTTCTGACTCAGACTAAACACAAATTCTAAATGTACACAAACATATTGAGAAACATAAAAATATAAGGTAGGCTATCTCTCCCAACCTAGGAGTCACAGCAACTTAACTGAGAATAGGATATCGTAAAAAAGATTAAGCCCTCACTTTTATATATGTCTCTGTGTGTGCACATGTGTGTTTATATTATTCACATATTTTTATTCATATATGCATAGGCAATTCATATTTTTATTGCTTCTTCCCTTTTCCTTCCAAAGTAAAATTTTCTTCATTAAGCTTGTTTAAAAATTCAGTTGCTAGTTGTTCAACCAACTAGGCTTCTAGAAAGGCAAACAGACCAAGAACTGTTGGATTAACACAGAAGTAAGAATCAGGATATGAATTACAGAAATCCAGTCTAAAAAACTATAAAGCCAGTTTCTTACACAAAAAGATGACGGAAGAAAACCTATCTTCCCAAAGATACATTCACAGCACTATAGGAGTTCAGTAACATACATCTCATTAAATCGTGACAGTGACATTGACTGTGACAGCAATGGGAGATGGAATGCAAACACTGACTGCAACCCATGAATAACTGAGAAAAATCCCACCTTTTACACAAATCCAACACAGAATATACCTGTATATATACATATATACAGATATAACTGTATTGCTAGAGTATCTGTGACATACTGTAAAAATAACTGTAAATAGGTTTGGGGAGACATCTAGTGTTTCTAAAGAATTGCAATCTGCTTCTTTTTTATCATAGCAAAAAACAAAAAATTGCTGTTCAATTAAATTCTATATGCTACTTTAAAATCATTAATAACATAGATATTTCATATATTACAAGTATAAAACCAGAAAGTATCTAAATATTTTGTCTACATGTCTCAAAAACTGACATATATGAGTCACTGTTTTGACTACCATGGGCATAGCTTAATTAAAAAAGGCAAAATGAGCATTTTAATCTAATATATATTTAAATATTTTCAATGTGATACTACTTTGTTAAAACTGTCATTTATATGTCTAGCATTTCTAAAATGTTAATATAGATCTCAAATCTTCAAAAATTCAAACATTCATTCAAACCTAAAGCATTATTATGCTTCACTAAAGAAATCAGTACAAATATAGTTATAATCAAACCTCAAACTTGCTGAAATTCAAATCAATCAATACTCTTCCTTTAATCAAGCTAATCCATAGATTGGGATCAAAACCAATTTCATTAAAAAAAAGAAACTGTAAGATCTGTCAAAAAAAGGAGCCTTTAATCCACAGTGAATGTACCATGGCTTCTGTAATACGGTCCTCTACTAACAACAGTATTGGGGAAATGACTGATTTTAAAATGCAATTACTTACAAACAAGAGCTACTACATTCCAGAAAAAATAGTTCAGATCTTTAATCAGTGAGAAGACTGAAAGCTTACTACTATTCAGTATAATTTGGAAAACAAGGTTTCCAGTGTAGGATATTTTTTGCATGACATAAGAATACCTAAAAGGAATTCCATTCAAGATTAACAGTAGTGTCTACACAAATGGAACTGTTCAGAGAAGCAATAACATTATTCAGAGTATTCATTCCTCCCATCTGCCTCAGGAAAATTAGATTTGAAGATTTGGGGTTTTTTTATCCTTGGAAAAATCCAAGTTCTATTATCAGGTATTAAAGGTAATCTGCAAAAGGAGAGAAAAAAAATGAGTGTGTCTTCACATTACTCCACAAAGCAGAAAGATGCCAAAAGCATCCCCCTCTATTTGCTACAATCCCAGGGAGATTTTCACGTTCTCAACCCTAAACTGAAGTTGTGATATCCTTGAAGAGAGCTCTTCTCTCAAGTGCTTTTGCTTGTTTTAGAAAGAAAACACACTACAGCCAGATATTTCAAAGGAGTTTAAGTAAATATCAGTTGCTCTCAGTAAAGATTCATTTTGTAATGGAAACCACAGTCTCCACTGTCAACAGGCTCCTTCACGATAGAGAATCCCATTATTACTATTATAAATAATTTAAAAAGAAGGTCTGATCCTCCTTCCATAGGTCACAATAAACAACTACTGATAAGACATGAATTCAGGTAAATTAAGTAGCTTCTTACTAAAAAATCCTTCAAAAAGAACATAATTTTCACTGACAAAAAGTAATTGTCCAAAATATTCAACCCCTAAAATTTATAATATGTCTATTAAGTAGCTACTTGTCTTTACTTTCTATGACACATAAGGAGGGATTAATTGGTATGTATCACATAAACATCCTCTACTGCAGGGCACTGGAAAAGTTGGCTCATTTTATTCTAAACTACACTTCTAAAATAATATTGAGGCTATTTATTAACTTCTTTAAAGCTGTGAAAGTCCAATGTGCACTATCAAGGATTATAAACATAGACCAAAAGAAAACACTGTCTCTAATAAAGGCCAAGGTTTAGTCTTTCCAGTTTTTATTTTGGCGCTACAAAACGACCACCACAAAGATGATTAAAAAACAAAACACCACTAAAGGTAACAAAACAAAAAACAAAGACAAAATGAGGGTCACAAGAATATTTAAGGACAATACCTGTTGTATTAATCATACTTTTTGGTGTAGCTCCTGTTGCAGCAAATATATTAGGTGTACTACCCGGTGGCAGTCCGCTCCCAGCTGTGGCAGCTCCAACAGTGGTAACAGCCAGACTACCTGGAGGGGGTTTCTTTACTGGTACAACCACACTCCTGTGGAAAAAGAAACAGCAGATTACGAAAATTGCACAACAGAGCCAGGAAGAGCTTTTGATTGTGATGGGTTTGGGCTGTTGCATGATGCAGTTGATGAGAAATACATAATACTGTAAATTTTCATAACCTTTCGGAAATAGGGTGAAAGTCTCTTAACAGGCCCTAAAGCCATGCTCTTATTCTTATTCTGCAGCTTCATGTGATTATGTTGAGAACACTGCTATCAACTCTGTAACACTGCAATGTGTTCTAGATTTGCAAAGATAATGTTAGCTGTCAGAAATTATGCCAGCAGACTAGAAGTCCATATGCATGAGATCCTAAAGACTGTGAATTTGTTGATCCGAATGAAGATAACAATTTTTTGTCTTTAATATGAACATTTGAATACAGTAGGTTATTTCTCAGTACCATGAACATATCAGTCTTTCAAACAGAGGTGAAGAACCACGATTTTAGATTCAGCCTTTTTTCATCCTCAACTAAGTCAATAACACATGATGTACATTGAACAGCAAAAATGTAATACAATAAATACTTGCTTTCACAGTATTGATATTGCTAAGGTTTAAAAAGCAGTCTTGAGAATTTGAAGCTTTTAAGAAGAGAACAGGGCCTTCATGCACAAAATCCAACACAATATCAAATATAAGCAGACAACACTGCACTCAAACAAACACTTTTTAACTTAATCTTAAATCACACTTTTGTGATTTTTAAGTGTGAAGACCAAAATACTTGCTCTTTGGAGACAATATTTTTTCAGCACTGACCAGCTTTCACAGAGCAAGCAATTATATTTACATTTTTCTTTTTAATATTTCCATTTTTCTATAAAATTCCCTTCTTAAAAGCCTGTTTCACTGGCAAACTTGAGTGAAAAAACACCAGAAAAAACCCATATTTTTATAATGTTGAACAATATATTTTCATTTTTATGTACATTTTCTGTTTAAGCAGATACACTCTTCTTTAAAATGAATCATGGTGATTAAAAAAGAGCAAGAAAAGGCAATTATTTAGGGTGATGAGGCCACATTTTGCTCATGAACTTCCTTCAGTAACTGTTTTGTTACACTCTTGTGTAAATATGATGCATATAATGAATCGTAGGATGTGGCATAATGTTTTACAGTAATATACTTTGTTCCTATATGTCTAAATCCTCCATCTCCCTGGATTTTAAAGACTGGTGGTGAGAGTGTACAGGACAACCTTTAAGTATTTTTTTCCTCACTTTCTTTACAGGGTTGAGAATTGAAGTCTGCATTCTGAACAACAGTTTTTCCCCTACCCTGCAGCACATACTGTGAGAGAGGTAAGTCAAGGAATATCGATGGGGTTTTTTCTCAGTCCATTTACATTAGGAGGAGATGGGTTTGAACAATGCAATAGCTATTGATTAAGATAAGTGACCCTAAAATAATTGCTTTTGTCTGTAGTTAATAATCTTACAATCATTGTTCATATGAAGTGTTTACATAGCAGCAGCTACAGCTGAACAAAGCTTGGTCTACAGGGGTTAGATTAATCTGCTCTGTAACACCATGAAATTTCCTAAAATTAGCCCCAGTCTACATACAAAGATCTCTAGCTCAATTAATACTTCAATCAAATATTTGAATTTGGGTTATAATACTGAATAAATACTCAAAGGCAGAGTCCCTCTAGTATCATAGAAACACAAGAAGAAATTAGGACTTGTTTCTTAAGTAGGAGTGTCTCCCAATTATACTAATTTCAAAAGGAAACTACTGTCATTATCCACCATCTCTGCAGAGAATTGCAAGTGAAAGAGTGAATGAAGAGAGAATGGGAATATTTGTATGCTGGGGCACAAGAAGGAAAGACACAGGAGGAAAAGGCATCTTATACTGCCCTATTCTAAGAGCACATGGATTATCAGGTCATCAAGACCACAGGGAAATGTGTAGCTTCACAGTATAATCTGACCTTGCAGACAAAACCTGTGAAGAGTAACGACTCTTGGGAGTCAAGAGCTCGGGAAGGACAGAAAGACTGTTGGCAGGTCCATAAAGGTAAAAAAAGGCATATCCAAAACCCAGAAGGAGTGGCCAACATATGGACAACAGAGGACATGTGAGGAAGACTTGACAGCTGTTATCCCATGGTCTCTATGCCATTGGAGCAGATCCTGGGCCTCTTATTTGGGTGCAAGCAATGCCTGACTGCTGAACAGTCTCCTTAGACACACATTTATTCCAGTGGGTGCAAACGTGAGACACTGTGAGTGAAAGACATACATTTTGTTTTGCATTTCATTTTAAGAAAAACAATTTGTCCGTCATACAAAGTCTGGTACTTTTATCTGCTAAATTGCCAATACAATTGCTGCAGAAGTATTTCCCACTTTCCTGCTACTTTTCTAAAGATGCAGCTAAATTCAAGGTCTTCTTCCAATTTAAACAGTGGTCTTTCCAAGTGTCCAAAAGGTCACCTAACTTTCCACAGCAAACACCACAAATGTTAGCTTTAATTCTCAGATGTAATAGAATCAGTTTGATTTGGAAGGGACTCTTAAGAGTCATCCAATCCCCAAATGTACCCACCTGCTATAAATGCAGATTCTTTTCTTATAAGTGTAGTTTAGGGCTGAAATACAGCTCCTATAGCAAGAAGGACAATCCTTCCCAGATCCCACAGATATGATGCTCTGCACATGGTTGGCAATGTTTTGTATGTCTAAATCACCACATTAAGATAGGTCAGGTGCTACTAAATAACAAATTATCAAAAAATATCAAGAGAAACCTCTCTACCATAAGAACAGGGAAAATCAGTGAGATGATATCATCCCAGATTGAAAGAAAATGCAGCTTTCTGACATGTCATACATGGTGACCTTGTCAAAATGTCTCATTCCTACAGATAAAATACACGGAGTGAATACAGAATGACATCAAGAGGGAGCAGACAGAAAAACTGTATTAACAATACAACAGAGTGGTCAAAAATGTGCAAAACAATAGGAGAGATGGCAGAACAAGAAAGGTGACAGAGAATGACTGCCCTTCAAGTAAAGAAAGTCTTCTTTTAACCAATCTAACCACTCCAACGGCACATACTGTCAAAACAGGCATATAAAAACAAATCAGACTTATGAAAGAAGTATTATACTTGAGAATAACATGATTTAAGGAAAGAATTTACTGTGATAGATGCCTTACATGTATCTGTCAGGCATTCAAGTTTTTCTTTCATAAAGGAACAGAAATCTACAGAGTAGAAGGTTATATACACTTCTGTATTTCAGTTTAGGCTTGTTTTGTACAAAATGTTTCAGACTTCCTAAATGTTCCAAACTGGCCCACAGTTGTCTGAATCACATCATCATGGTCTCAAATGATCCCCAATGATTTAGTCAGCAAAAATTTAGTAGTAATTGTCTGTAGAAACTGGTTTTATTTCTGTGTTCATTGGGTGTTTTATAATTCTAAAAATATAACTGTGGCTACTAATCACTGCTCTTTTACTCTCCGAGTGTCCTTTACCAGTTTTAAACCTGATCCTGAATTCATCGTAATTCATATCATGCTTAAGATGAGTGTTGTTGATTCTGTCCACATACTACATATGCACTGCTGGTTCATTAAATAACCTCAGCAAATAGCTACAGGATTCTTCTGGGGTTTAGAAATTTGCATGAAGTAACTAGATACAACATAATACCATTAATGCATTGAACTGCAAAAAGAGAAAATGGAAATTAAAAAACCCAAAAACCCACCACTTTCTCAAATTGACTTTACTTAAATATTTAGCTACACAGTGCTGGTGAGAGACAAATCAGGTTATGCAGCTCTATATTTTCTCTCTCTTTCTCTGCGATTCACATTCTGTATCTCTTCTCCAGTTTAAAATTTGAAGGCTTTCCAACTTAATCACTCTGGTCAACATAAAGGTCAGAGATAAGCCTTCAATACTGGATGTCTTGAGCTACCTATCTGAGCAGCAGCAATTAAATTAGAATCACTTAACTCTCTTGTGGGATGTATGAAACCTCTTAAGGCAGAATTAATATTCTTACCCCTCCTCTCCTTCCCCACAGTAGCAGAAAGCATGAGGATTTTTCAAGTGCTCTTCAAAAAGCAGCACAGACTTCAGGCAAGTTTTTCATAGAATTGCTCTGTGTCAAACAGCAACTTCAGAGGTTACAGAAGAATTCACATTAGAAAGTGGGTGGCAATTTGTCTGCTATATTACATGCTATCTTGCTCCTACACTTAAGTTAACTTAATCTCTGAAAAGAAAGCTTTATATTTCTTCTCTGAAAGTTATTTATATTGGCCATATCTCAGTACAGATCTAGTCCTTTATGAAACATTTACACTGTTTACTCCCTGTTCTTTCAGATTTCTGACCTGAGCCTGTAGTAACATTACTAATATATTCTGAATGCTACTTTAGACAACCTCCTATTAGGCAGACTGCATGAAGATAAGATACATCTGATATCAAAAAGGAAATGTCTAACTCAGGGTAAACAGCCAGAGAAAAAAACTGCATTAAAAATTTGTGCGGTATACACATGAGTTGTAGAAGAGATATGGAAGGCTGACAGAAGGATAAAATCTTTGGGATTTATGTAAATGAAATATTAGTTCTGAATGTCCATGTATTATGGATTCTTTCAATAATTTGATACCACACATGCACCAAAACATCCAACTCTTAAAGTATATGAAATGAACCTAATCTACTAAACACAAATTGCTTGTTTCTAACTAGAAGAAAGCAAATAATCTCAGGCGCAGTTTTAGGACAAGGACATGAAGATCATTGATCCTCAGATCAAGCAGAGCAGTAAGTATTTATTCACAAAGAAATTCCATCCTTTGCATTCAGGATAAATTAGCTGAAGCATCTAAAATGATCTAAAATATTGACAAGAAACAAGGAAAACTTAAAAATATAAAAAAGCCAATTATCAAGAAAGATTAATGGTCTTGGCCAAACAGCGCAATGGAAAATACTGGAAGTGTAATAAGTTTGAAGAAAGTGAATAGAATCTAAGTGAACATGTGATGTATTAAATATCAGGAAGATCATCAAATATAGAAAAAAAAACTCATAGAAGAAAATCAAATAGGGTACAGATGAGTATGGGTGAGGAACCTAACCCTATATATACACTGTAAAAAAAAAAAGTAAGGCTGCAATCAGTCCTGTAAAAGGAGGTGTATAGGGGTAAACAGCAAGGCAAAAATACAGAAGAATTTTCATCTATATAGCCAGTGAATTATATCAGAGAGTGGGGAGATGCTGGTTTCTCCTCACCAACTTCAGGCCAGATAAACCTACAGTTCCATGGACATGAATATGAAAAGACACACATTGCAAGGGTGATAGAGGAGTTTTGAAAGAGCTACCTTTGTATAGATTGCTAAATGATAGACATGGGGAATATGATTACAACTTGATGAAAATAAAATTGAGGGTTAATATGCCCAATTTTGGTTGACTTGAACCTATTCAAAAACTTAGAATTTTTTTCCTGAACAGCTGAGGTGGGGATGCGCTTTCCCTTTGTCTTCCATTATAATAAATGAGTGACCAAGGCACTCTCTAGGAATACAGACAATGCAATTTCAGCTCTTCTCTGTCTAACAGCATCTGAAACCATACCTCATTCTCCGGAGTGTATTTTTACTGCTAGCTTGGAAAAAAATATTCTAGAGAAAGAAGCTGTCAAGTCTTTTCTTTGGACCAGTCCCCACTGTACAAAGACAATGGAAATTTCCTTGAGTAAACTGGAACCCCAGATAAGTCCTTTAATTCCCACACTACTGATTAGATTTTTCATTCATATATTCACACACTGCTGTGATACCCAAAGTAATGGGGAATGCAGTGCCTAAGAACAGATGACACCTGCACCTGTCCCTTCTTGATTCATGGGAAAGGTGCTCTGGTTTTCTTCAATTATTTGTCATTAAGAACTTAAAAAGTAACCATTTTTTTGTTGGGAGAAGACTAAAATGTATTTATCCATAACTAATTTTTAGTAAGATTTCAGGAAAATCAAATCTGTTTTTCAGTAATCATCTTTTGGAGAATCTAATACTCTAACAGGAACATAGCCTCCTATTTAAATGACTTAGTAGACCAGTGCATATGAATGATCTCCCAGAGGTGGGAAGTCATACAACAGATAAATATTGAACTTCTCTATTTGAACTTCCAGTGCATCTTCTCACACAGTTCTTGTCTTTTCCCATTCTGTCAGTTACCATTAAAGCAAAAAAAAAAAAAAAAAAAGAAGGGAAAAGAACACTCCCCTACTGTATTCTAGTAAAACACATAGATTCTTGGAGTAGTCCTCCTAAATATAGCATAAATACATCAAATTAAACATATTTCTGAAGACCATCTGTCTCTGTATTAATGGGAAGGACATGTATGAGATCTGACTGGATTTCACAAGTTTTTCACCTTTTCTAGCACCTTTAAAACCGGCCTCAGAGTTCTTCTTTTGGGGAAAAAAATCCAAACGCAACTACAAAAATCAAAACTAAAATACTTCAAAAATGTGTTCTCCACAATATTTCCAAATATGCTCTTAAAGACTTCACCAAGCATGTAAACTAAGCAAACCCATAATCTTCCAATTTATGACGTGATAATGGATTAAAAGTGAATAACAGCTTTAACAGCAGCAAAAAATACTGATCTTTTCATTTCTAGGAACTCCAGATTTTCTGCTTGTGCAAGCATGCTTCTCATTGAAATAATTCCAAGGACAGAAAATATTTGTAAATTAACTTGGTTTGAAAAAATAATGAATGAGACACAAAAGCACAAGCACTCTCAATTTCAATAACAGAACTCACCTAAGAAATCTCTATTAGAAAAAAGCAGAAAGGAACAAGTGTAAGCTTCAAAATGCAATACTGAGTAGAATCACAAACAAATTGAAAAACCATCATGATCTAGGTTGCATCTAGTGGGACCAACGCAAATTGACCTAAAAAAAGAGAAACAAGAAATCCCCAAACCCTAAAAATCAATAACAGGGACTGATTATTGTCAGACAAAAGATGAGAAGGCAAAAAGGAATTATTGGTGAGTTATGCTCCATTAGTCGCAAATCTAGGTGAAATAACCCTTTGTGTTTGCTTCTAAAAATGTCAACCTGGATGCCATTTTCAAGAAATTCAGTCTGACGTTAAAAGACATGTCATAACTTCGAGGATCCAGGCTCCTGTGTCCCAGAAATCTGTTTATATAGCTCATAATGTAATTACAGCTACCTTAAGACAGATGAGGCAGAAGGCAGCAATATATTGAAAACTAATTGAAAAATGCAGTTGTCCAGAAGCACTTGTGGGGAAGAGGTCTCTGAAAAGCTGCTCAAAGCTTCAGAGTTTGAAGTGAAATTTTTGATGTTGTCACTCTCAATCTATTGAAGAGCTGACAGACAATCAAACCCGTCTGGCCGCCTGGCAGCTCATTTTGCTGGCAGGTGGCAAACAATTAGACACACCAATTTGTGCCTCCTGATGACATTAAAGCATGAAACTAAGTTGTATGCAGGGCCTAGTGATTTGTGTGAAAGCATTTCAAAAATAATACTCTTTGCCGTGGCAACTCATTTCAGACTGCCACCTCCCATTACGGCTTTGAGTGGTGAAGACGACAGACTTGAGTTACGTGCGGCGCAAGGGCGCTTCTGTTCAATCCGTCATCAGCGCCCCCCGAGACCTCAATCCCCTCCTTTCATCAATATCACCTCATCATTTACATTCGATAGCACTTCAACTGCTGCATACATTAGCTACACACAGCTCCCCTTTGGTGAAACGTGGTGGGCACTTTTTCTCGTTTTATGTTTCATTTATGACTGCGCAAATTCTGTGGGAGAATACGCGGTAGCCTGTTAGAAAATTATCCTTACAGACACATTAGCAATGTACAATTAAAAGAACATGCAGAGCAAAACATGTAACATTAAATGCTAAAATATGGCTCTCAATTTCAATTCTATTTGCAGAAATTTAGTTTACATGGTGTTTACCTTCATCTGTGATGATAATTAAAGAAAATTACAGAAAACTGTTCTTTTGCTAGGCACTCAGCATCCAAATGCAGAAATAAAAAAAAAAAAGGCTAGCCTCACAAGGACTAAGAATATCTTCAAATTAATGTGAAAAATACATTTCTCTAACCTAGATTTGCTTATAAATATGGAATCACTGTGCTTATTTTATAAAACCTGAAACAAATAGAACCTGACAAAACAATACACTCCACTGCTCATGATTCTCCCCAGGGACAACAAAGATGACCAATAGCTACATTGCTCAGTGAAGTACCAAAAGCTGCATCAACTACAGCAACAGAAGCTCCTACAGAAACACAGTTTACAGGCATAGGGCTAGCTTAAAAAAGAACCAGTTTATCTTATTTAACTGTTATTTTATATTATTAAACACAGAAACATTTACATGAGCAAGTACAGAAGGACAACCATGCTGTAATTATTTTTTTTCAGTTTTTCAATAGTCATTGGGATACTACAGGAAACAAAATGTTCAGAAATCACTACTAGGTAAAATTCATGCTGCTTTCTCAATTAATCCTTAAACTCATTCTACTATTATTTCAATATATTATTCAAGGCTTTTTCTACCCTAACCTTTGCTTCATCCCCCATGAAAAGTTATAGGGTCAGTATATGCATCCACTCCACCTTTGTAATTTAGAAAAGCAACACCATCCCCATCCATATTTGCCTCCTAAGATTGTCACGGTGGTTGAGTAAGTACTCTGCCAATATGAAAAATCTGCACAGAGAAATATTTACTTGAACAGTGAGCATCATTCAATAATGCAGCCATGGGGTGCAACCAGCCAGTTGAGGTCCTGTGGGCTAAGAACTTCACTATTTTTATCAAGATGCCCACAGTTCAAAAACATTCGTTTAATTGGATAAAAGAATGTAACATTTCCTAATCTGCTGGACCTACCGGAACCTGTAATTTTTCCCTTCATAGTTGTGGGTTTTACTAAAAACCATGATCTACCTCACTCACCAAAATCAGATAGCAGGATCATTTATTTAAGAGAAAAAAAGTAGCCCACAAAAATTATGTAAAAATGAATTCTTTTGCCTTAATTTCACCCACTACCCCCCCCCCCCTTTTTTTTCTTCTAAAGAAGTGAACAATTCCAAAGGCTGACATGTACAACGTATGCTACCAAGATACAAATGCAGTGGTGCAGTTTGTACAGGAAATCATAAAATTTGGTTGTCAGGGTAACAGGTCAGGGAAAAAACAAACCACTAAACTGACTAGCTCCTGAAGTTATTAAGTATTAAATATCTATCAAAACGCATAAGCTTTAGACATGAATCACTTCTTAAAGAATTCCATAATTCTGTATTAGCAACTACAACTAATGATGTTCAAAACCTACAAACAGTGACATTGTTGCAAGATCAATTAAATGGTGGTGCTCACATTAAATACAGGTTATGGCCAACCTACTGCAGCCTTTAAGGTTTTTAAGGCTTTCTTATAGAGCTATCATTTAGAAATGCACAGTGAAATTCATGTCTTCAATCACCTTGCTGTCAAGTCCCCTCTGACAATGAAAAAGACATCTCATGAGGTGATATGCTCCTTTTTAATTTAGGTGTCTGGCATTTTGTGAATCAACTGTAGCCCTCTGAATGAAATTTTTTTCTTATTAACCCAGGTAGAAATTTAGATAAAGTAACCTTTTTGGTGATTACAGTCAAGGTGTTATTATTTCTACATGTAGCATGATTTTTTTATACTGCTTAATGTACAAGAATGCCTTCTGAAATACGGTGATTCCTCACAGAGAATAAGACAAAATTCCTAACTTTATGGGAAGAAAAAGTATTTTTCACTTCACATTGAAATCAATCTGAAATCAAAATACGTAGATTGATGAACAAAATAAAATCATCTTAATGAAAAAGCTGCTAAATGAGCTTTCTCTAGAACAGTCTTAAGACCTAAAATGTTATTAGAAAGGTATATATTCATTGTTTCTAAAGTATATTTCACTTTTCCTAGCTTGATGTAATTAACTTTCTTACAACAGACACTATCTGATTGTTAATTGAATTATTTCAAAAAAGCAGCCCCAATGCTTTCTATACAGAGAGACAAAAAGACATCTATTTTTTTTGTGGACTTCATAATGGAAAAGCATTTCACTTTTACTCTAAAATGCTGACATATCTTTTTGTACTTTACTGTTGAAAACATTGATTGCATATTGTTTTTCTTAAGATTTAATGAAGATACTTATGATATTTTTGAAAGTTTTCTGCAAATGCAAATTTCTTTTTCCTAAATCACAATATAACTTTTTTATACATTAATTTGTTTATTTCCTCCAGTGTTTTACTTCCTATACCTGCCTGATTCACTAATATACTTTTAAATTTTCAAGACATGTCCTAAAATATCTCTATGTCTTGATTCTATTTTTAACTTTTTACAAATATTTTTCTGAAGAAACTGCAATGATCTTATACTGGAAAAAACAACCACATCAACACTTGCAAGAGTTAGGTCTAAACTCACAATGGATGGGGCTACACTTCTTGAGGGATGCTGACAATTGCAACTCTTAGCATAATTACTATGTTCAGGATAACTGAAGGGGACTGGACATTTAAAGGCAAGTATATTCATTGGAAACTAGGAAGATACAGTAGGAAGATACAGCCTAAGAAAAGAAACAAAGGACTCTTTGTGGAAATGTTCATCATTTTAGTTTTAAGCACTAACTTTTGAGCTTTAACAACTTCTGCTGTTTAAAGACCTAAAAGGAAACTGGTTTCTGCCATGACCAAGCAAACAATTTGCCATGGTCAAAGCATTTCGGTACCAGAAAAGAGCTCAATGATGGATCTAATTAAGATTTAAGCCTTTGAAAGAATATTCATTGTGCTGAATTTCTGCACAATCTGTTCTATATCAGCAGATACTACCCCTCCTCCTTCTCACTAAAATGCCGTTTTAAAGAAAAAAAGCTTTTATTGCAAATATATTTCTTTGCAACAGGCTTGTTTTCCTAGTACTTTGTAGTGTTGTTGCATTCACTGCTAACAGAGAAAAACAGGGTGAATTACTTTTGTCTACACTACATGATCTGTGTTGGTAACGCAGAAAAGGAGACACAGTGCAGCTGATTTCAGCATAGTCTAATACAAACCAATAGTAAAATAACCTTTTGAAAAAATAAAAACCCTTCAAACGTCTGAATTACATCAATATAAAATAGTGAGTCCAACAATATACCTGTCAAATGAGTGAAACTGCATGGGAAGAATAGCCTGAGCTTCTCTCTTCAGTGCAGGATCTGGGTAAGGGATTGGATCCGGGCCACATTCTGCAATTTCAACAGGGGCTGCCACAAGACTTTTCAGTATTTCTTTGACATTGATGCCTTTACTTTGGCTGATACTGGATATTGATGATGCAGGTTTCAGAATTTCACTGGGGCTTTCTGTTAAGCTCTCCTGAGATTTCTTGACTTCCGAAGACAAAGTAGACAACAGCTCACTCATAGCATCAGGACCTGTGCTGGTCTCTAAGTCTGTCCCATTCAAAATATTGGGCATCTGTTCATCTCCAATTCCAGAATCTGTATGAGGAATAGAACTTTCCAGCTGAATATCTTCAACTGGTGTTGGTGTTTCTTTATCTTTGATATTTTCTGGAAATACCGTTGGTGTCTCTGCAGTGAAATAGAGATTATGAACAAAATTTAGTTTGATATTTTCCCCTAAAAATATGATAATAAGGTTTTATATGACAGAAATCTGTTAGAAAGCCCACAAATCATGGTATTTTAAACCTTAAAAACTCATTCTACATACAAAACATTTTACCTTCAACAACTATTTGGCATATAGACAGACTTGGAAGAGGGAGCCCAAAATCGCATTATACAAACTCAGTGACATTTAGAAATTACAGCCCACTACTCACACAGTAATCAAGCAGCAAAATACTGCCAGCAAAAATAACATTAAAAATTATAACCTATCAACTGCAGAACTGTATGATCCTTGAGTCAACTAGAAGAGAAAATTGCCATCACTTATGCTTTTGGATTACTGTAAAATTTAGTCTTTTGTATTGCTGTCACCAAATATTAAGCTTGCATTCAAAAGAAAACTGCTAGACCCTTTGTTTGCTTTGTGTTTTGTTTAAAACATGTATTACACACATTTCTACACACATATCATTGCACTGAACAGAGATTCATTTATACATGTATAAAAAAGTGTTATTATTGATTTTTTAGATACCTCTTCTTTTCTCACAAAAGGTAAAATTCTGTAATTCAAAAAAAAATCATGAACAAAATAAATACAGCTTCATAGAGATAGGCAAGTGAAATCTGTTGAGTTTGGAACATTTCCAGATTGAAAAGGATTCTACAACATCTTGTGACCGAGAAGATCCTACCTCTATTAATTACTTCAGTGAAACAGACAGAAAAACTTCATTAAATAAGAGTAATTTGCTATGCTTAGACAAAAGTTAGCTAGAGTTGTGAGTAACTTATATATTCATATTTTTGGTTAGAGCAAAACAAACTGGCTATTTTTGATGACAAAGTGATTTTTTAGTTTATTTTGAAACTATATTATTTTCATTAGATTACTTTTCTTGATTAAAAAATTTAGCTGTCCTATGCATGAAACAAGAACACTTTTTAAATAGCTCTGATATAGTGGTTTAGATATTATGGGAAATATTTTAAAATGTATTTGGATGAAGCTCTGATACAAAAAAAATCTACTTCAGCAATGTAACTTTAATAATAATCTCATAACTTGCTACCAATATTTTGGTACAGTCAGGTATAAAATATCTATTTAGCATATGGGCATAAGTGTGGGTGCATGCATGTGCACATAAGAAAAAATCTATAAGAGATTATTTATGACTTTGAACTAATGGTTATGTAAACCTCTGCATATGTACAAGTATTAAAAAAGAACAGAAGAGGCTTTTAAAAAGACGAGGCAGAATCACCCATTATAAGGAGCATTGTTTTCTTCTTTTAACAGCCATAAACACTGAAGCCACTTCCTCCTCCTTTTTCTCCTAAGTGCTTTAAACACATCTTATCAAATAGATATGAGCTCTTCTTTGTGAAGCAGGAAGTAGAGACTGGATTTATGAGCTGCATCAAATGCATTTAGCATCTGCCAGGTCAGGAAGCAAAAAGATCCGTATCTACTTAGTACTGCCTATATTTGGCACGGAGAGACATCTGATCCACAGAATGATCCTAATGAATTTTCTGCCTGTCTCTTTAAACTCCATCCATACAAAGACAACACTTCTCAACTGAAGGGAAGATTAGGACTGGAGAGCCAGTAAAGCAGGTTGTTGCCCATGAAATGTATGGTGAATAAAATGGCATAAGGCTCCTTTATTATGCAAATGAAAAGAGGGCACTGAAAAAAGACGATGGTCCACTACATGGTGAAGTTAGGTTACACCCAACCTCAATTTTCATTACAGTTAACAATGCTGAACGGAAAACTAAAGACAGGAAACCTGATAGAAACACAGTTGTGGAAAGTCAACTACCTTGACTAAACCAGAAGAAAGATTTTAACATGTTGAAATCATAGCAATGAACTGACTCCAAGCCAATTGTGAAAGAAACATCCATGATATCACTGGTCTAGTAGCAGGCACTTTTGCCAAAGAGATGTCTGAAGACAGCAACACACGACTGCAGAAAACCACAAAAGGATTCTTTGTAAGAAATAGGAAAAAATTATCTGGATAACTGCAAACCTTCAACAGTAAGCAAGATTTCAGGATTTATTTTGAAATAAAGAATAGTAAAGGAATGCAATGAGGCAGATTAAAAAAATGGCTTTGTTAAAAGAGCTTTTTAAATACTTATTGCTCACAGAAAATAAGGTAATTTAGTAATATAGCAAATTCAGTAAAAGTGGGGTTGTCACAACAGATTGTAATTTAGTCATGACAACCTGGAAATTAAAAGAATGTGGGAAAATAAACTGGTGAAGAAGGAGCCATCAGTTACTTTCAAAACAAAAGAAAAACCCATCAGACTGAGACAAACTACCATGGGAGCTATTTTGATCAAAATTTTAAGAAAGATTTCAGGTAAAAACATTCTGGTGAAATTTGCTGATGACAAAATTACAAGGTACAACTGATGGTCACAGAAGGATGATTCTAGTGAAGATCACAAAACTTCCAGTTATAACTGGAATTAATCTTCTCTAAATGAGTGAAAAGGACTTGGATACATCAATTACTGGGTAACTCTTTGTGTACCAATACAATACTGTAATAGTAAAGGCAAATGTGGCTCCAAACCTTTTTGAATAAATAGTTCCTGCAACAGCAAAGTATTAATGACATTAGAGGAGGCCTTGGAAGGATTCATTATGGAATACTGTGTATGCTTTTATATTTGAGAAAGGTGGAAGTACCGCTATGGAGCTACATAGAGACCTACTGTTGCAGAAAAAGGGTTTGGCTGACATAGGCTGGCCAAACTAATACTGAGAAGTTATACAACAGTTATCACAAGCTGTTGATAAAGACTCATAAAAAAAAAAAAAGGAATTTAATCTAAATGGCAGAGTTGCAGAGTTGGCATGAGAAAAACAGTGCAACAGTGCAAACTCACCAGGAATAAATTTTAGTTTGAAAAGTGACAGTCATCAATATATAATTAAGGTTATGGAAAAGCTTTCCAATCAGTGTAGCAAGTTAAAAAAACATAACTAATTACGAGGTGCTATAAATAGGACTATACTTAATTACTCAGCAGGTGCCTTGTAAACCTTTGTTCCCAAATGAGAATAAAATGCAGAAAGGCCTTCATCATTTGACACTAAAAATGGAAGTCAAATTATATTTGTGGGCATAGAATTTAAACGTAACATACTATAAAGTACCCAATACTAATGCAAAGGATTTAGGAAAAAAAAATATCAAAGGGAGTTATTTGATATGCAGTCAAGTGTATGGATACTTGATTTCCACAGAAATCAGATTTGTAACTTTACTTCTCTTACTGTGTCTCCAATACCTAATAGGAATATAGTGCACTAAGCCAATTAAGCTCAGTTTGATTTATCACTATGAATAACAATCTCTAAAAACTACCTAAGTCAAATGCATTAACTCTCATTTTTAAAACATCAAACAAGCTAAATGAAGAAGAGTTTAAAAGGCCCTATTTACTTTTTCTGAATTAAAGAAAAACAAATTCAGAACTGATAAAACTTAACTACTTTTCAAATAAGAATCCTAGCAAATTAGGATATGTGAAATCCAGATAAATATGACTGAAAAGATGTAATAGAAGACCTTCTTGAACAGTATTATTATTACTAGTACTATTTTAGGTAATTGGTAAACTTAGCAGAGGTCACAAAACCCAACCAATTTTAGTTACAAAGGTGCATATCCATACATTCTGTTCTATATTCTTTCATATCATCTCCTAGCACTTCTGTTGCCTTCAGAATGCAGAAATAAGTACTGCTTCATAATGTGATTCAGAAAAATCTTGAATCAGAAACATCTATTCTTTTATAAAAATCCTAAATACTTAAAGCAACTTAGCAAAATGATAAACATGAACAGAAGCAAAGCCACGACTGATTGCATCTGTCTATGCTCTAACACTGTGACAGTAAGCCTCTAAATTTTCAGCAAACCTCATCAGTTTTCTACAGCACAAGGCCATGTCAGTAGACAAAGCAGAATCATTACTAGATCTAGTGATCTTAACCCCATCAGAAACAGGCAGTTGGAAGCCAGATGCCTCCTTCTTACTGTTTTTCATTGTAACTAATGAGTTCATCTACTACATTATGGGAAAAATATGGGCCTAAGTTAACTAAATGACATATTGTATATCTGGTGACCTCATCCGTCACGCTCCTTCCCTAAAATATCTTGTTTGCTTGTGATTTATGAAGTGTTTTGTAATTGTTTTAACCTACTGAGTTACCTAAATAGCTCTTGCACTGCTTCCATATGCCTAAAATATACAACCCCCCTCTTTTTTAACCTAATAATGAGACGTTTCATATGTAAATACGCACAATTTTACCATTATAAAAAAAAGATTATAACAATCATAACTTTATTGTTTATTTACTTTTAAAAGAGGGAAAAATTACATGTATATTCCTGTGATTTTTTTGTCTTTTTCGTATTGTTAAACCTCCATACTAGGTAAAAATGCGCTGAATTTTTGAAAAGATGAATGAGTTATTTTTTGATTGCTTACAATATGGCTGAAAAATATTGGGAAGTAATACTATCCCAAATCATTGTCAAATTTCTGCTGTAAACAATATAGAAAAATTTGGCAATGGAAGGTTTGGGGCAAATTTCATATAGCAATTACTGCCACCTTTCAGTCTGCATGTGCACTGAAAAATTTATGAGTTGTTTTCTGCATAGCTATCTTAAAGCACTGGTGATAACCTTAATAGTTGCCTTTTATATACCCCTTTGTAGTTTTCTACAGACTTCCAGAAAAAGTACCTTACAAGCTGAAAATGCTCTCATTCCAACCAGGCAGGGATATTACAGCTTCCTCCATAGGTGGAAGAGTCAACTAATCAATTCCTAAACTCTAGGCTCTAAAGAGAGAGTTGAAAAATTCTTTCCTGAAATATGAGTCTACTTATTTTCATGTATAAGAAGCAGCACAATTAAACTGAGATGAGAAACTAAGTATGGGAACAGAATCAAAAAGTAATAAGGGTCTGATTTAAAAGTACATTGAGAGAAGCAAGCAAGAACGGACTTGTAATAGATGTCCTGAGAGGCTGAGGCACAACAGTGAGAAGAATCACTCTAAAGATCCCAAGCTGGTCTGTATCTACTCAGGACTTTCTCTTCTACTGGCATTTCTATTTCTCTGTGAAAGTTATTAGCAGACCAAAGTAGAAATTTCTTTTATACTGATCCTGGTCATGGCTCAACCATGTAGAACCTACTCATTGTGGCAGCCTGGCAGGTATTAATCTTCATGTAACTGCATTAATGGGCAAATTTGGTCATGTCCCACCAACAGACTTCATGGGGTTCTGTTATTTCTCAGGCAAGGCTACCTGAACAACACTGACAGCAGAACTAATTTGCTGTTCTAACATACTTTTAAACTAGTTTCTTTGTAAATTGAATTATTAAAAAGTGAGGGGAAAGATAGTGGCTTAGTGTTACAATTTGCCATTCCTGCACTATCAGTCTTTACAAAAACATTTGATAAATGCAACCTGCATTTAACTTGAATCTGTTATTCAGCCTACATATTTATCCAGATTTATGAGATTCCTGCCAGACGAAACACTGTCCCTTTCCTTCCACAAGGACAGCAATGCAACAGTGCAGATTCAATTGTCTAACAGCATGGCAGCAATCGTGCACATGAAGAGGTGGAAGTAGAGCACATGCCATGGCAGGGAGGATACCCCAGGGCTCTGATATGGATAGCTGAGGGCAGAAGGAACACAGCTGAATGTGAAAGGTCTGAGGAAGGTCAGGTAAGAAAGACTCTGGGATGGGTTGGCAACTGGAAAGGGCACAGACCTTGGGGCAGGAGATTTAGGACAGAGGGTTGGAAATTTTCATTTTAGTTGGAGTGGATTTGTGAGGAGAAGGGATGTACCTGCCAAGCAGGAAAAGCAGAGAGGCTCTGAAATGGGAGAGGAATAGAATAGGAGAGACTTAGAGTGGGGAAATCAAGGTTGGGAAGTGATTGAAGAGGACAGTTATCATCAGCCCCTTTTCACAGCTGGACATGCCTAAGTGCACATCTTCTCTTTTTGCTCACTGGAAATTTCTTCTGCGCGCTCAAATTCCTCAAAAGTCTTATCATTTGTTTCTTTCCCTGCAGTCACTAAGGCAGCCACACAAGGCAGTTCTTTCTACCCTGACCATAGAAAGGACATTGAAAGGGCCATTTATGACAGACACAACCTCTTGATCTGTTTAGGCAGTGCCTTTAATCAATGTCTTAATTCTTCTTTACTAATCAAAAGTCTTTCACTCAGTGTTTGATGGATAAGACATCAGTCTGATTGATTACCTGGCTGCAAAACAAAATGCCACCAGTTCTAAACCAAAGCATTACCAAGACATTAACTAAAAGATACTAACAAAATACAATAAAAATAAGAAAATGAAAAGCTGTATTAAGGGCATGTTAGCTTTAGAGTATAGAAACAGGTGCTTACATTTTGAAACAAAACCCAAATAGAAATTAGGAAAAAATATGGTAATTTTTTTTCCTAGGTGGATTTCCCTAGTTTTTTCAGTGTATATTTTTGTTCATTTATTTTGTATTGTGTAAACTCAAAACCACATAATTAAAAAATAAATTATTTTACACGTACTTATCATAATATCTGTGTTCCTGATGCATGCTGAGAATGATGGTGTTTTTGTAATTAGACATTTCTTAGAAGAGAAATTAAAAGAAAAAAAATCTCTCACATAGACTACAGCATCCAGCAAGAAAAGTTAACAGTGAAGCACAGAGTATGTTCCATATAGACAACAAAACTTATATTAAAACATTGTGGTTTAAGTACTATTTTGAAAACCAAAACTTTTAAAAGATCTGTAATTTGTACAAATAAATGAAAATAAATACTGATGTTACTTACAAAAATCCCTACTACAACTGCTTCATGCATACATAATAAATGATCAATTAATAATGAAATATATGTGCAAACATCTCCTGTGATGCCTTAAGTAGCTGGTGAAAGGCAATAAATAATAGATTAGGATGTATTCATTACTATCTCATGATCTTCAAATGCATGTCTTCTCAGATGTAGTTGGAATAAGTAGCACATGTTTTGTCAGAAGAGTAGCATGATTATTTTGAGCAGCAGGCAGAAATTCAATAAAATCGGACTTTTATGATAACCATGATTATCACCCATGTTCCTTAAGTATTCCCTTTTTTTGGAAACATATGTACAACTAACTAGATTTTGAGGAAGATGGAGACATGAGTTTTGTCAGGACTTCCTAGAGGCAAAGAATATTTTGACAGGCAATGGAAATTCTTTAGTCCACTTTGCCTACTTAGGCTGTTACTCTTATGCAAAATAGCTTAAAAATAGCCTGGAAATCTCTATGCCACTACATTAGAAATACAAACAACAGTGTAGCAATGTAACTCCCTGAGTACTATATACCTAGGAGATCTGAAAAACCTTGATACTTGTCTTCAAAGAAAAAGCTGTTTCTGCAATCTTTTAATATAGTTCGTTCTGTCAAGAAAAAAAAATCAATAGCTTCCAGTCCATCTGCAGCACACACTTTTAAGAAATCTATTAATTTACAGTGCTTTGGGAAAAATACAGACAGTGATAGCAAGGGCGTAGAAAAGTCAATCAATTTTTGATAAAAGTTTTTGATAACCTACATACTGATTTGCTTCACACAATACATTATAAGCTGAATTGCACAATTGCAATGCTTTATTTCCTGAAACACTCCTGAATAATGCATATGGAAGCACCAATTTTCAACTGCAAATTTCTATCCATTACTTGGTTAACATTAATTGTATTCTCAGTAATTAACAGGCTGTCAGCTGAAGTGTAAAAAGAAAAGAAAAGAAAAGATTCACACTTTTCTACTGCTGGAGATGTGGAAACACGGTTGAAAGAAATAGTCCAATAAACCTTCAAGGTAAGCAAGAATAGCTTCAATAACAGCCAGAATTGAAAAAACTCATCTCAAGTGATCCTGACCACTATACTTAAATCTACTTGAGCTGTAATTTGTAGCTGTAATTTGGAGAGGTTACTTGGCTTGACATGGTAAGGCTGACTAGTTGTTATTAGCAGAAGATACCATGCTCTTCTATCTTTCCTCTTTATTCTCATGAAATGATATTTTTCTCTCAAAATATGTACTGATTACCTTCTGCTGGGTAAGAGAAAGGGCTGCTCTGTGTTTTTCAGTCTCTACTTCCACACCTTCCAGATATAACACAGATATTTTCATTCCAATTTCGGGAAAATATCCTTATCTAACCAGAGAAATCAACAGAGAACAAACCAGTATTTTCTAAGCTATTCCAAGTGCTCCCATTTCAGAAATGAAAATTTCAGCATTTTATGCTAAGTTCACGAGGGTAGTTCTTGCTAACCACTAAATGGCCTCTAATGTTGTCTTGACTAACAGAGTTGTATCTATGAACATATATGTAAAAAACTGTAGCTATGGATGGGGATATTACAGAGACACATAAAGTCATTAGATTGGATTAAATGCCTGACATCAAAGAATTTGATTCCAGCTTTTGTTGTAAACCAAGGTCTGTGTCTGCAGTTCGAATAAGCCAGTTAAGTTGTGGGAGTCAGGACTGATCTGACCAAGACAGATCTGGTACAATGGCAGCTAGAGTGAATGAAAAAAGATGGGCATTTCTAGTCACCACTAGATCTTGAAGCAGATCAGATGAACTGTACCCTAAACATGCCCTAACTTCACCTATTATTAAGGGAGAAGAAAATTAATAGCTCAGATACTGAATCACTACTAATATTTTCCAGAAAGTAGAACTCACATATGACTGAATATTTTGAGACAAAACCCTGAATATCCAGTACAGAGGTTTTAGTAATTTTTTAATGCTCTTCTCATCTTTACTACATCTCCATATTTTATTTATTTATTTAATTATTTTTAAATTAAAAAATAAAGAAAGAGGAGAAAGAAATAAAGAAAGAAGCAAGTCTGCAGCATTTACTTCTGTAGGACTGTGTTTCTCAGACAACCTTCAGATGCAAGGGAAAAGTTCTGATCTGCCATTTCCCTTGAGACTCTGGGAATTAATAACTTCAAAGTGTAATACTATATATGACCTAAATTGAAGAGAGGGAACTTTCTCTTAATTTTGCAAGATCTGCTTTATCTGACTAAACACTAATTTAGAAGTACTGAAGACCCTTTAAAGTTACTTGAAACAGGGAGAAGAAACCTAAGCACTTTCAACAAACTTATGATAAGAGTAAATCTACAGATGTTTTTCTCTCCCCATGTATCAGGTTAGAAGGAAAAATAAATACAGAGGTATAGAATATTGTAAAGAAATAAATATTTTTATTGTTAAATGGCAGTCATGGACATTACTCTAATAGTTTTTCCTTCCTGGGTGTGACCTTTCTCTTTGAAGCACCACAAAGTAACACCTAACTTATAAACAATAAATATAACATCAATAAAGAAGGCAAAATTTAATATTTTTATGATGATAACAGAAGAGTTTCATATCAAATTAAATGATATTAAAATTCTTCTAACCCACACTTAATACCAGCTGCAGTTACTCATAGGAAGCATTTGCTGATCACATACTTTATTGTACCTGAGACAAGTAGGGTCTCACATAGCTTTAAATAGATTTTCACTAAAGATATTGCCCCATGTAAAGGAGAAAAAAAAAAAAAAAGAAAACATCATTTAGAACAAAATCATCATCGTAAATACTGGTAATATACCTAATTCTATCTTACCCTTTTCCTGGTAAGTTTAATTAGATCCTACTAAAAATGTTTAAAGGGTTTTCTTTAAGGAGTCAATCCCTCCTCCTGAATTCACAGAGATCTTTTCCTGTACAGTTCTAGCAATTATGATACAATTTGCTGGATTAACAAAGAACAAATTCTTTATATCCACCCAGAGTCACATGGAACGGATAAAATAAAGGTAACTACTAAATTTCTATTAATTTTTTAATAAATAGGACTTTGCTTTAAAAATGTGTTGCTAATTTTAAATGCTACATTAAGCCACTCTGTATGAAGTAAAAATACCTTAAATTTTAAAATAATATTCAAAAATTACATGTTTGCTACCAACACCTGAAAGTAAGTCAGGCCACTAGCAAGAAACCAATTGGCTTATCCACTGGAATGAAAGATTCTCTTGAAATGGCAAAATATGTTTTGACTTCTGGCCTTTTATGGCAGTGTTTGCAATCTTTTCTCATTTAACCTCTTGCTGATGTTCAAAACTGAGGATCTGTTAACCATATAAAAAGTGGAATTTTTCCTCTTTAATGGTTGAAGCTGGAAGAGACTGAGATCTCAGAGAGTTAAAACCCTTAAGGATGTGATGATATCAACAAATAAAATAGCTAACCACAGATAACATTTGCTTTACTGAATAATTTATTTCTAAAGCCAAACTCACTTTTCCTTCTATCCTGCTCACACTTTTAATGTAGCTCTATTGAACTACTTCAAAACCAACACTATATTACTTGAACTCAAGGTAAAACAAGTGCCATAAATAATAATACAGAAGATACAGTTCTTAAAAAATGCTTTATCTTAAATATTTTGGTGAGTCTGTAGGACTGCTGCCAGGTCTTCTTAACCTTTTTTTCTGCCTTTGATATATATATTTTATTCAGCTACTATTTTTGAATAAGAAGAAAAACTTTGTTTTTCCCCTGTCTTTGCCACCCATTATATCAAATGTCAAGTTTCATGCAAATAGCAATATCATGTAATTTCTGCTGCATAGTCTATTTTTATTGTGTTAGATTTAACAAAAATTAAAATGTCTTTCAATAACTGCGTTTTGAGGCAGTCTAATCAATCCAAATTTTCAAGAAAAGATGGTTAAAAATAAAATATCCAATGCCTGATACACAGAAACTGCTTTAAATGCAAAGAAACAACAAACCCCAACCAAACCAGACTCTCCACAAAAAAAAAGTCTATTGTGTAGTACCATATAGCACTGCAGTCTTCTTCTGAACTAAGAGCAAATTATTCCTTTTTCTGTCAATGACGGATTAAATCATAGAAATGTAAACACAGAAATGCAATGTTGTTGTCAAGGTCACAACAACAAATATTACATCAGGATATTGAGTAATACAAGACTTTTTTTTTCTGTATGGCAGACAATAGACTTATGAATCAAAATCACAAAACCTGGCTCACACACTGTTATAAATTAAAGCAATTTACAATATACATGCATGTACATATCAAAGCTTAAGAAATGCCAGATTAACATAATGATAGTTTAAGGCAATGTAGTAAGTATTTAACATAATGCTCCCAGAACAGCATATGACAAACATAAGTCACCTTATTACTGACGTAGGAAGTTAAGCATTCTGTTCTTCATAAACTAGATGCATTCTAAATTGCTTATACTTTTTATAAATAAGTCTTTTTACCCAGTGAGATTTTACAAAATTATACTAAGGACATTTTCATCAGATTAAATTTTTTTAATTGTTTTACATTCTGTGTTCACAGCACAATGCATGCAAATAAATGTGGAAATGTACATGCAAACTTGGCTAAAGTTACATTCAGGTAACCCTCTCATTTTCAAGAAGTGACGACAAACCCCATATTCCTACCTTACAGAGTATCTATTAAAACAAACAAACAAACAAAACAAAACAAATCAGGCCCAAAACATATAATAGTTGCTTTGGCAGAAAAATTGGTGTCCTTCAAGAGAAACACAGCACAGCACATTAACAGGCATAAAATAATTCACATACAATATCAGAGGTTTACAAACCATCAGGAGGCAAGAAAAAAAAGCAAGAAAGGAAGGCAAAAGAACAGGAAAAGATATAGGGAAAGGGAATACTATAAAGCTACTTTATACTTCATGTGGTATGCAATATTTTTAAAGTAGGCCTGATTTTATTTTTATGGACCTAATATTATAACAGCATAACCACAAACCAAAAGTATTTAAATTTTCCTATATCCATTCCCTTCTCCTGACTGTTTTTTTTTTTCAATTGTTTCCTTTTATTATATAATAATTAAAGATAATAAATGGTAGTAAAAATGGGAGAGACATTTTCTAGAAAAATGTAGGCAGGAAGTTTTGAAGGTATCATCAGGTCTGATCTCCATGTAACCTGAGGCGTATACTTATTTATCAACAGTAACATCACATTTAGTTCTTGAAGTGCATTACATTAAATAAGAACACCCAAACAGGTTAGGAGATGATGTTAATATTACCTTTGTAAAATGAGTGGGCAAAGCTCTGCTCAGGAATTAACTTGGCAAGGAATCCATGGTTCAAACTTGGGTGAGGGATAGATGGTATGACCACAACTGTGGAGAAAATCATGGAATCAAATGTGAGCCAGCTTGTACTCATGTGTGGCCTGGTCCACTGTGGATCCATGACAGATATCCTATCTCATTGAAACATGCAAATATGGTATTATCAACAAAAAAAGGCATTTCTAAAAGAAAAAAGAAGTTCTGTATCAAGAGATAGGAAACAGCATACCTATTATTTGGGCACTTCAAGAGCAACATTTATGGGGAAAAAGAGACACAGATAGATAGATAGGTAGATATATAGAAGCAAACAGGCAAGACAATCATGGATGAAAGTAGCAGTTTCTTAGTTCAGAACCATAACATTTAATCAGAAAGGCACAAAAAATTATGATTTCTCATAACTGACTATGTTCATGTAGTATTTTTAAAATGGGAAGCTTACAAGCACATTGACTTCTGAAAATTATGTAAACATAACAAATTAAAATATTATGTTGAATCATAAAATAATGAATAAATGTAAATATGACAGAAATTGAAAGAAAATATCTATGAAGGATGAAAATCCGCATCTCCATAAATGAAGTAAGCAATTACAGATCAATACAAGAATGAAAACATACACAAAAAGTTTCATGGACAAATTTAGCAACTGTTTTCAACTATTTTAACACAGAAGGTACGGTTGTAATCAATCCAATCAGACTTGAAAAAACACACTGCACTGACAGTACAAAATACATGAAACAAAGTGGGGTAAAGTTTGTATCCCTCATTTCTAACAGCTTCTGAGAGCTAACAGACTCTCCCTTTCAGGCTGAAGAACACGTGCCAGTAAAACTACTACTTCTAATAAAAATCACAAACCGTTCAGTCAAAGAAGGCAATAGCAATGTTTCCTTTTTATTATATTGTTACCATAGGCTTTTAAATGCAGGCACCAATACAGCAGGACTCCAAGAAAGTACTCCGTCCTCCACTACCACCCTTTCACAAACCTCCTAACTCAAAAGGAGCTCACATGGGCAAGCAGCTGTGTTTGCAGTTTATTCATTTCATGGTATAAAGAGATCTCTTCTTCCTTACACATAACAGATTCAGGAAGATTTTTGGTGAACTATCTTGTACCTAAAAACTTTAACTCCAGCAGGAATCCTGGGTTTTTTTAATTACTTTCAAATTAAAGAAAAATAAAGACATAAAAAAATACATAAATGAAAATTAGTAATACCCTACAAGCAAATATAGAGAATACCTGAAATATGCCAATGTAGTTTAAAACAGAAATTATTATACAGGAAGAAAGTAATATGTAACTTCCTATTAGGATCTTACGCTACTCCCTAAAAATAATTTGTACTAAAATAACACTTCTAAAAAAAAAATATCAATCAAATAACATTTGAGGAAAACAAATTTACCTGTACTAGTCGGTGAATTTATTTCTTGTCTGATATTTCTACCTGCCTGGCTCCCAGACCTCGCAGTTTCTCGCTGTGGTTCCAGGATGTCTCGGTATTTGGAGACCATCAGGACGGAGATGAAGTAGACTACAGCCAAAGCTAGGAACTGAGCTTGTTTGCTGTCATCCTGTGTCAGGGAAAAAGAAACACATCTAGAATATTGAATATGTCCATGGAATTTTTTATAAGATCATTACAAAGCTTAACAAATAATACCTTTCTGAAATGCTGCTTCTGCCAGCATAGCAGCAAATGGATAATGCAGAAGGCTGAGTGGATTTTCAATGGAGTCCTACACACACAGAGCATATATTGAGCACTGAATTTTGGAGGTAATTTGGCAACTACACAAATCTCTGGGTCTGTGGAGTCAATGGACTTTTCAAAACAGAGGCCTGACTCTACTCTGAGAGTGCTTTAAAGGCTCCCCAGCAGCAAAGGCAACTGTGCTCTGCTGCCCCATGGATGAGATGGTGAAGGCCCCTGACACAAGGAGGTAAAGAGTACTATTGCTGAGAGGGAAATCCAAGCTCACTGATGTTTCTCTAGCTGACACTGGATGCATAAGAAGGCATAACAGCTTCTGGTAACATGTGAAAGCAGGGAGAATGTACCACTGTTTTTCTTCCAGCAACAAATTCCAGCTCGTACATTCTGATTTCCCCTTCCACAGGACTGTCAGCAGCAATCCTAGCTTTCCAGGACTGATTTAAGTGAAAGCCAGGACCACTACAACTTTGCTGTCTTCTTCTCATCCCACATAATCTGCTGTTCAGGGACAACTGCCATCTATGACTTAGATATTGTCCTGATAGTTCAACTGAAATGTCTTCTATTATCGTGTCTTCTATTATCTTACCATGAAAGACTTAAGACATCAGTTTCTATCTACTCCTATAGGGGTTTCATCTTTTTTCAATTCCACAAGTATGTACTTTCTATTACAAATCCAGTGCTTGTTTTCCATGTTTTCTGGGTGTTATTTAACCTGGATGCATGGTTTTGTAATTCTTAAAATAACTAGAAATTCTCTTATTAATTTCTTTCATAGAAGTTCCAAAAACGTGTTTTGTTGTATTCTTTTCTCCATTAGTTAAGAAAAGAAATAGAGACAGAAAATTGCCACTTTGAACTCAGGTTGGAGAAGTTTAAACATGACATATATATTTGTAGGTATACAGTTATAATCCCTATTGCACTACATTCAAAACCAAGCACATTATGTTGCAGTTTTGCGCTAAAAACCATTGCAGAAAAATCTGAAAAACATTTTTAAATATGTTTACATACATATATATATTTAGCAGAAGCAAGAATTGTGTTTACAAAGTAATTAGCTGCATTTCTGTAACATATATACTAATTCTTCCTACCCTAGTTGGACAAATAGTTGACACCTTTAGTAATACAATTTTAATTAACATAAGTCATAAATTATTTATCTGGGCTGTGATTATTTGGCTACTATAAAATTAAGGCTGAGTGTTAAACACAGTCAACTACTAATCTCAAAAAGCCTAATCAATATAATTTTGAAGTGCAGAAGGTGGCTGGTAGTTACAAAGCCACAAGTAGATGGTTTGCAGACAATATATGAAGTGCGACCCATGAAATATATTTTTAGTTTGGGTACAATCAAAATCTCTTTCAAAACATAAGTGATGATTTTGCAGAAGCAAGAATTACAGCACATATTACTCACCACATCACGAAACACAACTGCTCGTAGACGATTAATATCAACATCCTGAAGAAGCCTATCAGGGTCTTTTATGGGAGAAAGATTTCCAGGGACATTTTCAAGGGGAGTCTAAAAATAAAAAGTAGTGAGATTTTTTTGTCCCCTCAAAATATCAAAGCATTTCTCTTAGAACCTTAATTTGGCATAATTTTTTATATATCACATTAATCTTAGATAATATGTTACTACTGACGTGCTTCCCCCAAATACTCAGGCAAAGGCTCCAGAAATAAAGTGATGTTTTGAATTACTGTCTTCATACAAACTATTTAGATATAAATTGTTACATCTTTCCAGTAGCTTGGAACAACTGTATCTCTAGACAGAGTTAAGAAAATACTGTGCACTCAAAAGTTTGTTTCAGATTACAGTTGCTTCATAGCAAAACAATAAATTATTTCTATTATGCATGTTACATTTGAAAATGCTGAACAGAAATATAAAAAACCAATTAATTTTACTGAGACATATTACAGGCTACTTATAAAATAACCACTACTATTAAAAAAAACATGGAATACTATGCTTCCTTTAAAAAATAAAATGTATTAAAAGTGAGGCCTAAACACCTAAAAGTCTCCTTATACTGGTTTTCTTTGCATTGAATGTGTCAATTATGAAAAATGTAATGTCTTGTGAGATTTAAAGAAAAAATATTGTGAAAGGAGCTGACATTGTAAAGGCTTATACAGAAAGTCTTTGGAGAAGACAAAATACTGAATTTAATAACGAAAATATAATAGCAAAAAAGAAGGGATCCTTTACATCATGTTATGACTTGTATTTTAGTCATGGGCTCTGCCAATTTTTTTCAGATTTTTATTTCTGGATTCCCAAAGTCTTAAAGCTGTGAACAAGTTTAAAAAGAAAAGAATTAATTAAGCAACTAAATATTCAATAAAATTCACTCCTAAGAGCAGATAGTAAATACTGATGCCTAATAAGCACTCAAAGGTCTGTTGAAGTTACTGGAAACCAGATATTCCACCAACAGAGATGAGATTGAAGGATTTCATCAAAACTGCAAATTACCCTGATGGAATAAAAAAATCTATGCAGGTTTGTATGACAGAGGTGAGTAAAGGGACTTGCTTTTTGAAGTAGGCCAAACAGGAGTGAAAAAGCTGGTTAGAATTGCTCCATATTACCGCATCAAAGTTTTCATGTTTCAAATAAGCCTCCTCACACACTTTTACCATAAAACACTTAATAGGAAAACCGAAGCTTTAGCCAAATATTTGAGAAGGCAGTTACAGTTATTTTCTGATCCTGAAAAGCAGTGGTTCAGACTTGCATTTGCTTCTGGTTACTGAAGGCTCAGTTACCTTGGCTGCTGCTGATGCAGTTACACCCTGAAGAGCATCTTGAGTTTTACCACCAATTAATGATGTCTTGTTTACTACTCTCTCTCTTTGCCTTTGCCGGCATTCTAAGCAGTTCCTCACAGCCACACAACAAACTGAAAGAAGAAGTGAAAACGCCACAAATTAGAATATTTTCTCAGTATTATATTTAGATCATCAATTAGCACTCTTTAATAGTGGGCAATAATTGAAAATTTGATTAAAAATGATAATTGAGAATAACGCACAAATTTTACACCAGGAATAGTAAAATTATCAGTAACATAATAAGTGGTATGAATAATAACAGGAAATAAGCTGAGTACAAAAATTATTCATCATTTGAGAAATGAAAAAGTCTGTGGAACAGAACATTAGCAAAACAGCATCGTGCCAGATAACAGCAAAAGTTTAATGTTCATAAGGATAAAGTGACTAGTTTGCATAGAATAGTTTGAATTATCCATAATTTTTAAAATTTCCTAAATTATTTGTAACAATATGTAGCAAATAGTAAATAGTGAAGATAAATGCCATACTGTTGCAAAATATATTGGGGTCTACATTGTCTGCACAAGTATCCCACGATTTATATCTTACATAGCTTATAAAGAGTCCTACAAATCCATGGAGACTTCAATAAATAAACCTGCAACACAGCAGCAGCAAAGCAACTTTAACAAAAAAAATAATATGTTTAGTGACTTAAATTTAATATTTTTATTCTCCCCGAATATATACAAGTTATAATAAGGAAAATACATAAGGAAGAACATTTGCAGACATGTGTTTTTTATGACTAAATTGAATTGGCCTTAAAAATGTATCAAATCAATAATAAATGGGATTTTTATTTTGTCACATCCAACTCTACCTACAAGGTCCTTTCCTACATGTGTCACTTTTTGATCCATCGCAAGCCATTGATCTGTAAGTAACTATTTAATACATCCTGTCTGCTGACTTACCAAGCCTTAGGCACTGTCGCATTAGACCTCCAGAAGACATGTTTTTCTCAGCTTCAATCTCACTAAAATTTAGAGAACTGGCAAATACTAATACATCAACCATTGCCATCAGACGGCTGAGAAACGTTACTGCTGTCTCTGCTGACATTCCTTGTGTCACTTCAATGTTTTCCAATTCAGTCTTTAAAAGGAGATAATTGAATTAAACAGTTTGAACACAACTGAAATATAAAGACAGCACATACACATAGAAATCTAAATTGTTATGCTTAATGACAGATAGATTGAAAAGTTATTTAAAAATCTCCTACTGACACCATTAACATAAGCTGTGAGTGAATTTCAAAGTAAGACAGCATGAAGAGTGAGAAAATTATTTACATTTACATGCTGTAATAGATGAGAAAAAGTCTAGTACAGATGAGAAAGTTATTAGCAATTACATAAAGACAAAGTATGGGCAGATAGTAAAACAATGCATGGTGTAAAAGGGTGCAACATATTCTTACATTCTTCCATAGGCTATGCAAACAGGTAACAGATGAAAGGAATCACTTAGTGTATAGCTTTTAGTTTTTTATATTCCTTCAGATAAAAAGCTAAATGTGAGGAGTGAAGTGGGGAAAAACCTACAGTTTTTGCACTGTTTCCATTAATTGATTTTCCCTGGAATGTTTACAGCATATAGAATCCTGACAGAGTCCAATCCTCCAATAACATTTACTACCTCACAACAAAAACAGAGGTAAAGTAAAAATGTGACAAGTGACATGGTGTGCAGCTCACATGTCCCAGAGAATAGCTGTTTCTTTCCTAATGTAGTGTTGGACTCTCCTTTGTGGGAGTCCAGAGAAAATTTCTGGATGAGGTCAATATTTCTGAAAGCTCAATTTTTTTTTCTGAGAAGACACTTAGATGTCCAGAGTCATGTTTTCAAATGCTTTAAGGTATCTAACAGCGCAGATAAGTGAGAAAACAGCTTAATCAAAAAATAAATATCTGTTTAAAGACTTTTACCTCTGGAGCTAGGCAAATTGAAAACAGGAAAGTAGGATACTTGTCTGTGTCCAGAATTATATGTCTAAATACTGTTTTAAAATTGGTTTACAGGTGGCTAATTTTTATTGATTGTCAACAAGGTTTCCAACTGCAAGGCCTTCTGAGCACAGAGTTTAGTCCCTTTGAAAAGTAGTTTCATTGTGCTTTTCTACTTCTATTAATTTGCTTAGAAGTATTTTAAAAATATATATTTTGTGCTCTTAAGGCCATTTCCTTCCAAAGGAAATAAAAAATACAGAAAACCAAAAATTCCTTTATTTCCATATGCCTAAAACGTTATTAGCCTCACTCATGGCTTACTTTTTGGAATGTTTTTACATACAAAATTATAAAAGTGCAAACTGTGCCAAACAGTATTAAGGAAACAACTGTTTTCAAAGATGAAAGATACAAAGTGGCATGTGTCACCATAATGATAGATAGCCCTTCATTTAATTTCTCTTAAGGATGTAGCATGTCGATTACATCAGTGATTTGGGAAGGGCTGTCATCTGTCTGAACTGCCCACTAATATCAGAAAAATAGTAAAATGACAACTCTCAGAAAAAAGATTTTCAGCCTATCATCTCCTATCTTCTTTAACCAGGGCTCCCCTGTTTAGTATGCACTTTGTTCCCACTTTTTGGAAAAATACTTTTTTTATAACATACTGGAAAAAGATTTTTTTGAAAGCACTCAGCCAAATAAAATCTATTTGCAAAAATCTATAGCCATAACAGTCTGCTAGAAAAACTCATATGTGGTTACAGAAACTTGAACTTTGAACTCATGCTTGAAATAACATCAGGCTTGCTTGCAGCCAATTGATTGCCTGATGTTGATTTTTATCAAGTCTCAACTGTACTGTGCCAATCACAGTCTTAAAACTCTCAGAATATCTGTTGCATTTTATTTTTGCAAGTTACGTAGCAAATTCACTTAACATAACACTTTAGTGCATTCTAGCAAGATGTTAGCAAACTCTGAATTAAAAAGAATCTTTCTTTTTTTCACAGATCTCCCTAAAATTCTGCTAGATGAAGGGGAAAAAAATGACCAAGAGTTTTTTTACACCCAACTTACCATCACTTCTACCTGTTAAATACAGCACATTGACATTGCAATAGTTTTTAAAATATGTTCCATTATTGATCAAGCTGCCTTCTAGTATCACCAATATTTTAGATAGGGATATCTCAAAAACTCATTGAAAAGTGAGCTGATCACCACTCTGTGACTACTCAGTGTAATTTAAGAGCAGTAGCATCTCTCCCATACAATGAGCATGCTCAGGACATAAAGAGTTTCTGCATTTATAACTTAAATTAGCTCACAGACTGGACTACATTCAGTCCAGGAGCTAAGAGCAAGCACCATACTTGACAATGCATTAAGTTACTCAGGGGAAATATGGCAGGAAAAGTTAATTATTACACCTGATATATTCTTATTCACATCCTACTGCATGATATAGGAAAATAATTGTAAGAATAATAATAGTAAAAAAAAGGCAAAATATTAAATGATCAAAAATAAGGTACTTTGGAAAATGCAAAAAACTGAAACTTACAGCAGCAATACTAACCTTAGAACCCTGGACATGCAACAGACAAAACAGACAACAGATCACAACAATAAAAGAAAAAGAAAATTATTTAAGTTAACTAAAAATACAAGGTAAATTGAAACAAATTAGTATCTTGAAATTATACATTTGTTTAATTTATATTTAGAATAGCAAAACATTTAAGCTCAGAATGAACATTTGAAAATAAAGGCTTGTCAAAGATAGCTATGCACAAGGAAAACTTTAAATCCTGTATTATTATGGAGTTCATGTAAACACTGATTCTTCCAAACCAATGTACATCTTTTTTTGTGGTACATAGAGTAATTTTATGAAGCAATGTAAAACAAAGTAATGCTTTAAATGATTATATAGATATGAGCATTTTAGAGCAAGCCCTTCAAGTGAAATGTAATAAAATAGTTAATCCTTTTATGAGGAGGCAAATATGTTTAAAATGCTTTGACAAAACAAATATAAATTACAACAAGCAACCTGGTTCTTCATGCATAATACTCTTCACTTGGATGCACCACCAGATAGTTCATTACTATATTACATTTGGGTATGATTTCTTCAACCTAAACCAGTATGACAATGTTTTCAAACCACAGGAAAAAAAAATCAAGATTTACTAAGTCCCTTGGACTGAGTTGGCCTTCAAATTTCTGTGTTCAGAATTAAATACGTGTGTTGAATTTTTATGGTTTAGTTTTAGGTAGAAGCACTTTCTCTATTATCACAGTGTGCTAGGAACTAATTCATAAGTTTTCACTGGTTCTGTTTTAAAAATAGAAAGAACCTTCAGAGTACGTCAGTTATCGTTATAATTTAAACAGTGGAAAAGTCTAATCTAACAGAAAGAAAAACAAGCTGAAATGAACTGTTTTCTTTCCTCTCAGGACAGAAAATACCATGTTCAATCAGTTTTTAAATGTGTCTTTGTCTTTTTGTAGTAGGATGCACCTCGAGACTTAACCTGTGGCTAATATCTCTCAATTACCGACTGACAATTTTCATATCAATTTTACCACTTTTGCTTCTTAGAATTGTTATAGATCACATAGAACCCATGGAATCACACGAGTCCTGAACATGATAATGCTAACACTAGACACAGGACATACATCTCAGCTTTTAATCCACAGACCTAATGAGGCCATCATTAAATATTTGATAGAGTTTCATGGACCATTCATATAACACCAGCAGCCCTCAGATTAAAATTTGAGAGCTGATGTTTTCAATTCTCCAAGTAACAAGCTGAATTATAGACTTCTTGGAGTAAGTGGAAAAACAAACTGATTGCAAAGGGTCTGAAAATTTGTTCTGAACTGTCACATATATTTAAACTCCTCAAACTGCTTTCGCCTTGCTCAATGTCCTCAAGTCCTTGCCACAGCTGCTATCCTTGTAGCAAGCAGTGATTACTTCCAATTGCTAGCTTGTACACAAAATGTTTTATCTGTAAACCAGTTTCTATTAACAGAAAGCATCTTCTGAAAACCCTTTACCCTTACAGATCCTGTTTTTCACACTTCCACAACATCTTAATAATGTCTTCCTTATGGCTGTAATTATTTTTAGAAAGCCTCAAAGACCTCCCCAACAGAAAGGAGAAAATAAAAGGAAATCAGTATTTTGTATTTTATGACCTCTCCATAATTGTAGCAGAATTATCTAACATTCCCAATTTAATAAACCAGACATCAGAATCCAAAGTGGAATACACTCCAGATTATATTGCAAACCAACAAAACGGCTCATATTTTTTGTGAATATTTGCTTCAGTTTCAAATTGTTTCATATGTACAGTTGACAGCACTTTTAAAAAAAAAACAGCATTTGAACCTCCCATGTAGAGACCCTGGGACAGATGTAGTATAAAATTGAAATTGAGTGAAATATTAAAAATTGTGGGAATAGATTATTGTGAATTAGAGTGAAATTTCCACTGTATGCCAGACAAACATATAACCTTCCCTGCACTCTCAAGTTACTCACAGGTTTGTGAGTGGCTTGTTTACACAAAAAATCTTGAAAAAACCAAACAAAACAATAAAAACAAAACAAATAAATGAAAAAAACCCCAAACCAGACAAAAACAAAACAAAACAAAACAAAAACTCTACAAGATAAAAGGCAGATTTCTATTACAAGAATTCCATAGTGAGGGGATCCCATAGTTAAGACTGCCTGTTCTACAGCAGGCAAGGAACCATGCAGTAATCTTCCACCCAGCCCAAAAGAGTTGCCATTTCACTCCAAATCTGAACTATGCAAAAGAAAAAAAGTCTTTTTGAAATGGGAAGTTTTTCAAACATTCATCTTTTAAGGCAACTGTGACAGTACTGCTTTTTTAGCAAGGGAGGGAACACAATACATGTTGCACACAAATCTGTGCAAACAGAATCTGTTGCACAAAAGAAAAAAAATCCAAACCAAAACTGCAATTGCTCCAACGCCCTGAAAGTCATTCTGCTAAATTTATCTTTGGCTCTTTTCCACAAATAGACTTAATTAATTCAAGCATCTACCATTCAGAATCTTTTCTACTAATGAGAAGTAGGTGAAGTGCTTTATGAAAACAAGAGGCAATGGGACATATGTAAGAACAACCAACTCTATAGCAAATTGTTGAGAAGAGAGTTTTGCAGCAGAATTTAGGACTGTTTGAATGGCCCAAGACGAACTCAGATTTGCTTGAACTCTGACTGATACACTGAAATCAAGGCATTGTGCACAGGCAGGAGTGTGAGACAGTTGAAAAAAGGAACTGTGTGCTTCTGCCTTTCTCCATTAGAAAACAAGTAGGCTAACTCATAAAGAGAGATTGGATTGAGCTCCAGGTTAACAATCATTCCAGTTGGACCCTACAGGGATCTGGTAGATGTCTACATCAGAGATAGCTGAATCATTTGCTTCTGTTGGGTAGATCTCCATTGGATAGAAATCCAGGCCACATGTAAGTACTTCAAGTGAATACTTAGATTTACCCTAATCTCTTAATGAATTCCACCCCTGTTTCAATCATCCTGAAGTTAAATGGTGGAATGACCTTTACTTTCTGTTTTATAGTCTTTTTTCTCTCATATTTCATTATTTCAGACCAAAGTAAATTAATTTTTATAAGCAGATGTAAACATGTCACCTATGCCACAAATGAAATATACTAAGAGGAAATAAGTAAGAACTACTACTTTAAAATTTAAAAAAAACCTCCAGTGGGAATACTGGAGAGTATGGTGGTACATCCCAGCCCCCACTCAAGCCCATTCATTTGGGACCATTCATGAGAGTGTCACCACTCATGAACATGAAGAAGGAAGAAATTAAGTAAAATGAGCTCATACCTGTTGATAAATTGAGTATATGTATTCTAGAGGATATAAAAAATGTGAGGGTTTTGACACCCCAGAAAAGCTCCACAGAACAGAGATTCAGAGGATCAGAGACTAAACAAGATGAAGATGCTATGGATTCAAACAGGCACACCAGGAGATATGACTCAATCCTACAAAGTCATAAAGGATATGGAGCTGAATAGACATGATTAACCACTCTTTTCATAGCCTAAACAGTAAAGCACATAGTGACTTTATGCATTTAAGCAGGCTTAAAAAAAACAAAGACAAGAAGTGCTTCGAAGGTTATGTAATTGCTTTGTCAGGCTCAATGCCATAGGATATTATGGAGGCTAAAAGCGTAAGTAGCTTCAAAAAAGATTAGATAAAGTCTAGAAGGATAAATTCCTCAGCAGTTATTAAATATGACAACTCAAACACCCTCTCTAGTTGTTAAAATCCTAAATGCTGAAACAGAGCGCTATTATAGCAATCAATATGCTTGCTCAGACTTCTGCATTTTGATATAAGTTGCAAACAGTCACTGTTGGAGGCAGAATGCTAAAGCAGCTGGGCCCTTACACTGACCCAGAGAGGCAGCTTACGTAGCCTGTGAAGAGTTTCCTCTTGGAAGAGTAGTGCAATAAGGTTTGAGAGGACTTCTAATGCCACGCCCAGTTTCAATTACAGAACTACAGAGACTAACAGAATGTTTGGGGTTGGAAGGGATTCAGGAGATGCAACACAAAATTTGAATTCTGTACCTTATGGATAAAAACTCATCCATTAATGTAATTAATTACAACACAGTAGGTTCCACATGGAAATCAATCAATGCTTTTCCATGGTGAGGGTGACTGAGCACTGGCACAAGTTGCTCAGGGAGGTAATGGAGACTCCATCCTCAGAGATAGTCAAAAGCTGTCTGAACACAGTCCTGGGCCTGCCTGAGCATGGGTGTTAGACCAGGTGACCTCCTGCATCCCCTTTCCAGCCTCAACCATTCTGTCTTTGAATCCGTGAGGGATTCTCTTCCTCTCTTTAGAGTTACTCTGGCAGAAAGCGACCAGTAGCAGACCTGCTGTAAGCGTTTTTATGCAGTGCAGATGTCATATAAATCTTCCTGTTTCAAACCTCTTCTCTCTTCCCATTAGCAGCTTCTGGAAGGAGGAGGGTGAGCCAGCCTTTTGTAACTGATTGCTTGCAGTGGCCTACTTTGCCCTTTCAAGACTAAGAAGAAATATATTCTGTACCAGCAATCCATCCACTTCTCCACAGCAGTTCAAGGATGCACAAGCATTAGAAGTCTGAGAATCAGTACGAAACTTCTTTTCATTTATCATATGATGGATATTCACAAGTGGTCTGATGCCCAGCAGGGCATCTGCTCCCTTCAAAACCATGATTCAGAACAAGACTGAGGGAGAGAACCTTCTCTTAGGAGGGAGGGTGTGCTGTGCTCTTCGTATCTGTCACAGTGATGAATAAATCCACCTTCTTTTTTATGTTTATGGATGGGCAATGAGGAAAAGGAATGGAGTGAAATGGGTGGGAAGAATATTTTTTTTTTAAATTTCACACAGCAGGATTCATTCAGCTTGAAGCCAGCTGCCAAACTTTTAGTGGATTACTCTATTTCACAATTTGTTTTTATTTTATTGTCCTAGACAGATGGTAAAATTAAGCATTCAAGTAATGCACATAGTCCCCATACAGTGGAGAAATGTGTGCATAATACACAAATTTGAAAATGTAGTCTTTTGTATCAGTGCATGAAAATCAATGCTATTGAGCAAGACAGTATTGACACACAATATTTTAATAAATAGATGTGTCATTATTAAAGATGTTTTAGGTCACTATCTATACATACACACACACAGGTACATCATCCAAGAAAAATAGAGGGAAATGGTGAACCTCAAAATTGCTATTCCATAGAACAGCTCTGCATTATTATCAGCCAGGACAAGAGCTAAAACCCACAAAAAGCACCCAGTGGAACTGCAGCCTAATTAATGTTGTGCTTGTTTTATATTTTTATATAAAAGTATCAAAACACCATCATTTTCAAATGGTGCCAAAAATGTTCACTTTAAAAAAAATCCCCCAATGTCCTTTACTCTAAAGAATGATATTACAGCCTGTATTTTAAGATGGCTCGGTGTGTATCCACTCATCAATATTTACAATAAAGCACTTGCAAAATCAGGATCTTAATGTTATTCTTGTGACTACAGACAATTATTGAAGTCTTTCACTTTCACTTATAGCAAATATTTTTCCAGTTAACACAGTGAAAACAGTAAGGAGACAGCATTTTAATATTAATTGCCTGTCTGAAAATCATATTAATGTTTAGCAAATTGCCAGCCCATACTTTCATACCTTTCAAAAAAAATCTGCAAAGAAAAAAAATTTGTTACTAAAAGTAACATTGAAGAAAAAGTAAAGTAATATGAATTGCTGAATGGCTAGAACAAAGATTTGAGCTTTTACTGCAAACCCCATTTGCAGTCTCCAGTGCCCACTGCCCACATTATTTCAGGGGAGCCTCTTTGTCCCTTCTAGGTCTCATTGTCTTCCCTTTCAAACACCAATATTAACTACAGATGTTTCGAAGATGCTCAAGATAACATTTAGTATTAAAGAAATAGTCACAGATATTAAATGCACAGACAAGGCATCACATCTGAATAACATAATTACTCTTGTCAATAATGAAATATTTATAAAATATTTCTTCCTTTTTAGTGAAGATACTCTGCATGCCTGATCTTTAATCTGCTAAGCACTTAAAATTTACTAAGAATATTTGAGTGGACAAAAATATCAGTTATTTTAAATACAAGTTTAAAAAAAAAAAGAGGGGGAAAGGACCTATTGAAGAAAGAAGCAAACAGAGTAGAGAGATGATGACTTCTGGTATCATTTGGTATGCAAACTAATAGTAGCCACACAAAAGAAGGTTTATGAATATCAATGAGTAGAAATCATAAAGCATGCTATTTTGTTACAGGAATCATTATCCTAATGGTAACTGCTTTAAATGAAATATAAAACAACTATGAAATATTACTCTTACTTAGTAGTACTTCTCTGATAAAATTAGCATTTCAAATGCAAAACGTTATTAATACTCTGTATATCAGAGAGTAACAGTTTGATTAAAAATTTAAATTTTTTGGAAGGAATTAGCAGAAAGGGGACAGGAAGAAAAGACAGCTGTAAAAAGTAGTTTGCATTATTAACAATAATTTCTAATATGTCCACTAGGTGGAAATATTGTACTTACAGTTGGGGATGTGGCTGCTGACAGCAATGGCAAAATTCCTCCACAAGCAATAATAATATTGTCTACCATCTGGGAAATGAGGTGTATTGTGTTGTGTACAAAAATAATATTTTCATTGCTATTGACAAAGTCCATCACAGACTTTGTGGAGTGACTGCAAGAACAGAAGAAAGGATGGATTAAAACAAACAATTAAAATAAATTTTAGATAAATACATTCTTTGCAACCAGACTGTGAATGTTTCTTTGACAAAAATGAAAAATCTGGTCTACAAATCTTTGCAGGTAAATTGTCTAAAAACATCAACAAGACTAGTCTGTGTAGCACTGGGGAACAAAGGCATGAGATCCCCACAAGTCTAAAGAACAAACTGATATCAAGCATCCTTGCTAACACCTAATGGTAACACCTGATACTGTTTTAAAGGAAAAACATGATAGCATGGCCATACCTTGATTTATTACTAGCTTTATTAACTGATAATAAATCTAGCATTAATAATAACTCTGCAAGTCACAGATGCTAGTAAGATTAGGCGAAAACTCTGCAACTCCTAATTGGTGAGATATTGTCCAATAAAACAGTCACTCCCCAAAATTATAAAACCCCTGTGTGAAAATATTGAGGGATACTCTGTCTATAAGTATGGTCTTTGCTCAAAACAACATTTATTGTCAGCCAGCAAGCAAAAATTAAAGGCCTGAACTGAAAATACACAATCTGAACTTCAACCTTCAAGTATTATCTAAATACAAATCTGTCCCATATAATTGACCGAAAGAAAAATATCAAAACTGTCTATTTCCAAGTGAGTATCACAGAACAGTTAACCAAACTGGAAATAAAATGCAACATAAATTTGATAAAACTTTGATAAAACTATGCTCAAGTTTTGTGAAAATGAACTATCGTCTGGTGCAAATTAGAATAAATTTCCTCTATTGTATTATAGGTACAGAGTACTTCTATTAACATGTACAAAATGTACAAAAACCCTAGAAAATCACATTGCTGTCATAAAATATTACATAGTCACCAAGACTAACCCCAACCAGGAGGTGGCATGCAAAAGAAAATTTGTCAATTAGGAGGAGTGCCTTAGAAAATGTTATAGGAAAGAGATTTTATAGAATCTCTTCTATAAAAGGTAGAGAAGCTACCTTCAGGTAGAGAAGCTGTCCTTCAGTTGATCAGTTAAGAAAATGGCCATTAGCAGACTCACAAGTCATCCTGTCTAGAACAGAGGCAGTAGATTCTAACACTAAATATAAGCTGAAAGAGCAGCTCATTTGTTTAGGTATGGAGGAGTTATACAGTCCCTCAAGAAAACAGAAATACCTGTGAAATAGAGCTGTTCCAGGCTAGGGAGGGGTAAAAAGAGAAGATAGCAGATATGGAAGGGCACTTCAGTTAACACCAACTCTTTTCCTCCCCACTATCCCAGTAACATCACCTCTCCAAGATGCCTAATTGTCCCTTGTTGATGGTCACACAAATCAGGAGTTAAAGAAGAAACAACGACCCACCTTCTCCAAACATGGACATCTGTTTCTAGTGCAAAAAGCAAGTCTGTCAGGAGCCGCTGGTGCATGGGAGACCACTTGAACTCTGGAATACGAAACATAGTTGTGCGTGGACCTGGACTAAACTGTCGCCGCTGCTCTTCCGTCATTGGCATTCCTCGAAATCCCAAGTCAACACGTAAATCCCGGTCTTGCTGGGTGACAGATCGACCCTGTATTGCCTACATCAAAAAGAGGTTCAAAAATGACATTAACTTTATGCAATGTGTTTTGGAATGCAATACAGAATCTGAGAAAGGACAGCATTAAACAACGTGGCCCCAGACCACAGGAGATATTGATGTTCCAAGGCAGGCAGTACCCTTCAGTAGATGAGCTGCTCCAAGTCAAATCAATCAGTGATGAGGGGCTGTGGTTGGCTTCCCTTTCAGCTACTCACCAAGCTTTTACACTCAGGTTCTTCACTTGAAGTCTTACAGTAAAGGCCAAATGTAATCCATACAGGGTCAGTGACAAGACTTTGTTTATATGAAACAATTATCTTTTTGGGTTAATAACACAATATTCTTTGAAGATTTGAATCAAAACATGGACAAACTACACAGTGATGGCTTCAGGGAATGAGTGTATTTTTACACAGCTCCTCATTTTTCAAAGCCAATTTATTTATCTGGTCTTTTTAGCAGGATCATTAGAGAATTACATTTAGTCTCTCAAATCCCATTTTGCCAATTTAAAAGCAAAAGAGAACTTTGCAAAACAATTATGTTAGTAATGTAAAAATGGACATAGCATTGGAGTTGAGCTGAAAAGCTTCTTGTCTATTTAGTCTGATGTTGCTCTCCTGTAGCCAGTATTTTGAGAGCAGACTTCCTTTATTCAATTTGACCTCTCAGGAGTAAAATTGTCAGTGTTGCTTGCATTTCTCATGTTTTTCTTAGAGTTATCTTTAAATTATTAGTTTCTTTTTTTCTTAGACTTATAATTCAATTTTTCACATAAATCTTCTTCATAGTGCTTTCAATTGTATTTTCAGTTTTTTCTAATTGGAAACATAGGAAAGAGTGCATTTTATATTCTTCAATATTTGATCTATTATTGATAATGGCATTAACTCTTAGAATTAAGCAACAGTTCCCACATCTGTTGCATAATTTGCTTGCTTTCTTTCAGTCCATTTGAATAAAAGACAGTTACTGATCAGGCAGGGAGATTATTGTAGACCTCTTTTTAGAGAATTTGAGGTTAGCAACTCCAGTCAAAGACATTCTCTTCCAGGTACAACTGCAGGTAACTGTCATGCCAGCAGCAGCAGTGGTATAATATCTGTACCAAAACAGAGGAACTTTAATCTAGCCAATAATACTGTATCTACAATGACAGGCTTTGATGGGCATTGCCACTGCATAAACAAGCATGAAACATGTAAGTAACTACACTTTGGTGTCTGGTCTTTAAGTAATTTTCAGTGTTTTCAGTGTTCTCAAGGAGATCAGATCTAATGAGGCAGTTACCACATCTACAGCAATCAATACTCCAACCGCCAGCTCCTCTATATACATGTTCAAATTAAAAATGCTCATTATTTAATAAAACAATAATTCTCCATACTGCTTGTATTTAACACCTGCTTAATTTTTTTAAAAAAATACAGTTAAATTTGTTTTAAGAAAAAAATATTTAACCATGGAGAGCTTAGAGTTTATAGGGTATTTTGAAGTACCCAAAGAAAAGATTAGAAGATAAATTTCTGCTAGTTGCTCAGTTGATAATTCTTTTGAAGAAAATTATTTAAAAGAGAGATTGATGTCCACATATTTAAATCAATTAACTGTAGTTTATCATTGATTTTAGTGGGAAATAACTGTTATTTAAGTAGTATATGCAATATACTTTCTGTACAGTCACGAAAGACTTCATATTATGGCATTTTCAAAGAAAATAGGCCTGGAAGATGCACACTTCTCATATAATTAAAGAAATATACTTCAAATATCTCTCAGACCTCATACTATTAGTTTATCTCTCAGCAATGAACAGTGATTACATCAGACACATACATGACTACTTGAAATTTACCTGGGTTGTGGTAGTTGTCTGGATCTTCCGTATCTCCTTTCCTGCTTCCTTACCATCATCAGATCTTTCTGTATCTGATATTATACTTCCTGCATCAACATTAGGTACAGTTTTGCTGCCAGAAGACTCTGTCTCAAGAGTAGTGGCAGTCATTTCAGCATATTCCAAACCTTTAGATGATGAAGACAACTCCCTCTCAGAAATGCTATTCATTCCATCTGAAGTGGTGTGAATCTTGAACTCCTTGTCCTCTATTATACTTGAAGCACAAGTTATATCTGCACTACCTGTCATGTGTGCAAGCAATCCCAAATCATCATTTACACCAAGATGCATCTGTGTCTCTTGCACATTAGGAATAGCAATGTGATTACTTGAAAGTTCAGGAAGAAGTTTCTCCTCCTGACTAGGTATTTTATCAAAGAGAAATGAGGTATTGTTAGTAGAAGGTTCATCTTTCTCATCAGCCAGAGTTATTAATGGACCATTATCTTTTTCCTCATTCTTCTTAATAATACCCACACTTCCATGAACATTGTTTTGGAGCTTCTCAACAGCTGCACTATATACATTATCCAGAAGAGATTCCACTTCTACCAGTGCACCATTTTCTGCCGTTCCCAGTGTCTCTGGTGATAAATCCATATCATCAAGCTTTACTTCAGTAGCTTCTACTTTTTCAGCTTTTATATCAACTAAAAGGTCATGAACTTCCACATGCACTCCTCCTCCTCCAGGTCTCTCAGCAGTTCCAAGCACATCATCTGACACCTTAGTAGCCATGAGCAAGTCCCTCGTATCTGTACTGACAGGGTAATCTGTTTCACTTTCTGGACTTTGACTTTGTGAAAGATCTTCTATCTCTCGAATTTCCATTCCACCTTTTGCTCCTGTTGTCTGAGAGGAAAGACCTGAGATGGTGCTCACATTCCCCTTCTTCCCCTTTTTTATGTTTTCTTCCTCTTGTCTTTGATACTCTTCATACATTTTTGCCAGATATTCCTTGTGAGCTTCATACGTGACCTTAAAAATAAAAAAAACATATTATGTGGATGAACATATGCTAGATAAACTTGGGCAAAAACTAGCAAGATTCTTAAGAATATATTAAATACAGCTTACATAGCATTTGACAGGAAAAAAGCCACCCTGACATGAATAGCGACAGCCACCAGATGGCACTAAATCCCTTTACAGCTTGTATTACTATATCGCTACTGCCTTTGGGGGTTAGCAGTATTTAAAAAAAATCTACGAGCCCTTTCTTACCTTGGAATGAGCTATAGAAAGAGTATCCACCCACACTCTCCAGCCTCCCCATTCATATTTTATTGCATGGTACAAGAGAATACGGAAAATGTTGTAAACCATCTCTGTGATCTTCTGCTCCTCAGAGTTCTTAGGGTTAATGTATCCCAGAGAAAACATCCAGTCCTGCCACACTGAACACTGAAGTAAACATCTAAAGTGAAATAATTAGTTCAAAATATATCCAAACAAAGATTCTTTATTTTAACATTATGCTAATTAAGATGGGAGGAACATCATCTCTGAACATCAATCCCATGTTAGGAATAAAACTTAAAAATTCTTCAGTATTAATTAAAAATAAAGTATACTCTAAAGAAAAGAATCAGGTATTAGTTACTGAGTTAAGGAAAGTTACCACAAACCTATTAAATTTATTTTAAATATATTTAATTTATTACAGAGTATAAAACTCTACACAGAGACTAACAGATTGCTATTACCCAGAAATCAAAGATGAGAAAATACTATTTGTACTGACATACCTTCTGTTTTCACGGCTATTACTAAAGAGTTTTATCATATCAGACAAGAACAAACGTCGAACTTCCATCAGCTCTGCACTTGGCGTGGAGTTTTTTAACAGCGTTGCCACCACCTTAAGAATCACTTTGAAAGAATAAATTAGTTATGTAAAGCACTTTAACAGTGTTTAAAAAAAGAAATAGTTGCTGACAGCCACTAATGTGAGAGGCAACTGAAACCCATATGTATCTAAGATACATGAATGAATTGTTCTCACTTTCTGAACCATCATTTCAAAAAACCCCACAACCTCTAGGTGATACATTTACCAAACAAACATAATATATTATCCTTACTTGGATTTTGAATTTTCACTGTTGAATCTGGCTCTGGATGTGGCTTATGAACAACTTGGGTGCATACTTGTTCTGTCAAAATCTAAAACAGAATATTAACTTCCTTTTACCATTTTTAATGAAACACTACAGCACTTCTCTCATTTCTTTGTTAATTTTTAAATTTGTTAAGAACATTTACCATGGCTACTGCTACCTCATATAAAAAAATCAGGTAAAGTATTTTAGCTCATGACAGTGGGATAAAGCAATTACTCTATGCAAGGATCAAGATTTTCACAGTTGCACTGTGGCTGATTAGCTAACCTTTGAGTTCATTGCCTAAATATACAATAGCATCATTTTAAAGATATTCCATTCATATTTCTCATATTGTTATACATTCACAGATCAAAATATCTTTCACAAGCTACATACGTCAATAATTATTCTCATACATTTCATTTATAACCAAACTGAATCATACTTAAAACTGGGTTTGGTTTCCTTCAGCTAGTAAAGAGTCAGAGACAGCATTCCATAGGAATAATCCTGGGGTTTCACATAATGAGGAAGACAGAACATTCTCCTGCTGCATGAATTGTACCTGACAACCTAATTAATCTGTGTTGAGGTAACACCACAAACCTTTCACACTGGGATACCTGTCACTGGATCTGTGTATGCAACTTCATTTTTAGAGAACAAGCTAAAAATTCAATGGCATCAACAGAGAGTTCTCAGTAAGTACAACCATGTAAATGCATTTCAAAATAATTTCACTAGCAATATTTATTTTAAAGCAGAACTTTTGCTTACTCATTAAAAAGTAATTAAACTAATGTCAGTCATGAACACAGTATTTTAGAATAGGTCTTTACATATTAAAATAGAATGCAAATCTGCTCTTGCTTTTTATGAGAGAATATGGAAAAATATCTGTTCTTTAGCACCAGTTCTTTAGAAAATATTCTGTACTAATGGCACTTAACCCCTTTTTTCTCCTTTTTTCTGGCTATTTTTTCAAATGTAAATGCCTGTGGATGCTGAACTCCATGAGGACTTTGATTTTGTCAATGAGTTAAGCATTTTCTGAGAATACCAATCAGAAAAACTCTCAGAACACTGAATGCAGGAACTGGATTGTGAGATTCAAGTGGCCAAACCATAAAAGGTAATGTGCAATAAAAAAAGAACTTGATGTCTAAGTCACTGGCAAAGAGACGATGTTTAAGTTTTTACAATCTCAGGAAAATCAATTCCTACATTAATCAGACTTAGAACCCTGAAAACCAAGCACTCTTCTACTATATTTTTTCTTTTCTGGAACCAACCCTGAGCATCTAGTCATTAAATCTATTAGTGACTAAAAAAATACTAAAAATCTTTCTAGCGCATAAGATTTTCAGAAATTGCAAGAGATTCTATTCTAATTCACCATTCTAGTAATAACTGATGATTGGAAATGAACTTTATATGTGCAGGCACAAAGACATGGGTTTGCTTTTACAAAGTTTCTCATCATCAAAACTGAAGTTTCTACAAGAACCTAGTAGAAGAGGTGAATGCTTTGGGGTTGTACTTATCTGCCTCAAGCAGTACCTGCTGCATAAATGTGGCTGTGTTAGTTATCATTTGGCATGGCTAAAAAAGAAAAAACAGCACTTTTCAAAGTGTTGTGAACTTGAGATGAATGACGAAAAAGAAAAAGAAAAAGAAAAAGAAAAAGAAAAAGAAAAAGAAAAAGAAAAAGAAAAAGAAAAAGAAAAAGAAAAAGAAAAAAAGGAAAAGGAAAAGGAAAAGGAAAAGGAAAAGGAAAAGGAAAAGGAAAAGGAAAAGGAAAAGGAAAAGGAAAAGGAAAAGGAAAAGGAAAAGGAAGAAAAAGAAAAAGGAAAAGAAGAGAAAGAGAAAGGGAAAGGGAAAGGGAAAGGGAAAGGGAAAAAGAAAAAGAAAAAGAAAAAGAAAAAGAAAAAGAAAAAGAAAAAGAAAAAGAAAAAGAAAAAGAAAAAGAAAAAGAAAAAGAAAAAGAAAAAGAAAAAGAAAAAAGAAAAGAGAGAGTCATATCAGCTTTCAGCACCTTCCATTTCAATGGAAAAAAAACTCTCCAAACAGTGGAGAAGTATGAGCAATTGGAGGTCTGCAGTAACTGTTCTGGGTTTTTCTGTGGAAGGTGATGAACATCTTAAGTAGCAGAATCTCCTCCATCAAAACTGGAAAGTTTCATAGAGCCCATGTAAAAATTATTACCTTGTTAATAAAAACATCTAAAACATAACAAAATACATTTTGAATCAAGAAGTAATTTCTCAAAATTGCCAAAATTTTTTTCAAATGTCTTGAGAATCAGGATATTATAGAGCACAGACATTTTTAAATCATACTTTTTACAATAGAAATTTTTATGTTTAACAATTCGTACCTCATAAAGTGTGTTATACGTTGTAACTGTCACTGTGTTTGTGTGCAGCATCAACCTTTCTCCAAGAAGTGTGAAAAGACTGTGAGTATGCATGATTTCAACCTTTCTCCTGTAAGAGAAAGCAAAAACATTAAGCACATACCAAGCAGGTTGAGCATTTAAAGTAAACGCAAGATAAAATCCAAAAGCCAAATATTTTGATGCTGTACTAAAAATCTCTCAAGCGTGTTATTCTGTATATATTAAGTAATACATATAATTTATTATATTTCCCAAGATGAATGCAATTGGAGAAATGCATAAATGTTCTCATAAAACAATGTTGTATTTAGGAGGGGCTTTTGTGTAGAATAAATTACACACCATTCTCAAAGTCAACTCCTTCTATCTTACTCAGGGTAAGAAAGTTCAAGATGTTCACAGGCTGATTAAAATGTGACAACTGAAGAACACACCTTTCGTCACATCTCAAGAACTCAGGACAATCGAACTTCATTTTTTCCAGCATTAGTCACAGAATCCCAGAATTGGTTAAGTTGGGAGCAACCACAGTGAGTGAACTGGGCCAACCTCCCTCAGACTGCTCAAGCAATCTGTATGTATTAATATATATATGGATTTTTCAGTACCACCTTTCTTCTTTATATAATCCTGGAATAACACATGTTACAATGAAAAAAATAAAATCCTGAAAAGTTCTGAAATTCTACATAATTGAAGTGTATTTTACATCTGTGACCCGAAACTACTCAAATCTTAAAAAGATCAATGAATTCCCCTTGCCTCCAAGCCCCAGCCTCTTAAAATGGGATATAACATCATAAATACAGTATTTCTCATACTTTGCATCATTACATTTACCTACTATATTGGATATGAAATACAAATAATTTTTCAAAATAAATAATAATAAAGCAACAAAAAATTTTAAATAGGATGCAGTACAGAAAACTTCCTAAAAATTTTATGCATTCAGAAGCTAAGGAACTGTGTTTCCATGATTACCAGTGAAAATAACACATAAATTATATAGATTCATTCTAGAACTTTTGAAATCTACAGATTATTTTATCATTTTCAAAGATGCACAAAAGAGAGTGGCAACAACTTACAATGGCGTGTACTCTTTTGTGCACAGAAGGGAGTTATTGAGTTACTTATGAGAAAACCAATAATTAATCAACCTTTTAAGATATGATTTAGCAGATAGAAGTAGAAATCCATTGGTAGATTTAAATGTGCAGGTAAAACCCAAAAGTGAACAACAGACTATTATTTCAAGTTGTGGTATAGAAAGACTCAAATATGGCAAAGAGAAAGAACAGGATTTTGTCAACTGTTAAGGTTAGACAAAGCAGTCTATCATCACACATCACAAAGAAAAATCATTTAAGTTAGGCTCTCATCTAACACATTACTGGTCACTTCTGAGAATCAATTACTTCCACTCTATTGCTTCATCTGTGATTCTATATATGAACTACAGCAACAGTAATTGGTTTTATGTCTACACATTTACTAGTAATATTGTATTGGTTTAGATTTCATAAATCAAGTAACATCTCTTTATGCAATTCTGCTTCAGTGTGTTACAATGCAATGACTGTTTCCTGTACTGTGAAACAGAAATCTAAGTGCTTTATAGTTTTATGTAGCTTATAATTTTATAATTGCTTAGAATTTCCTATGCTTGATTTTCATTTTATAAACCCATGCATATGACATATGTATGTGAACAAAAAGGCACAAGCACAAGCTGTAAAACATGAAATGGGAGGGTGTATTTACTTGCTAAAATCTACATAAAATATGCACATTTGCAGATGTTCAGAGGTCTAAAAATTAAAAACAAAACCCCAACTTAGAAAGTCATACAGAGTATTCAAGGGGATTTCAATCACTCCAATTACATGAAAAATAAAGTTAATTTTTGCTAAGTACATATGTTCACTCAACAATAGAAACTACATTGATATATCCATAATTGCAAGTAGATGTTAAGGACTGGGAATTGAAATTTCAGCTTCTGAAAATTCTCACTTTTTTTCTTCTGTAACCATAGAATCACAGAATATGCTGAGTTGGGAAAGACCCACGAGGATCACTGAGACCAACTCCTGGCCCTGAGCAGCACCATCCCCAAAAACCACACCCTGTGCCTGAGAGCATTGTCCAAACACTCCATGAACTCTGTCAGGCTTGGTGCTGGGACCACTTCCTTGGGAAGCTGTTCCAGTACCCAACCACCCTGTGGGTGAAAAAACTTTTCCTGATATCCAACCTTAACCTACCCTGATTCAGCTTTATGCTGTTTCCTTGGGTCATGTCACTGTCACCAGAGAAGAGATCAGTGTCTGCCCCTCCTGCTCCCCTCACAAGGAAGTTGTAACTGTAACGAGGTCTCCCCTCAGTCTCCTCCAGGATGAACAGAGCAAGTGACCTCAGCTGCTCCTCACACAGCTTCCCTGCAAGGCCCTTCACCATCTTTGTTGCCCTCCTTTGGGATATTCTGTAATTGCTCAATGTCTTATTCTACACTGTGGCACCCAAAACTGCCCCCCAGCACTCAAGATGAGGTTGCCCCAGTGCAAAGCAGAGGGGACAATACCCTCCCTTGCCCAGCTGGTGATGCTGTGCTTGATGCCCCCCCAGGACATAGTTTGCTACTTGATTTTCTGAATAAGTGATAAATATTTTAAGCAAATGTACTTACTTGGATACAACCAGCCTTCTGACAAATCAAATCTGCATCTGGTGTATCATACTTAATCTAACTCCTATCAATGTGAATGACTTTTAGTAAGTAATGTTTGAAAAGTCCTTGGAGATTCTTGAGTGGACTGTCAATTTGCTATATTAATTCTCAGAACAGTATTTGACTTGCTGGATCCCAAAGGAAAAATACCATTTAGAAGCATATTCTCAGCTAACTGTCTTGCAATTATACAGTCATACTCTATTGATCTTACTGAGAAAAGCATTTCTAGCAACACTGCACTCTGGCTGGACTCCTACCTCCTTTCCCTTCAAAGGAGGCTTACATGATGAAGTCTCTTGTGAAGCTTGTGGTTAATTTTCATAATACACAGCCTCTCACTAAAATGCCATTTTGGGCTAATCCTAGCAGGGAGCTTAACACCACGTGTAGAAGGGGAAAAATGAGCAACAGCAGTCTGTGCAGCACTGCATGATTGTTAGTGCTTTCTTGACACCATAATATGGAAGATGAGATTAAGTAAACCTATTTCTTAACATCAGGTCTTTTAAAATGTATTTCCTGCTGCCACATTTTCTATGTGATAGAAATATTAGACATATCAGTGATATGTCCTTACCAGCATTTTTAAACACCACTTGCTTGATCTGTGTGCTTTTCCTTCTGAAACATTCCCATGTCAGTAAAACATTTTATTTCATTTTTCCCATCCTTCTAAAACTATTTTAGAAGTTCTGCCCTGAAAATTTTATTGCAATGACACTGATAATTCCAGAAGCAAATTTTAGGTCACACTCATATGTTTCCTGTTAACTTTGACTGAACATGACATATATAGTTTTAAGATATATTTCTGGAAAATGTTTTTCTCTTGTTTTAAGACTTGAGTTTCAGCATATCGTATGTGAAAGACAAGCAATGTATTGTTTCAAGCATCATAGTAATAGCAAGTTAACTGAAAAAATTAATTCTATCTGATATATAAAAATAACAGTGTACAAATTATTAATCAGGAAACCTAAAGTAATTTCTAAAGACTGACAAAGAGTATACAGTAATCATGACAAAAAGACAAGAAGAATTGGGACCTTAAATACACCACTATAAAAATTTTAAAATGACACTTACTTATGACCCAAATGTTTAAGAAAATATCCAAGGACCTTCAAAGCTTGCACCCATATACTTTCACTTTTGGAAGCCAATAACTTATAAATTACTCTAAAAAAGAAAAAAACATTCAAGCTTATTACTAAACATCACATATATAGATTATATTTCACTGAACAAGGACATTTATTAAGAAATAAAACAATAAAAAAACCAATTTACACAACACAGAAGGATATACTGAAAGAATGAAGTGCAGCGTAAGAGTTCGATTATGAATTCTTGAGGTTGGAGACATGGTGTATTTTGTTTCAGTTCAATGTTTTATAACTGAAACTAACATCTTATCCTATAATTCTCTCTTGGAACAACCAAATAAAAGACAGGCTGATAACTTGTAGCTTAGGACAAGAGAAGCAGACCGGAACACATAAGGTCATACCCTGCAGTTTCCTGGAGCACCTGGATGCTAATGAGAATCTCCTTTCAGTACATCCTCTGTTTTTAAATTGTGGGTAAAAAAATAGTGCCTCAAATATTAACTAATCTAATTATGATACATTTTATTACTATGATAGGTTTAAGCACAATTTCTGCAGTCTTTCAGAAAGGAAACAAGCCTTGATCTGAAGGCACCAAGAGACAGAAAATATTAGGCTTTCCCTTCACTGTTCTGCAAGAAATTTTAAAATTTATATTTTAGTTTCACATCAGAATTTGCTTGGCTTCAGCTTTTAACCATTCTTTCTAGTCTTTCTCTACTAATGAGTGATGTAGCAAATAATATTTTCCTATTTTGAAATGACTTATGCCATTACCAAATGACCTGTGGGGCTTTTGTTCTCTGATAACTTAAGTAGATGAACCCCTAATTTTATGTAAGGCTTTGGGTGTTTGTTCTTGTTTTTGGTTTGGTTTTTTTTTTTTAAATACTTAAATGTTACAATTCTGGGCATTCTCCCCACTTCTACAACACAGACTTTTAAATGTAAAGGTTGTGCCACAAACACTCTTAATATCAGTACCACAGATGTTTCATAAAGACATCTTCAGTCTTGCAGACCAGACTTACCCTTCTTCAAAAAATGTCAGGAATAGAATTCTGTTTGAATACAAGCTACAGGCAGAATGAAAAGTCCTAACCATGAGTCTTCCCTTCAACTAGCATTGTCATTCAAAAATTTTAAGTACACATTTTTGTATAAAGATCTTAGTATTTTTGAAAAATGAAGCTTGAATTTATCAAGTAATAGATGCTGTGGGTTTCTTTTTCCCTTTTATAAGTCCCTTGCATTTTCCAAAAGTATTTTCAGAACAGCACAAAAAAAATCCGTAGTAAATATGAGACTATTAATGTGAAAATTATTAGTCTCTGAAAAAAATTATATTAACAACTTAGGCATAAGACCCCAAGAAAAATAATAACACTTCTTTGGGAATTGTTAGTTATTAATTTCACAGTCAAACAGATAAACAAATGAATTCCACTCTTTCCAGGCAGAATTTGAGAGGTTAGGGCACAATTTCTTGTTTTCCTCCTTTTCTCTCCAGAGAATGTTAAACATTCAAAGAAAGAATACATAAAATTATTCTGAGATGTATATATGGCTATTTGATGCATCTTGTTAATTACATATTCTATTTGAGACTGAGAAGCAAGTAAAACAGTACATTTACTTTGAAATATCATAATGATAATCTTAAGTGGAAATTGTTTTTTTTCTGTCAACTTACTGAAATCACTCATGTAGTTAAAAAATAAAGTCTAAGTTGATGAAATTGAAATTTAAAAGATCAGCAAGTGTGACATTTATGTGAAAAAGAAGCAAACAGAGAGTGATGATACTGGAACTACATTTAAGGTATTTTCTCACTTCACTGTCTTACCGTATCCCATTTCTCTGATCAAAGGCAGGAATCATGGATGCTGGATGTTCGGACATTAGTGCCACTAGCAGCTGCAGCACATCATGAATATTTTCATCCTGTATGACAAGCACCAATGTTATTCTACAAACTAACCTCAACAGCAAGCTTCCCACAGAAGTGGCACAATGAATTACAATAAAAGGAAGGTAATTACAGAAATGTACCTCATGCATTGTTAATAAGTAATTTAATATGCTCTGCAGTTCATCTTCTTTCACTCCTCGATCCTAAAAAAAAAAAAAGCCATTATTCCTCAGGTTTGGGTAAGCAAAAATTGGACCTAGTCAAATAATCCTACAGCTTTTTCATTTAAACCTAAAAGACCAAATTCTCTCTATCATTCTACTGCTTTTCTTTATCACACTGACAATTCAAAACAGTATGAGGTCAGATTATTTTAGTGTGGGCCCTCAGATTCCAGAAACTATTACTGTTACTCCTCCAATTTTTGAGAGAGAACAGAAAATACTGATTTTTAGTCTAGTCTGAAATGGCAGATGATCCCACAAAGAGTAGCATTCAGCTGCAAGAGAGAGAAAAAGTCCTATACCATTTCAACCGGTAGTAGAACCAACAAGAAGGATAAAGCAATAAGTAGCTTGATAACTGCAATTACCTTTTTTCACTTGACCATTTTATTAAAATTTTTAAAATATTGCTTAATTAATTTAAAACATATTTTATATATTTAATATGACTATATTAAAAATTCAATAAAAGATACATGACAGAGTTTGGTGAAGTTAATAAGAAACTTTGTATGGATTTACTACTTCTATGTTGATTGGAAGGAGGTGCATGAACATTAAATTAACCAGAAAAAGACACAATACTGGACAGGTATTACCTATTTTCTACTATGAAAGATCCTATAACAAGTATATAACAGATGTCAATGTTTTCAATCTGTCATAGACTATTTTACCTTCAATATAAGTTGTTTCAAGAACAGAAGCATAAACGCCCTTAATGATACGATTTCTTTCTGGGAGGGCCGAGGACCATCTGGAAGAAACAAAATATAGCACTTTTAAATATAAACTAATTCCTTTAATCACTTCAGCTTCTTAAGGAAATCACAGTTCCTACAACAGATTTAGTAGTCTACTCTTATATAAAAGTTCATATTTGCAAATGATATCATTTATAACCTTTCAGAATTATGTATTTCAACACCAATATATTTAAGTGATGTTCCATTAGGAAAAAAGGGAAACCATACTACATTTTATTCAGTTTTTTTAAAGACACAGGAAGATGAAAGATAGTAATAAGGTGATAGTAATAGATAGCAATACATGATAACAACTTGGAATGACTAAACCAGTATGTTAAATACCATCTGAATGAAAACCAACAGAGAAAGGATTTATGAAATACTAGTGGTAGCCATTATCTGTAGGAGCAACTAAAGCCATTTAACCAAAGAGAAATTAGTATCTGAAAAATATATTCCATTTAAACCAGGAAAAAAAATGTAATCCATAACGCTTTAAACAATTGTGCTTGATTAAATGCATTAGGAAAACAGAAATATCTAAAAAGCAGACCTCGAACAACTATAGTAATTTGTAACTTGTTCTATTGTATTTTTCTCTCTCTTCTTTCATAAATATTGAATTTGAACTGGAAATTCCTTTCTTAAGTTCTCTCTTTTCAAACAATGCATGTCATAGATAGTCTTAAGTTTCACACTAAAAATAAATGCAACTAAAATTATTTTTTTCATCAACCATTTCATCTTATGCTGATAAACACAGATAAAAGTTTAGTAACAATCTATGTTTCAATATTATTTCCAATCCAGATGAATGCAATTTTTCAATGAAGATTTTTTATTAGTCTTTGGTGCCACTGTATGAAGGGAAGCCACTGCTTTACACACAGCAATTCAAGTTTGCAACAAGAGAACACCTCATGTAAGGTACATTTATTTCACTAGCAGGAACAAAAAGAATGGCTAATACACTCAAGTTTTCTTCCCTGTTTAGGACTGGAGAGAGGAGCTCTCTGTATGCTTCAGAAAAAAGCAAATCCATCTCAAGCTCTCCCTACCATTGTGTGTAAAAACAGTAAGTATATTGTAGTAAAAAACTATCAGATACACTTTAAAGATATCAGACCAGTTTATATTAATTAATTCTAGTGGCACCATTAAACATCTATTTTCCACGGTAAAAAGAGAAATTGGATTTTTAATTTTTTTTACTAGATATAATTATATTAAAGATTGCATGGGTTTTTTCATGGCAGTGGTGTGCTTCTTACCAACAGCTATTTTTCCCCTAATCCAAATGAGGATTCAATTTCCCTAACTGCATCACAGAAGTCTCTTTCTTTGTACACCTTCTTCCTTCCTACACCTTACTGCGATTCAGTATCAGAAAATATCTGAAAACCAGGACTAAAAAAATAATTTTGACATTTTGTCTTTTCTGAAAGATGGAAACAGAATACTGATGTAATGATGGAAACAGAAAACAGGCAATGGGGAAATCTGCAAAATATTTCTGTAACAGAAATTGTAAGGACATATCAGAAAGAAGATATCCCAATTTAACTAGGAACCTCTTCAAAGATACATGAGTTTTACACTATTTCATGTACCCACTCATTTCCCTGGAGATGTCTGAGAACCTTGAAAAGGACTCTTCAACATGCAAAAGATACAAAAGAAGTTGTTGCTTGCAGGCTGTATGCCAAGCAGGTAAAGGGTACTTTTCCCTTCTGTCCTCTAGTACTATTTATTCCTTGCATTTTAGTTGTGTCTTGAAGCTTCACTGCACTAGAATCAGAACGAGGGGACAGCTGCTACACAAAAGACTTCATTAATTTCAAAAATTAAAGGAGGACTTGCAAGAAAAAATAAGACAGGCTGGAGAAACTGGAGGCTATGTAACCACCAGACAGCTACAAGAACGGAAGAAAGGACTGCAGCCATATAATGCAATGATCACCTGACACAGACTGAATAGAATTAATTAAATAGGAAGTTCTAAAGCTACCTAAAGCAGATTTGCCACTATTATTTTTATATCATCACGGTTTTTTACTTCATTACTAACTGAAAGACCTCATTACTAGTTGAAGATTCATATAAAAAAAAGTAGTATTAACCAAACAGTGGTGTGATTTATGCTATAATTTAAAAAAATATGTATTTTACACACATATGCTGAGGTAAAGAAAGACTAGTAGATCTTGTTGTTCAACTCAAACACTGAAAAGCAATTTTCTTTACTGTCTATTAATCTTTATGCCCATCACTGCATACAGATAATTCAGTGTCACCATCACTTGGACACTGATAATCAGCACTGCTACAGACTAAAACCAAGCTCAGATCAGATCAGCTGTAAAGATAAGCCTTTCAAGATCTGGTACAGGAACCATAAATCCCCAATACAAAGTAGTAACATTCTTTTTTAATTGTAACATTCTTTTTTAATTGGCAAAGAGAAAGGATTCCTCCCTTATCCCACACGAGGATGAGTCACTACAGCATTTCCAGCTTTTAGATTTCTTTATGTATGTATTTTTCACAGAGAGTCCATAATTTGCGTCAGATTTTTAAAAATATACAGTCATATTAAGAGTTAGCCAGCTTTATCCAGACAAAAATAAAGGAAAAAAATATAATTTTATCTAATTCATCCCTGCAGCATAGAGAAGTTATAGGGGCATAAACCAGAAGTAAATAAGAGGAAATAGGTAAACCTATTCACAGATTTAAGTACAATCAGTACTGCTGTGGGAAAAAAAAAACCAAAAAAACAAAAAACAAAAAGCAACAAAAAACTGCCAGGGAGCTTTGTATGACAAAAATAATGATTTCTAATTCTTTCTTTGGAAATAAAACATTGTGTTATCAGATCTACCAACAACCAAATGTAACATTCTTCCATCTGGTTTGATTAATTTTTTCATATGTTAAGAGCATGATTTTTCTACTCAAATTAATAAAACATGATATGGATAGCAGAATCTGATCTCCACACACACATAAATAACATCACATGGTATGTGGATCACAGAGGACCTGTTTTTCTCTCTGCTGTAAATCTAATGAGAACTGAGTTCCAATCTAACCCAGCTCTTGAAATAACTGTGGAACTTTTTCTATCCACAAAAACTATAGTTACTTTCTCCTCATAATTTTCATAATTTCCACTTCTACAGCTTCTGTTCAAAAATACTGGACATGAAAAACATTCCTGAAAACTGTTTAGCATGAGACAACTTGCACTTTAACAATGACGCATTCTCAATAAGGAGACATAATACTATCATAAAGGTCCATTCAGAGTAAGAGACGTGAAGCACACAGGAAGCACCAGTAGAGAAAGAGAAATGCTTGGCTATTTAGTTCAGGAATGAACTAAATTACACAGTAGTCTGGAACTTAAATTCCACAGTCTGGAACTTAAATGCACATTTCTCTGATACAACACAAACTCCCCAGGGCAGAGGTCCTCAAGCCTGTCTTGAGTTCTAGAAGCATTTGGACAATGCTCTCAGGCACATGGTGTGACTCTTGGGCTGTTCTGTAAAGGGCCAGGAATTGGGCTTGATGACTGTGATGGACCCCATCCAACTCAGCACAAAATAAAATAATTACAGAAAGAAGCTACATATTTTAAATAATTTTCACTCCATTGCTTGCTTTGCTGTGTGTTTAGAATCTGCAACTGCTGGGTGATGCTTAATATGACTTAATAAAATATTAAAGGCATGCATGTGGCAAATCAAGAAAACAGCTATAAACATGGTCCAAGCACTCTAAGTAAATAATAAAATTCAGATTCTTTCCTTTCAAAATTGGTTTTACTTTTTACTCTCTTTGTAAAAAAATATAAAACAAACAACACCAGAAGAAAAGTATAACACATAATTTTAATGGGAAAACTTGTCTCCATTGTGAGGATCTATATCTGAAATATTAAACTTATTAAGAATAATTACGGAGCAAGCTGATACTTTTGCACTTTGAAACAGTGTTTCCAGTACCTCAGAAGGAAATGGAAAAACAAATATTTATTCAGTATTCTGAATCTAAGAAGAAATACCAGTGTGAAACAGGAAACCAATAATGAAAGATGCAACCCCAAATTTAAAATAAGTATCTGAGCCTTTTAAAAAATTCATTAAAATTCATTAAAAAAAGAGCAGAATTTATACCTCCCATTTTATAAGCTGATTACTAAGAGATGCAAGGGAAAAACTCATTTTTAAAAGCAAACAGCATTAGCCAAATGAGAAACTTCAATATTGAGCCCCTTTGGTCTTCAAATAAGGGCTACGAAACTGTCAGTACAGAAAACTCACCCACTTTGTGCTTTATTAAGACAGGAGAAGGGAGTAAGACCCTGAAGCAGAGTAGCTGTCTGCAAATAATAGTAAATCAAACTACTAATATTAAAAAGTGTTTCAGTAACTCCACATAAAAAATGACATGCCCAGAAGACAAGAAAACATCACACTACTAAAATGTCTGCATGAATAAGCTTACTTCCTAATATGACAGCAAATTATTTGAAGGCACTGTAGCACATGCAGTCAAATTTTGGATTTTGGCAAGATTTCCCATAAAGTCTTCAGATCTGAAAAGTCTCATGTCAAGTCAGCTTAGAATTTCAGCTGCCATTTATTCAATATGATGACATTTTTCTGTTTCATACATTAAAAATAATGTCCATAGAAAATGGGTCATATTCTTCCATTTTGATGTATCAAATGCTACTTAAGATGCAGCAACTTTAACTTTCACATAAATGTATTTTTACAATGTAACTTCCTTACTTTAACTTTTTTTTTTTTACAGTCTACATTTTAACAAATAATAAACTTTCTGGCAGTTGTGGTTGCATGCAGGTTAATAAAAATCAACACAAAACCAAAATCCTGAAAGAATTAACTTCTTTTAACAAGTAGGATTGTCGAAGTTAGGAGATGCTGAAAACATAGGTGAAAATAAAAAACCTTTAAGTGTAATAACTACAGCTACTTTTAAGACTGTATTCTATTACTATAACCCTGCACTTAATGTTATAAAACCATCTAGTAAAGAAAAGAAATTTTGAAAAAATTTCAGGAACTTCATCAGTTGAAAGCAACTAATGTGGACTTGCTAAAAAATCTAATATGAAGTTAGGTTAATATGAAATTAAATTTAGCAACCCATCACCTCAGCAATTTTTATATTTTCACAGTTGTTTGCTTGCAAATCACCACAGTTATTACAGCTGTCTTAGTCAGAAGCAGAAGTTATCTGTGAAATAATAGCAAAACAAAGTCCCAGTGCTGATTTGCATGGAGAAAATTCCATAGCTGTGCTGGGCTTGCAAATCTGTTGCTAAGTCACTGATCCTTCTCTCAGGCTGGCATTCTTCAACTGAATAGAAGAAAAGCCACTTTTACAGATAGAAAAGAGACTACTACCTCTTTATAGCTGTATCAATTACACAGGGCTTTCTGCAGTCTAAGAAACAGGGAGGCAGGAAGAGGATAAGAAACGAGGAAGAAAGAAGATATTAAACTTTCAAAAAGTCAAGCCTATTTATAAATCTAACTACAGACAAAATGAGAAAATTCAGATATAGTAGATAATAACATGTTTTTTGAAAATATGCATGGCCTCAGTTTATCAAACACCTTCCCAACTACTGTATGAAGGCCTTAATAACTGTGACTTTTGTTGTCAAACTGCTACACCAAGCAACCACTAATTTACACTGTCTGATTACCTATCAGGGACTGACCTGGTTGCCGTCCTGATAAAAAAATAATCTTGTCTAGAACTGACACAAATGAGTGGAGAATGCACTATACTCTGAATGAAAGAAAAGGCAGGGATATAAACCACCCATATGTATGCTAATTTAGACTTAACTGATTCATTTCTCATTCCTAATTTTGTATCCTTGTGTACCTCATGCCTTCTGTTCAGATTTTGATGAATACATTATATATATTTTGAAGCTATGAAACCAGCATTACACATACAAATACTAAAAAAATAAAGCTATTTTTTAAATAAAGAGGCAGGTCTGGACAAGATAAAAACAATCCATGCTTCCTACAGAAAGAAATGTCACTGACTCCACAAAAGAGCAAACCTAGCCAGAGGGAAGCAGTCTGTAATACACAATACATTTTCAAAGTGTTGTTAGGTAGTAGTATCATGACACAGAAGCACAGGAATTTTTAAATTAAGACAAATATATTAGAAAAAAAATTAAAAAGAATCTCAGCTACTACAAGTAGACTCTATTATCAAACTTACACTCTCAAGGTAGTTGAGCAATTTCCCAAGTCTCTATCTAGCTGTAAACATGGTTGACACCTGAAAACTGTACTTCATGATAGCTGGATATTCAAGAGTCACTAACACAATGTACATGTTATAAGCTGATCAGCTGAGTTTTAACATCCCAGTTCCGCATGGACCTCAGACACAGTTAATTTGTCTGATGGTAGAACTTTACCTATGCAGTAAAACAGTGTAAACCTCAACAGAGCAGAGCTCTGAAAGCATGAAACCGGGTAAAGCCACTCCCAGGGTAGGATTCAGCTCACCCTATTTTTGGACATAAACAGTGTAATTTCCACACAAGCGCAGCTTCTAACCTCCCACCGAGGTTAATGGAGATCTAATCAATGGAAGCAATGCAGTCTAGGAATCAACTGCAGTTCAAACAAAGTATTTCTCAAGTGTCTGTCAATTAGAGGGAGGACACAGCTTCCTAAACATACTTACCAGTGTAAGCTTTCATGCCATAAAGTATGCAAAATATCTACATCAAGCAGATTTGATGTTGGATGGACAGGAAGCCTGCATCCTTCTGAGAGGCAGGTGGGATGGCCCACCGAGACTATAATGATGCTAGAAACCTGTATTAAGGCAAGTGGCTCCTGCATTCCACTGTCTGTGATCAGCAGACACCTAGCTCAGATGATGACACCCTCACTGTAGGCACCAAAAAAGAAATTATTTGCATTTTGGCAGCAGGAATCCTGAATCAGTGTAAGTGGATAATATTATTTATCACTGACAAAGATTTCAAGCTAATCAAGTAACCACCACAGGTAATTTTCCTTATCTAGGATTCCAAATCTTTCATTCAGATGAACAGAGAAGAGTGGGCTTTTGTTAAGTATTTTAAAATAAATTTTAATACTTTTTGAAGACTACTGTTCACCCAATATTACACTATAAGAAAACTATAAGTGATCATAGAGCAGCTCTTTTTGTGACCTTCAACACCTTCACTGCCTATTACGATACCTTACCTAGGAAAAGAATTTTTATTTCTGGTTTTATTTATTAAGTATATATATATATATATATAGAGAGAGAGGAAAAACTCTATGCATACAGCTCATTTAGAAATAAGAATTATCCAATAACTAATGTGTTAGATATGTCACACTCTTGAATATTTGGATATGTGACAGTACTAAAAATGTTCCCCAATTATTCAATTTCTCAGCATGACAGTAATAGTTACAAAATAATTAATAAGTTCTCATTTATCAAGTATTTTTAAGAGACTTTCCGCCAAATCCTCCCTGCTTTACACAAGTGGATAGCTAAATGTAATGGCATTACAGCCAGAATGTATAGGATTAGAATGATTTGCTCTGCTTAATACACATCTGTAACATGCAGCGTTCAGCCACTATCTATTATTGCATTCTGCTGGTGCTGTCATTCAATACTTCCTGTGCTAGGCTAAGCGCATCACTTAAAGCAAAGTTAAATCAATCTCTATTTTATAAGGACAGAGAAAAAATGTTATTGAACTGGAAATACAGCTTCAGAGACCTCTGCAGTGAGGGCTAGAAGTTTCCACTCTGTTTTCAAGGTCACTTAACGCTACTAATCACTCAAACCACACAAAGCTTTCTTTGGCATATGAAATACATGTAATATTTCCTCTTTATTACAGAAGAAGAAAAATCAATCATTTTAATATGTTTCATAAAGTGTGCCCACATAAGTATATGCTACGTGACTGAAGACCAGAATTGGAATCTTCTGGGAATACATATAAACATAAAATTATCATCAGGCATGTATGACACACCAAGAGTACTTCCATACTTCTTCTACTGATAACCACTAGTATCAACTATTGACATTTATTTACCTCCTTGTCTACAGATGCAAGGAGCTTTCAGACATTTACATCATAAATCTTCCTACAGGAGAAATGCTTATATTTTCTTTCTTAAGTGTTGCACTTACCCAATCCTTTAGGAGTAATGCCACTGCTATCAGCAGGATTGACCACCCAGTAGTAGTATTTCAGAGTGTGCATTAACTGCAGCACCGTTCCTACTCTGCGTATGGTGTTATAGATCGTAGCAGTTCCAATGAATTCAGCTGACAAGTAGGTATACAAAGATAGTTGCACCTGAGGAATGAAATAGTTATCCATATGAATGTAAGTTCTCTATTAGTAACCTTAAGTTGTAGAGGGTTTTTAGAGTACACTTTGGATATGATACAAAAAACTAAACTAATTACAAATTTCATTAGGGCAGGTACTGGACTGATCTAGGAATGAGATTCTATGATTTAAGTAAAGAAAAACATATTGGTTTGGTTTTTTATTTTGACTTTTTATATGAGATGTATATGTTATCCGTTTTTAGGAGAATGCCACTTTTCACTTTGGTTCACATATCTCTACTGTGATTATTTAGGAAAACAAAAACTTCATTATAACCAGAGAGGAATGACAACATTTTATAGATTTTATCAAATTAGAATACATAATTTTAATTAAAATGAGAGCTTACATTAATGTGTAACAAACCACATTTGGCCCGCAATTGAAAATACAAACTTTTATACTTAATCTGTAGGTAAACAATGTAATGCAACCACTGAAAAATGGACCAGTTTTCTAGAAGCAGTCTTTTCAATAAAATTAGAGAGACTCTTAGGCAATAATTGAACTGGTTTTATTGGAGTAAATAGTTAAGCAGGGTATAGTCTGCATTATCTAAAAAATAATTGCTATTAGCATGTTATTAAAAAAACCCAAAAACCTAAGTAGAATGTTATAATAGAATACAAGTATTTAATTTTGTTGTGGGAGAGTCATAACATTATTCAAGTGTACTATTACCTTTGCAGGGGTATGTATCCAGATAGCAGGATTAAAAAGGATGTGATCACATAACTGCTTCAGTAGAGGTGCTCCGTGAGACAATCCATCCAAATATTTTGCAAATGACAAAAATTGTTCCAGAACTGCTCTGGTTATATGAACTCTAGATGACTGGGGGAAAATAATCAGAAAGAAAAAAATAAAGAAATAATCTTCTTCCTTAATATAAATACAGCAGAACTATGAAGCAGTATTTTCTCCTAGCTCATTATTACTAAATACATGTAGCCTTGCATGGTTTGATGTCATTGAATATGAAGGCAACTTACACTTTCTAAAAATACTAATGGTCTTTCTAATTTCTATATTTAACAGGTTAAAATATTCATCAATAAATTTACTTTCTGGTTTTTTGTATTTTGCTTAGTTGTGTTTGTTTTCATTTTATTAAAATCCAGTCAGGATCCTACATTTTGTAACACAGTGCTTTGAGAACTTCATCTGAAGTCCTTATTCCTTCTTAAGTTAAAGAAGTGCCACACAAATTGGGTGTCTCAGTGTGTGAACACACATTATTGGGAGACTTGCTTTTGTTTCTGTAACATAAGTAGCTATTTGAAGGAGTTGGGTTCATGGTTTCCTCAAATTTCAGCGGTCTTTCCATTTCATAGCATATGCCATAAAATCACTGCTGAGATTTGCTCTTATGTAGTAACATGGCATGAAGACTTTGACAAACTCCTCTGTATGCTAAATTAAAAAATGAATAAATAGGGAAAAACTCTAAGCATCCTTCCCATTTCCTTCTCCACAAAACATCAAGCATTGGAGCAGGCTGCCCAGGGAAGTGGTGGAGTCACCATCACTGAGGTATTTAAAAGACATGTGGATGTGGCACTGAGGGACACGGCTTAGTGATAGACTTGGCAGTGCTGGGTTAGCAGTTGACTCCATGACCTTAAAGGTCTTCTCTAACCTAAATGATTCTGGGATTCTATGTTTCAATTACTTTTAATGCTGTAAGTACAGTCTGGGAATAGGGAGATTTGTTATTTTTAGATCTGAAATCTGTTTGTCAGTAATACAAGTTCAGCCTGGATGCTGAATTTCCCTTGGCTTGTACAACAAAATTCACAAGAAATAATCTGCAACTAATAAGAACAAAAATGCTATTTAGAAGTTCAAGTAAAAAAAAAAGCTTTCTGTCTTCTATAAAGCATTTGATTGCATGCAAATGAACAACAGATACAACAGATAATTTACAAATAATAAAATTGAGACTGGCTAGGAAACGAAGGATTTTTTCCCACCATGTGTGCCAGCTGAATAGAAGCATACATTGAAAAAAATAAAATACATCCTTTCTAAAAACTGCAGCTAAGGGAATATAATTTTAAAAAATACTCAGAAAATAATATATGTTGTAAGAATTATGCTGTGATCAATAGAAATCTTTTTAATATTCACATGCCCAAGTCTAATGATCATAGCAGGTGTTAATTAGAAGAGCATGCAAACTTTAAAAAAAATTTTGTGTACAGCATTCTAAATTAATGTATTCCAAGTGCGTAAACCACAGTGCTCTATTCAGAAGAAAGCCCTCCACACAGGCTCACCAGTATGCCTGTGTGTAACTTACAAAACCAAAGCTAACGGCTTTGCAAATTCATTCTGGTTATGTCACAAGAAAACCTACCCTCGGAAAAAAACCACCACCTTAGGCTAGTTCTTTGACATTCTAAATCACACTTGCTTAGTAATGAAAACCAAAGCATAGAAAATCTGCTTTTAGGTATTGAGTGAAGGTATTTCTCTAGCCACCAAGAAAAAAGGGAACAGAATGAGAGAAACTATTTATCATTCTACTTCAAAATTCAGAACATTTTTTAAAGGTGATAGTATGTTTTTTATCTTCTTAAAACATTGCTATGCTGACCTCATGGTAATAAAAGCCCAGTAGCAGACATTCAGGAATGTCAGAGCCATAAACGTCAATCGTAGGACCATCTCTATCTTGGTATAGCTGACCGTAGTTTAGATCATTTAGATTATTAAACCCCAGTAACAGAGTTTCATGAGGGCTTTGGGCCAGGTGGCAGGTAATGCTCCTCAGACAATTGAACAGAACCTCAGTTTCATGATAACTGCTTATCATACTTGAAAACGAGCAAGTAAAGAGAATGCCCCTTCCAAATATTTGCTTCCGAAAGTAATTTTGTTACAGCTTTTCTTTTTCAAAACACAGAGCAACTATTTCAGAATTTCAATTCTGAAACAACACTTTCAGAATTTAATCACAGAAGATTAATTTAACTTTCATTAACACATACACACAAAAGAATTAAACCTCAGTTATGACACTTCTGCCAGGTTTGTACAATCTAGGAACAAAAGAACTTTCCTAAGCAAGTTTGGTGGACAGTAAGCGGAGAAATTAAACTAGTTCAGAGTGATTCATAACAGATCTAAACCAAGAACATAAATAAGAGAATACAACCAGCTCCAGCAAATTGATTCTTTGAATTCTGGTTTATAAGAGGATGAGAAGATGAAGAGACTCCTGTAGACAACTTATAATATATTTTTAATTTTTAATACTTATATAACAAATATATTTTATTCCACCAGTCATTTGAGCCAAATGATCGAAAGTACCACAATGACAGTAGAAACACTAAGAACAAAGATAAAAATTCTCCAAACATACCTTTTCAAGGAGATAGCCAATGACTAGAAAGCCTTTTCCACCAAGCATTTGTTCTTGCATGGCTACTGAACTCTTAAGAAGCTCAACCAAGAAAGCCAATAGGGTAGCACTGCACGTAAAGAACAAGATTTTTTTTCAGATTAAAAATGCTTTCTCAATAAGCATCGGCTATTAAGTGAACAGAAACAGACTTAGGGTGGGGAAGAATTCCTTGAAAGAATACAAGTCTTATTTTTCCTGTTGACAAATTTCACCAGTGATTTTTCACATATTACAATGGTAGGAATGGGAATTCATATCCAAACAAGTACTGTCAATACTCCTGGTTTGACCAGGACTATCCCATATTTTAAATATCCAGTCCTGGAGCTTGCAGTCCTAGCCAAAGTTTTGGCAGCTGAAAGAGGCAGAAGACGCTGAGTGGAATCCAGCTGAAAGTGCTAGAATGATGCAGGCAGGAGCCATACCAAACATTTTACTATCCAGACTAACTATGTTAAACAGCAAAATTTTCAGCCACTAGGTATGTCACCATTCCACACTTTCAGTCCTTAGAGACTCTTTTGCCATGGAAATGAGGCATAAAATGTTCAAACATGCACATGGGCAGCGATGCCCACTGCAATCCACAGTGGAACAATAGCAGGGTGGAGAGCTTCCTTCACACTTTCTAAAGACCAAACAGGAGAATAGGATCTGCCTGGCCAAATAACATTAAGGATTAGCTTTCATCCAGTTAGGAAAGCACAGAGAGACTCCAGAGGCCACAAGGAAATCACCTAACAGCCCATAGCAGCAGTATCTTTCAGTGAAGTGTTCAGAAAGTACACGGAGGGAAAGTGTTCAGAAAAGGCTACAGTACAGAAACATAAGAGATATGAAAGACTTCAGGGGATAGAATCAGCAAGAAAGTGAAACTATATTATGAAACCAGCAGTAGAAACACGACAGATCAATCCACCGCAGGGAAAAAAATCATAGCTGACTCTTGGGTGATGAGAACAAAACACAAATACACTTATCTGTGGCTGAAAAACCCAGAGGAAAGCGAGAAAGAAAAAAAAATTATGACAGAAAGGAAGTATTTAAAATTATTTTTCAAATAGCTCAAAAAGATAGATGACAGAATGCATCGTAGTGCTTATACAATGCATATATAAAATCTTTATTTTCTAAAAATTAAATAAATGTAACAGTTTTTAGCAGTACAGACAAGTGTCTGCAACCACGAGAGTTCTCACACAGGTAGTAGGCACAGGCAAAGGTGAAAACTGCAGCTTTTGCAGCTATGAAAAAGTGAATTAAAGGATATGTCCAAGCTGCATTTGATACATTTCAACTTTCTTTGCAGTATCTAGTCATCTAAAGGTTCACTTGCTCTCCAGACAGAATGTTTTAATTTGAAATAAGTGTTGATATTGGTTAATCCATGCCAGCACCAAAAAATAATCAAAGTGCTGAGGAAAACAAGATTTATTCTATTTGTTGAGTAAGGCTGCCATGCAAAAAAACCACAGTATAGCCAAAGTACATGCTGGGAACATGAAATAGTGCCTTGTCTTTCTTCATTGTTGAATGGTCATAATAATCCACCTAAAATCACATACAGAATGCTCCACAGAGTGTCAGCAGTAAAAGAACACAGATAATAACCATTTATAGTACTCCAAAGCTTTTATCAAAACAGCTTGTCAAGCTGTCACATCAATTTCAAACCACGTTATTTGCTTCATTTTTTCTTACCCCAACCAAAAGTTTCTACTGTATTTGTCATCTAAAATAAGAATCTAATCATTTTACTACATGAAAATCCATAAGCAGCTCACATACAGGATTGAAGATTTAAATTTAGATTTATTTTTTCCTTAAATTGAATATGTAAAAGAAAACTCCATTTAGATAGATGGTGCTTACTACCATCCTCTATGAGTAACCTTAGGACAACAATCTACTCTCATAAAGTCAAGAAACAGCACACCTCTTTGCAGAATTCAAACTTAAATTACAATGGCAAATGCTATCAATATTATATTTAAATGTCAAAAAATAAAATCTTAAAATGGATTGTAAAGATTTTTGTATCATGTACATAGCACCGAACTTAAGTTTATTTTCTATTTTCACGAGTAGTTTGCCAAATGCCTTTTACTTTGTATCACAATTTACTTGTTCATTCTGTGAACTTATATGTAAACTCATGGGCTATAGTAATTCTTATCTCATATCAATACAATCTCTATACAACTGTTAGAAATTCTGATAGACTCTGAATGCAAGCTGTAAGACACACTGACACCCTAACAACAAACGTTTTTCTCTCCCTCTATTAAGCACACATAAACAACGAGTTAACTCAGAAATAGTAAGTGTCCAGTTTATATTTAACCATGCCACAGCCACAGAAACAGACAAGCTGATTCTATGTAAAAAAGACCAACTCAGAAAAATGTAGTAATTCACATGCAGCCAGCGCCCAAATATCACTTTTTAGATATTAACCATCTTTATGTGGGTTTTGGCTGAATTAATCCTGCCTGCCCACATTACATCTGCACAGAGCTACCTTAGCTGCTACTGCGAAGCAATGCCAGTGTTTCTAGTTTCAGGAAAAAGTATTAATTTAGCCAATGCCTTTGTGAATGAGCTATGCTTTTACTTAATTCCAAAATGGCTTTTACATCTATTGATCCAGACACATAAAGATACCTCAATCCAGCTCTGCAGAGTCAGCTCAGGTCTGCAGGCAGTAACTCTAACTTCTAATCCTTCTGCATTACCCAAGATTGCCACCATAAATAATAGAGTTGACTGTAATATAGAGTAATTCAAATCTTGGGAAAGCACATGTGAATGCATCATTACAGCTTCATGCACATTAAAAAACTCCAAGTATCAGAAAAAGCAGCAGTTAAGGAGAACCATCTGGCAGGCACATAGAGGCACAATGAAGTTTGAGATGAATACTGTATAGGACCACAGTATTGATAAAAATTAACATAATAATTAAATTTAACTAGCAGTTTGCTCACATTATTATGCAGGAAATGTAGTAGGTTAAAGATCTGTAATATTTCAACTCATAGAAGAACTACAATATCAAAATAGAAATGCTTTAAAATTCTCACTGCATGAACAGCACTGAAGCTATTACTACCTGAAGATGATCAGAGATAGGCAGAGAACAGACTACATGCTGTCTGTGGGGTTTTGTTTTGGTTTTTTTGGGGGGTGACGGTGTTGTATGGCACTTGTGGTTTGGGTTTTGTTTTGTGGATTTTTTCCCTCTGAGAGGGTGCTTAGACTTGTTTCAGGTGAAACTTCCTTTTTGGAGGAGGAAGGAGGAATGAAACTGTACTAAGTAACAGCTCTTGCACACAACACTGGTTTCACATATTATGTTCTCTACCTTACATAGTTTGTGCTAGAGAGCATCTGATCTGCCTAAATTCCCAGATAACCTTTCTCAACCTCTTCAAAATTTCTCTTTCCCCACACGGTCAGACTGACCTCAAGCGAATGTGTATCTAGATATAAAAATCCATACTGAAGTTATGTATTTTTCCCCTCAATATTGCCTTCTAAGAATTTAGAAGGTCTAATTTGGAGGACTATATACAGAACTTTTAACAACTTCTAAGGATACTCAATTTATGTAGTCACCTTGGCAGCTGAACACAAATTAAACTGGAAGATTTGAAATATGAAAACATTTATCAGCAGAAACAGGTTGCCAAAATCATTCTTTTAAAAAGGTTTTTGTAGACAGAGGAAAAAAATATTGATTAGAAGACTGTCTTCTAAGTTGCACGATTTTTCAAACAGAATTTTACGAACTTACCAGCAACTAATATGCATCAGATTACTGCATAGCTCACATTAAACTTGCAAAATTCTGTGCACTGCCACACAAAATTTCTCCCCTTTCCTGTCTATTTTCAACACCTCTAGATACAAATGCAAACATAAAGGATACCTCAGCCCATTCCTACTTCTCCTCTTCACCATGCCCTTCCTAGGGCATGTCAGTTTGTCTGCAGTGGAGCTAAAAGATACAGACAGAAAATGAAACTATGTATGTCAACCAAGACTAAATCAGAGAACTACGATGAAGACTGAAAATATAGCTAATTTCAGGGGGAAAAAATCCAGAAGTTTTCCATTACTAAAAAGCAGGAAAAAAAAAGGTGATGGACCAAGCATGATGATTCAGTACTTCCAACGGTTATGATATAGTTTAGAAGTACTTTAGAAGTCAGGAATTTGTACTATTAGGAAAAAAAGTGAAATTTGTCTTGGTTTTTTGTTTGGTTTATTTTGTTGTTGCTCTTTTATTCTATTTTATTTTTAAACCACTACACAGATCAGTTTCTCTAGGCTCCTCATGCCCATCATAATTTCTCTGTCAGATTTGCCTTAATATAAGTTTCATTTTGGATTATGTATTACAAAGTTATCTGGATTGGGTTTTACAAAAGACACCTTTAGCTAAGGTAGACATGTTGCTTTGGAGATCTAAGTGTGATTATTAATAACAGACCATTTAACTTGAAGAGACTATATAAAAGAGAATAAGGCAGGTATTTCTTTTGACTGATTCTCTTTGGGAAAGAATCCTTTCTAAAGATAAAAATCTTTTATTTGTATTTTCAGTTTCTCCAAAATAATACAAAAAGATTGTATGAATAACTCCATCACAGGCTGTTAATATGATAACTACTGAAAATTAATCTCAGCATAAACAGATAAAGCGGTATTAGGGAAAACCATACACCAACAATTACTATTTCCACGAGCTACAGCTATGGCAGCTCTCTAAAGTGCTTCATTAGCTTCCAGTTTAAGTATTTTTTTTCTTTGTATAAGCTTGTTGGAGAGAAAGTGACTTCTTTTACCTTTTTGACTTCTTTTCTTGTAACGTGATGAAGCTAATAAGACAATTGGGTTTCATTCATAAACATGAGTCAGCTGAACAGGTGCTGTGTGGGAGAACTAGAGAGGCAAGTCACCTCTGTTTACAAGAGGCAAAACATTTTGGGACACATATTCCAGTAATAAATTAGCCACCCTTCATAGTCCCTGGATCTTCTGAAGAGGTATGGCAGTTTAGGAGTTTACACAGGATTTCTACTACATGATGCAGTGCCTGTATTATCATTATATACTATTATCCAGGCAGTCTGTTTTGGCAAGTCACATTTCTGCTTGTCACAGTTTGGGAAAATTTCAGTACAGCTGATTTTATCTGAGCACAGCTAGGTTACTAGAGATGTGAAATTTTAGGAGCAATATCTAGCATTCTTCCCTTTGAAACACAGAGGGAGAAGGTTACCAGCAGCCAACAATGCAAATTCTGAATTTTACACTGGAGGAGGCAATGGACCTTGGCTCTCCATCAGAGGCACAAAGGCAAATGCAACAACCTCAGCAAGGATTGCTTCCATACCTACTCTCAAGTTTAAATACCTGTGCCAGCTATGACAAGAAAATTATTGAAAGACAGGATGAGAGGACAGGTTAGGAAGGTAGGGTACTACATGGCATTCATCTTATTTGCTGCCATGTACTTTAAGATAAATTCAATTAAACTAAAGACATTAATAAGAATTATTGGAAACTCACAGATTTTTAACATTAAGCTAATAAATAAAATCAATACATCAAATTCTAATTCCTGTCAAGCTGTGTTGTTTCATATCTGTGGAAACTGATAGGAAAACTGCCTCTTATCAAACTATTAATCTAAAAAATTAGATGCAGCAACACAACTAGACAGGAACCCAAAACATCATCATTTGAACATTAAAAATAGCAAAGAGAAAAAAACAGAATTATTACAATTATTAATGAGATATTAGTTGATCAAAGCAAAACACACTAAACATTTAAAAGAAAAAAATCAAGAACAGGAATTGTATCCATTTTACTGACTTACAATAGGTGGGCAATGTACTTTGTAACTGGGCTACCTCCATTAAATAGTGAAAATAATGTCAGTAATAAAACTGTCTGAAAAGTTGCTTATATTCACTCTGCTACAAATTTTATTTGGGTGTACATATCAACTCTAAGTACTTGAAGTGGACCTAGACACTGTGTTTATTTAGTATGATAAACAGCAGATGTAGTCTTAAATTTTATTGTATCATGTATGTGATCTAGCAAATCCAGTTAGGAAACTCTAGAACAACACTCTGAGGGAAGCCCATGCTGGAGCAGGCTCCTGGCAGGACCTGTGGCCCCATGGAGAGAGAAGTCCATATGAGTTTGCTGGCAGGATTTATGACCCCATGGGGAGCCACTGGAGCAGTGTCATCCTGAAGGATTGCACCCCATGGAAGGGACCCATGCTAGAGCAGTTCATGGAGGATGTCTCCCATGGGAGAAACCCCATGCTGGAGCAGGAGAAGAGTGTGAGGAGTTCTTCCTCTGAGGAGGTAGGAGCAGTAGATGTGATGAACATGTGATGAACATGTGATGAACTGACCAGAACACCTACTTCCTGTTCCCCTGCACCACTGGGGAAAAGAGAGAGCATAAGGAGTAAGGAATCAAGCCCAGAAAGAGGAGTGAAGATATTTCTCAGATTTGGTTTTATTTCTCATTATCCTACTCCGATTTGATTGCTAATAAATTCAGCTAATTTCCCCAAGTCCAGTCTGTTTTATCTGTGAGTGTAACTGGTGAGTGATCTGTCCCTGCCCTTATCTCAACCCACAAGCTTTTTGATATATTTTCTATCCCCTGTTCAGCTGAGGAGGGGAGTGATGGAGGGGCTTTGGTGGGGAACTTGATACACCCAGTCAGAGTCAGTGCACCACAAGGACTCTATATTTCTTTTTATGACATTAAATGCCTTATTGTCCTAAACTGCTATTTTTTTTATTCAAACCAGAGTAAGGAAAATCAGAATGAAAAGTAGCAGTCTCGGAAATGAAATTAAAAGACCACTCTTCTGAACAGCAGGTGCATCATTTCATCTGAGAAAATATACTTAAGGTAGGAACACAGTTTCCATTCTTTTAATTTCAGTGTACAAGAGTAGGAGAATGTACACAGTGCTCCAGAAGCAGAATTGTAGGTTATTTCAATACTTGGTCTCATGAAAGATGTAGATAAGGCACACATATAACAGGAATAAAGAACAAAGAATACCACTGATGCACATATTTGCTATATTCATATAGCCCTGCTTTATAATTTAAAATTTTATTTACGATAGATCTATTAATTTAGAAAAACTAAAATTGTATATGGGTCAAGATGATTAAAAACCAAGCTGTTCCCTTGTAGTCCTGTTAATAATGCCCTTCGACAGTTAAAAGAATCCAAACAACAAATTAAATAACTGAGAACCCTGAACTTCTTAAACAGATTTTAATATTTGAGGGAGAGAAAGAGGTGAGAAGGATTAAGAAAAGTAGTAGAACTGGGGCAGCCTCTGTTGCTGTTGTAGATATATTTTCAAAAGTAAGAAAGTTATAACTGAGAGCAGATACAGTTTGAAACAAAGAGCAAGAATAATCTAACACATAAGGGGGAAGAAGGACCCACTAAGGGCATCACTTATTTCACCCCTCAAATGAACATTTTCATGTTTAGCACTCTTTCCCCATCACCTCCTTTCTTTGGTCCCCAAAAAAATTTATTATTTTATTTGCCTACTTTCTTGTTCACTTCCAGTATTATTGGTCTTGATATCTATACGCCATTAAACAAAGTAAGTGAAAATAATTCACATACACCAAAACTGTTAATTCAACATATAAGTTACACCTCATCAAGCAGCCATTTGCTTAATTTTTTTTTTCAATATGTTCTTGAGTTAGGATCACATCCTCTTGTATTATGCATTTGTACAATCATATAGCACAATGAATTACAGATCTCTTTTTAGAATATAATCTAATTATAGAAGAAATGCATTGACTTATTCAAGAACAATTTTTTTTTCTACTTACAGTTCAACTAACTCCAGAAATGTTCTGTACATTTTCAGTTAAACATTATGAATGTTCTCCCTTGCTGGGTAGACCACACACTTGGGAAGAATTAGTCTTTATCTCAACTTCTAAAACTTACATTCCATTAGCTCTTCATTTTTAAACAGATCTAGTTATTGCTTTGTCATCTATTAGAGATTCAGCTCAATAATGAATTTAACATATATTTTATTCCCATGTGGGGACACATACACACATATTCTTCCTTAAATAAGAATAAAGCATTTTTGCCTTCTGCTTTGCCAGTAAATACAACCATACACGATTTTTTTCCCCAAGCTTATTCCAAAACAACCATTTCTTATTATATTTCACTTGCTTTACAATACTTCAATGCAAAGTACATGCTGCAAAACAGACTTAAAAAAATAAATGTTCCACATGAGCCAATACACAACCAGCTTTTCTGTCTTTCAAATTTGCTGGCAATTTTAGTATAATTTAATTATTTTCAGTTAACTAATTTTTTACTGAACTATCCCATGCAATAAGAAATACCCAGATTAATTAATAGAAGAATATTCTTAACCAGGAAAATAAGCCATGTGCTCTGCATTACACACCTATTTTATCACTTAATTCAAATAGAAAAGTCAGCTTATCTTGGCCCTAAATACTGTTTTTTAGCACATTTTGCTTACAAATAATACTACAGTGAAACACCATTCCAGTTCTTCTGCACTACCTTTTCAGATTTGTTACCTCTAAAGGTTTAGGCCACACGTTTTTCTGGAGAAGTTCAGATATCCTGTGTTGCCACTAGGACAGGAGCCTGCCCTGACAAGCAAGTGGCAGGACATCTTTCCAAAAACAACTGTAGCTGAGGTAGTTTTCAGCAAGGAGTCACCCTCTCTTGAGGTATTTAAAAGACATGCAGATGTGGCATTTAGGGATGCATTTTAGTGGTGTACTTAGCACTCCCAGGTTCATGGTTGAACTCCATTATATTAGAGGTCTTTCCCATCCTAGAGGATTCTATGATTCTAAGTCAGCATGGCTACTGACAGACTCCTAGGTAGTGCTTTTCAGGCTCCAGTGGAAGCATTATTCTAATATCTGAGCAGGCTTTTCAACATAATGATGTCTTCCGTAGTATCAGAGGACAGACTTCATGGGGCCCAGCTTAAAACTCTCTTGGGGTGCCCCCAGTCACCGCTGCAGATATAATATGGCCACAAAACACCTAATCATAGCTCTGTGAATTTCTGACCATGCATTAATAAATTGTGAATGCTACGAAATATGAATTCAAATGACACAAACTTTGAGAAGGTAAACAGCGTTGCACTCTCAAGTAAAAGCACATTAATTTCTTTCAGAAGTTAGAAGAACTGTCATAAAACTACCCTTAAAGACTCTAGACTGATTTGAATTCATTATTTAATCATATCAGTTTTATGCCAGTTGCACTGGGAATCTCAGCAGATCAATACAATTTACATATTGTACAGTAAACTACCTTTTAAAAAATAGTAATTTTTTTAAAGAAACAAAGTTAAAATGTAGAAAAAAATTATAGAACATTCCCACTAAAAATAAGGAAAAATATTATAAACTTAATTTAGTTTTTATCTTTGTTAAAAGAGGCTTACCAAACTGTTGTTTCCACCTGACTGTCATGCAGCTGTCGATTGTCTAACTGGGCAAAGAGAGGAAAAAGAACCTGGATCCCTCCAATGGAATGAATTGCACTGTGAATGGAGTGGGTTACAATAGCTTTCACATCCTAAATATATAAAATAAGGGAAAAACCACAATTAATCTAAATTTTAAAGGACAGTTAAAAATATAATTTTGGAGCACTTTAACACAGAATTGAGTGCAAACTTTTTAAAACCTTTTTTCATTACTTATATTTCAATTATAATCACTATATTTAAAGGCAAACATTAAACAGAAAATTTTCAGTATCACGGTAAACCATGCCTTATGGTATGTATTTCTAATATATAGACTATATTTCTTATGGTATATTTTTTTCTTGCTTTAGAAAGTTAGCAAAGAAAGTACAGTTCAAGTGAAAATTGAAGACCTGACATAACACAAAATAACAATCTCTGTATACTAGCGCACAAATCTCTGTGTGACGTTCAGCTAAGAGTAATCAAAGAATATCAACTTAGCAGCACAAACCTGAAGCATGAGAGCATGGGGGGAGTGTACAAAAATTGAAGGATTCTCCTTTGGTGAGGATTCAAGGCATAGCTGAGCATCGGTGGCCTTTGCATTATAAGTAAAAGCAATGCTACTTGCAAGTTTCCCATCATACAGCACTTGTTTATGGTGTTCAGCCAGATGAATGTCACTCTCGGATTTAAATTTGAATGTGCTCTGAAAAAAACCAAAAGTTTTACAAAGTAATTTATTTAGATAAATTCCTTGCCACAAAATGTACAAAAACTACATCAGACTTGAGAGGGAATAAATAAACTACTAAAATTTGTTTGCATTTACCAGTAGCTTAATACTACTGAACAATGAGATATATTTTTCTTTTATTTACTCTACACCACATCCATGTGACAATACAATATTTGGGGTTTTATGTATTATCTCTCCTTTCTGCATCAGTGTTTACAAGTTTCAGAAGTAACTTGTAAAAAAGAAGTAACTCTTAAAAAGAGTTTCAGAAGTAACTCTTTAAAAAAGTCACATTAACCAGCCATAAATATTTTAAAATAAAAATTAAGCATAAAACACATTAAAAAAAAGAACAAATTAAATGCCTTGTATTTTAGTTTATATAAACTCACTGAAATTCGAATATAAAAAGCTATACCATGTTGATTAAAGGAATACTATTTTTGAACAGCATTAAAAACCATGCTTCATTAACAGTCAGGTGTATATATAAAAAGCTATTTATACTAAAATAAAATCAAAAATAAATCATAAATACCATATTTCACATTAATCATTCTCAAATTCCGAGTTTTTCCAAGGAAGACTGAAGAATGTCATTGTTATTTTTAAACATATCATGATTCATAGCTGATCTGAAACTAAGTTTTCTGGCAACACTGACAAATCACTAAGGCATGAGAAGATAGATTACTGTCTTTCTGCAAAGCATTGCCAGATTTACTTGGCATGTAACTATTGCATATAACAATTATTTAACAGTGGCAAAAAGCTAGTAGTAACACAGTAACACAATACAGCTCTGTAGTGATACAAGGAAAGCAAATTTGTTAGAAATTACCACCATTGAATGAAGATACCTATCTATCTATGAAATGTTATTTCTAAAATATTTACTCAGTTTAAAATTATCTATTTCTGAAGTTCTATAGGAATCATTTCCCTTGCTTTCACTGGGAAATATAGTGATCACAGTTCTCTTTATCCCATTGGTCCTACCAAATCTCCCCTTTCCCCCCAGTATGAAATCCTGTATTATGAAACTATTGAAAGTACCACCACAGGAGGTTTTGTTATCCATGCTAGAATTAAAACAGGCAACTTATAGGCTATCAGCTGCTCTTTCCAAACAAGTTAGAGGTTTCTACCATTTATGCAACTCCATAAATCCCATTCAGCCTTTTCAGAACTCTCAGGGCTGCTAGAAACCCTGAAACAAAATTCTCTTGATTACAGCCAAACAATGGGAAAGCTCATCTGCTCAAGTGACTGACACATGGCAATATAAGGCCTGCTGACTAGCAGGCCTTTGTATGTGGGCCACAAGCTGAACAGACTGGCCACCTGACTGGAGCTTTGGAGAACCCTTGGAGCACATCTGTTGGTCAGCACTGTCCCAGCCTTGGTGACGTCTGGCAGCAGGGAGGCTGCAATGCTGAAAAGGTACCATAACAGAAAACACAACCAGGAAAGGCAAATGCATGGGAATGGCAAGTCTGTGGCTCAATCTGCATTTGACAGCAAGGATAATATCTTCAGCTCCATTCGGAGGGGTGCTGCCAGTAGCTGGAGGGAGGTGTTCCTTCTTCTCTACTTAGCATTGGTGAAGCCACACCTGGAGTTCTGAGCTCCCACTGAGAGCCATGGGCTTACATGGGCACAAACAGCGCGAGGGCACCAAGACAAAAAAAAGAGCCTTGGATTTAACATATTGTATTTAAGGTAAAAATGTATACAGGATCCATATAAAGTATGTTTATTGCTCCTACAGGAATAGAAAGAGAGAGATGAGAATTACTCCAGCACTGTATTGTCCAGTAAAAAAATCTGTGCTTGATCAGGAACACTGCTTAAATACCAGCAGTTCTCTCCTTTCCTTTAGCAGCAAGAGTATGGCTTTTTGATTTTGATTCATTACATTTTGTCCCTGTAGGTTCAGTGATCATACATAAAATGTTATCTTGTACTATATAATTGGTTTAAGCACATTTAAATTTTCAATGCTATTTTGTGTATGTGGATGCATGAGTATATTCTTACTCCAACCTTCTTATGTGACAAAAATATTGATATTGCAGCACTGATCAAGACCAAACTCAGATGCAGCAACATATGGAATAATCTGATAACTTGCTTTGAAATGCCCAAGGGAAGGCTAAGAGGAATGGCACAGATTTGACAGGGCTATTAGAACAGGGTTTTGAGGAGCATCCTTTTATAAACAGCACCAAACGCTGTTATCAGATGCATCACTTCCTCTCACATTACCTCCCTTGTCCCTCTATTCTATTTATCAGCCCCTCGGGATCCCAGCACAGACAGGCTTTTCTCTCTGCTGCCTGGGAACAAGGATGGGCAGCAGAGAAAGCACAGTGAGAGCAAGAATACTGCTCTCATTTCCTTTTGCTTTCTTCAGTCCTTAACAACTGAAAGTGTCAGTGGAGTAGGTAAATGTCCTGTTCAGCAATGGCAAGGCTCAAAATGAGATTGCTTTATTACAGATAAAACCTCAGAATGCAAATATTGAATTGCAATACATTTCTACTAAATATAGTTTTAAATTTCAAGATAAATTATAGATTAATTTTGGAAGACTTAATGAAGAAGAAACAAATCACATTGTTCTATTGCCAGTATATTTGCCTCTCTTCCCCTCTTTTCAATAGCTACTAACAGTGTCAGTTTTTCAATATTTTCAATATTTAAATATTTCAACACATAATGTAACTTTTTTTTTAAAAAGCCTTTTGCTACAAGTGAAAATTTAGTATTTCAAATGAAAACATCTATTTGCTTAACGAATTGTTATATTAGGGCATGCTGGTTATAATCAAATGCACTAATAAGGACATGCTGAGCAAGATCAGCATGGAAGTATTATGAACTGTTTCTGTGTTATTACACTCTGCATAAGCATGTCATGTGCAATAAATAACAACTTTATACATAAATATATAATTATTTGATATGTATCATAAGTAAGACTTGTTTTAATGACTTCTCTATTCAATCCTAAAATTAGTTGCTTCTACTTGCACCACGGAACAGGTGGGACAAGGAGCAACATTCATTTTCATTTGTAGATCAAGCTCTCGTTTTTCCTGAACTTTGTGGCTTTGGTGTAGTTTGCATTACTATATAATATGTATATTCTCAGATAATGTGCAAACTGTCCTCTATGCTGGCAGATTATGCAGATTTCTCAGTATTCCAGAGGTCTTAATGCCAGCATTGTAGACTAGGGGAATTATGAATGACTGTGAGGGCAGCTGAGTGAGAGGCAAAATCATAGTCTCTTCTCATAAACAAAGTAGATAAAGGAATGGTTGCTTCCCCTAAAGAATCAGATCTGTAGATATTATGAACCAAAGTATGAATTGTAAAACAAAGGAACTACCATATACAGTCATAGAAAAGAAAAAAGATCCATATGAAGACATTTTCCAAAAATGCCCAAATATTTTCAATAACCCTATTTTTGGAGAAAAAGTTTGGCACAACTGGAATTCATAGGACATGTAGTGAACTACTAAAGAAAAGTTTCTGAAAGGCCAGCTTGCATCAGCAAGTTGTGTAAGAGCAAGAACATGATCTAAGGTGCAGTAATAGAAGCTATATGCCAGTTGAGGCTCCCTTAGACTATTAAATTCTATACTGAAGTATTCTGAACTGGTGGACCTTTTCACCAGCACAGAATCTGAAAGCATTTACAGAAATAACCTTAAATGAGATATGAAACAGGCAGTCTTTGAGTGAAGCTACAGTTGGTGCCCTGAAATCTCTAAATTACAAGACATGGTTCCTTTTTTGGTTGTGACTAGATCTTGTGTTGGAACAAGGTCAGAAAAAAGTCTTGTCTCTCATTTTTTGGGGGAATCAGAAAGTCAAAGAAATAAATGTTGATATTTCTAGGGTACTGCTCTGGGAGCCTGTTCTTTTTAACTGGTATTGAATAGTAAAGTATACTTCCAGATTTTTAGACAAGGAAGAAAAATCCTTCAGAGACCAAGGGGGCATTAACTGTGCTGAGAACATGACCCAAATCTAAAATCACAATACATGAAAGAATAATTTCCCAAAAATATTAAATATATCTGACATTTAAAAAAAATCACTAAGAAGCTACAGGTGTGCAGAAACGTAGTTTAAGGGAAGCTTAACGCATCGAGAAGGGCAATTTGACAACTGTAACATGGTTAGTGCAGTAACTACTGGAAATGTCATTTAGCATGAAAGCAGATATCCTTATCGACCCCTTCAACGCTCACAAAATATTACATAATAATTTTCACTTTTTAAAACACATGAAAGCCTTATTCCTATTTGTTATCACTTCTGTATGCTTCTGCATACTAAAATCCAGTAATTTATTAAAATCATAAAGGCTTACTACATTTCTTATTAAGAAGTATAAGGTCACATTAATTTCTTTTTGTATGAACAAAAAATATTTGCAGAAATGTTTGTCCAAACAAAATACAGTATTAAGTCTGAAATAAAATGTTCCTTGTTTGCACAGGAGATGGACCTTTCTTAAATCACTAAACATTTTTAGTTTCAAGACAGATTTTAACCATCAATCATATGCAACAGACTTCCTCTTCTCTAAGTAATCCTGACATATACATGGTTATTTACACCATATACATACATACCAGAAAAGATATTTCCAACTCTCCCTGTCATTCAAGTGCTAGCTATAATCAAATGATTTAGAGTATGCATTTTCAACACACAAAATTAATACTATTAGAATCTAAATGTAGATTTTTACTTGTGGCATTTAAGTTTTTATTGTCAGAGTATATGATATATGTTGAAAAGCCAAAAGTCCAGTTCAGATGAAACCACAGATTTCAAAAATTAGGAAAAAGCAAACTTGGGAATAACTGATAGTATAAACTGAAATTCAATATTGTTTACCCAGGGTTAGATTAATTTTCAAGCATTATCCACTAAGGAGCTTCTGGAGATTCCTGCAAAATATCTGTGCTGTTTTTCTTGATGAAATAATACTATACACAGCAATTCCAAGACATAAGTGTCTGGCTAGAGATCCAAGTTTATGCATGCACCATTAATTTGTCCAATCTGTCCCCTCAATGCCTCGCAAAGCATTAGTAAAAAGCTCAACTTTTACTTCAACAGGACTGTCTGAAACCATGCATTTGAACAGAACTGGTTTATTATGCCTTGTTTAATGTTAATCTGCCTTAACTCAAGTTTTTAAATACAAACAGCAGAGAAGAAAGTTATTTTTCTGGTATTCACACCACCAAATACAAAATTTCTCTAATCTGATTATGACCCAAAGTAATAAATTTCACATACAAACATGTTTCAGCTCTGCTCTAAACAAAACTTGCATCTTTCAAAAAGATGGTAGAAAATTAGGGCTAGTTAGGATACTCGACAAAATATGCTGCTGAAATAAATCACATGGAAAAAATCTATGTGATCCTAAAACGAATACTCACATGCATATATATCTTTCAACCATATGTATCAATCATTTTCTTTTTCCAGTTTTATGCTTTTTAAGATCTGGTATTACCTTATATCCAGGTCCTAACTGATGTATTGCAAAAATCTGTGCTGGGTTGAGTGCTTCAGTGAATACATATACTGCTCCAAGCTGGCCACAGAACACTCTATTTGCATCAGCAGTCTCCGAAGATCCAAGAAAACATTTATCATAGCTCTGTATCAGAAAGAGGCAGTTAATAATGAAATAATATTAATGCACAGCTACTGAAGCCACAAATAAAGGGAGGCTGTAATTAAAAAGATAAACCAACCATTATCAATCTTTTATTACTTTCCTGTGGTGAACAACTTCATTTTGAATATTGTAGCACTAATTGTTTTAGAGGTCCATATGACTGGCTGCTAGGATTCATTTTTTATTAATTGGTCAACACACAACATAGAAAATTAGAATAGTACATTCAAGTACAAAATAATCCCCCCTGTTGCCTTCTAGGAATATGAAACACTTGAAGTTCCTTGTAATTGTACTCAGAACTCCTACTGCTAATACACAAGAACACATGCTGAAATGCCCTCTTCTTTCACTGCTGTGCTAATAGAGCTAAACACCTCTAGCAGAAAAAAAAGGAAACAAATACAAATTTTCTAATTTGCAGCTGTTGCATAGTTTCCCTCTCTGACCACAGCCCATAAAGATTTGGTTTGACCTTGAATCCTCTTCTGCCTTCTTCTATACCCACAAGAGTTCTTATTTTCCATTTCTTCTTCCAAAAACTGTCCCTCCCTTCTGCTGTTCTCCATCTGTCCATGTCCTGTTATTTCAGATTAGAAATTATTCTTTGTGACTATTTTGCAAGGATTTGGTAAAGTTTTTCAGGTGCTTCCAAAAAAACCTGTCTAGAACAAAGACCTGAGTAACCAGAAAACATGATGCAGAACAAAAGGACACCAGAAGGAAGCTCAAGGATCTTTGAAGGTTATTGTCTCAGCTTCCTTGAGTCACATGTACTTTATTGAATGGAAACAAGGATCTGACCTCACTTTTTGAGCTGAATCAGCAAACCAGTAGAGCCCACATCAGGAAACCTGCTTTGTCATCTGGCTTGACTGCTAAGATTTACCCTAAGGAAAACTCTTGTCAGTCTAGAGAATGAAATCAAATATGGTGAACTGTTACAGCAACTGGTCTAGGTGGATAGCCTGTTAACAAGGAAAAGGTCTAACGACAGGCAAAGATCTGGAGCTCAGCTTTGAGAACAGGTGAGGGAAGTATCGAGGATTTTACCTTGATTTATCCTCCTTGGACCAAATACCTCTTTTATTTTTTTTTCCCCTTGAAACTTCTATTTTTTTAAGCAATTTTTTGGACAAAATTAAAAAAACTTTTGGCAAAACCCATACATTAAAATTGATTCATAAAGTCATATCCAAGGTGTACAGTGCAAAAAATGGGTTAATTAGACCACTTTGACTCCTGATAAACCTAATGGTGAAATTTTATAACAATTTTGAGTTACTTTATTCAAGTTCTTCTTAGCCTTGAAGGCTGTCCTGACACTGTGCCATTACTGTCAGAAAGTGTTACAACAATTAATGTTGAGCAATTACCATTTTCAATGGTTATTTGAGGAATTTGTCTGTGCTACTGATGCCACTTTTTTCCTAGTTGATACTTAAATACTCTGAGACTCAATCCCTGCCTATTATAAGGGTATTCTCCTGGATTCCTCTAGTAATCATTAATTGTCCAACAGCTATTGTAGCTCTCAACAGATTCTGAGTTATAATTATAGTTAAGTTCTAGGTTTGTTAACCTGCAGTAATTTCCTGTTCTGGCTTATTTCATTCTTCCCAGTTTACACTTTCCCATTTCTGGCACTTCATTCTTGATTAGGGGTTTCCATTATTTTTAATTGGAGGGGAGGGCTAACTCCTGAATTCTTGGTAATTTTATTCACTTCTGTTCCAGATGCCAAGTAATCTGTAAACTTGATTTATTAATTAATTAATTTATTTAGAAATCAGCACCCAATACTCATAGCTCATTTGGTCTTCCTCACTCTATCTGACATTTCCATGGTTTTAAACCTGACAGACACCAAGTTTGCTTGCCTATTTTTGTACATCCCTGGTAGTATGTCATTAATAACTCCAAGATGCAGTGAGTGACAGATTTACTTCACTCACTCCCTTGGCCCAAAACCTCCTATTTTATTTAAATTAAAAAAAAATAAACTCTTGGGATTTATGGATCTTGTTATTTAAGGATTAAACTTTATCCTTAATAATCTTGATAGTTATAAGCCTTTTTTCAAATAAGTGTTACTAATGCCATTGACCTGTTGGCTTTTTATCACTTAAGTGAACTTTTTTAGATCCTTCCATAGCTTCCTTATTCTACAATGGAAACGCAAAATTCTGTGAAAGATGCCAAGGCATCATTAATTCATCTTCATCCAACTATCTGAATGAAAATCTTCCACCAAGCCTCTGCATCACTGTATTCTACACCTTGAAGAGAACAACAACAACCATGTGCAGCTCCTGACCCTTCCAGTTTTCATAACTTTTCCTGCTAAATCTGTCAGTATAAACTACGTAAATACTCCTGCAAAAAACAGGATGTAAAGATAGAATTACTGGCTGACTTACAGTGTTTTCTTTTCCCACAAAACTATTATGGTAAGGTATTTTCTTGTCATCTTGCAGGAGACTAAAATTATATCCAAGTGTAATGGTATGAAGGGAGAAGTTAACAAATAACTGTTTGATAATTGCTCAAGACTTTTCAAGGGAATGCTTGTAACAATTCAACCTTTATTCTCCTACAGTTAAAGTTCCACTACAAGAGTAGTAGAAGTTCTACTACAGTTCAAACAAGAGCTTCTTTTCCTAGATAATGCAAAATAGTGCTAAGAAGCCTGTGTACATACTCCCCTGTCCTCCCTTTTATGTATTTTATACATTTGCATTCATACAGCCTTCTTGAATTTTTCAAAATTTCTATTCTACTTCCTACTATTGATAGAACAGACTTTTGTTATTAAAAAACAGAGAGCTAATGATAACTAGTGTCCTTTATAGGTTAGACTATTCTCCAGTGGACAAAATAAAACCCTAAAACATATATAAGACTTACATCAAAATATCTAAAGCTTGTTAAACCAATTTCACCTTAAGAAAAGACTGTACTTCTGTTTCATGACAAAGTAGAAAGGAATACACTGGAGAAAATACAAACAGAAGGAGGAGCTCTTCCTGCTAAGCATTTGTCATTAAGGATTACAGATCCCCACACCATATAAGCAGTAACCCAGCCCAGATCCTCTGAGACCTCATCTGGCTTTTCAGTCAGCACATTCTACTTATCACAAAAAAATTAATACTACCAAGGAGAAACCATGCTCTGCAAAAACCAGAACGCTAGCCTTTTCTTGCAAGTAGGAATGCCACCAAAAAACCCCCAAGGAATGGAAATTAGAACCTTTGGAATGCAGAGCTCTCCTACTTTAATTAACATGTAATATTTAAACTCTCCCTTTCAAATCCAATTTTGCCTCTAGAATTTAGCAAAAGACAGTTCATTTCCTTAAGTACAAAAAGGCTTCCTTAGCCCTTACAGCAGTCATAAAATGAAAATCATATTATAAATAAAAAATAACAAAAGTGTAGCAAGTTGATGAATCAAGAACCTCTGAAATTTTATCACAGACTTAGCTGAAGGCAAAGCACAAGCAAATAATTTTTCCTGCCTTCCACAGCCATAACTTTGAGATAGAAAGAGTAATATTTTCTGCATTAGTTTCAGGCTCTCAAACTTTCCAAAGCTGAAGGTACAGAGAGAGAGCACACACACAAAAAAACCCCAAAAGCCAATAATATTACATTTTATTAAGTAGAAAAATTAGTAAGAATAAATGAGAATATTTTAAAAAGAAAATTTGCAAAGATCTTGAGAAAAAAATGTAGCACTTTTTTATTTTTAAACCTTAAAATGAAAAACTATGAGAAAGGAAAAACAATAAAATCTTACATCATTCGTGTTGACATGCCAGGCCATGTCACCATAGGATACCAGCTGCCCATTCACGTAACAGCGTATTTCACTGTTTCTCCACCGATTGTAGATGTGTACAATGCTTATCATGTACCACTGGAAAGACAGAAAAAATCAGTACACAGGGGCAGCTTTTGTGCTATAAAACATGCAGTTAATGAATGGCACTAAAAGTAAGTGACCAGTCTCATAAACTTACACAGACAGATGAATCTTTGCAAACACGTAAAATTAAAATTCAAGTCAGTGGGACTTCAAGTCCAGTCAATAGAACTGTGCCTAAATGTAGTGATGTACCTACCTGCATTCCTTTATGGGATTAGAGGCAAAAATGCATACATACAATTTAATTTCAACAGTGCAATTTAATTTAAACACTCTTCTATAAAACAAAACACAGCTAAGTTTTGATGGGAAATCCAGAGCTATGTGCTCTTACCTTAACAAATTCATATCACACACCTCTGTCTTTGCATCAGAGCTGGCTATCAGAAATTATTAAATAAATAGAAAAAATTCACAGTAGAAGATTTAGAGCCCAGTTTAGGATGCAATCCTGATTGCTTGCTTTGATATTTTTCCTCTATTCTTTACCATTCCACCAACTTTTGGACAGCTGTCATATCATTAAAAATGCATTAAATAATTCAACAGAGAAGGCACCACAATTAAATGCTTCCATGTACAACTATGGCGATCTTTCCCATAATTTGTTTAACAGGAATCATTATGTCCATGACAAATAAGTTTGAGAAGAACTATGGAGTCCTCTTGCTTGGAGACATTTAAAACATAACTGGACAAAATCCAGAGCAACCTGATCTAGGTATCCCTTTTTCAAACAGGAAGAGACCAAATGTTCGCAACACATCCCCTTCCAAACCTATTGACTCTGTGAAAATGTCAGCTTGTCTTAAAAATATCCTTTTATCTTCTAATAATTTGGAACAATAATTGACATTTTCATCATCATTCCCTTCTGGGTATCTTTTTCAATTATTATATTTTTATTTCCATGTACAGATAAGTCCCTTTTTTCAAGGTACAAAAGTTCTGCAACCCATGGGGGTGGTTGACTCTTCCTGAAATGGGATAAGTAGATACAGAGCCTACTAATATAAAATTCTGTCTCTCCGTATCAGAGAAAATAAAAGCAAATGTTTTCACATGTTGATTTTGAAATTAGACAAACCCATAATTAATAAAAAAAAAAAATGCAGCAAAACACATTTTGACAATAAGCGTTACAGAAGTCGTCAAATTGAGCTGTATTCTGTTACACGTCTGTAATATCTATAGATATGAGATTACACATATTTTTACACATCTGTTTCTAGATATTAAAATATTTTTTTATTTTTCCCTTCTTAAAGCCTACAGCTGACAGAAGATAGAAAAACGATGTTGATCATAAATAATACTTTAGAGTATCTCATTTCTTCCATTTCCAACCAAACAGATTTATTGGGCAATATTGGATTAAAGAAGTACTGCTCCGTCTTTGGCTTTTGAAGACACGTATGGCAACTCTATTTTTTTTTCAAGGAATCATGTACGAAGTAATTTTTGTCAGTCACTGTCAACCTCAAAAAAAAAATTGAAAAACCTAACTCAAAACTCACAAAGCAAATTTTATTTCCTACTTTGTAATCAGATTTTATTTAAGGAAGGAACACTCACTATAAATTCAGCAAAATATTCATAACTCAATGTCTAGATGTGTAACTGCTAATCAGAAACTAAGTCCAAACCACATGACTAGAGCTTTCCTTACATCATTACTTCTTTTCAAAAGCTCCATACAACCTAACATAAATCTCTCAGAAAAATATTCCCACGTTCTCATTCCTTTAATGGTTAATTTACCAATAACCTCCACCAAGTGATGCTGATTTTAAATATTTTCATCCTAACAGCAGGTATTCTTTGCACTGGTACTATTCAAAGTTGCACCTTTTGTGTATTTATTCATATTTTCAGGTATGATACTTTTGTAGCAGAAATCAGTTGACAATCCCTAAGCCCCAGGTTTTATCTATTTATCTATCTTCTGCCTGTGATTTTTCTTTTAAAGGGTTTTAAAGCCCTTCTGAAAAAATACCGATTTGTAAGGCTGTCTCTGGGTGTAGCTAAAGCTTAACAGATGATTCATTCATTTGGAAATAAATAGTTTATTACCTTTGTTGAAACACTGTCCACAGAGCCTACAAGGAACTAAAATGAGCAATGCTATCTTGGGAGAACTTTGGTGTTCACATCAAACTTTAGGAAAATTGCATAAACTCCTTTTTATAATCTTTTTCCCTCATGTTAACCCTCATACATGCACATGCAGCTTCTTTTAGTTCAAGCCTCATTTCTTCCAAGCAACTTTTCTGAATCTTTAGCATCGCTGCTGTGTCAGAGCACTGCCTATGTCTGTTACTCTCACACACAAGGCAACCTCTAAAAAAAACTCCTCAGCTCTGATCTTCTTGAACACGTGCATAAACACACCTGTGTGCACACAGTCTATCCCAGCTCACTACTGTAACTAATCCAGTCAAATACTGCTTTTTGTCCTCCTACCCTTGAATTAACTAAATTCACATCTTAAATAGCGACTTCTTTTTAGCCAGGAAAGTATTCAAGCATTTAAAAAATGGTTTACTCTTTTGTCTCGTATTTGTCACTATCAATCTAGATAAAATGAGTAATGTAGGTTTTCAAAGCTAATTCCTGAATAGAGGATGACAAACTCCACCAAGTCCATGATGCATTCTTCGCAACAGGAAAACAAAATCTGAGATTTCTGCTTGCTCACTTGATTCATATCCTTCCATCACTGTATTTTCTTGAATATAATTCTCTTATCACATAATTATACTATTTTTTTAAGGCTTTCAGATGAGTATAATGCCTAAAGGTCTTCAGGGATCCACACAGTGTGTATCAACTGGCTCACAAACCTTTCCTTATGCAAAGTGAGAATCTTTAAAAAAATTCAGTGGAAGCAGGGGACAAAAATTCCAGTGCAGCAGTGTCGCTGTTGAGCCGCTAGCAGAGAAGAGGACCCCAGCTCTCAGTGTAGCAAGAAAAGCGTTTATTATTTTGATTTCCGTATATATATAGACTTTTCAGAGGTCGCCCAGATTGGTCAGACAGAAACCTCTCCCTAGGCCTAATTGGCCAGGCCTGAACTGTCCAAGTCTCGAGACACTGTTTGAAAAACATCCAGACTTTATCTTTGTTTATAAAACACAGCAAAATGTTCTCACGAGAAAGACCTGTGCTAGCCACACAACAGCACATTGCTTTGTCCCAGATAGGTTTATCTGTGTATTTTCTAATCCTTACTTTGCATTTTCCTGGCTTCTATCCCAGTTTCATGGCAAAGAAATCAAGCATGATTATATCGTATTATAAATATCATAAAATCCATTTTCTAAAATTTGTGTTATTGTCCATCCACAATTTCTTTGGAAAAAAAAAATTATGTACCCCAATTGAAAGTTTGGCAAATTTTGCATTCAAATTTCTTTTGAACTTGGGGGTGCCTACTCTAAGGTCCTGGAAATTAATTACTATCTCTTCTATACATTTCTATGTCTCTTCTATTCACATTTAAATTTCAGACACTTCCTCGGACTCATCCCCATTGAGTCGCCTTGTAGTAAACAATGATGGAATTAAATAATTTAGATTTCTTGCCATGTTAATATATCCTTCTAGTGCTCCTATTACGCCTCAGTCATCTAATGGGACCTATGGACTGGAAAAAAAAATTACTTGTCTAATAATTTTGCACATAGTATGCTATAACTTGTACTTTTTTAGGTACTCTTCATTTTCAAATTCCTGAACAACTTCATTTTACTTAAAGTGATCTGTACTTTGCTATTTATGTATGCTCACATACGTTGTAAGGAGCTTTTAAACACTGTATTGGATTTTTTGACTAATGGTGTATTTGCTTATAGTCTTTTTGTATCATTGCATTTAGGCAATTTCTCTAGCACCAGGAAATGCATTTTTTTTAAGAAGGAAAGGCAGAATTTTGCAGTTCCTTTGACACTAAAAATCATTAATCCTGCACATCTAGAATTTTCTGCATTTTTCACAACAAATTCAAGCAAGAGTCAATGTCTGAACTCTCTGAAAGTTCCCCAAATAAATAAATCAATCTAAATGTTTGTGTCATTTAAAAGTTTGCATTCCTTTACCAGTAAGGTACCACCCATTTTATAGCAAGGTAAGCTTCTTTACATTAGTATGCTTTCTGATATTTTCCAGTCCATCACAAATGCTGTAACCATCCTTGTCATGTGGCTAACAATTTAATTGAATAGTATGGTTTTCCTACTGAGCTGCTGATTTTCAGAGCACAGAAACCCTGTCACATACTGAACTTATTTACCTGATTAGGCTAAGTCTTTAATACAGGCCACCAAGCTATGGGCAAGGCCTGCCCCACTGTCAGTCATAACTGTGACTACTGATGGGCAAGTCCACAAAACCTCTGATACTTCTATTATGTCAATACCTACATTTAAAATAAGTAATTCCAACTTCTTTTCTTTTCTTTTCTTTTCTTTTCTTTTCTTTTCTTTTCTTTTCTTTTCTTTTCTTTTCTTTTTCTTTTTTTTTTTAAGATATGTAGAGGCAGGCGTACATGTATGTATCATAACCTATTAGTATCTATGTCTCATCTATATGAATGCTCTTTTCTGATGCTGTACAGGCTTCTTTTTTTTTATTTCTGTATCGTGTATCTGAGTACATGACTTTCAGCACTATACTACTACACAACAAACCAAACCAAGTTGTATGATCTCACATACAATTTTTCTTCAATTTTTAGTTGAAAAAATCCTTTTTTTCCCTTAATCGTCAAACTCAGTAATACAGTTTTCTTTCACATTCATCTTGCAGTTGCCTTCCCCATATTATTTTCTCAAAAATGCACAAAGCCCATGCCTCTCTGCTGTAACAAGAGCTTCTTTAGGTAGTACAAAATGACACTTCACTAAGCATTTTTTATCCTGCTGAGACCTGTCAAGCTTAGTCACCAGCTGCTAAGTCACTAAGTCATATTCCTACTCCACAGCACAGTACAATCAGAGATGAGGCATCACACACTAAGTGTTTCCAGGATGTGGAACTTATTTCTGTCTATGCTACAGCTAATAAAGGTCTTCAGGATTAGAAAGACACACACACACACACACACACACACACACACAAAAGACAAAAAAAAAGGCTATTTGCTCCTGACTACAATGCTTTCCTGTTACACTTTCCCAAGGATTTGTGCTGAGGCTGAAACTCAAGGGAGCAAAAACCACTGGGAGTTACTCACACAAAAATTTCAATTTGGAGTCCCAAAAAAGCAGTAAATGTATTAAACATAACACTGCCAAAGCTAGTTTAGCTCTGTTGAGATGTCAGGCTATTATTCTACACCCACATTTTCTATTTGGGGATACGATACCAAATTTCTCCATATATTTTTATAAATGCTTGCTTTTACAGTACTAATAAAATGCACCAGTTGAAACCTAAAGTAACCACTTGGGACATCTTAAAGTTATAAACTGAGATTACATACTGTGCTGTGAATGGCGTCATATGACACAGTTAACAGCAGGAAGATCTTCACATGAACACAGGAGCTCTCTGACCTGCCTACATACATGTGACTTACATACAGAATTTCATTGTGATTCACCAAAAAATTTTAAAAAACCACCAAAACACATTATTTAGATGTTTATTTAGGATGATGTTTCTGAGAAAATCTATTGGTGAAATGTCTGTGAGTGAATGGCTAGGGAATGGTATATCTGATGGCAAAAAACACTCTTCTCAAATTAGCATTTGGACAGTTAGCAGCTTTGTAAATGAGTACACATTTTTTGAATAAATATCTGCACAAAATTTGCACAGTGAAACCAATATCATATCTAAATAACATGAAGGAAATAAATTTACATGTTAAATAGGATAAATTTTGACTTGTTAGGGCCAGGAATTGTATTTGAAAGGTTTTATTTCCACCATTATGCATGATGTACCTTAACACATACATGTAAACACAACTTAATGATGGAAAAAATATATATTAAACCACTTTCAAATATATTCTAGAATATTAATTTGAGTTACTTTTTTAATCTGACATATGACCCAAAGTACATGAAGCATGAACTTTGGGATTTGTAAAGCTAACATGGGAGTTATATTTGGATATACTTCAGCAGATCAGCTGATTTTGATTTGAAACTGGTATTCATCAAATGAGATATACAGGTACTTGTGTTTCAGAATTAGCTATTGTGAGTAGAACAGCAAAAGCTAAAATTTTCCAGAGTTGGCATGAAGAAAACTAATAATTCATTAAAAATAACCAAAAGCATATCTTGCTAAAATATGAAAGACTATTTGCTCATCAACAAGTAAAGATCAGCTAGATCCCAAAAGCTGATCATCAATAACGTAATACCACAGTTAACAATTACAATTGTTGCTAGATTCAGATGTGCAACTTAAACAGAAAATTGAACTGTCATCAAAACACTTTTCAGGCTACAAAATTGAATAAAATGCATCAAACAGTATTTATTCACTCCGATAGACTCAGCAGCTTATGTGTTTATAAGACTTTATACAAACCTGAGTGATATGCTAGAAAAAGACAGTGCTTAGTTTTAAGAAAACCACAAGTGACCTCAAAGTTACATGACAAAATTAGAATGGGATATTTTGAACCACAAATACACACCGAGAGAAATAGTAGAACATTAAGGTGATGTGTGAACAATGGCATTCCCTCCCTAAGAGATAGGTTTCTCAAGCTAAAAAAACCCAAACAAGCACTGATATTCAACATACAAATTTTAAGCCCATAAAAAAATTAATGAGCTTCACAGCAAAATATACACAAGACTGATATCAATGACAAACACATAATGCTTGCTGTACAGAAAAGTCAATTCTTCAGTCAACGAACTGCAATACTGAAGGACGCAAAGTAATTTTTCCCCTAGGACTACTAGGCATAGAGTAGAAATGAACACTAAAATGATCTAGAGGTGTAATCAAGATTTACTACAAAAAATGAGAAATCCCAAAACAGCACTGACACAGAAGAAAGTTCAGAGCCTTACATCATACAGCATCAGTTAATGAAACTATAGCATTGCCAGCAAAATTTTTCAAGACATTGGCAACTAAGTTAGCAGGTACAGAACTTTCAGAAATAGAGTGATGGTATTTAAATATTAAAATGAGCATTTCACAAATACTCAAAATTCTTCTCCATCTGATGCTAATTAAGCAGTAATTTTGAAAAGCAAGCTGAGTTTATTGAAGTGTTACCCTATAAATTATTACCTTTTTCTTTAATTGATTCTGAACTATAATTTAGCATGACCATTAGAGCAGTTACTTCTAAACAAGAACTTATTCCTAACACTATGACACTAAAAGGATTTTAGCCCTTTTCCCAGAAGCAGTTTATCACATTTTCAGTGTTATTCTTTATTGTAAATACCATTTTGCTTACCTTGCGTGGCTGAAAGTCATACTTCACACAGTGCTGGAAACCTTTGCCTTTTGATTTCAATGATGTAACTATTAAGCAGTTGCCAACAAAATGAGCAGAATACCCAACACCTTTGCTAGTGCGGAAGCTGAAAAGAAAGAATTATGAATGAAATTGGGAAAAGGGGAATTATTGTTTAATAAAAAGGTCCAAATATCACATTAAATTGCCACGAGAAGGAAAATCAATTCCTACCTGGAATGGTGAACCTAATTTTCTTCCACCATTCTTTTTGGAGGGCTACTCACATTTAGCACTTAATTGATTCCCGACTACATTTTAAAAATCAGAACTTTTTCTTTTTTTTCCTAAGATCCAAGAAAAATAATTTATATCTATCACATTTCCCCCTCAGCTTCTTAATTAATCATCATTTAAAATAACACACCTGATTAAAGTTGTGAAGAAATATCCATTACAGAATGAGTGTGAGATGCCTTGCAATTTTGGGGGGTTCAGAGAACAATGCGGCTGGTGTGATGTATAAATTTCTACTCAAGATAATTGCTCTGCACAAGAATTATTTTTCAAGATTTATGAATTAATTATGCTAATGATCCATGAAGTTTTAACTTTCTAAGTTGTGGATTTATTTTCATTGTCAAATGGTTAAAGGACTGCAATTTTAAGAAAGTAAGTCTAACAAGGACTTCCAAGCTTTCTTGTGATAAATATAATAAAGACAGATAATGCTGAAAGCTCATATATTTCTCCACTTACATTTGAAATCAAAAGCATTTTAAAGAGCAATTCTGGACTTCTTAAAAAAACACTTTGCAAAGGTGGAAAGTTCATTAATGACATTCACAGAACAATTTTTAAAAGGCAAGTCCATATCTACAGCTATGCTGCTTAATCACTTCTGAAAAGCTAAGTACAATGAAGAGCAGTTTGCTATCAATAATATGGAGCACTCTTTTATACAGCTTCTAGAGTTTTCCTTAATAAATAAGCAAGGGCTGAAATACAAAGTCTAGACAGTGAATTTCATCTATGAATTCTAAAATGAAGCTTTGTAAATAGAAAAAAGACACTATTAATTTTGACCATTTGTACAAAATTCTAATTGCGTACAAAGTCCACTAATTAATACTTTCTCATTCTCTTAATGTAGCTAACTTATAAAATAATTTTATGTTATTGCAATAATAATGCTTTAAATGGTTTCTTTGTTGCAACATTTTCATCAAACAGTTTTACTAGTTTTTTTCTAGGACTATTAAGAGATGAAAGGTACATGCAAACACTAAGTTCAAATTTCATCCTAATAGCTGGGGAAATTCTATATTTTTAGTCTACCACACAAATACAATCTTGATTTTAATATGGAAAAAATTGCATATTTAGTGACCTAATTCGATCTTCAGAAACTTACAGTTAAATCTGTATGTGCACATTAATTAAGGAGAGAATCAGATTTTCCTCTTTGCTCACTGTCAAAAAAATAGCTGATAAACCATGACCTTATGAAAAAAATAAATTCCTTACAAGATAGGTGTTGTGATTAGACCCTGAGGTGGTCAGGGCTGAGACATTCTTCTCCTATGAGGGAATTTATAAAGGAGGAAAAAAAGAGACATTCAAATTCTCAAATTCTAGAAAGCCACTTCTGTTTCAATGAATTAGAATACTTTTATCAAATTTTAAAAGCAGAGTAAACAGAACAGGAGTATTAAAATCTATAGATTATTTTTCTGAACCCTAATGGGCCCTTGCACAGAAGTTCCTACTTCCAGTCTTGAAGTATATATAGAATATATCTTTTTTTTCCCCCAAATTCAGGTTGTATCCTCCTCATTCATTCATTCATGTGCTTCTCTACATAGTACACAATTCTCTCTCCACTCAAGCTCTTGTGCTGAAAAGGAACATTATTCCCTGCCACTGCCTTTAGTAAGAGCTTCCATAGAACTCTCTTTGCAAAGAAAGAAATAACAAAGCTTCTTTAATAAACGTAAAATGTCTTCTCTAAATAAAACTAAGACATAACCTAAGAATGAAGACAAAAATTACATGCTGTCCATTACCACTGACCTCAACAATGAAGACACTTTATAACACTGCCATTCCCTGGCATCTTTTGAAGGCTATTTTTAACCTGGATCATGCCAATGATCTGGCTTCCACAACGACCCCATAGGCAGCTGTATCCCTCAACAAAAGGAGCAGTGAAAAGCCTCGTGGAAGAATATCACTTATATACCCATACAATCTGCATTATCCGTATACACAACCACAGCACTGAATTTTGCACAATAAAATGAAAGTTAAAAAACTTAAAATACAGCTCTTTCAATACAAAACTGAATGTGTTGAGAGATAATTTGAGACTGATTTATCTCCATAGGGCCTTATGCCATTCAAAGAAGTTTTCAGCAGGTAACTGCATCTCTCACATTGTCAAATTTGTTTCTCAGCAATGTAAGTAATCTCCACAGTCTAAAATGATTTTGTTTAACAGAATATCATTCTGAAGGATATTAAAACAATACACAGATTCACTACGTTCTGACAAATGATGTTGTATTATTTGATTATAGATGTCAAATACAATCTTTTATTTTACATTTCCAACAGCCATTCATTGTAAATATCATGATGTTTTACCTGATAAAAAGATCACCAATGTGTAAAATGCATCCTACTACTCTGAACAAGAGCTAGAAAGCATTTTGAAATAAAGAATATCTCTTGAAGAAATGTCTACATCTTAAATTTTTTCACCTTTCCTATCCCTCCAGGTTACTGGGCTGATTTTATCACCATTATGGTCAAATCAGACTGTTTCTGAAATTTTAAATACTGAGCTGTCCTTATGTGTGTAACTTTTGTAGTTCAGCACATGAACACAGGAAAGCAAAGAATTAATGAAAAAGCTACTAATTTCTTAGCAGGGCTCTTTGTCTTGGAATAGAATGAATGATGTTATAAACATGCAACTTAGCCAAGATTTGACTTTTTTTCCTCTAAATTAATTAGAATTCTAATACAACAGTAGTTAAGAGACTGAGTATTCAAATATGTTCTGTTTACCTCAACATCATACGACATAACACTAATCTTCACATTTTCTCTCTCGCCAAAGGTAATGTAGGCTAGGACAGGTCTCTAGGATACTACAAAGAAATTATCTTACCAATTACCCACATGTGCAGAACTTGCCACATGCAAAGATGAAATGCACAGAGACAACAAAGCAGCACTGTCAACAGCCATATAGTTTTATAAGCCTTAGATTACCTCCCTTAGCAGCTGGAACACAATTTTCCTACAGTTCATTCACATAACCTTTACAATTATGTTTCATTTCAGCTGGTCTCTCAAAGCAGCTTCTGAATGTTATTACACTTCGGTAGCAAGAGAGCATTCTTCTATTCACTGGTGGAACTGTTTAGGGATTCCAGTTTCTTTACCTTAGGATTTTCTGAGCAATTTAACACATGATCGTAGTACTGATATTGATAAGATATTAATTCATTCTTGCCTGAAAGGTGTGGGTGAAATTTGCTTTCTACTAACTTTGGAATTCCACTGTATGTTTTTGCAACTGTTCTGCATTATCTCGATTATCATGTGCCCCAGAGAAGGTCTAAAAATACTAGACAGCTTGATTTTTGGTTGGTTTTTTTTTCCTCCCTGTCTCTGCATTTGTAAAACTAAATGTGAAATGCACTTTCAGAAGTTTTATCCATTCTTCCATTAAATGCTTGTGGACGCACTTGGCCAAAAAACAACAATTATGACAATCCAGCCTCAGTTCACCTTCTAATTCTTTTACAGAACCTGATACATAATCTGAAAAAAAGGACCTCTGAAAAAATAACAAAATAAAACAACAGAAAAAACCCCACTAAAAATCAGTCTTAGCATCTGGATTGACTATTTCTAATTCCAAGGCTTACTTAATAGTTATGTTATCCATCCCCTTTTTTAGCAGGAACAAGTAAAGTGATTTAGAGGATGGAGATTTCCCAGTTGAGCATGCTTAAGGTTAGACCTAAATATCTAAATTTGCAGTGTCTTTATGACAAAGAATCTACACCTTATTTTTAAAGAAACAATTCCATCTATTATATTATGATTAGGATTATTATTTATAGTGTCTTATAATTGGGATAGTTAAAGTGACCATAGTACTGTGTATCTTAAAGTTGGAACTTTCCTATTTTGCAGTGTACAGTTTTGGATGTCAGATTAAAAAAAAATGATTATAAAATGTATTTTCCAGGGGACAGCTCACTCCCAAGTGTTTTCTGAATAGCACCAATTTTTCTCATGGTCTCTTAAAAGAAGTAGCAATTCTTCAATGTAAATGGCATTCCAGTAATGCTTTTGCCAAGATTTCAGGAAGGGATCATATCACCTTTATTATCCTGTTTGGACTATCCTTTAAAAGATCGTGTTGGCTCTTTCAGCTAGAGCAATAAAAATGCATTTTATGGTCAGTTGGCAACCTACAATAACCCTTAACATCCTGCTGTAATTCCTGCTTTCTAATATATAACTAGTCATTCTGAAAGCATGGCATCCATTATCCACTGCTAGGTATATCATGTTGGTTGGCTTACACTAAAATCCCTGCTACAGAATTTTGAATCTTACCCTTTGTATTTGACTGCTCTGCCTTGTTGTTATTTATCGGTCATGCAAATGTCAGACTTCTAATTTTCTTCCAGGATTGTCACACTCAGTTTATAATTGGTAAGATAGCTACAATACTGTTCCAATACACAAGTGTTAATAGACTGTCAGCAGCTGCCCAGCAACATCCTCGGAGATAACTACAATTACTTTTTTAGAAAAAAATTAATTGGTTTACAGCTCTTGAAGTAGAATTTAGCATTTACCTAATTACAAAACAGTGGCAATTTTCCCTCACATCTGGCAAATGTGAAAGCATATTTTTGCTACCCGTCTCCAGTTTTAGGAATCAGTTTTCACATCATGGTTGGGCTGGTGTAGATGCTGCCTTACACTACAGAGGCACTGCACACACTTAAAGCCTAGAGTTACTTATATGGCCATTTTTCATGTAGTTAAACTGAACATATTGCATAACCAAAAAGTATGTTAAAAGAAAATAAATGTTTGCTTTGGTATCTTTCTCTTGTTGGTGGTTGTGTGAGATGCAAACTTCTCATGTCTGAAATCTGTGTCAAGTTTAGATGGATATTTTTCCTATTTCGAATGACTAATTAGAGCTTGGTTTAATCCACTATATAAAAATGATAAGAATTTTCATTGTTCCTGTCACTAGCAGGGTCTGTAGTCCTACATCTTAGGTCCTGTGCTCGTCAACCTTTTCATAAATGACTTGGGTGAAGGACTGGAAGGGATAAAAGCAAGTTTGCAGACAGTACAAAACCGGGAGGAGCTGTTACTCCCTTGAAGGCAGGGAGAGCCTGCAGAGAGACTCTGACAAATAAGAGCACTGGGCAGTCACCAGTCATACGAAGTTCAACAAAGGAAAGTGCTGGGTCCTGCAACTGGGATGGGGCAATCCTGGATCTATGGACAGACTGGGGAATGAGATGCTGGAGAGCAGTGCTTTGGAAAGGGATCCAGGGGTCCTGGTTGATAACAAGATGGTCATGACTCAGCAGTGCCCTGGCAGTCAGGAGGGCCAACCCTGTCCTGGGGGCGTCAGGCACAGCATTGCAAGGGAGGGAATTGTCCTGCTCTGCTCTGCACTGGGGCAGCCTCACCTCGAGTACTGTGTGCAGCTTTGGGTGCCACAATACAAGAAAGACATTAAACTATTGGAGAGTGCTCAAAGAAGGGCCATGAGGATGGTGAAGGGCCTTCAGTGGAAGCTGTATGAGGAGTGGCTGAGGTCACTTGGGCTGGAGAAGAGGAGACTGAAGGGAGACCACATTGCAGTCTGCAATTTCCTTGTGAGGGGAAGCAGAGGGCTAGGTACTGATCTAAACCCTCTAGTGACCAGTGACAGGAGCTGAGGGAATGGCTGGAAGTCATGGCAGGGGAGGTTTAGGTGGGATAATTGGAAAAGGTTCTTCACCCAGAGGGTGGCTGGGCACTGGCCCAGGTTCCCCAGGGAAGTGGTCTGAGCATCAGCCTGATAAAGTTCAAGAAGAGTTTGGACACTGCTCTCAGGAACATGGTGTGATTCTTGTGGCCTCTGCAGGGCTTAGAGTTGGACTCGATAATCCAGATAGGTCCCTTCCAACTCGGTATATTCTGTGATTTCTGATTCTGAGATTCGCATATTCAGTTTCTGTTATGTGCATTACACTCACATTAAAATTTCACATTTTTGGGAAACAGGTGATCAGTAAGGCATTTTTATAGTCATAAACCTACTTTCTACTACCTTCTTAATGTGCAAACAGTCCACTCTTAAGTTTAACAGATTTATTTTGTAGTACTGACATCAGCTGAGAATCTTTACCACAAAACAGAAAATATGACAACCTTCTCAGTTTTAAGCTCTAAGAAATAATATATTTTAAAATTCCTAAAGAAACCACCAGACTAGGTTTTATGGTTTATCTATGTGGAACATGTTTTGAATCCATGGATTTATGAATTGCAAAGCAGAAAGGACAGATGGCTTTCTAAGAGTTTGTATACAGTGAACTGCCATTAAAATCTGCATTTACTCGGCGGGGGCAGGGGGAAAGCATGTCAGTGACTAAAAACAATGAGAAAGATTAACTGCTGTTAGGAAGCCAAAAAAACCCATAACTGCAACATTAAAAGCTACTTACCAATAGAGATAGGGTTTATCCTTATCTACATTGATATTGTTTAGTGGATCCATACGAAACCAGGTGTTAAGAGTAAACCCATTTTGATAAGGCCACTTAGCAATAGGAGGCAATGCAATTGCCTGGAAGGAGGAGGGGAGAAAAAAAGAAACAAAAAATTAGTTTTTTGGGAAATACTGTTAAAAATAATGCCTTTCTAAAATCCTGTGTCATTCTAGATCTGTAGATCTGCTTTAACTTCCAAATACAAAATAGAGAAAAAATCTTCAAATTGTGCTGTTGAATAAATGCATTATTTTTATAACTATTTTAAAATACTTTAACTTTTAACTACGTAAATTCTATCAATAGAGGACAAAAAAATCAAATTTGTGAATGGGCAGCATTAACAGAACAAAAATAGAAAAAATACTTGTACAGAAATTAAACCATAAATTCAGCTTTTAATAATTATTGATCTCATCAATAAATATAAAATCAAATTAATCAACAGATCCTAAAATAGAGATTCATTGTTAAAACTAAAATGAAACATTTCAAGGAGCTCCTGAGAGGCAGTTTCCTGCCTGAAACAGAAAAGCTGCTTGATGACAAATGGGAACAACACCTGGGAGTAGTACTAACACCACCACAAGTCCTCCAAATGGAGTGACTAACATGGTACCTGTACAGGATGGTAGAGATGTAACACAGTATTGGGAAGAGCCCTTCAGCTGGGAAAATGAAGCAGCTCTCAGCAGCATATCCATAGACTGGTTCAGTAGGCTCTTGGCTCCTTCAAAATGCCACTGAAGGCTTGGATATACAAGGAGCATGCACCTAACTTTAAACAGGGCCAACCTGATGTCTCTCATGCTAGTTAAAAGTTATGCTGTTTCTCTGTTTGATGTCAACGTTGTGCATCACACCTGCTAACCTGAACTCAGTGCTAGTGAGCTTGGTCCCATTCAGTCTTTTTCTTCTAATGGAACGACTTTGGTTTTGGGTCATTTTATAATTATCTGCCCTTGGTCCCTTTCAGAGGATGTATCCTCTCCAGAACTTCATAGCGTAATCCATCAGTCTCTGACAAACGTTCACTAATAAAGAAGTGTAAATTTGAAACTCATATTTCTTGAATTACAGCTGTGCAGTAACATCATGAGTGCTATGTGAAACAAGATCCTAGAAGGATCCAAACCAGGGAAGGAGACTCTGCATTTCAATCAAGAATGTTAAAGTCCTGTAATTGATGCACATCTTTGGACAGGAAGGAATATTTGAAATTCTTCCCCTGCAAAACCTTTTTTGAACCTCTGATACAAAATTAAATTTAAGACAGCAATTTCATCAGGCTTTGTCTCTGAAGCCAAAAATGTCAAAGAAGTATGTGTCACTGTAAACATTCATATTCTGCAACAGCTGTCTTTGTGGTGTGTGTACTTGTAAGAGAGGTTAACTGTGGTTTTAATTTAGCAGGAGAAAATGAAACTTTCCCTTTCAAAACTTAGTAATTAATTCTTTACACAATCCAGCCTATGCATTTTGCTGACACATCTGTTTATGAGGCTGGATATCAAACAAGACCAAAGAAGTAATCTAGCAAAAAATAACCCAGGTGTAAAACAGTGATTTTCATCCGGTTTACTTCCCTAATGCAATCTGCCACACTGACAAGTCTGTTCACAAGGAATGGATGTAGTGGTTTGTGCTTAAAGAAAATTGTCAGTGCCATTGATGGATGAAATGCAAGTAGAGCAGCCTTCATGTACTGGCATGAGAAAACAGGAATATCAGGATTATTTTCTGTTAGAAGATTCTAAGTTCTACCTAAGCAATTCCATAGCAGAACGGAACTGTACTTCAGATCTCTATTTCTCAGTATGAACCATTTGCATTTACTCTCTCAGTAATCTATAAATCTGTGTACAATACTTGAATTTATTTGTAGGGATTTTTTTTTGAAAGTACATACATTGAATGCAAGAGAGAATACATACTTGGAGAGGTTTCTAAAGGAATACTATTTCACCATTGTAAGTTATCTCGAAAAGTCAGACATCTGCACTTAAATCACTGCCTTGATGGTAAAGAAACAGCTGATGGAATTCAGATAAATTGAAAACTTTATAATAAAATTTATGATTAAGCAGGTAGTATAAACTGTAATAATATGGCCAAGCTCACTGCTTGATTTTCCTCAACTCTCTCCTTTATATAATATTGATTATATTATTCTAATAAAATAGCATTTTACTTTGGAATTTTCGGGTTTCCCTTTTACAGTAACTTGCCGAGACCAAAATCTGCTTGACAATCTGACCTCACAAGTGCAACTTTTCAACCATGTGGCTACCATGTAAGTGTGTGGAAAGCAATGTCTACATTACTCAAATATGTATTTTCCCTCTCTTCAAGAATTCAGAATTTCAAGAATTTCTGAAACCAAATAAGGGAAATGCAAATAAGGTGCTGTTCATTTGTTCCTGAAATTGAAGTATTTTGGTTGAAAACTTACTGCAGCACTACAGCCAGGGAAGTTGAAAAAGGTATCAGGCCCATGTCTCTGTGGCATCTGATTAAGGACTGATAATAATTTAACTGCATGTCTTGGCTGCAAAAAAAAGAAAATTACACAAAAGTGAATACAACCCTTTTTTTTGTACTCTCTAGGCTGCACAGCAAAGTGGACAGTTTTCAAACAGAGCAAATTAACTTTAAAATAGTTACCAAAAATACTTCTTAAACATATGTTCAGTCAACATGAGAAAACAAATTAATTCAAATTTATATGTCCCAGGAGACAGTTTAGGTGAACTTCAGGCTCTAATGGAATGACACTTAATGCTTTATCTGATCACAGCTTACCCAGATTCCATTTTCTCCTCGAAGCATGCTGAACAAAAGCTTCAACTCTTTGACAGTGATGCTGTAGCTGGCAAGAACCCCCAACATATCAACTAGGAGATCTTCAAAGGAAAATAAAGTTATTCTGAACTCTGAATTTGATTGCTTTGACACAAAAAAAGCTGAAAAAATTAATACTTTTAAAAGTAAATGTATTCACAAATTCTAAAAGTCAAACTTACTTGTCTTAAATATTTTACAAAGGATTTAATGTTTTCACTGTTTTAGCTTTTTTGGAATGAAAAAGTTACATGTGCAGTTTTAAATTTTGCATCACACTTTGAAAAAACTATTAAATTTACGGACCATTAATCCTTCCCATTTCACAACATTCATCACACATTATAAACTTCTCCTTCCTGCTGTATACTGTTAGGATAAGAGTTCCTTCCTTCCTCTGAAGAAAGTATTTTTCAAAAAATTGTGACCTAAAAGATGTTTGACATTAACCTAAGCCCAGCACATTATACTATAATTTTATCATCCCCACATTTTTGATACAGCGATAATGTTTCTGGTCTTTACCAGAATGAAAGGCCAGGGGGAAAATAAGAAAACCAACACCTCTCTCTGGCCCCTGAAAAAACCAAATCAACAAAAACCCCACAAAACCAATCAAACAAAAACCCAGCAATCATACCAAACAATAGCAAAACAAAACAAAACAAAATAAAAAAAAAAAAAAAAAGGAAGAAAAACCCCAAAATCATAGCAAGAAAATAATTAAAGAGCACAATAAAAATAAGTTACCAAAGTTGCTAAAAAACTTATGGAATACAGTTTTCATTGTAACATCTCAAAACCCATAAACTTTTACAGTAAGAACATTAAACAGAGTCTTCCTTTCAGAGAGTATCAGGTTTAAAATTAATGGTAGAGCTTGAACTTCTATTTAAAATCCCAGAAGTTCATTTTAAGAATTTCTTAGTTTGTGGACGTTTCCTTATACTCCACACCTTTTTTCTGGAATAAAATGTACAAATAAGAATTACTATTTCCTCTACCAGGAGGAAAACCAATTTGTTCATCCTCACAGATGAGGCATAAGAATTTAATTCAAAGATCAAGCAGTGAAGTACAGAGTTTTCAAAATGAGGTATGACTCAACAGAATCAGCATTAACAAACTTTCCCTATCTGTTCAACAATTACAGTATTCCCTTGCCTCCCTCCTGCCTCCCTGCTAAAACTTGTAGAAGACGTAACTTTCTACATATAAGTTTATATCTTAGTGCAGGACTGCATGTTCTCCTTGCTCATTAGTGAAAGGATGACTCTTACAGGTGCTGACAAAGAAAAGCCTTCAGGAGCAACTATTCTTTCCAAAGACATTTCACATTCATATTTTGTTTTAAAACAAATTTTCTCTTTACAAATCCATATATATGTGATTTTGAGCAAAAGCATTAATATCTACTTAGCTTTTTCCACTATGAAACTAGCCTCTGATCCTTAGCAAGCAAAAGGCATGTGTGAAGAATGAAATATCATTTAATTTACAGAAGACACAGTAAACTGTTTGGTGAGTGAAACTGCACATCAGGAAAGGCAAAAGAAAAGCACTGCAACTTCGCAGACATTTTCACAATAAGTTCTGAATATAGTCTTAATCTTCAAGAATAGATTTTTTCCTTCTCCCATTTCTTTAATCTTCCCTTTAAAAATAGTGCCACATAGATTTGTGACAGAATTAGAGAAAAGAAAATACAGCTAAGAAAACTAAACGCCTTGTCTTTCATGGTGGTGAATTGTATGACTCAGCTCCTCTAGTACCTGCCTCCTTCACTGTATTTCCAGCCTGCAGTGTGAAGCTAGCAGTTATTTGCACATATTGTACATGATCCAAAAATGGGAACAGTCACACATAGAATGCTCAGAAAAAGAAATAAGCACAAGTGAACAGTAATCTCTGGCTGAGAATTTCTCAATTCTTATTTTGTAGTTTCAGATTGTTTCAGATCAAAGTACTGCAAATTTGGATTCCCTTACAGAGAAAGAATGTTGTGTAGAAGCAAAGTTGTCTGGCGAAAATCAGATCATTTAAAAAAATCTTCTAACATAGATGAAAAAAGTGCAAATTAATACAGTAAAACACAGGAAGAATTGGCAAATTATAAAAAGCACTGAACATGCGGTGCTTTGTTTCATTGTTAGAGCCCTGTACTACCTTATGGCACAGAAGAATTCTTATTTTTTACTGACTATGTGGATAACCTACAGGCATTAGAAATACATATTTATAAGTAATGAATTAAACATTGATGGAGAGAAACAAATGTAAGCTCCCTAATTATGTAACTCTGGGTAAAATAATGACTTGGAAGATTGAAGCCCAGTAGGTAACAAGTAAAGATAAAGCAAATATCTGTGGAAGTTGAAGCACTTAAGGCTATTTAAAGGTATTTCTGTAAATGCCTCTAAAGAAGGTTTGTTTCTTGTTTCAATATAAAAGACTTAAAGAGAACTATTACATAACTTTATTCATACTTATTAGAAATCTCATAAAAGAGTCAGTCCCATCTGGTTTATAAATCCCAATAATCCACTCATCCATAAATGGACAAAGGTCAGAAAGCATACTACAATTGGATTTTTTAATGTCTACTTTTTTTTTTTTAATATTAAGTAAGATTACATATATAACTGGAATCCATGATCTCATTTCAGAAACAAGATTGTATAAAATAATATTACGTCCAGAAGGAGAAAACAGGCAGTTTCTCATTTTTAATGCATTTCTAATTTCTTTTAATGGCACCTTCTGAATACTTTCATACTAAGCAGTTTTCATATGATCTATAAATTAACCAGCAACCTTAAAGGAATGCTTAATTCAGTCATTTAATAAGAAAATACAATGGTGAAAGTGCCTGCCTGTCTTTCAAGTGACAATGCACATATATCAAAATGAAGGGTCTGGCATTAACTTTAGAAGATTTATTAAACAGCATTTGAAAGAAAACTTCAGAAAACTACCCTCATGTCTCCTTAACCATTTAACAATCCATGGCCATGAAATTGTGAATTTTAACCCTTGCTGGTGATGTAAATTAATTTCTATGGGTTGTAAATATAGAGTGTGATAATTTTGCAGTTTTTCTTATGGAATGAGTTGGAAGAGAAAAGCTTGTTAACAGTGCATTAATGACAGAGCAGTCAAAACCCAACATTGTCTCTTGAAAACTAGGAACTGTTTCAGTGCTTAAGAATTCAGTCCCAGCAATTTTAGAACAATTACCTACAGCATCACAACAGAATTGTGGGGAAAAAAATGTAACTTAGGTGAGACATAGCTACACTCTATGAGTTCAGTCTACTTTCTCATCCACTGTTCTATCATCTCAGAAAGGTCTACAGACACATTATCCCAAAGAGTCCCTGAGAGCACATCATCTGCTTCACTAGTCATCACCTGGAAACAGAACTGTAAAAAGTGAATCCCTCATCCTTCAAGGAAGATCCTGTGCAGCTTTAAAAAAAAAAAAAACAAACAAAAAAGCACCAATCATCTGTGAAAATATTTTCTCCTTAACTATTGATAAAATTACTGACCATCCCTGATATAACAGATAATGACAGTACAAAGATTACTTTTGACAGGTGATACTTCTACAAAGCAAATTGAACCCAACTGGATTGCCATTGAGACTTTCTAAGTGATTGAGCTTTTATTCTTTATCACAGAATCTGTAAAATTGCATAAAGTGAGATATTTAAAGTACTCAGAACTCCATGAATCTTATAGTCTTCATCTAAACAGACAGAAAATTTCTTCTCATTGCAAAAGTTTGGGTACGTGTTTATTTGTTGCTGTCTTACACTCACAAAACCAGAGGATGGCTTCAGACTTAGAGTGGTCCTGAAGGTGTGCTGTCAGAACATAAATGGACACTATGCTTGTCTTGTCTATTTAAAACCTATCTAGGTCTAATCAAAGTGTTTCACAAAGGAAGAAGTGAGATGACCTAAAAACAAACAACCAGCTCCCAGAGAAGCAAATTAAATTTAAAAAAACCCAAACAACAAAAAACCCAACCAAACAAAAAAAAAAAAACAACAAAAAAACCCCAAACCAACCAACCAACCATCAAAACTACAAAAATACCCCAAAACCAGAAAACCTGTACTCTTTACAGATTATAAAAGCCAATTTCAAAACATTGGGCTGACAGAGTATTAGCAACTGTTTTGGGAAGTGGTACTAACTTCCTAGAAGTAAAAACTAACTCAGCTCTCATTCAAAACATCTTTTTAATGTTAAAAATAATTTTGGCACAAAATTTCTTACTTTATTCCTTTGCTTTCAAAAGTTCATATATAGAAGACTATTCAGGTAATTTGAAACACACTGCAAAGCTAAAATGTCTTTAGAATTCCAATTTTCAGTTTTGATTTTAAATGAAATATGTGCTCCCTTCATCCATGTAAACATACCAAAGAGCAAGCTTTTTCTGCAGAAAGTCTCATTCTGAAGCACTGTGTGACCACACTCAGAAAAAAGATTAATGAGATAGAGGGTCCATTAGGGATTTTTGGGTTTTTTTTTCATTTCTTACCCCTGGCTTATATTAATATCTGTAAATTCAGAGTGATTTTTCAATTCCTAAATGCTTCTGAAAGCCAGATCCTATGCCCTTGATTTTTGACTTCTACAGTTACCTAAGCATTTTTAAAAAGAAAATCTCTCTATGGCGACATCATTACAGTCTTGTATGCCATGTTTGGAAGTACTACTTAGGGGCCTTAAACTGGATGAATTTTTTTGGTGTGATTACTCATGTAAGAACATTATTTCCATGAGTAAAACCCTGAAAAACTTCAAGATAGAAATGTCTGTTCTGCTATATTTAACATGGAATAAAATCGTATCTTTACCCTTACACTATTCTGACATACTTACAAGTACTTCAAAATGATATATATTTGGTGAAACCATCATTTGTGAATCTATTGGTCTGTTATACTTCAGTCTGAATATCACAGTATAGTATTTAGCACAACACTTAGGATTTTAATATTTACAGATACATTTCTATTTAACAAGATGGTGATTGTGACTTGTTTTGAAAAAACAGAATGTAGCTTTTCTAAATAATTAATATTAAAAATGCATTTATACTGGGGAAAAAAAAAGGCAAGGACAAAATAATTCCTCAATAATCCAGATTTCATCCTATTGTTGTAGTCTTCTTGCTTCTCATCTGCAATCCTTGCTAATTTACTATTCCACAAAACCTGTATATGTGTCAGGAATCAGATTATCAACTAAACCATTAGAATTATGGAAGGTAAACCGCTTCAGTCCTTCAAAAATGCCTCACAATATAAGTATCCTACTATCAGTCACAAACCATATAAAAATTAAGAACTGCTTTCACACTGTGTTGAAAGAAACTGCTTAAGTTTCCTCAGGGAAAATAAATAGTAATTGTATGTATCTCTTCAGGTGCCATATTTAAATATGACAAGCAAACCTGTTCTTTATCTATGTAATCAGGATTATAACCTGTACCCTGTTACTGAGAGGATATATTGTGGAATATCATGAACTCCTTCAAATACATATACAATAAAAACTTTAACTGGGCAATAACTTCATCATTTATTTTCAGCAAACAAACAAAGCATGCTATTTCTTTAATGCTGCAAAAAGTTATAAGATGCAAACCCCCCAAGTAGAAAAAATGAAAATATAGGTGTCAAAGGTATACATTATGGAATGATTTTTTAACATAATCCGTATGTTCAGCATTCAAACCTATTAATAATATCTATTATGCTGTTAGATGAGGTTATGTTTAAAATGTTTCTAGAAATCCTGACATCATAATTAAAAATGGCCAATGTATTTAAATACTAAAATATTCCCTACTAGTTAAAAAGTCTAACATACTGTTTTTAATTATGTTAAAAATTTATTTTTCATCACTAAGATAACAATATCTTCTCCGATGAACTAACAGTTATTTTACACAATGTATCTACATAGATTTCTAAGTAAGAATATATTTTTATCATTTTCCTGAAATTAATAAAATAGTACTTCTGAGTCAATGGCAGTACTAATGAAAACATCACTTTAAGGAAAAACCAAAACATTCCACACCCTTCCATAATCACAAAACATTGACAGCTTAAAAATGCAATAATTATTTTATCAGTTGGCAATTTATACCTGCAATCATGTCGTCCACAGTACTCATCTTCAGCAGTACCTGTTCAATTAAGCCAACTTCCGTGCTAGTCTGTAAATTACGGACACTTTTACGGAGAATTGCAGTGAACATACTCCAGATTTCTGCTTGGCACGTTACATCACAGTGCTCCAAAAGCTCTGACATGCATGTAATGCTCTCCGCATCCTGGATTATAAAGTTCATCTCTAGATCAAATTCGCCACCAACCAGCTAAAAAAGAAAACAAGAACAGCATTACAGTGTGAAATACATAGTTTGGTGTCTCTCATACCTTCATTGTGACCAATACAGACTACATTTTACATTATTAGAAAATTTTGGTAAGAGAAACTCACAGCTACGCTCTGTAAGAGCGAATTGACAATCACACTATGCAAAACAAAGATTGTAAAAAATATACACACTAGTATGAAACACTACCTGCAATTTTGTCACAGTGCTCTCAATACAGCATCTCAATAAAATAAAATAAAAATATATTTGAAGTATTCCTTCCTATGAAGTAATTGAAATGGTAGCCTGCCCCAGACAGATGCAGTGCAGAATCTGAAAAGCTCAAAAAGCCATTGAGGCTTTTCCACCATTCTCTGAAATCTGCCTACTCAAAATTAAAAAGACACTAAAACTAACAGCTTTCCCTCCTGATATAAGCCAACATTTGCCCTTAGTTACGTGTTTGGAAGACCTTACTGCCCTTTCCATTGTCCCATCCAAACAGTCATGCAGTTATGCCCAGAAAAAGAATCAGTGATCTGCTCTGGACCAACACAGACATAGAAAACTTATATTACTATACCACAGATCAGCTCATTGTCTTGTCAAGGAAACCTACTGCTGGTGCAAGGGAGAGACTGCACCAGAAGAGGAACAAGCACTCACATGAGAAGTGAGTTAACAGCAGCACTGATGAAATTACAGCCTGACTCCTGTCTACCCAGATATTGGCAAAACACTACCCAAAGTCCTGAGCTTCAATTAAATAGCACAACTACCAGGGATGTATTAGGAGGGAGGGAAAAGCAAACCAGCATAAGATACAGTCAAGACCAAATATATCTTCATGAATGGAATTCAATTTTTATCAGTCATTTGTGTAACTTAAAAAGCTGAACTCAAGACAAGCTACTGAATTGAATATGAAATTTAGTTTAAAAAACCAGTCCCCTTTTAATGGCACAAACATCTTTCAATTCTGAAGGAAACACAGCCTGACTCTCATGCATCCCACTTTATCCTAGTACCTTGCAAGAATTTTGAAACCAGCAGTGTGAAATTTCATGGAATCATGGAATCACAAAACAGCTTGGGTTGGAAGGCAACATCTAGCTCCAACCTCACTGCCACGGGCAGGTAACCTTCCACTTGACCAGGCTACTCTAAGCCCCATCCAGCCTTGGTCAATCTCTCTGGGCAACCCATTCCAGTGCTTTATCACTCCCCCAGTAAAGAACTTCTTCCTAATATCTAATCTAGACCTTCCCTCCTTCAGTTTAAGGCCTTCCCTGCCTCAGCCTATCAGTACATGCCCTTGTAAAAACTCCCTGTCCAGTTCCTTTTTAGGTCCCATTTAGGTACTGGAAGATGCTATAAGGTCTTCCTGGAGCCTTCTCTTCTTCAGACTGAACAAATCCAGCTTTCTCAGCCTGTCAGTAACACTAATTTCAGTAACTGTAAATATTTTACATAAAATAAAGGAATAAATTAATCCTAAAATATTCTAAGACTTTTTGTTCTATTTGTTTCATGGAGTTATATAATTAAAATTTCAATAACATGTATTAAAGATATTAAAAAATTATCTCTTAGAAGTGCATAATTTCAACAGTCATTTTTAATAGAAGGGAATTCTATGGCCTATTCAAAAGCAGTTGGTATTGCCTTCAAATTAAACTCCAAAAAATAAGCAAGTTTAAATACTATGCAAACTCTTTTTTGATGGCTAAACCTATCCAAATATTCAAAGACTTCTTTTATACTGAATCTTCAGACAATTAATACAAGTAAGCAAGGACTAGTTTTGGCTTCCACCCTAATTCATACTTTTCATTCACTTTCAAATTACTTTTTCCTCTATCAATTAATTGCTAATAACCAATTTATAATTTTCTAACATAAAAGCTTCTAATATGCTAAATATATAAACTGACTACTTCCTTAGTTCTCCTGAGACATTTAATTACATTCAAATAAAACTATTATCCTAATTATAATTAGTACTTTTATTTAAAACTTGTGACTGCATATCATATATTTGCATACTTGGTAAACAAATAATGTGTACAAAAGGAAGACAAAAAAACTTCAAGATTAGAAGCACAGCATAGAAATATGCAGACCATATTTCTATGATCATTCTTTAGAATCATGAAATATTTTCATAGAGTTTTTACTCTCTTTTCAAGAAACCAAGGTGGAGTTTTTATTTCTGAAAACAGCAGCAACTTGTGCATACTTCATCAGCAATCTGGGTTGCTGCACTTTCAGATATCTCTTCACCTCACTGAGAATATGTTAAAAACACAAGAGTAAAACAGCCACCTATAGAAGACATTCAATTGAACTCTTAGGATAGATGCTTATCCTAAAATGAAATTAAACACCTCCTAGAAGTGTCTACTTTCTTCCATTTCTTTCCATGGAGGAAATCTAGGATGAAAAATTGTATTTGTGGAGTCTTCATCACTGGATACATTCAAAAGCCATGTGGTCACCAATCTGGACAACTGGCCTTAGTTGGCCTGGCTTTTGCAGAAGGGTTGGATCAGAGAACCTCCAGACTTTTGTTTAAACCTCAAAAATTCTGACATAATACTTAGATATACTACTTTCAGATACCTAATTTAGGTGAGATGAATCCCACCATTTGTTTGGTAAGATGGACTTAAAAACAAGGACAAATCTAGTAATGCCTCGGTTGGAATGAAGGGGTGCAATAGAGATTTATCCCCTTTCCACAAACACTATTCATTGTAAAACTCTAGTTAATTTAAATTAATAAACTGATATAGTAAAACAGATGGTAATAATTCACTGCAGACTAGAATAATTCAAACTTTATCTGCTTTCTAAAGTAAATCAATATACTAATATGTAACATTTAAGAGACTGAAATGAAGCTCCCATATCAGTCTAAAGTGACAGGATATTTCAGTACTATTAAAACCAAGATGTCTCTTTCTATGAAACATTTCAGAAAATCTGCATCAAAAAATACACTGAATGCTAATGAAACTGGTTTTATGGAGAACGTTCTTCTGGGCTGCAGACTAACCAGCAGGTGCTACAATTATTTTACTTGTACAATCGGCAACAAGAAATTTATAGCACATCAGGGTAACTGCTTATTTCACCAAAGAAAACATCAAAATGTTCCTATTTGGCCTTGAGTTTAAGCATATTTCAGACAGTAAAAATTATAATAATTATCATTAAAATTAACTTCCTTAATAAAGGAAACAAATTAATGAACTAATTGACGATGATGGCAAAAATTTAGAAAGGCGGGGGGAAGTGACTTCTTTAGTCATCCTAAAAATCATCATGAATTAAAAATATTAACAGTCTTGATAATAAGAAGTCTAAGATGACAAGGAAAAACTAAACAAAAATGAAGTCAGTATACAGAAATAAATGAACATCATGAATTTGTGCTCAAGAAGTCATATAAAGAAGGCATCCCTGCTTTAAAATGTGCACAATCAAATGGAATTCAACCAATAAAAGTAGAACATTCACTACGATAAACTATCCTCTAACAACATTTCTGCACCTGCATTTCCCAAGGAAGACAGTAGGTAGAGAGGAATAATTAGTCTTCACAACACAGGGAGGTAACCAGCGGAGAACCACCATGACAATGAGCTGGCAACATGCTGACACTAATGAAAGGATAAAGTTTGCCAAAGAGCCAGAAATCATTAAACACAGTTAAAAAGTGCCAACTACTAAGAGCTGCAAAGATTTTTCTATCAACGGTCCAGGCAACAATGCTTAAAAACTGAAAATTAGTAAATGCAAAGTAATACTACATTATTATCGTTTTCCTCACATGTACAAGACAACACTCTCCAAAGTCTGCTATTTTCATCCAGAAAAGAGATCTTGGAGTCCCTGAGGGTGCTACTTCAAAGTGTTAATAATGCCATATTAAAAACTGCCAATAAGCAATTAAATATTCATAATGAATTTACAACTTTCTAAGTGGAATAACACTGTGGATGCAACACCACGTAGCAAAAAGTTAAATCACACTTTCATAAAGTAGCTTACTTTTAATATAGCATGTAATAAGACAAATTTTAGCTGCAGTATAATATGAACACTTCAAAAGAAATCCTTACAGAACCCAGTATACCATACTGTAAATCAGTGTTCCTCCTATAAATCTCAAATACAATCTTTTTTTGTGTCAAACACTGTCTTTGCATTCTTCAAGGGAATATATAATATTCAGTAAAGACCATGCTTTCACTGTGATTAAGTATCCTGAAGTATTGCTTGTACTTTGTCCTATTCTGCATCTTTCGCAGCACAGCTGTAAGAAACAAAGCACCAAACTAATGCTCAGATCATGGTTCCAGGTTTGTTGACTGTGGTCAACAAACACAACTCCTCACAAAGTGGTACTGAACTTCCAGTAATAAGCAAGTTAAGCTATATTCCCCATGCTGAGATTGTTTGTAATAACAGGTTGATGCTCTCTTGAAATTGCTCCAAGAACCGACCTTAACCTATACCACCATTCTCAAAGGCAGCTGCTTTACTCAGAATCTCCATTTTTCTGAATACTGTAGACATTCCTCAGTAAGTCTCTACCATTCATCATATTATGCAATAAAAGTGTTTCTTCCTAAGTTGCCACACCTCTGCAGAACTTAGGCTGGTCTTTTATGGCCTTTTGATCTATAACAGAGAACAAATACTCCTCCAAACAAGAGAAGTTGTCTACATATTTCACACAGTATATTCTTTCTAGATCTTGAAATGCAGTAAAATACATGCTGCTGAACATATATAATTAAATTTTTAACTTGTGAAGATTGGAATTTTTTAGTATCATATTATTCAAATCAAGTTCGGAAGAATGGATTAAAACTCACACTGAATAGAATATTTCAGCTGGAAGGGACCTACAAGAAGCACTTGGTCCAAGTGCCTGACCACTCCAGGGCTGTCTGAAAGTTAAAGCATGTTGATAACAGCATTATCCAAATGCCTCTTAAACAGTGACAGGCATGGGGCATCAAATATCTATTGAGAAAGCCTGTTCCAGTGTTTGACCACCTTCTTCACAAAGAAATACTTCCTAACATCCACTTTTAAACTCTCATGATGCAGCTTTGAACCATTCCCATGCATCCTGGCACTGGATACCAAGGAGAAGAGCTCAAAACTTCCCTCTCCACTTCCCTCCCTCAGGAGCACTGTAGAAAGCAATGATTAAAGAAAGTATCTTAGAACTATATAAACCAAACTCTCCAAGCATTTAAATATTTACATTTGTGGTTCATTGCTGTCAAAGAAGCGTTTTCTAGCTTCCTTCAAGTCTGAGTCCTATCTGCATTTATTAAAAAAAAAAAAAAATCAAGAATATGAATTCCAATACTAGACAGACAGTGCCGCTGTAAAATTCAATATCATACTAGTGTAATTTTTACAGCCCTAACCACATCCAAGCTCAATATGCACCAAGTCACTCCTACATTCTGTCTCCTAATTAACTACTATCACATTTACCCTGCTTTTTCTAAAGGCAAAAATAAATGAGTGCATATCACAGTCAACATGACAACAACCCTCATTTGCTCTGGACTGAAGCATTTGAGGTTCAAATATATACATATACAACCAAAATTAAAAAAATCTTTCCTTGTAGGTATGTAGGAGGTAAGCAGTTTGGAAACACAATTAATAATTCTCTTCCTCTCCCTGATGCTCATCAGGGAGATTTAGGCATTGCAAAACAGCTGATTTGGCATGACTTGGCATACGTTTCCACAGGAAAGAAGCTGAGAATAACCTACTGGAATAGGACTGAAAATCTCTTAAAATCCCAAATCAATTAGTTGTTTTGAAGAGAATATTAGTAAATATTTAACTCTTGATAATTAAAGTCATCATGTAACATTGAAGAATAATTTTTGTCAAAACTGGAACATCTTTTCTACAAAACAACACTGAATTGATTTTATAATCACCAGTAAGAATTCAAAATATGTGGAATCAGACTGCTACTCTTTCTTTTATAAAGACAAGGCAACAGCATAAGCATTAAAACAGCTGTCTGAGAAAAGCAGTGGGGGACCCAGGCAGGAAAAAACAATTATTATTTTCTGGTCATTAACTAAACAATTAAATTTCTAAACAATTAATTCAGATTTTTAAAAAGATTCTTCTTCAGCTTCATGAAAGAAGATTTCTTTAGGCAAAAGTATTTAGAATGCTAAATGGAATATATTAAACTGTTCGGTGACAGAAATGTGTGCTGATCATATGCACTTGTTAACCTAAATATATCAATATAACTACAGAGAAAATCAAAGCTAAAAAAAACTCAAGAAGGTATGTTTCATAACTGGTACACATTATTTATTTATTTTTAAATGGAACATTTAAATTGGTGAATGGAGGTCCTTAGAGATTTGAATTACAGCTATGTGTATCTGGGCTAATTTTCACAATTCTCTTTACCATCATTGGAAAGTAAAAGATGCTTCAGGGAAGTGATTCATCTCAGTGGTTTTAGATGCAATAAAATAAATCTTTTTCAGGGAATGTAGTACTTTTTACTGACTATAAAATGACAACTAGTTCAGACAGGAACATCTAAAGTTATGTCAGATAAATCTTAACCAATGTGCTCACAATATGGCTTATAACCAAATGACAGCACTAAAAAGACTGATTCTCATGTGAATCATTACAACAGGATGTAATTCTGCACATTAACATACCCCTTTTAAATGAGCCTTCCTTCCTTTTAACTTCAAAAATGTTTTTACCCTGAATAATGTATTGCACATACACAGCAGTTTTTCACTAAGGGAACGCTACCCAGAAAGTTTATTGACCATTTTAAAGTAATCTGTGAAACGAATTTAAATGGTTTTTATACTTGCTGAGACAATACGAATGAATTCATATGGTCAGCTTTTAGTGTTTTCAAGAATGAGCTTGTAATTATACAAGCTTAAAAATACCTCAGTGATTTACCTTTATTTTCTTACATTTTCCTTTTGAGGGAGGATACTCCTGTAGGCAGATGAACTCCAGTGGTAGATCAACTGCATATACATATGATTTACTGACACAAGTATCAGTTACACTCAGATAGACCACAAGGCTGTATAACTCAGAGTTAATAGTTCGATTTAATAGTTTGCTAGGAGAAAATTTCAATTCCTGCTCTCCCCTGCTGTCTTAAACACATTTTTGACAATGTCAGACCTTTTCTAAGTATTGTGGAGGCTTAAAGAGAAAAAAGAAAAAAAAAACCAAATCAAAAACCACAAAGCACAAAAAAAACATACCAAACCAAACCCACCCGCCCCCCCACCACCAACAAAACCCACACCAAAAAAAACCCAAAATGGGCTATTCGGCACAAATTTCTTAAGCTGTTTTTTCCCTAACTGTTAAAAGTACTATTTTGGGGTAGGACAGGAATTGGTCTGATAAAGTTCAAATGCCTGCCTTTGTAGAAGCTTCTTTAGCGCAGGACTCAGTCTCCTTGAAATAAAAAGTGCCACCTTAGAAGGAGTGTAAATAAAGAGACTTTTAAAGTGTGACACAGGACAAATCTCACCCACTTAGAAGAATTCGTAAAGTAATTCAATCCCTTCTGACAGAAATGAAGACTGATGGAAGTAGCTAATCCAAAACACAAAGCTAGAAGTCCTCCTCCTGGTCTATTGCTCCTGTGTCACTGGAAGGAGACACTCTTCCTATTTGTTATTTCGATCTCCACTAAGCCATTTTTGGCCAAAGCAGAATATGAGCTTTTAGCTCAAGATGGTGACCCTAAGAAAGAAAACTTGTGGGTTTATTTTCAGTGAAGTAAAATTAAAACCATTCTCAAATGCGGAACTAATTTGTTTTCAGTTTATCTAGTTCAGTTTCTCTTATAAATTACTTCAGATTTTAATCACAAAAGAGATCAGCCACTTGGATAAGGGACTTCCGCAACTCAGAAAAGGGAACAGTTATTGACAATATATTTTAATAAATAAAACCAAGCAGCTTAGGTTTTCCCCATGTCTGAAAGTAAAAATTCAATTTGGATTTCTATGGACTATAAAGAAGTTGATAAATTAGCACAGCTTAAAGAGCATGAAAAATAGCATTACTAAACAGATATTACTGGTCCATTTTTCTTTTAATACTTCATAGCCCATTCTTGTCTGCCTTCTCTCACTTTCAAAAATAACTTTAAGATCAAGGTACAGATGCTAGTACAGTACAAGCTCATGCTTCTAATATCCTGGCTTCAATAACCACGTATATTTCGAAACAAGTTAGTTGGTGATGTTTTGGAATTGTGCTTTATTTTTTCGTTGTTGTTTTTGCTTTAAGGTATCTTCTTTGTTTCCAAGCCAGAAGACAGGAAAAAGAAATTGGAATAACTGAGAGTTACCAAAGTCACAAAGAAAATATTCTCTGAAAAAATAAATATTTTTTGCAATTACTTCTGTAGCCGCTTCTAATAAGACTATGCTCTTGCACTGCTGAAACTTGCACAGCCGAGTCTAATAGGTCAGCAGCATCCCTTATTTCTCAAGAGTCACAAACTGTATGTATATTTCTGGGGTTTTTCTTTTTTAGGAATTTGAATGATATATTATCACTGTAAAGCAAACCTTGCAGAGGTTTAACATAGCTATCAGAGAACATCACCAAAAAGCTGAAACTCTAAGAAACATTAAACTTTCAACAATTACACATTGATTTAAATCTAATTTGAATGGCACAGCAAACAGTATCACACAACATGTTTGTGCAAACAGCAGTATCTGTTTTTAAAAGAAAACAACCGAAAAATCCCTCAATGCACACACACCTGTTTCCTGAATTTCATATACAGGAGCAAACAGAATATATTTGCAACTAAATACTAATAGACAATTTCAGTCAACAGAAGCTGCCAGTAACTCAGAAAAATTGTTGTTAAATTTTGTTCATTTGTTTGTTTATATTATTCATTTGTTATTATTCAAACATACTTGTCAAAGCAATTTTTATTTTGTATGTTAACTCACAGATGCATTCTGTGACTAGAATGAATTGCAACAATACACCCAATGGAATTTTCATATTGGAAAATGATGGGGTATATTTCAGAATAGTCTGTGGGATTGTTCCTACGTACATCAAGGACACAGCAAATCAAGAAGAAAAACACGACATGATTATGGCACATGTGGTACCTACACATTTTGGCTAAGATCACAAAAATAGCCACATCAGGACAAAGCCCATTAGCCCCACATACTAGCCCAGTATCTTCTTCTAAGCAGGAATCATCTTTTGACCCTTAGTCTGTAAATCAAAAACAAATAGTCTGTAGGCTCTCTTACTGTCCCCTTCTTTCCCATGAGGTACAAACAGGGAGGCAAAGTTGTTGCTCTCTGAGGGTGTTACCTATTTTTCTTTACTATTCAGGAGCTCTCTTTAATGCAAACATGTTCAATTCTCTTACCTTGCTAAATACCACTTGTCATAAACCCAGTTTTGTTTTTTTTTTTATGACTGCACTGTTGTTTGACAAGAAAAGGAATTACTTATATTTCTATATTAAGATTAAGCTATCTATTACTATTTTAACTTCTAAAATCAAATAATTCTTTTTTGAAGTGTCCCACTCTCATGTTTACCTTTCTCTTAAGTTTTGGTTTTCTTTAGAGTCCTTCACTGCTTCCACTTTGAAATGTTTAATTTCCCTCTTGTCACAAAACACTCTAAAACTCTGAAAAGCCTGGAAACTAAATCATGTCTATGCTATATTTAAAAGTAAAACAATTCCAATGAACTTAGTTATGACAGTGCCATTTTCCAACAGATACCAATAGTTGTAACATTAATAATTAATGGCAGAGTGGCAGCCCAGGCAAACCACAATGTCAGGTACAAATTATCTCAAATAACATTGATGTGAGACATGGACAACACTGATATTACCCTCAGCTTTATATTGCTGAAAAGCATGAGCTTAATGGGAAGAACAGTGTGCTTAATTCCCAACACCTTGCAGCTTGCTTACTTGAAGAATTTTGAGATTTGTAGTAATATTTTTAGTTGGTATCAATATTCTGAAATTTTCCAGTGGCAATGTTTATCATCACCTTTGGAAGCTCTACATTCAATTTCAACATGCTCATTTTCATCAATCTTTCATTTTTAATTAGACACCAAATGCATTAACTACTTACTATGCAGTCCTCTTCCCAAAAAAGTTAACATGGGAGAAAACAACCTAATGTTTGGCACAGAGAAAAGCCCTCAATCATTTCAGAACAGTAACTCTTTAGGGACAATATTGGACAGGTGATATAGAGTTTCGTTTAGTTCTGTGCATGTGACGTAACTAGGTAAAAGCCAACAGTATGTGAGGAAGAGCCAAGCAGAATTTTTCCTAATAAAAAATATATGTATATTGCAGGAAATTATAACAATATCTATTATAGAGTAAGATGTATTAATGAAGCTTGAGCAAAGGCTTCCTGTAGAATCTACCTAATTATTGGTAAGACTGAAATGCCCATTGACTATATTTTATAAATAAGCACAGTCAAATGTATAAAGAAGTATGGTTTTAACTCAAACCTTACTTTGTTCCCTTGATAAGTGCATTTTCCCATATAAATTTCAATTTATAGCAAGCAAAACCCTTCTAAACCTAATGAGTTACTGCAAAGAACAAAAATTTCTCAGGAAATACCATAATTTGCAACAGCACAGTGTTGCTAAGTAGGTGGAAAAATGCAGAACACCATCACATTACACATGTACATGAATTTAAGGTGTCAAGGCTGGAAAAATCGATAGCCAGACTCCCTAACAATAGCCATATAAGTCCTGTTGCTTTTCAGTTTTGGTAGCCTGAAGTTTGTTAAATTTTCAAGCAAAGACAGTCCATATATTCTTTAAGGTTTTGTGCTTCCTTAAGAAAATCAAGACAAGTTGTACTATTTGTTACCGTTTTCTTGTCTTCAAAAGTGCACAAGTTACAGGACAAGAATTGTGCTTTAAAAGCTTTTAAAACTTTTCTAATCCAATTTATTTTTTTCAAGTCCTTACAAGAAAAAGCTCCCTTTGGTTGTAAAGGCAATTTCTGATACCAGGATTTGTACAGCTAGGATGTTTTAACCAGATCTGTCAATATTTGTCCCCTTTTCTTCTCTAAATAACTCAAATAGTGTAAGAAAATTGTTCTAGTTTGTGACTGGACTCCCACAGGGTTTTAGCTGTCATTAATGATTTAAGATCTTTTTTGTGCAATGATAAAACCCAAAACCTCAATTGCTAAAGGAGGCACCACACAGACCATAATGAATTGTTTTACAACCATTTAAGTGCATCCTAATTGCCTTCCCCCAAGCTTCTACTTGATTTATTATGCAGCTCTTCATCCAATAAGACCTCTGCTTTAACGTATAAATAACACAGTTAAGAACAAAGGCCAGAATTTTACAGTAATATAGGAGATGGAACTCTAATCACAAAGGACTATTTTAGAGGAGGAAACTGAAAGGCAGGTAAATAAGTGTAAGAAACAATTTCCTAGTAGTCTGAGTTTTCTTTATGTAATAAGTTTGTTGGATCTTCATTACACGAAGTATCTCAGCACTTCAAACTCAGTGACCAGAGACCAAGTATCTACAAAAACTATATCATATACTAGGCTAGGCATATAGTAATTTTTCCATTATAGTGTCACAACCTCTCATTACTTGTGACACAGGAATTTCTTGCTCCAGAAATAAAATTTCTGTTTAAATAAGCCAATAGATTTTCTTCCAATAATTTCTCTGATCAGATTTCTGAACTCTCAACTTTTTGGAGTTTTCATAGACCATAGTAAGGAGTCCCACATTTTCCCCATGAATTGTGTAAAAATACCTTGTTATACACCTGCCACAGGATTATTTAATTTCAGCCCTCTGCTACTTGCATTTTGAAAAGCAGAAATCAGATGTTTTCTAACACATACTTCCCTTTATTCACTTACATTTCATACACTTGGTCATCTCTTTTCCACGCCGAACAATCCTACTTTGTTCACTCACTCCTCCCGTGAAATCCATATTTAATCACATTTCTTACCCTTCATATTTTTTGCTAATCCTAATATATTCTTTTGAGACTGGGAATCACCAGAACATCATACAACATCCAAAATATAGACATATCATTAATTTATAAGAGTTTCATAAAAATGACTTTTCTATTGCTCATTTTTTCTTATTAATACTCTCTGATATTTAATTTGATTTTCTGATTGCTACTAAGAACCAAAACATTTTCCACAAAGCTACCATCACTGCGAGGCCATTTATAATACAGTTTGTGGGAGTGCACAGTTAATACAGGGTAGCAGATATGAAGTTAAAACTTCTATTACTCCCTATGAGATAAGGAGAAAATAGACTTCTGAAAAACCTTCTTATAAATATACATACACAACATAAATGCAGTAACATAAGCACCATACTTCAAACAAACAACAAACCCTTCCCATTTATGATTCCCATCACACACTATATTTATATGTAATTGCTAAACAAAGTTTCAAATGGAAGGATAATTCTACTAATAAAGAATTAGGATACTAAACTCTCTTCTCCCTCAAAAAAGAAAATATATACTCTCATCTGGTTCAATTAAAAAAAAAAACAATGGAGAGAAGTGCTTACAAAAAATATCATGAACAGGCAACAATATTTTTTCAGCAAAATACTCCATCACATCTTAACATTTCTTCCCTTTTTTGATACTATTTCTATTCGTCATTTAATCAACTAATGAAGCTTGGAGGGAACACTTAAGGATACACTTTTATCTTCTCTTTAATACTCAGATTTTGAAAACAATATTGCTGTGGTCTGAGTTTCAAACACTCCATCTGCAAATCTAAATTACAGAGCTCCATCTGTACTAAGCATTCTTTTCAAGGCATCATATAACTGAGTAAAACCAAAATCACATATCTTTTGATTTGATTACAAGACAACTAGAGATGAAGTGTCAATAATTACAGGGGTAGATCTTACATAGTGGAGGAAATTCAAGTGCTTTTCTTTGCATTAACAGAGAAATTAATACTCTGCTTAGTAAAAAACCTCAAAAATTGCCAAAATACGAAACAATTTATGACATTTTTTTCTCAGTACATAAATAAGATTTACCTCTACTCAGCAGAACAAAGTTATTAACTTATTAGTAAGAAGAATTTTAAAAAAATAGGAGGGGTCTGTAAGAAAAGAGGGTTTTAATCATATTAGAACACATTTTCAAACACAGTCCCTCTATGTAGCCATGCTTTTTTAACAAAGACTTTGGTTCTAAAATAATCAGTTCTCATTTAAAGTAACTACGTTTGGTGATGCCTATATTCTTCAATCATGTTTTAGAAAAGAAATTAGAACACAAAGGACTTATTAAAAAATGAAAAAAACCCAAACCCTACAACATTCTAGTCCCATAATTAAAAAAAAAAATTAGAAGTCATTCACATGACACAACAGTCAAACGTGGTATTTGACTGCTTTTGCATCATCTCAGAAGGACAATTACATTACAATTACATTTTTGTTTTGGGAAAAAGTATAAAATACTAAACAGTAAATGAAAGGAAAGAATTTCTAAACAAGGTGTTCTCAAATGGCTGGATTCAGCTACTTTCCATCTGCTTTCAACTTCTTACACAATTTAGAAAGGGGAATAAAACATAAAAAGGAACTATACCTCCAGTGCACCCTTTAAAAATATCTAATGCCATAAATCCAGCAGAGTCTATCAAGAGGACTTGTCAGATCTCATTTTAAACACTCCAAATTGAAATATGCATATGTGAATGCTAAAGAGCAAGCAACAAAGATACTTCAAGAAAGGCAATATGAATGTATTATTTTGCTACTCTGTATTTTCACCTTACGAAACACATTATTTTATTTTAATGGATATTTAACAATAATTTATATTATTTATAACTAGTTTATAAAGTATAGACATTTTAATTTACATTAAAATGTTTACATAAATATCCAGAGGCCTATGTCTTACTTCATTATGATTATCAAGAAGAGTACAGTTTTCCCCTTTTGTGTGGTGTAAAACAGAATCAGTGCTTAATTTAGGTGAAAATGTTACTTCAGAGGAAATGGAACAGTTATATAAATGGGAAAAGCAGAGCTATTTAAATAATCATAATCCATAAAAGCTCTTTCATAAGTGAAAACAATTCAAAAACAATTATCAACTGGCAAAATAGAAAATTTATTCCGGTGCTCTTTAATCAAATAGATAATAATCAGAAGCAGTATGCCAATTCATCCTATGTGTAAATAGAAGAGAACAACTTTGCAAGAACATAGCCACTAAAATGACTGTAAAATCTTGATCAAAAGTTCAACATCTCTCCTTCCAGTATTCCTCCCAACTTTTCGTACATGAAAAATCTAATGATTTTCTTAATTTACTGAATACAGGCAATAACCTTAATTGTGTTCTCCAAATACTTCTCTTCTACTTCACTTTCAGGTTTATCAGTTAATGAAACAACTAATTATTCCATTAGTTCTTCTTGCGACACTTCCATGTAAGATATAGGTGGGGCTTACCTCCTCAAAAAATGTCACATTTAAATCATCTACCATAACAGAAGTTACAGAAATTACAGAAATACACTAGGGAGGGAAAAAACCCACCTTTTTCCAATCATAGGACTTTGAACACCAGTAGCCAGATTAAGTTCTTCTACAGTTTATATCTTAAACAAGAGATGGCTTTGTTCTGATTCTGAAGGTCTAAATAATTTACTAATTACTCTTCATTTCTGTATTTTCTGTACATTTCTTATTTGTCTAAGCAGCAGGAAAATCCACAAAAAAAAAATCTAGTCATAATTAGCTAAACAGAAATAAAGCACATGGAAAGTTGCAAAACCAAATTGTGACTGCTTTTAACAACCAGAAGAAAATTAATAGCTCAATCAGAAAGTGAGCATCACTCCCAAAGAAAAACAGGTCATGCTCTAACTTTTTTGTAACAAGGCTATTACACCTACTCAGAACCACAATGTTTGAAAATTAAGTATGGCAGTGTTAAAAACATTTATCACTTAAAAGCACCTGAATCTGTATCAATTTGTCCTCCAAGAAGTGCCAGTGAAACTCCTGGTGTCAAATCTAACTTTAACTTAAGCAGCGTATGTCGCTCCCTGCTCAGTCCCACAGGAGACGAGGGTTTACTTCTGAATGCTTCTCCTATGGAGCTCTATGTGGAAAGAATCATCCTTCGAGGTACTGTCACACAGCTTCCAAAAGCCTCTTCTGTGTTGAAAAGCAATCTCTAGTACTGTAAATAATACTATTTTCAATACCAGTGACAATAATGATGCAAATTTGATCTAGCCTAGACACTTCCTCCTCCCTTTGCTGGTGACTCAGATGTGTGTTTTGGTAACATACTGCAGGTTTGATTGACACAGAAATTTCAATTTGATTTTTCCCTCATTAATAAAGATGCTTTTTTACCAGCCTCCCTCCCAACCTGATTGTTGACCGAAGCTAAGTAGTTACTGCAACACAATTTCCCCCCCGAGGTGCTTGTAGAAGTGGCCAAGCTGGAGGAGGCTGTGCCAGCCTTCAGTCCAACCACAGACACCCATGTGCAACACAGGGAGATCTCATCAGGTGGGAGAGAGAGATAAACACTTCCTTGTCCAGTTCCACTCTAATTTAAGGGCCACGTTAACAATTCCATACCGGCACTACAGGAGATTGTTTACTTAATTTAAAATCAATAAACATTATAAAGATTTCAAAGGCTGATTTAAGATTACATTGCCTTGGGTGGAGTTTTTTTGAGGGGTGATTTTCTTGCCTGTTTTGTTTTGGAACGGGTTAAAGATCTGAGACTGCAGTATCATGGACTGAATGCTATTATATCCGATCTTCCTCACTTCATAGAACAGAGAAGTAGAGAGGGTCATGCCTTCCCTGCTTTTTAGACTTGTACCAGAACAAATGGGCATGCAGTGGGCACAGGATACACAAGTAAAATTACTCACTTAGGGCACGAGTGCATTTAAAGGAGATTCCATATTGACAAACACACAAGTGCAGTTACTATGTGAAACAGTTTTGTGAATAACCTCTGCTCTGATTTTAGTTAGAATTTTAACAAATTTACCATGCTGGTAATCCACAAAAGTCCCACTAATTGCATTTATAAGAAGTGATTTCAGAGTCACTCCAAGTAAAATAAAAATGTAAAAACTGTAATAGACAAAGTATATAAGGCTAAGTTTACATAAAAAATACCTCACAGTCTGAGGAACGTAATAAAAGCAAGACAGCGTGCCATTTAATTAATGCTCACATGTAAAAAAAACACCAAAAAGCTATCCAAACTATCTTTAACAAAATATGACAACACAGCAAGCGTGCAAAAGCAAACCAAGTTGGTCTAAAGAACCCTATTATCAAAATTTGGATAACCCTTGCTCTCTCAGCTCAAAAGATTTAAACTACCTTAGAAGAATAAATAGTAATTTCAACAAAAGCTCTCTCATCTGAATAATTTCTTGATATTCCAGATTACTGATCAAGTCACATTCACAACATAATTTTCAAAAGACATAATATAGGATAGGTCCTTTTAGATACACTTTATTGTTAATTATTTTCAAATTACATCAATTTCTTCAGAAAAATTAATTTTTTCTTAAAGGATTCTTGAGAATGCACCAAAACATATTTTATAAAAAGTATTTAGCATGCTTAGTAGCGATAGTCTTAACAGCAGTATAAAAACACTATAATAGAAATATTTACATTTTTTTACTACATGTATTTAATGTAAAATTAAATAATTAAATATCCTAAGTAATATTTGAAGCTTACTTCAGATCACTGGTAGAATGGAATTTCAAAAAATCCTGCAAAATGTTACAAGAAAGTTGATTTCTTTCTCACTTTTTTTTTTAATATATTATGATGCCCATATTGTAAAAACTGTCTTAATATTTATGAGACACTACAGTTCCACATAGACATATATATTTAATAATCTGTCTTTTAAAATTAATAATTAGTAACTATTTACTAAAGCCACTAAAAAGTTATTTAATCAACAACATAAAATCTATTTTTCCAAAATAAATAACCTGAATTTTATCTCAAACCATAAAAGCTAGGAATATAGAAACATGAAGACTGACTGACAGTGCTGAATTAGCTGAACAAATATTTTCTATTTAAAAAGGTGTGCCATCAGCTGCAGTACAGGTGTTTAATTTTCTAATACTTGATTACATGGCAGTTCATTAACTTTGAGTTTCTGTTTCACAAACTTGATTTCCTTTTATGACAAGGTCACCCAACTAGTTGACTAAGGGAAGTCACTAGATGTGGTTTTTCTTTATTTCAGCAAAGCTTTTGGAATCATCTCTTACAGTGCCCTTCTGGACTAAATGTCCAGGACATGGATAGACAAGTTCAAGTCCATATGCTGGATGGGCAATTGGCTGGCAGGTTGGGCTCAAAGTTTTGTTGTAAATCAGGTCACATCAGGCTAGTGGCCAGCCATGAGTGGGGTTCTCTGTGGCTCAGTTTTTGGGCCAGTGCTCTGCCACATTTTTATAAATGATCTTGATACAGGAATTGAATGTATGTTAAGTAACTTTGCTGATGATACTAAATTAGGAGGAGCTATAGACTCTCTCAAGAGTAGAGAGGTCTTACAGAGAAATATGGACAGATTAGAGAGCTGGACAATGAACAACTGCATGAAGTTTAACAAGAGCAAGTGCTGGATTCTCCATCTGAGATGGGTGTAATGCTGGTAATACGTACACACGGGGGGATGAGAGGCTGGAGAACACCACTGCAGTATGGAATTTCGGGGTCCTGGTTCATGGCAAGTTGAAATAAACAGCATGCCCTGGCAGCCAAAAGGGACAACTGTTAGCCTCAGGTTCATCAAGCACAGCATCGCGAATTGGGCAAGGGAGGGGATTGTCCCGCTCTGCTCTGCACTGGGGTGGCCGCACCTCTGGAGTGCAGCTTTGGGCACCACAATATAAGGACATCAAACTATAAGACTGTGTCCAGTGGAGGGCAACCAAGACAGTGAAAAGCCTTGAGGACAAAGACTTACGAGGAGTGGCTGAGGTCACTTGGTCTGTTCAGCCTGGTGGACAGAAGTCTGAGGGGTGACCTCATTGCTGAGAGTTGACCTCATTGCATTACAAACCTTGCTCAAAGTGGGCAAGAAAGGGGGAAGTGCTGATCATTCTCTGTGGTGACCAGTGATAGGATATGAGGAAATAGAATGAAGCTGTATCAGGGGAAGCTCAGAGTGGACATTAGGAAAATCTGCTTAAGTCTTTTCACAGACTGAGCACTTGAACATACTTCATATTTTAAATGCTATTTATTCTTTCATGCAGCACAAAAGTATTTACTGCTACATCAGTAGCAATCAGAATGACAAGACAATAAACACCAATTTGTAATCATGTTTAATAAGATAAATATTAAAATGTCCAAGGTTAAAAGTTGCACGCTGTGAAAATAATGAAAATATGATAGCTTTTAGAAAAAGCATTTTAAGATGTATGTGATCACAACCTAACTAGACTTAGCACTGAGAATATGTGAAACATGAAGAAATCATGTGATGAAAGACATGAATGAGCAAATGCCTTATCTATCACATTTTATAACAAAAGCCACTATGGTCAGATGATCACAGTTTCATACAAAAGCTTTAGTACACTGGCACATCACGGGGTATTTTTCCTTCTTTTTAAATTTGAAATGTCAAATCTGGAAAAAACTCAAAAGTAAAGTAATTTTGATCTTTTCAAAGGGCAAAAATCAACAACTCAGGGAGCTTCAAATGATAGAAAGCAGAATATTCCACATGGTTATTAAGTAAAGCTTTTAAGAGGTCTTTACAAAAGTACTGTCCAGATATTAGCAGTCTTGCAAATGGTTGTGAAAGACAAGATCCAATCTGGGAAAATTCTGAAAGTACTTGTTAAAAACTGCACATACTGAAAAATCTTTGTACTCTTCTATTAGAAGTATAAGCTACATGAACCTCTCAGATCTTCAATAAATAGTGAGTTATAACATGCAGAAATTACCTTAACTTGCAGATACTAAGCAAGCTTCTCAGTTTCTTTCTACAAATATTTATTTTCTTTCTACAGATATTTATTTCCTGAAGATGTCCAGAACTTATCACATTGAAAATGGGAATACAGTCAACGCTTGGTAACTGAAGATGCTGGGAAAGCTATGGAAGTACACACAGCCTCCTCAAGATGTTTAATGGGCAGGTAAAATAGTTTTACTCATACAGGCTTTCCCATCTGATTCTTAAGGATTTTGACCATTGGTATAAATAAATATTTGATAAATACATGACAGTTTTTACTATCCTCTTCTCACTATTGCTAAACAAAACCAAAATTTCTTCAGCTACAGAAGTTTAATGTAACACATTCCAAATGAACAGCTAAAGGTACTAGTCACCAGTTGAATGAAACTGATTCAAAGGGCAAGGTAGGAACACAGCTAAGGTTTGAGCTGAACATCGGGTAGTGAGAAAAGTCAATGGCTGCACCAAACAAGTGAAAAAAATCCCAGAAAAAAGATAGCTGGATGAAGGTCAGACAACCAGGTGTTTCAGCAAGTATTCAGAGAACACAAGTCTGCCTTACTCATCTACAGAAGAGCAATCTTAGAAAGGCTTTTCAAGAGCCACAGCTGCTGACGCCCCAGGTATCTCTCAAATCCATATGTACCAGACTGTCTGGAAACAAAGGAACTACAGATTGGCCAGATTAAATACTCTGCAGTGACTCAGCTAGAAAAAAATCAGCCATTACATAGTGTTTAGGATACCTCCTCTGTAACATTTTTCACATATTTTGAAATAATTAGTTAAACATCTGACACTAAATATGCATTGTTTTATTCTGCAAGCTACAAAGGATATGTCTGAGATCCATCTGTTATTTCTCAGATTTCCCGAAGTTTTGTTTTGTTTTTATGGGGTTGTTTTGTACTGCTACTGTGCTAAATAATCTGATTACATATTCCAACATGATGCATTAGGGCTACTATTCTATGGTTAAAAGGGAAGAGGACAAAAAAAGCAAATTCCTTTTTGGTTTCTTCTGATACCCCCTGCTGTGGTACAAACTTCACACTTTTCTAAAAACAGATCAGAATCTGGTAATTAGGAGTGACATCTGTGTTAAGGGCTCTCTTTCCATTACAGAAAAGATGCAGCAAACCCTGGGCTGGTGCTGGGAAAATGTTTTAAGGGAGTGGGAAGAGAGGAGAGTAAGAAACTTATTCCTCAGCGAACAAGAGGTCCCATGAAAGAAATACATACCTTCACAGTCATTAGTGACCACATTAGTGACCAGAAAACAACAGATGATATTTCAAACCCTTGAAATTACTCCCACAGGTGAAAACACATTACACTTGCAGTATCAACTAGTCACTTGCAATTACTCTTCTTATGCTAAAACACACAGACTAAAATCCTATCCTAAAACAATAATCTGGTTCAGGATATCATTTTCATGCTTTACCACCTGAAATACTAGGAGATTTTGAAGCACTAAACTCTTTAGAAAAAAATTCTTTATGGAAATGTTATCAAACATTAGAATAGGCTGCTCAAGGATGTTGTTGAGTCCCTAACCTTGGGGGTATTTAGAAGACTTGTAGGTGTGGCACTGAAGAACATGGTTTAGTGGTGAACTTGGCAATGCTGGATTAATGTTTGGACTCAATGACCTTAGGAAAGAGTCCAAGTAAAATTCTTATTAAACAGAGAAATGTACTCCCCCAAACTCCTGGGTTTCATCACATACCTCCTATGGGTGAGAGACTGTGGGTGAAGTTACCAGTGCAGTGTTTATACACAAAAGTGAAACATTTCCTATTGCTGATGGGAAGGCTTCAGGGAAGGGAGGAGCACCAAAAACATTTACTAAATAAAGCCTCAATAAAACAAATACCCTCCAGAATTTTACTTTTGATCAGTTAACATTTTTCTGACAATTTCTTTAACTGAAATTGCCTTGAGCAGGACAAGTGGAAAGTTCCCCAAAGAAGCCCTAACATAAGATCCTTAATACCACCAAACTGATTTTGAGCTATTTTAGTGCTAGCTCCATGGAAACAAAGACATAATTGTTCATTCAAAAGGCTGCTAAAATTTCCATTACAAAATACGCTTATAAAAGGCCTTTACTTTGTGTTTTCATTACGAGAGGGAGATGAGAAACTAGGTTACTTTCTGTACGTTAACACAAGCTTCAGACACTGATATACAGATTCAACCAATGTCATTGCTACAGTAAAAAAATTAATTCTGATGAAGCTTAGGAAACTTGATGCAATTAAGAAGTCCCGTTATGTCCAGTTATCTTTTAAGTTTTTAGGCTATTTGCTGTGTCAATCATCACATTGAGGAAACACTCAAAAACATATATACAACTGCATTTGATTTACTTTATTTGCTCACAAATTTGGTAATTAAATTCTTAAACTATAAGATGGTTTTACAAAATTGGTAGAAATTAAGCTGATGTATTTTTATGCAATGTTTGCAAGAAAAATATACTACAGCTTTCTTACTGATGAAACTAGTTATATCAAAATATAACTAATGCCCCTCCATATCAAGAGCACCCATACAAGCAGTTTTTGTTCCTTGAGTCTTCCACCTTGCAAGATTATGTCCTTTTATCCCTTCATTTGATTTATGCCCCTTTTTAAAGAAAGAAGTTTCTGACTAGAAGGACAGGTGATTAAAAAGGACTATCCACTGTAAAAAATGGTTTCCTCTGATTCCTGCATACAGAAGAGAGAATACCATGGCACTTATCATACAAAATTGCTCAACAAGGTCATGATTTTATCAGATGGGAGGACACCAAGAAAAAATCTTTATGTCACAATATGTATTATATATATATATGTTCATAAATATCTACAATTGAAGGAAATACAAGACTTAAGCTCTACTACTCTAGAAAAAATACATTAGGAAAAAAAGCAGAGACAGTGAGTAAAAGTTTACATCATCAGATGCACACATCTAACAAAAGTAATTAGCGTAATGTCATGTTTACTTCCACATGACAGCTTGAATACAAACATACTCAGATCTCCACTTACACGATGGTTACACCATAATGCTCAGAAAACTCCTGTTCAAATGGGATTTTAGGTTAAGGACCTGATGCTGATATTAAATACAATTATTTTACCACATGTCTGCTCTGAACACCTGTGGTAGCATACTGACAAAATAGCAATGGAAAAAAAATGTTTGCATCCCCTAAACCACTTCTTTGCAAAACACTAGTCTGCTCTTCTCTGAAAGGTATTCTAAAACGCAGCAGTTATCAGAATGCATTTTTTATTCAAATTTAAGCAAATATAAAGCTCTTCCAAAAGAAACATGAGATTGTCTGTGCTTAGATCTGGTAAAGACCATGTAAACAGCTCAAAAATCTCTATTTAAAAATGTATAATAAAAAGACATGGATCCTTTACTAACTAATGGGTAAATTCTTGCAGTGATTTTCATTCTGTTAAAAATGTATAACTCATTTTTAATTTGCCCATGCAGTTTTAGGCCATTTGTTCTTCTGAAGTTTTCTGTCACCAAATAACAAGACTTTTATTACAGAAAATCTTACCACAAAGAAGTCCCTGAACACTTCAGATCAAGTCACACCACATCTCTTTTGAGAAGTTCATTTGACTGAGCTTTATGTCATTTCCTGCAAGATGTTCTCTTACAGATATAAAACAAATTACTTTTGAAGGCTAGTAGACAGGAGAAAAAAAAAATAAAAAGAAGCTTTAGGCATACGAGGGAATAAAACTAAAATGAAAAAAAAAGTAAAAAATGTGTAATAAATGTATTGTTACATAGAAAGCTACGTGTTAAAAATTTATGCACAAACAGTAGAAAAAAGAAGAAAGTGAAAAAGAAAAGAAGAGTTGGGAGAAACCTAACAACCACTTACTTTTAGAACTCTATCTTTCTTTTAACAACAAATAAACCTAAACAAATGTTATTGAAAAAGCTTTTTCTCCTAAGCAGCATTCAAGTTACCTTCCAAGAAAAACAAACAAAAAGGAAGAAAACCCCAAAAAACAAAAAAACCCGCTCAAACATGAAATAACCCTCTCAACCACACTTTTTTGTTTAATTCTTTAGGAAAACAAATGCATCCCAGAGTTCCTCACTCATCTGAGCCCAGCAAACACTAAGGCTTAATTCCATTTAATTTTGCCAAATTTTTAAGTGACTCAAGTATTTTTCTTTCATGTAATCTTAAAGATATAAAGGAGATCCTCTTTTTTGTCTCTCCTCCCCTTGCTCATACTTAAAAATGTCCTGATCTTCTTCCTTCCTAATTCACTGGTCTTTCTTCTTCACATCATCCTCCCATTTTTCACTAATTATGCAAGTTATTTTTGTTCTGTGAATACAGGTAAATGATAATATTCAAAATTTGTTTATAAAACCAAATTTAATGTTTTAACTTTAAGTTCTGTTATTTCCTGAGTGAATACTAAAATAGCTTTCTTTTTGTATTCACTTGTGGAACTGGGAAGAGTTTTTCTAAAGATGTACCAGAGGAAAAATCACTGAAATTACTCTAATTATTGAACAGAGCTAATTTATGGAAAAGCAGTGTATAAAAATATGCATGGAAATACAAGTTAGAAATAGGGATGTTTATGTGGACTGTCATATATATTAATGCTACGTTCTACCCGTATATTGGTTTCTAAGTGCTCCTTCATTAGCTATTCCCTGTTCATGAATTTACTTTTTATTGCCCATACAAAGAGAAATCCCTAAGCTTTTATCTGAACAATGGTTGTGTCTAGGCTATTCTTTCAGCACATAGGGTTTTTTTGTTGTGGGGTTGTTTTTTTAAAATATTATTCTTTTTTTTTTTTTAATAAATAAATAGGTTTGGATTACTCAAAATCTTGCTTCTAGTCTACAATATCTCTACCAGTATATAATTCTCAAGATTTACCACAGAAAATCATTAGAATTTTTAATGAAAACATAATACATGGCCATCAGTCCATCACTAAAAGTTATCTAGTCCAGCAATTTAGGACCTAAAGGAAGTGTTGCTACTTTACAGGAAGTTATTTTTCCTATACCCATCCAGGTATAGGGTATATAGAATTTACTACAGGTTCTCCACATTTTGGTATCAAAAGGTGGGAGTGGATGTGAAGTGCCCTGGTCTGGTCTCTCTCATTTCCAGCCAGCCCCCAGACTGCTGTGACTAACCTGTAGCACCCCAAACAGATACCCCTGAGCAGGATGCTGATCTGCTCAGCTGTCTGTACATCTGAGGCAGCAGCCTCAGGGGCAGGGGACACCAATGTGCTCTTGGGGTGAGGAACATCTCACTCCAGCAGCTGTGTGCATCCCCCAGGGACAACAGCTGCAGGTAGACCCCCACCAGAGCAGCAGCATCCCAATTGACTGACACTGAGGAAAAGCCTGAAGAAACCCTGTGTGGCAGGGGAAAACTATTAATAAACAAACAGCTGCAAGAAAAAATGAGAGAGACGAGTATAGTGGAGGAGATTGCTGAGACACAAGAAATGTCAGATGGGTACTGCAATGCAAATGACCCTGAGTGTGCTGCCCAGAGCCTGCTGGAGGAGCTGAGGTGAACCTGAAACCACGCATGGGGACTGTAGGGCTAGCTGGGGCTGGAGGGAGAACAGGCATTCAGCTTGCCTCCAGCCTAAGGTAAATGGGAGAAAGCATTTGTCTAAGTGTTTGATCATTTAGTTCTCCCCAGTACGCAAATCAGTGACCAAAGGTTGTGTTAACTGGCAATGAGTTAAATTAAAAATACCCAAATAAAGGCTGTTTTGCTCTCAACAATTTGTTAGACAAGCAGAGTGATGCCATTAACCCAACCTTCTGTAAGAAAAGAAAACACCAGCTCCGAAGTTGCAACATGCAAGGGCATGTAAGGCTTTGACTTTTTAACTATAAGGAAAATTGAATTAGTAATGGAGCAAATATCCTTCTTTAAATTTCAGCAGTGCATAACCCATTTTCATACTAACTGTAAATCAGCACGCAGCAACAGATTTGAAGGTGTGGTTGATTAATGGGACAAGGACTTGAGCCCTCTACACAAGCTGGCTCACCTCACCTTAAATACTTTTCAGAATTATAAGAGAGAGAGATTATTATTATTATTCAGAGATATAATACTCGGAGGAAAAAGGAAATCAGGTAAAGGTACAAAGTGAAAACACTATCTGAAGCTAATATACGAGTTAAGGAAAAAAAGGTAGAAAAAGTACTATGACTATTCGTAGAGATATGTCCAGAGAACCAGAACTCAAAGATGGCTACTTTTTGTCTTCATTATTTTATTAGAGAGAATTCCATAATCCTGTCTAAAACTATTTTCAGTTATGCTCACATAACCATTCCATTTTATTTAGAGAAATGTCATATCAAAGTAAACCATTTTTGCATTCAAAGACATTTTAGATTGCTGATGGCAGAAACTGCTGACAAAAAGACTTAACTATTGAGCCTGGTTTCTTGGGTTTATTTAAGTCGGCAATGGTAGAGTTTTCAGACATAACAACAGTCTGTGCTATTAGAATAACGTGTGCTTTATCTGTCGAGTATTAGCTAGGAATTTGTAAATTACAGTACAGTCAAGCTGTATGCATACCATATAGAACTGCAAAGCATACTCAACATTGCATACACAGACCGTAGATACTACATGATTTTACCTGAAGAGCGTAAAGATTTCTTGCTTTAGCATTCCCTCTATTTTCACCAAAGTAGACTTAAAAATTCTCATGGTAAAACCTATAAAGTAAAATATTCATGCTCTCAATTTATTCACTCACTTTTACCAACGGCAGTTCTAAAATATGTGTTTGTAATTACTTCCAGCATTTCCACCTGCTTCCACTGTCAGTTGCCCTTACATTACGCTTACTAAGCATTAACAAAAGACCCTCTAGTATCCCACAGGCATTTGTGTCTCATCGCTCTGTGCCTGTTCCAAATGACCTTGCTGTAATGCAACCAGAGATACACAGTGTGCCTTTTGCCCAGGCCCAGCTGGCTTCCTTTTTACTCCCTTCTCTGTGCACACACAATGCTGAAAGAATGAAAATTCCAGCGCACTTCACCGATTTTCAGAGGTAACAAAACTATTTACATAGAGACTGTCATGCATTACTAAACAAAATTATTACAAATATTTCCTTTGCAATAACTTTTAACAGATCTAGAAAGAGAAACACTTCAAGGATGAAAGAATTTTTAATGTCAAACCATCAATCATTTTGATTCCACAATGAAAATCTACTACTGTAGCTTTATATTAGAAATATTATTTTCCAAATATTTGCATTAAACAGATTTTTGAGTTAACTCTGAGAATTTCATTTAACTTCTGTACGTTTTCCGTATTGAAAAAGAAATACTGTCTTTTCCGAGATTCCAAATATATTGAAAAATGCTTTCGTTTAGCCCACTCTGTTAGTGAGGAAACAGATATTTATTCAAAGAAATTATTAAGATAAAGAGAAAAGGATTCCCTCAAAGAAGAACACACTTTATTACGTATTTGAGAATTTTTCCTTTTCTTCTTAAAAAACTATGAATCTGGCAACCATGCACATGAAAATTTCTGAACCTATATTCTTATAGTAGTGCCTTAAGATGTCCCTGCATCAATAAAATGATTACTGTTCCACACAAACCATGGAATAGGAGGGCAAATTTCATCAATCAGGACTCATTAGTCTGAGTCTTTTGGAAGGTCTACAAAGCAGCTCATAAATACTTGTCAAATACAAGAGCTTTGAGAAAAACATATGGAGATTATCTTTCATTTTCAGCATCACCAAAAAAAAAAAAAAAGGAAAAAAAAAAAGAATTGGAAAAGTGAAACTATGTTCTGTATTTCACCAGCAAACTCCACAGGTACCTCAATGAGTAGGCAAGACCATTCGACCAAAGCATGACAATGGTGAAGGCATTAGGCAATAGTTACTCACTGGTAGTTAACCCTATTAGTTTTCACATTCTACCATGCATGAGCAGCCCTCTTCTCATATTTCTGGCATACCAGGCAGTGGCAAATTTATTTAGGCCTAAAGCTCTTTGGCTAGATTCAGTGAAGTACCTGTAAAATATGTATGGGACAAGAAAAAAAAAAAATCTGTAACAAACCAAGAGAGGTGCATTCCTTGCGCTCACCCTATTTTTAAAAATTTTACAGTGCTTTCCTTTCTCTCTAGCAATACAAGTAAGAGTTTAGATGTATTCAGGTATACCTAATACACTAGGGAACACAAAAGATAAATATTTGAAAGATTTGGAAGCAACAAGGTTTACACCATTCTTTAAGCTCTGTAAGTCTGAAATACTTAGGCATTCTGATGCAATGCCCTTAAGGCGCCTTAACATTAAAAAAAACACAAAGCAACTACCACTTGTTAAAAAAATCCTTGAAAAATGTAATTTACATCTTTATAAATAAATTACATTCATAATCTTTAAGGCTCTGTTCCAAAATGAAATATGTTTGAAAATGAGTAATAAAATGTAATAATTAATGGAAATTTTACAGTTCTAGCTATTGGATTTCAGAAGACAGGTAAATTAAGTTATAACACCTAAAAATTCACTGGAGAGCAAAAGTAAATAACTTGGAAAACCTACTGTGTTGCAAGCACTTAAATCCATTGTAAGACAGTAAAATAGCATGAGCTGCTACAGTCACAGATTCCCCTAGCACCAACGAAGAATTATAACTGAAAATTAAGTGCAGAGAAAGGCAAACCTGAAAGTGAGAAGCAGTCATACCAGAACCACAGGCCAAAGCTAAATACAAATTACAAAGCAAATATCAAACAATTGCCATTACTGAAAGCACCACAAAAAGAAGCCCCTCAAATACCACCCACCCACCCCCCAAAACAGAAGTGCATTAGTCTTTTAAGTCTGTTCCCCAACACATGCATTGGGATCCCAAGTCAGCACATCCTTGGGTCCAGGAGACTGAGCTTACTGCTGTGAAAAATAAGAGAAAAAGTGGTGGCGGCTTGGGGTGAGGTGGGGTTGGGGGGCAGAATCACGTTTTTGAAATTCTCATCAGATTGCCCTTTCAGATACGTATTGGTAAAATAGGCAAATTTCTTTATTCTTTCCTATAATGACTCCAACTAGCCTTTACTTAAAAGCTGAGTGCTTTACCACAAAAACTCCATGAATATCAAATATATGCTGAGATTTTCTTCATTTTGTTGTTCAGTTTTTTGTTTGTTTGCTTTAATTGCATGAGCACATAACATTATTTTTAAATCTTAAAATAAAGTTTAGACTGAAGGACAGACCTCAAGTTGCCCTATGAAGTGTTCTGCAAGCTAGACATCAACAGTGTACTTTGAAAAGAAGTCAGTACTACTTTTACAATACTGGAAAGAAAATAACACAGTACTCTAAAAAACAGAAGGGGCCAATAAGAATAAAAGTCCAGTTGAATTAATACCAGCATGCTAGGCAGACAGTCAATGAACAAGGGGGTTCATCATCAACTGATTAGTTATTAAAATGAGTTTACATTCAAACACAGGAATCAAAATAAGGTCCTAAATGGACATAAAATGCTGTAAAATATGGCCAGAATAAGTGGAACAAATTTGGACTAAGCAGTGAAGTTCAAAGACTGTATTTTAACAACTCAGAGATGAGGTTACAAAGGTGTCTTGACACTTTTGTTAGGAAAGATAATAGAAAGAAAAGGATAGTTAATAAAAATAATTTTAACAATGTTAGAGAGCAAAAGAGAAAAATAATTTAAAAGAGAAAAAAAAGAGAAAAAATACATGAGCATAAATTGTCAAACAAGATGGATGAAAAAAGAACAGGGAGACAAACTTTACCCTCTTTACTATAAAAATATGTACTAAAAGAAAAAATAGTTACATGCAGGAGAAGTGAAAAGGAAATCTGTGATTCTCTAGAAATGTAAAAGAAGAACTTGGAAAAGATAAACAGAAAAGCCCTGAACAGTATTCAGGCACACCAAAAAAAAGAAGTTGCTTAAAAATGGGACTGTTAGGCAAAGTCAACTGGAGATCCCTCAAAAACCTGGATGGGTACAGCTTCCAGAACAGAAGCAATACGGATGAGCTTTGAGGTCTTATAGGTATACCAGCTAGAACTTCAGCACAGCTTAAACATGTCCTTAATTTAAATATCTACATGTCAGCTGTCTATGTAAGTATGCATTCTTGACAGTAAAAACCTTGGCAGCTCAGTCAGTGATATCCAAAGAACTATTCAGTTCATCACATGTAGACTTGTATGCTGTGAAGGTACACAGAAGTGTTCAGTGATGGCACAGACAGCAGAGACAGTGTCATCCAGACAACTGGTCTTTGCTGAACTTTTGCAAATTTTCACAGCCACAAGATATGACTTAAGGAGTTCAGTGAGAATATGAATTGTTCATTTTTGAATCATCTTTTCAAGGTTTGTTTGGATTTGGGGATGTTTGAGTGGGCTGAGTTGTTTTTATGTTTGTTTAAAAGCTACATAATCCCAGATTAATTCCACTAAAAACCAAAAACTTTGAAACAAAATAATACCTCAATGACTTGATTAAAAAAGATGTAGTCAAGAAGCAAGATAATCTAGTAGAAGTTTTAATTCTGATCTGCTTAGAGTAATATGGTTAAAAGTTCCCCCTATTTTGTTAGTTCATTATTAAAAATTCAAAGGTATATCACAGAATCACAAAATGGTTAACAATGAAAGTTGGACCATCAGGCCAGGTCCCCTGATCAAGCAAGGCTGTCTAGAATTGGTTGGCCAGGGTCATATCCAGATAGCTCCTGACTATCCATAAACTGAGAGACTCCACCACCCCTCTGGATAACCTGGCCAGTACTCTGCCATCCTCAAAATTAAGACTGTTTCTTGATATTCAGGAGGAACCTCCTGTGTTCTAGTTTGTGCCCATTGCCTCTGGATCTGTCACTGGGCACTGCTGAAAAAAGATTGGTTGCACCCTCTATTCACTCTCTAATCAGGCATTTACATACATTAATAAGACCCCTCCTCAGCCTTCTCATTTCCAGGGTAAAAGACCAGCTTTCTCAGATTTTAGTCACAGGACAGAGACTCTAGTTCCTTCTTGTTTTTAATGGTCCCTTATTAGACCCTCTCCAGTATGGCCAATTATCTTCTGTACTGGGGAGTCTGGCACCAGACACAGAACTCGAGCTGTGACCTCACCAGTGCTGAATAATGGAGAAGGATCAACAGCCTCGACCTGCTGGCAATAATTTGCTTAATGCAGCTCAGAGTAATATTTGCCTTCTTTGCTGCAAGGTCACATTGCTGGCTCATGTTCAATTTGGTGCTCCTTCTTGCCATTCTTGAAGATTGGCATTCTTGCCATTCTTGAATTTGGATCCTTCTTGCCATTCTTGAAGATTGGAGGCAAGTGTATGACAATTCTTTGTTTTAGTCATATAGAATATGAGTACAAGACCCAATGACTAAAGCATGCAAAGTAAAAATAAAACATAAAAACTCTCATGTTGGCAATAGAAAGAATACCCATGAAAACAATAGCAAAATAAAATGGATATTGCTAAAAGGCACTAGTTACTGATACATTACAAATACAGGTTTTCTTACTTCAAATGATTTTGTAGAAATTCTTGTTATATATTGAAGTAAAGGTGTCCTAAACAATGAAGTTTTTGAAGTAATCTTAAAAATCTAGAAGGTTGTCAGCTACTTTGCTCATTTTTTTTAGAGTATTGTAGCACTCTACTGGTTTTACTATGGTGCAATATAAAGGAAGATCAATTTAGGCTAGTGTAATTCTCAAAAGCTCTTCAAATTACATGAAATATTGCAACTATAACCCTTTACTGCTACATGTTGAGTAAAAAAATGCCAACACAAATGCTTGACCTAATACTGAATATTGTCTCTCCTTACAAACAGACCTGCAGCAATCTTCACTATCCAGGCTTCTAGTCAGTTTTCAGGACCTTGAAACAATCTTCTGAGATCAGCTTTAGTTCCAAGGTCCTTGCTCTTTCAGATGTTGCACCCAAATACTTTAAAAATCCCCCTCCAGTTTACTCCTTAACTCAAGCAGTAAACACATTTCTATATAACTGTGAGAGCAATCTTTCCATGAAGTTCCTCTAAGAGCAGGCATGCTACAATGAAAAACTCAGGAAAGCTGTCAGGATAGAAGCAGGACTGAGGTAATATGGCCAAAAGATGTTTATGATCATAGAGTCATAGAATGGTTTGGGTCGCAGGAGACCATAAACACCAACTAGTCTTTACGTGTTCCAATCCCCTACCATGGGAAGGGACACCTTCCACCACACCAGGTTGCTCAAAGCCCCATCCACACTGGCCTTGAACACTTCCAAGGATGGGGCAACTCTCTGGGTAACCTGTACCAGTATCTCACCATCCTCACAGCAAATATTTTCTTTCTGATATCTAATCTAAACCTACCCTCTTTAAGTAGAGTTGTCCTATCATGCATGTCTTTGTAAAAAGTCCCTCTCCAGCTCTCTTTCAGGCCCTTTTAGTAACTGGAAGGCTGCCTTTTCTTCTCCAGGCTGAACAACCCAAACTCTTTTAGCCCGCCTTCAGAGGAGAGATGCTCCAGCCCTCTGATCATAATGACCCTTTTCTGGACCCACTACAACAGGTTCATATCTTTCTTATGTGGGTTCAAATGAGTCTTTAATAAACATGGACATGAGAGCAACTTAAGACCATCAAAGAATGAACTGCCACGGAAACAAAAGGTCTTATCAGCTTCTTCTCTTCTAGCCATAAATTTCTATATGCTGTCATGCTGGATCAATTTTCTAGATGCATATGTTTCATCACGACAGTAAAACTCTTTATGTTGACTGCCACAACAAAGTCAAACATTTTTGAACAGCAAGAAAGCATCAGATTGACCTTAATTACTGTGAAATTTCATCATTTGTCAACATACAAAAAAATACCCAAGAACATTCTCACTGTAATCATGTTCACTTCCAGTTTTATTCAGGTTTTATTCTCATTACATTAGCATAAGCTCAAAATTTATTAACTTCTCTTACCAGATTTGGCTCATTTCTCATTTTAGGTCAACTCTCTGCAGTGACATTTCCACTGCCCACTCATACAACTTAGTTATGTTATGACAGGGGTCAGCAGATGGCACTATTACACATTTTTTAACACTACGCTTTTTACTGTAAGTCTTTCTTTAAGAGAAACCTTTGGTGTTTTGATTGGTGTGCATATGCAAGCATGCACACAAAAGATGAATTTCAGTCGAACAACTCAAGCATTGTACTCATGATGTTCAGGCTGCAGCTTATGAACAAATCTGCCTATATAACATCTAATAATTACCTCTATTTCAAGGTCACAGCCCGTTAAACACAAATTATGGCTGACATACACCTAAACTCAAACCACGTTTTCTCTCTAATAAGAAATGGACATGAAAGACACAATAATTATTACCACAATGAAAAAAAGTGACATAAAACATACTATAGCATAGGACTTCCATTTTCTCTATAAAGCAAAATGTCTAGCAGACTGACACATGTACTATAGAGAACAAAAAGAAAGATAATATTGCTTACATTCTCTTGCATTCATGCAATCCACCTCTTCATTTCTATAAATTAACGGAGTATTTATATAATTGTTTAGACTGGGATTATTTCTTCTTTTCCCCTAGATTAATTTCAAGAAAGTAATACTAACAAAACAAAAAAGTTGACCCTGGGAAAGATTTCTAACCTTAAAGAAGAAAGAAAAGACTGAAAACATCCATGGTGAAAGTTTTACTTTCAAAAAAAATAACATGTCAAGCATTCAAACTGCCTTTTGCCCATGCATCACTTTCTAGATGCTGACTCAGCTAAAACCTTACCTATTTATGTCATTCAAACTGAACAGACACCATTTCCTCTTTAGCTATATATTTAATCTTTGTTTACTATATTCATTCTGAGCCCAAAATTTCTGCCTATTCAACTATTCTGAATGAATTCAGCTCTTTCACACTGCTAGTTTACTGCAAAATTCAAGCACTCTAGAGAAACTAGACATAATTTCTATTTAAGCAAAAGCTATTAATGGTGTAAACTAGTTTAATACTATGCAAACAGAAATATACATGAACATATTTTCTTGCTATTAATGCAGCACATTTTCCTGCAACAAAGTCACAGAGAAGTTGTTTGCGCCAAGTACAGTATTGAAAATTTCACCGGACCAGAATTCTTCCCATCCTTGCTCATACAGCCCTCCTCTCCTTCAAACAGCTTCATGCCTGTTCAGTATTCTGCAATTCTCATGATGTTAGCTGGAGCAATCATCTCTCGCCTTCATCTAAGTGACACCAATACTCAAAGGGAATTCAGAGTGGCAAAAAAGATTAGGTTACTGCTTCAGAACTTGCTTCAATTCCAGAAACAGTCAGAGGTCTGGGGTTGTTGGAATGACAATGCTTTAGTAGAGAAGCACACAGATTACAGGATAATACTGATGTTGAAGCACATGGTAATGTCTAGAAAGACACCAGAACGAGAGGTGATTGCTGATCAGTACAGATCACTGCAAAATGCTGGGATATATGGAGCAACCTACATCTCTGGGCTGACTGTGCTGTTCCACTTTCCCTGTCTTCTCCAGCTTTCATTCCTACTCCAATCAATGAGAAAGAACTTGCAGCAGAACTGCAGGAACTCATTCAAAGGTTTCAAGATTTATGTAAATCTTGTATTAAGCATTTATTCAAGTTTGAATAAACTAATGACATTGTCTTTTGGCCAAAATTTCTATTTTTAGTCCCAAATTCCTGAAAACACCAGTTACAACGAAGTCTCTACCTATTATTTAAACTAGACTCACCTTTTTTGTTTTTAATTTGAAACAGAACACAGAGGTTACAATTGAGCTATCACAATATACGAGAGTTTAATGATTTTCAGGAGCAAAATGAAAGTGACAAATTTACTTATTTCACTTAATGTCTCCAGTAGTTCCTCTTCTTAGACTGATTAGTAATTTCATAGTCACTTGCTTTTCTTCACCTAACAAATCTAACTAATCTAAGACTTCAATTTAAGTCTTTGATCAACTGTTATATCTGGACTCCCAAATGAGGCTACAGCAGGGCAGTAGAGTCTACAAAAATGTGGTCAAACTGCCAAGTTTAACTGCCTGTTGTGGTCAATGTGGGAAGACACCATAATTTTCAGGTTCAGTAAGATGTATCTAGAGTAAATATTTTGCCATTAACTATTCATAAAATTATCCATGCTCTTGAAGATTCCATGACTTGATGAAAACTGTAATTTCTAGCTAATTAAATAATACATTGGAAATGCAATTTTAAGAACACTCTCTGAAAGAAGGGGAAAAGCACCATCTCAAGGCAAAAGACAGGATGGAAATTCAATGTTTATTTTATCTCCTTTTTAATTTTTTTTCCATTTCATCATGAAATTAGGCTAAAAATTAGCCAGACATGGTATAAGTCCCAAAGTGAGATGCTTATTTGGGACTAAACATGGCGTTTATAGCATGACAATCCAAAGGAACAAAAAGATCAAACCAACTTCATCAATGGTTGTTTTTGGCTGGTAGGTCAAATAGTGAAACAATGACTCCATTACTAAACTGAAAGACAAAGCATGACTTATACTCATTTCTGTCTTGTCTTCTTTAACTATTTTTCCAGTTTTATAATATAGAATAGAATATTCTATTTTTCTAAAAGAAAATTCCCATCCTCCTATTCTTACTGTTACAGTAAGGGAGGTTTGATTGGTAAAGACCACAATTTTTCTCAGGAAGTTACAATCTCAAACACTGCATTGTTTGCTCTCTAAGAAAACTGTATTTGCCAAAGCAGACACAGTTTAGTAGAGGATAGGGTTTACTCCCACCCAGTGGCAATGACCAATGTTAGGACTTTCAAATGCAAAGTCCCTAGAAAGGTACTTCCCAAGTTTCCTTCAGTAAACAGGAGAAAGCACAGAGAGCACAAACTTCTAATTAAAAAATATTGGAGTCAGTGAATTTCCCTCTATTACAAGTAAGTTAAAAAAAAAAGAAAAGAAAAATATCTGAAATATTAAAGCAAAACTAATTGTTGAGCCATTTCTCTAAAGAAAACACTACAAAAATGCTACTTCTGATGTACTGCATATGGAGATGATTAGCACAATTTACCTTCTCCTCCACAAGGTGCAGACTTTGATTAAAATGAGTGTACTTTATATATACTGGATCTCCTTTTCTTTCTGCTAAAAAGAAGAACATTGTTGGACTACACTAAAGTTTCTATCTTGAAAGTCTTGCAGAGCCTCAGCACCTTGCTGAGTCTTCCTCCTTTTTCCTCTCTCCCCAGCCACCTAGCATTTGTCCTTGTGGAAAGAAAGAGGACAGGAGACAAAGCAGCATCTTATACTTGCTTGCAACAACACAGTTCCATTTCTGAGAAGACCTAAAGATGCTGTGACCTGAAGGATCATTACCAAGATTTCCAGCAGAGTAAGATTCCCTGTATATAAAACAGTGAAGTAATTGCTCCAGAGCCAGACAAAAACCAAACAGTAACAGAATTTTCTGATATTCTTTCTCATTACTTGTTGCACTAAAGTAACCACGGATTTTGTTGCACTAAAGGTCTCCTTTCTCTTACTGTAAAATAACTGTTTATATTTGAATGCCTAACAAATATTTCTCTTTTATCAGAATAGTTAAAGAAGGAACTCAAACCAGCAACATTGTGAATACACTAGAAGAATTGTTCCTGCCTTTAGAGAGCCTGGCCTGAATTTCAGCAAGAAGACAAAAAGAGAGAATGTCCCATATCTGTAAGTCATTCAAGACTAAACCAAGAAAATAACATGTATCTAAGTCAACTCAATTCGTCACCTCTAAAACTGCTTAAATCATTGAGAAATTTATTCTTTCACAATAAACAGTTATTAAAACCAAATTTCAAATTACATTTCAAATTATCACATAAACTGTAAACACATTGTAGTAATGAATGGTCTAATTAAGTAAGGCATTTAAGCAATAAATTTAGCTAAACAGACAAAAGCCATTGCTTAAGCATCAAAGTCTGCTTGCTGACGGACTAAACCGTCCCTCAACAAAGTCTTTTATGAAGTAACAGAAAAGTTTTGAAAAATACCTACTTTTAGTCTATTTCTTAATAAAATTTAGTAGTACCTTCATCCTTATCAGTTCATTCAAATTTCTGAATCAGGCTAAGATATTTAAAAAAAAAATAAAACCCACATCCCTTTTAAATCTGTGATTGTGAGTGAAAAAGCAGACCTACAAGATCTAATGCCATGAAGAACCAGGAACTCAGTTAACTGAGTCTCAAACCACCTGCAGTATTTCTGCAGCTGTTTTAAATGCAAAGATTTTGAGGAACTGTAATTAGAACACCTAAAATTACACATATTTACCAACAAAAACAGTTTTAAAATACTAAGCTTTGATGCCTACTGACAGAAAGGCAGCTTCAAGCTCAGAATGAAGCTTTATTTAGGGGTATATTAGAACACCTTAAGGGCAACAAGCACTGAGCTTTCCTTTATGAAATGTAACCAAAAAACACAGAAGTAGAAGACAAATTGACAGCCTAAACACAATAAAATTATTAAAATTCTGATACTCTGAAAATAGACATGTATCCCTTTAATAAATTACTTTGATATAAGATTATGATCTAATTTTAGAAAATTCCTTCTAAAACTCCCAAGGGCTTGGACATGTACATATCCCTCTTCCCCTCCCCACCCCCCCCAGAAATAAAAAAATCTCCCGAAATTAGCAATTTCAGGAAAGTGTACCACTAAATGCTTACATTCAAATTTGCTCTGATTTCTGAAGTCACATAATTAAAGAAGAATCTACATTTTTCATTTCAAAGCCATCAACATTCAAGGGAAAAAAGAAAAGGACAGAAACATTAGAAATCCCTCTGGTTTCTGTCTCGGGCTGAAGCCTGCCTCAGTGCTGACAACAAATTGTAAGCACCAATTTGACTTTATATGCAAGAAAAATTTCTCTACGGCCTTTTCCAAATCTCTTGTGAGAAAAGGTAAGAAAATTAGGTAAGTTTCTAAAAGCTAGGCCCTAAAAACAACCATGGATTTTGATGTAAGTCCAAGAAACAGGCTTTACCAGTAGGATCACTGGAGAATGGTAAAGTTTGTTATATTTCTGACTTTTAAACAAAAAAACCAGTGATTTTTCCTCCATAGACATTATCAGCCTCTTCTTAGGCCTGCATTTAATATTCTAAAAGGCTAAAAACAAACAAGTCATTTAAGAAGGGAAATTTCATATTAAAATATTTAAAGCCAAAAATCATTCTTTTCTTAGATGTAAGTTTTCCGTTTTGGAATCCTGCTATTATGGTCGTTGAAACTATCACTTCATTTGACCTAGAAATATTTGCAGTCAGTATTCTTTAAGTGAAAAAGTTAATCTGAACTCCTTTTACTGAAAGCCATGTTAAACATTTAAAATTATCATTGTATTATCTGGAAGGGACACAGAGTAATTTCACTGTATATGTTTAAATAGCCAGACTGTTGACAAAAATAAGATTAAAAAATCACAAGAGTGCATTTTAACAATACAGGGGGAAAAAAAGGCCCCTTTTGATACTTGCAATAAGTATGACATTTTGCAAAGACATGAAAACTTTGACAAACCAAGAGCTTACCACCATCAATTTAATGTGATAGGAATTGTCTAAAAAATCCCAGAACAGAGAAAAAAAAACAAACTAACCAACAAATAAATTCCCCAAACTTGTAAAACTTTTTTTTTAGCTTAAACTGACTATCTCATCTATGGGAAAAGGATTGTGACTGCTTTCAAGTACTACAGACATTCCTGACTTCTGGAAACATTCCAGCAACCTCACAAGGTAATTCCATATCTGGTTCCATCTGTGTCCACCAAATATCCAGGCACTGCTCTGGGAAAAAGCTGATCAGAAGCCTCTTCTGCTTTTGAGGTCTTTCTGACAACATCTTGTCAGTATGAGAGAGTGATTCGCAATTCACAAACTGGAAAGTTTTGCCTATGTAAGTCTCTAAGTCGCTGCAGAGCTCATTTACAATGACTGGTTTCTCTCAAGCACATATAGCCTGTGGAAAAAACCTTCGGATAGATGCACACATAAATTTCCAAAGCAAATTCTAAAACTACTATTAAATCAAAGAAAAGTAGATATAAATATTTAAGATAAGGGATCAGGACAGTGCTTTCAAGCGTGATTACCTTCAAACTTCCCTTTCTCTTTCTACCATGAGTGAAAGATTTTACTTTTGCAAATAGCATTTTCAGTGAAGCAGACTATTCTTTTTGATAGTCCACAACAGAACATCCATGACAGAGTGAACTACACTCAAAACACCCTTTAATGCTGTGTTTCCTGTGAAGGATTTGATTAAGAAAAGCTGTATCATAGCATTCAAGAATTCTAGGATCACAGAGATCTGGATGTTATGCAATATCCTTATAAAAACAGAAACGCTGGAACAACAATGGAACAGAGCTCTACTGTAACCAGACTGAAATTTCCATGGAAAAGAAATCTGCTAATCAGTATGTACTAGTTCTGTATACAAAATAGGGATTAACCTATTTTCCTCCATGTACCATCTGGATGCTAGGCAAATGAAAAAATCTCTTTTCACCTGCTACACAATTTAGACACTTAATCATTTTGTGCTAAGGTCTGCATTAGATATGTGCACTCCTATCCCATTGCATTAAAACTCATAGCTATTCCTGAATGTTTCATATTCCCAGATACTTCAATGCTCTGCTTTGCTCAAGAGGTGAGGATCACAAGAGTTTAAACCTTATGGAATGCATTGTTTTTATTGCAGAAACAAATACAAAGACAAAAGAATTTAAAAATGGCTTATTCCAGCTTACAGCTTTTTTTAAAACGTGTTCAGATTTTAGCTAACATGAAACTTCATAAGGTAAATGGCCCAAATCAAAATGCGCATTTCAAGAGAGTATGAACTCTTACATCTTTAAAAATAATCACCAAAGACTTCTGCTAGTTTCACAGAATAATTTATGTTGATCTGTAAATGCCAGCAGGGAATCTAAAAGCAATACTCTATTTTAGAACGAGTACTGCCACAAAAAAAAACCAAAAAAAACCCCAAAAAACCCCTGTTCTTTTGAAACTGTTTGATACTTAGTATTTCTTTTTCACCTCCACATAAGATACGCCAACCACTACATGGCCTCTCCTTCAAAATGAATAGTTATCATGGAGGAGCTTTACTGTCAACTTTGGGGTCCACTAAAAGATCATGTGAGCTATTATGGCATCTTTTGTGTTGAATTTGGAATTATAGAATCTTCCCAGCAAGACTAAGGCTTTATTTATTTGTCCATTTTGTATGAGAAAAGAGAAAAAGCAACTGGTACAGAAAAGTGGATTCTCTCTGCTGACCATGACTGGAAAGACACTCTTTTAGAAGGAGACTTGAACTTTCCATATGTTATTCAGGTGATAAATATCTTGCAAGATCTTACCAGTAATTGTATGGGAATAATAGACAAAAAGGCTATTACAGTTGACAAGTTTATGAAGCATGGAACTGCCACCAGTTAAAGGCTTTCAACCAGAATAAAACTGTTGCAAGCTGTTGTGTTTATCAGACTGCTGTTGTGCTTATTGGCTATGTTACGGCAAAGGCAGATCCTAGATCCGTCTCCTGAGCAGTATTCATTAAATAAATTATACCTCATCTTTATATCCTCATTAAATGAGGTGGTATGACAAGTTAGAAATGATGAAATCCTTTAGCAAGCTACCTACACATCCACGTGGCACTGATAAATGACCAACTATAATAAGTCAGGCATGTGATCCATGTGAAAGATAAGATATGTAAACACCCATGCAGTTCCCATATAGGAACTGCAGTCCAGCAAGACATGAGCATCTGTGCAAGAATAATCAAAAGGTCTAAACTGGAAAAAAAGAGCTTGATTAAATGCAACTTATCCTGCACCTCTTTTGAGCATTCTCTGATCATAAGTAGCAACTGAGCATACAGATGATAGAAAAGACAAACTTCCTTGACAGAAGTACCCAGTGCTCAGAGAAAATGTCTTCAGACACAGGATGCAGAGGCAAACAGTTCATCCATCAAATGATAGAGTGAAGTGTGTTAAACAGTGCTTCTCTCCCCTTTCTTCCATAAAGGCAAAAATCATATTCATCTAGGAAAAAGACTCACATGGTAACAACTTTATTAATAGCATTTATCAACGTTGCCTGGGAGTAGTCTGAAAATAGTGCGGGCAAATTAATGGATGACTAGAATGAAATCATAGAAATCTGATCCCATGCTTTAAGACCATGACTGAGAGAATGGTCAACTCCCAGTTGACCCCAACCTTGTGCAGGATCTGCTGCTCCAGCTGGATCCCTACAAATCTATGGGGCCTGATGGGATTCATCAAAGAATCCCCAAGGAGCTAGTTGATGTCCCTGCAAAGCCTCTCTCAATGACTTGTGATGGTCTTGGGAATCTGGAGAATTCCCAGCAGACCTGCTTGTCCTGCTTATCAAACCTGATCTCCTGCTACAACAGGGTAACCCATCTATTTGATCTTGAAAAGCCAGTAAATGCAATTATTTTGGACTTCAGCAAAGCTTTGGATACTGTTTCTCACAGTATCCCTCTGGCCAAATTGTCCACATTCAGCTGGATAACCGTGTTACACAATGGGTGAGCAACTGGCTCTCAAGTCAGACACAAAGTTTTAGTGAATTAGGTGACATCCAGCGGACAACTGGTCACTAGTGGGGTTCTGCAAGGCTCTATCCTCAGCCCTGTTCTCTTAAACATCTTTATTAATGGCTTGGGCACAGGACTTGGAAGAATACTAAGTTTGCCAATGACATCACATTAGCGAAGGCTGTTGAATCCCTGGCAGGCAGAGAGGCCCTGCAGAGAGACCTTAAGAAATTAGAGCAAGGGGCAATGACAAACCATACGAAGTTTAACAAGGTTAAGTGCCAGATTCTACATCTGGGATGGGGAAACCCTGGCTGTTTGTACAGACTGGGGAATTTGCAGCTGAAGAGCAACACTGGTGGTCCTGGTTGATGGCAAGCTGAACATGAGTCAGCAAAGCCCCAGCAGCCAGGAGGGACAACCATGTCCTGGGATGTATCAGGTACAGCATGGCAGCTAAGCAAGACAGGGAATTGTCCTGCTCTGCTCTGCACTGAGGCAGCCTCACCATGAGTGCTGGAGGCAGTTTTGGGCATCAAAATATTAAGAAGACCTATTATGTATTAAACTATCAGGGAGTGTCCAAAGGAGGGCCATGAGGATGGTGAAGGGCCTTGAGGGGAAGTGGTATGAAGAGCAGCTAAGGTCACTTGGGCTGTTCAGCCTGGAGAATAGACTGAGGGGAGACCTCACTGTGGTCTTCAACTTCTTCACAAGGGGAAGCACAGGGGCAGGTACTGATCTCTTCCCTCTTGTGACTGGTGACAGGACTCAAGGAAACAGCATGAAGTTCAGTCAGGGGGATTTAGGTTGGATATCAGGAAAAGGTTCTTCCCCCTGAGGGTAGTTGGGCACTGGAACAGGTTCCCCAGGGAAGGGGTCATAGCACCAAGCCTGCTAGAGCTCAAGAAGTGTTTGGACAACATTGTCAGGCACATGGTGTGACTCTTGGGGTGTCCTGTGCAGGGTCAGGAGTTGGACTCAATGGCCCTTATGGGTCCCTTCCAACTCAGCATATTCTATGATTTTATGATTCTGTTTTCTCTTATTTCCATTGGGGAACCTGAAAAAGAAAAGTAAGGAAGAAATGAGAGATTTAGCTGAGTAACAGCGTCTATGAAAAAACCTGAGGAGGTGGTTCTTAAGTGCAAAATGGGATGACTACTATGATACAGAACTTTATCATTGATTTCACTGCATTGCTACACTTTTATGCAACAATACTGCATAAGCATGCATAGTACCCCCTTCATTTGCTATCCCCTTTTCAATTCTGAATGATGTTCCTGCACTCAACACTATAACCTCTGCAGCCTTCCTAGTAAAAATAAGAGAATTTTTAACTGATATTGAATCTCTCCTTAGCAAATGAAAAATAATCCTGATCTCTAAATGCGGATTCATTGCTGAACAAAAGTAAAGGTGAGGTTTAAAAGACTGGAAAAACCATATTCAGCAACAATTAATGTGAAAACTGTTGGTTGCTGCAGGACTGCATCTAATGTTAATATGCTAGCAAAACAGCTACACAAGTAATTTGTATTACACACATGCTCTGTAATTCAAACAAAAGAGCCAGAATAGGTACAAAACTAACACATACGTACACTAAACACAACAAAGGTACTGAACAATATATTTGAATGTATATATACATATGTTTATATACATAAATGTATATATATGAATGTGTATATATATACAAGTATATACATACTTTCATGAACAATTAGTCATGTGCTATTTAACAATATGTCATAAATATACAGCCACTTAATAGTGTCACTACAGTCACTACCAAGTGATAGTAGTTACACAGTAGTATACTGTGGCACATGATAAGAGTCATGGCTAGTGAGCTTTAAATTCTAGCTGCTGATTTATTGATAATACACCATAAGCTGTGTTACACCACTGCTTGCTGTAACATTAACACAGCCAGTCTTTGACTGCTCAGTATCCATAATATGAAATGTGAACCCTAGGGCAGGACAGGGTTACTTAGTACAAATATTAAAAGTTAATGCAAATTTTTCATCAATGGCATTCTTACGTGAACCCTATAAATAAATTATATTATCTGCCTTTTATTAATTCAGGCTAATGAGTCTCTTGTTAAAGCATCTACAGAAATTAGGAAATATACATCTCCCGTGTTTCCACGACCCTACAAAAAACCCTTTAAGTATCTTGTAACACTGATACATTTAACCTAACATAAGCAAAGATATTCCAAGAAAACGGCCAATTTTATCATTCCAAAAATAAATGTTCTTTTAGAACTAAACACTAAACTTCAGACTATTTTGGGTAACTGGGTTATATTTTCACATATTATGCCCCTAACATAACTAATATGACCTTGTCTTTAAGTGAAAGACACACCAGATGAAGAAGTTACACAACAGCAAACATCAAAAAAAAAGAATTATCAAGATTGGAAGAGACCTTTAAGATCATCTAAGTCCAAATGTCAATGTAGCATGATCACAAACATCCCTGAACCATACCTCTGAGTGCCACACCTTCCACAATTCTGTACAGTAAATAGGTACCACAATGACATGAAACATTACCTAGAACAAATTTCTGGTCTGTTTAGAAGATTAAGTGCATTTTAGAACAACATATTGCCTGTCTAGACATGAGGGGTTAAACTGCCTAATTTGGGCTGCATGCAAGACATGTCTGATGGTTTGGTTTTATTTTAATTAGTCAGATCTCTCAAGCAGTTTTTTATGAATCCAGAAAAAATACTATTTATATTATGTATTTTATGTTCATCAATAAATGGATCATTACATCGTATAAACTCAGGGCTGTCCCTGCTCTGGTATAAGTTGTCCTTATACCATGTCTTTACACATGGGCTTCAACATTTAAGAGGCATCTCTTTTTCAGACAACTGTAGGCCCCACTTGCCTCAGGTGTACACATACTTGAGTAGAAACAGTTACACTAAACACAAAATTTACTTTTACCATATTTAGCAACATTGGAACGCTTGAGAGATGCACATCTCAAAATACATATAATCCACTTTAGATCTAGACATGGTTTCATAAGTAGTATCATTTCAAAGATGTTTTCCATTTGCATACTGGTGTGCATGCACACACACTGTATTATCTGCACTATTCAAAATTCAGGAAAAAGAGAGAATAAAACAATCAGTCATTTCCTTTATTGAGTTATATAGTGCAATTCTAAATGCTTCAGTCCAATGAATAAGTAGCAAGCTTGTTAAATGCTTTAAAGTAAATTTCTCCAAACATATACAGCAATTGCAGAATAATTTAGGTTGTGAAAGACCTTTAAGATCACCAAGTTCACGTGTTAACCTGGTACCATCAAGTCCACCACTAAACCATGTCCCTCAGTGCCACATCTACATATTTTTTAAATACCTCCAAGGACAGGGACTCACCATTTCCCTCAGCAGCATGTTCCAATGCTTGACAAGCTTGACAAGCTTTCTTGTCAAAGAAAATTTTCCTGCTATCCAACCTAAACTTCCATTGGTACAACGTAAGTTACTTTCTCTCACTCCTATCAGGTGTTACCTGGGAGAACAGACCAACTCCCACCTGGCTACACCCTGCTTTCAGGAAGTTATAGACAGTGGTAATGTCTTTCCTGTGCCTCCTTTTCTCCAGGCTAAACACCCCCAGCTCCCTCAGCTGCTCCTCACAGGACTTCTGCTCCAGACCCTTCCCCAGCTCCACTGTCCATGTCTGGACTCACTCCAGCACCTCAATGTCTTTCTTGTAGTGAAGGACCCAGAACTGGACATAGGATTTGAGATGTGGCCTCACCAATGCCCCACAGAGAGGTACAACCACTGCCCTGGTGATACAGGCCGTCATCCTGCTGATACAGGCCAGGATTACATTGGCCAAGAACTTGGGCTAGATCATGTTCAGCTGCTGTTGACCAGCATCCCCAGCTCCTTTTCCACTGGGCAGCTTTCCAGCCACTCTGCACCCAGCATGTAGCTCTGCATGGGGTTGTTGTGACCCAAGTGCAGGACCCGGCACTTCTTGTTTGACCTCATACAATTGGCCTCAGCCCTTTGATCCAGCCTGTCCAGATCCCTCTGCAGAGCCTTCCTGACCTCCAGCAGATCAGCACTCCCACCTGACTTGGCCTCACCTGAAACCTGACTGAGGGTGCACTCAATCCCTTTGTTCAGGTCATCGATGAAGACATTACAGGGCTGGTCCCTGTACTGAGCCCTGGGGAATACTCCTGGTGTCTGGCGACCACTGGATGTAACTCCATTCTCCACCACTCTCCAGGTCCAGCCATCCAGCCAGATTTTTACCCAGCAAAAAGTGCACTTGTCCAAGCCATAATCAGCTGGCTTCTCCAGGATAATGTTGTGAGAAACTGTGAAAAGCTTCCCTGAAGTCTAGACACCTTCCACAGCTTTTCCCTCATCCACTAAGTGGGTCGCCCTGCGACAGATCAGGTTGGTCAAGAAGGACTTGTCTTTCACAAACCCCTGCTGGCTGAGCCTGATCCCCTGCTTGTCCTGTACAAGCCTTGTGATGGTACCCAACATGACCTGCTCCATGACCTTCCCTGGCACTGAGGTCAGGTTGACAGGCCTGTGGTTCCCTGGATCCTCCTTCTGACCATTCTGTTAAATGGGTGTCACACCGGCTAACCTGTAGTCAAGTGGAACCTGCCCAGTTAGCCAGAGCTGCCGGTGAATGATGGAAAGTAGCTCAGTGAGCACTTTTACCACCTCCCTCAGTATCTTTGGGATGGATCCTATCCAGTCCCAGAGACTTATATGTGTCTGAGTGTTGTAGCAGGTCACTGACTATTTCCCCTTGGATCATTCATTCTGCTCCCTGTCATCCAGCTCAGGGGTCTGAGTACCCTGAGCACAACCAGTCATCCCATTAAAGGCTGAGTCAAAGATGGCTTAAGTACCTCAATCTCTTCTTTATCCTTTGCCACTATCCAAGAAAGCATGGAGATTTTCCTTAGACCTCCTTTTGTTATTAACGTATTTAGAAAATGCATCATGATAATTAAGTCAAATAAATTTTCCAGAACTGATCAGGAAGTACAAAAAGTCATCTTCTGCTAACATAGGAGTTTGTCTCATGGAAGGAGGGATTGTGAAGGTTTTTCAGTCTATGCTGAAATCCTAAATGGCTGTAAAGAGGAAAATTCAGTCTACACTTTAGTATTACTCTATACAATAGTATCTCAAATTCAGATAATGAAGTAAATCTATCTAAGCACATGATAACTTGCCCTTGTCCGGCTAAATAACAACAGAAGAGCATATCAGGGCACATTCTTCAGTGCCTAGAAAACAAATGCTATAAAAGCACATCATGTCTGACCTTCCTGTTCCTGTACTGCTTTCTCACAATATTACACTCAAAGGTTTATTACTTATATTAATGTTGTTCTATGGTTTCCCTTTTTAATTTTTTTTTTATTTTAAAAAGGTCACATACAATTTCATGTTTAAAGTTGCAGCCACAATTTGTTGAAGCACAAAAATGAAGCCTATCCCATCTTGTAGTGCAGAGAGATTTCTGAAGAAGTCAGGTCAAGATCAATGAATGTCATCCAAACTAAGGATCATCAAAATCTCCCCCAATTTTCACACAAGGCATGTCTCTGACTTAACTTTATTTAACACTGAACTGTTTCTTAGCAAGCTCCAAACAACCCCAACTTCACAAATACTGTCTTTGAAGGTAATGAGCCATGGCACAGAACAACTTCCTTCCTTGGTTCAGGGACAGCTACAGTTAAGTTCTCCTAGTTGAAGTTCCCATTTAGGATAATAAAGTTGCATTAACCATTTTGGTTATCCTGTTCTAATTTGAATTAGTTTGGAGAGAGGAGGGGGAATAATATTTCTAAATAGGCTGACTTATATATTAGATAGACCTTAAAATAAGTACAGCTTCAATCCTTTTTTCCTGCTTCACAGCAAAGTTGGAAGCAAATGTCTATTTCTAGCAGACCATTATAGCTCCCCTTAAGTTTCTTAAATCTGATAAAAGGAGCTGAAGAATTAAAGAAGTACTATGCATGCTGGAACTGTAGAGCTATAGTGGGAGAACAGGATTAGCATGCTAACAGGAAAGCAAACAGAACACTTCCCACCTACACAGACCTATATGACAAAAAGAATATTACAAGTAATGTCAGATCACCAGTGTCAGCAAGACTAGAAGAGAATTGTACATCAATACCATCACACAGGAGAAGAGGTATCAAAGATATTACTTCTGTCTTCCCTCTCACCTCTCCCTCGTGAGAGAAATTTAATTAGAGGTTTAATTAAAGCCTGGGGCCTGAATAAGGGCTTTCATACTGAAAGGGTTCAAAAAAACTGCCATACTAGGTCAGACAAAAACACATCTATCTAGAAAAACACCTGTTTATTAACAAGACATCGAATGACACCATGGAAAAAATATAAGCATAAGGTAAACATATACATCACTTGGCCTAATTTCCTCTCTAGAACCTCCAGTATTTTCTTTAAGCTTCTTGAGCTAGTGGGTATATATTTGTATGTGATGGCTTCTACTGCAAAAGCCCATAGCAAACTGTCTCAGAACTTAACTACACATGATGTTGAAAAGCATCTTGAATTTTGAATGTTCTTTACTTGTTAGATTAACATAACTTCTAGTTACAAGCAATAGCAAATCTGTTCAACTCTCTGTATCATTATTTCAGCAGAACTTTACCCTCTTGGCATGCTGTTCTCATCATTTCCTTTCAATCACATTTGTAATGATTCCCTAAACTTCCCCTTCTGTGACTGAGGATTCAACTAACATTTTCATTAATCTCTCTCAATTACAAGGTTTCCTTCTCTAAGTAGCAACAATCAACTGAAGGACATTAGATCAATATGTAATATCAGGATTATTCCCACTCCATGTACATACTTATTTACATTGAACTGCATTTTATCAGTTGGATATTTTTTACTTATCCTGAATTATTCTGTAGTGTCTGCAAACTTTGACACCTCATTATTCATTCTTCTAAATAATTTATGAATATATTAAAAACACAGGCCTTGGTTCAGATCCTTATGGGATTCCATTGATGACCTCCCTTCAGTATGAAATCAGGGCACTTATTTTTGTCCTTTTCATTGTACATTTTAAGCAGTTTTTACACATGTAAGAATTTCTCATTATATCATGGCAGCTCAAATTCTTTTAAGAGCCGCTGGTGAAACATCTAGCCAAAAACTTTGGATGATATTAAGTGTTCATATATGCAGTTTCCTTCAAAAAATGCTACTCCTTAAAACATGTTGAAATATTTTCAGTGTTCACTCACATGCTCTCTTATTTTGAACTGTGATTTCTAGCTGCTTGCCAGTATACTTATCAGATATACTGACCTGCACCTCCACTGATCTCCTCAGAACCATTTTCATTATTATATATTGTAAATTCATTTCTTCACACTTGAACTCGTTAGCAAGGCTGATGAGGATGACTTGTGCTTATTCGTTGCTGCTGATGACATGACACATACAGTCCCTGCTAGGGGCAGCAGACTGGGAGCAAGCAAGCAGCACAAGAGGCAAATGCTGAAGAATGGTCTCGTGCTGCTGAACACACTGCTGACTCACTCACACAGCAAGGAACACTACACTGCAAATCCCAGCTGACTCATGCAGCCCTACAGCCAGTGGGTGCTCAGTGTCACAGACTCACCTTTAATGGAATCACCCTGAAATTGCAATAACGCTGCAAATCTCAAACTTGGGAGCAACAAAGACCTCAAGATAATAGTTTGGGATCAAGGAATTTATTTATTTGTTTATTTTTAAGGTACTAGTTCAATTGAGGGATTCTGCTCTGATTCAGTTAGTTACCTCTGGGAGAAACTGCACACACCTCACAGCTGTCACACTGTTGAGGGACTGCTGGAAAGTACATCATGCTACGTGTCAAGCACTCCTCCCCAAGAGAGAAGGGTGATGTAAGAAATAACTCCCTCAAAAGTCAGACAGCAGCTATGAAATCAGATATGGAATGAGGTCCTTGATTTTGTTTGCATGCTTGCTTCCCAGCAATTAAATTTCTGCATGTTGTAGGACATGTCCTGCTTTATTTAGAAAAAAAAGACAAGAACAGACACCAATCTCCCCAAATGAAACTGCACATTCCCTTGATAAAAATTAAATGAAGCATACTAGGTTAATATACAGGTCAATGTGGGTTGAAAAAAAGAAGTCTTTAACATTCCCTCTTTTTCTCTGCTCCCTAAGATACTCATTAAGTAACAGATGTTGCACTCATGTATCAGCAAGTGGAAACAACAGACTGATGATTTTATCTGTTGCTAGTTACCATACAGGAGGACATTACAGGCGCTGTTTGGACTATTTCCAATCTGATTTTGTGACATCATACTGCACTGAGCAGACTGCAGGCAACACTGAAACACCAGACTGTTGCTGAAAAACTACCACATCCTAGTATCACATTAGCTGGGGTTTGTATTAGGTTCATAAAGTTTTTCAAAGTCTTTATTTGATCAACCTCTGATTCAAAAAATGCCAATATTAAACCTCTTTAGAAAAAGAATAAGAACTTCACATACCAGGGGCAGTATTTTTTAAATTATTCTTTAAAAATAAGTTTACATATTCTAACACTACAATGAAGAAAAAGAGATCAAAGAGAATTTGATACTTCTCAGGACTTTGAACATCAATCTCGTTGGACAGCAATCTTCAGAATATGTACATAGAAACAAACATTTTATCTTTAGGCACCTGTCAAATCAGCAGTCACTGTATTGAGCACTTGAACACAGTTGGTTTACTATTTATAAGTTTCCATATAAATTTTAATACAGCTTCATGAACTGTAAATTGCAACACTCATAGAAGTTTAATTCATATGCTTTCCTAACATAAATTATTTTAAGTAATTGTTCTTCTCTGCTAGTCAAATAAGATCATGTCTTCCTTATAAATGCCAATACTCAGGGTGACTTTGGGCAAATTGTATCACCTGAAGTAGGTAAAACAGTCTCAGACTTTTCAACTGCAGATTTATGGAGACATGTCTGATGCTTTCAGCTTCATACCATTACCAAAACAGTATTACTAAATTTGTTCTCTCACAGAAATGTTTAAATGCAATTGTGATGTTCTGAAGCATCACAGTCTTGTAAAATTTAGGAAAAACTGAATATTCCATGAACATTAGTGAACATGACTTCTATGTTCATTACAACAAAGCCACTGTAATAATGAGAAACTGCTTTGATATAGTTCCTCAGGATTGTTTTCACTTACCCTTCTAATTTTACAGTAACCATACCTGTTCTCTGCTAGCCATAAAAACCCTCATACCCTGTTTACATAGATTTTCATTGTCACTTTTATTACTTATTAGCTAGTTGATGAGAAAAAAGTTATTGTAAACTAAAATCTGAAAAGAAAGGAGTACGGGCAAAAAAGTGTTCTTTCTCTGGATGCCGAATATATGTAAATAATCCCCACAGCCCCCAAGTACAGGTTAATCTCATTTCTAATAGAAAATCTTTAATAATATTATAACTAAATCAAAATCCTTCTTTAAACACCTTACTCCCAAGCAAATGTAATTTCACATTTAATTTACAGTCATTCACGTCCAGTGAAGAAGCAATAACTTTTTTGTACTTACTTTATCTTTAAAATATAACTTTAGAAATTAGGCAATCCTGAGTGTAATAAGTGACACAGAGTAAGATTCTAGATATTTCAACTGTTTTTCCTGGTCTTTCTAAACTATTTAAGCAGTCTTTGGTACATTCAAGTGGTATCATAAACAAAATGAAAAATTTTCTCCACCATGCCTGCCCCCCCGCTCCCCCCAATAAACATTTTTACTTTTGAAATGTACACTTTATCTAAGATACCAATTTGCTGAGTCCAAAGGCCTGTTCATCAGTGGCCAGATCTAGTTCTTCCTTATCTTAATTATTTTGAAGTTTACCAAGTAAAGTACATTTTCTAAGATCTAGCAGTATAGCAATTTTTCTTTGTTTGTTTTCAACTTTAAGTTGAAAAAAGTTTCTTCAGTTACCACTACGTAAATAAAGCCCCGCAGCTCACCAGGCTGCAGTGGCATAAGGTGGCCATGTGCTGTACAACAATGATATATGGTTGAAGAAAGATCCAAAAAAGTGATGGACAAACTAGGACATATCGATGATGCTGTAACAGAAACACAATGTGATCATCAAGTGTTACAAGCTCTTGAAGCTCCACTGCTGCAACTGGTTGGATTTTGATCCTAGCTGACTTCTCCTTAAGAACAGCCAAAGGCAATGCTTCCATCTTTGCTGACAGAGATAAGGTATGCACTCTGCAGGTGGCACATAACCTTTTCCTTCCCCTTTATGAAAGTATCACAGAAATAGCAAAAGAAAGCAATTCAAACTCTGAAGGTAATGCAAGTTTACAACCACCCTAGGAGTTAGAAAGAATAAAAAAAAGACAGTCTTCCTTGCTTCTAAACTCTGTGTGAGGAGATGCATTGACTTGATCAGTAGATACAGCTCAGGAACAAGTTTCTGAAGTTAATGCCACTAGCTTCTTTATCCTATACGTGTGGGACTGTAAAAAAACATCTGAAGAACCAACATCCTAGTTTCATTGTTCTTTAAAGTGGTTCTTAGACTCCAATCAAAAGCAGTAGTATTCCTGCATAAAAGCCTTGAGAAACATTTCTGACATGTTTCAAAAGAAAATGGACAAGTAGGACATTTAAAATAAAATACCAGGTCAACAACTCAAATTTCTTAACTGGCAACTAACTGAGCCTGTACAAACATTTTCAGCATCTATGTGGAGCATACCTTGCTAAAATGCAAGCATTTACACTATAATTTGAAGTAAAAACACCATTAGGGTTTTCATACACTCACTTTTAGGGAATTAAATCCCTGGAGAACAAGGCTTACTTGTTAAAAAACCCACTTAAAATATAAGCTTGTGACCTTTACAAATTTCTCATTCTTTTAATTATGTGATTGATGTTTTTGAGGGTATACAATTACACTATATAAATGAGGTGTGTGTCATTTAAATTACTTCTGTTAAACAAACATTCCTAACCCTATTTTATTCTTGCGGGACATGCAGAGGTAAACTCCAGCTAATCTCTAAAAAAGCCATTGTTTGCCAGTGCTAAATCAGGAAATCTTATTAAAACATAAGAAGACAACCATTAAAAGTAGAACTGTTTTTCAAATCTATGCAAATTAGCCAAACCATAAATAACTGTATTTTCCTTCAATCAGTTTTCTGATGTGTAATTATGTGTATGAGAGACTACAGATAAAATTTTTACATTATTACCAGTTCAACCTTCAGAAAAACTGGATGTTAAGGCAAATTATGGAATTTCCAAACACATTAAAACCCCACTTCCAAACGGTGATATACAGTGAAGCACATCTATCAATCTAGCTTTCTGAGGAGCCCTCCATGATTTATTTTGTCCATGATTTTGTCTGAGGAGTCCTCCATGATTTATTATGAGACCTAGATACCATAAAACACATGGGCTACATGACAATTAAAGGAATCTTAAAATATTTAGTTATGCAAACATCCACACATAAAACTGTAATCTGTATGATGCAGAATAATGGATACAGTTCCAAGATGTTAAATAACTTTCAAGTGTGTTGCTTTCAAAAGTATTACACTTCACATGATGGATGTACTTTTTCAAGATGCAAATACCAAGTAGAAAACTAAGACATACTAGCTTTCAAATGCAGCAAGCTATCTCCTGTTGAAATGCTGTATTTCCTGGATTTGGGTCAATTTCACTTTTTAGCATGATATTATGGCAGTGGATCTTGATGAGTGCCCAGTGGAGCCAAACAGGCAAACGTTCTCAGATGGGTTGCAATGGGTAGCCCATGCAGGGCTTCAGGAAGACAGGAAAAGGTGACTCCAGAAGTGCACTGAGCATTTGACAGAGTGGAGGGAAGTACATAGAGTAGAACCTGATTAGCAGTGTAGAAAAACCAAGAGCTTCCTTGGCTCTTATTGAAGAATGGCCAACTATGGAAGAACTCACAGCATGATTCCAGTTTAAGTGGTTCACTGATCTAAGGACAAGAAATACAAGTAGCCTGGGATACCTTTCACAACTAACTATACTTTACTCAAATTCCTCTGTTATTTATCAGAATTGCATGCATTAAATGAAAGTGTAAATCAAGGATATTAAAATACAGAGTCAAGACCATATCTTCAGACCAATTAAATGTTGAAGATAGTACTTTTTTCAGTCAAAATCGAAGCTTAGTGTTTAACTGCTCCCCCCTTACTTATCTCCATTTCTCTTTCCTCCTCCCATCCTCAAATTTTAGGACTATCCTTATTTTTATTCTTTCTTGTTCTTTCGGTTTATATAATTTCTTGCATATCTTCCACGTTCCCAAGCATATTAATCTTTTCTTTTGATGAAATGATGCCTCTTGAATCTCCCGTATTCCAAATCCTTTCTTTGCACTGTCACTCAAATGTCACCTTATTTCTCTTTGCTCTCTTTTTCCTCTCTTCTACCCATTTCTACCAAAATAGCTAAATTTTCTTACCCATCAGTTACTCATTCATACTTCACACAATGGCTTTTTCCTAAACCTTCAATATCAATGTTATTAGAATACATTTATGAAGAGATAGGAACATCAGGGTCTTTTAAATATTTACCATAGCAGAAGAATTTGGCCCATTATTCCTGACAATCCTTCAATTTGGCCACAGCAAATCTCATCCTACTGATACCACAAGGCATTTTCAATGGGCAACATCTAACAAGCACACACCTTACACTGCCAATAGAGGTTTATGTCAGAAAATTAATCCATCTCAGAACTGAATTACTCATGGCATTCTCTTTTAATCACAGAGACCGAAGCTTTAGGTTAGACAACTGTGTTCAGCAGCCAGCTGGAGATGAAGACCTAGACAGCTAACTTTTGCAAAGCAATTCCACACCTGTAACTCACACACATCTGTTAAAAAAATTTGAATGCAAACCCCTCACTGATTTCAATAACTACACATATATACTGATATGCTGTAAAAAGCTGGTGTATGTAAACTTTCTTTTAGACCAAATCTACACACAAACAAGAAGACATCCCACATGAGTTCAGGAAAGAAAACAATTTTCTACCTGCAAAAGATAATTTTGACTATGTTGAAGCAGGTCCACGAAGAAACCTAACCTTAACAAGATGTCATTAAAAAATGCTATTTGGCAGTATCTTTGCAAAAACATTTTTGCATCAGGAATTAGAATTTAGAAATTAAGAGGCAAGTCCCATGTCAAAGCAAGCAGAGACAGAAGCGCTGCAACACAAGCTAAGCATTATGTTTTTAAAGGAGGCAAGGAAGTAATGGCTTGTCCTATTTAATGGAAAGCAGAATATTTTATCTGAACTAGTTGCAAATAATACAAAACCTTTGCTCAAAAAAAAAGTTTATAATAAGTTCATAAGTGACATACACCTATAAAAATAAAAAAGAAAAAATCTTTAGGAGATGTGGAGCCAGTGTTTCAGAGGCACCTGGGTATGTCATTGGTACTACAGGTGTATGTAAGTTGTTTTGAAACACTGACTTCATTAATTTTTCAAATTTCCAATCAGTATGTTGAAAAATACTGAACTATTGAGCACAGGACTCTTAGATTTTTTAAAATTTCATAAAACAAGCATTGTTGTTTTTAAAGCTTGTTAAAATGCCATTTCATGTATTTCAACGAAACCCAATGGTCATCCAAACTCCCTCTGACACACAGCTGTCTAGTAAAGGAATTTATATTTTTATATGCATTTTGAAAATACTCATTGAATCAATGATAAAACCCCATAGCTTATATGGAATGGAAAATAACATTTCAATTATCAAGCAGACGTAAATGATAAATTAAAAGATTACACTTCTGGATGTAATTTTAAAGTTTGACTAAAATTGAGTACTCAATTTCATTAAATCACTGCACTGCAGGAAACAAAGCAAAGGCCACATTAGCAATCAGCTCTAACAGTCACATTAATTCTAACTCGTATTGGAAAACCTCTAAAACAGGGCAGGAAATAGAAAAGGTAGCCAGCATAGAGCACTGACTATGAGCAGTTTCTCCTACATGCAGAGGTTGACTGCTTCCAGCAAACGGTAATGTTGCCCTCCAGTGTTCAACACTTTCTTTTAGGAATCATTCCTAATTAATACCTCCATCAGTCTCCTTAGACATGCTCAATTATAACATCACTGAAGCAGAGAACAAAACATAAGCCTCAGGCTAGGTATTCAGTGCAAAACAGACAAACAATAAAAGACAAGGATTTAAAACTTTTTGTTGTTGTTTAAAAAAGAGTGCGGGTTTTTTTCCCATAAAACTGCCATAAAAATACATTGCATATCCTGCTTCATTTTGGCTTTTGGTACCCAAAAGTTATTTTATAAAGCTTTACAAGTTACAGCTTTGACAACACTTACTATACCAATCTATTAATCATGCTCAAAAGTCATTACTCAGATTCACACATAGGAAATGGCAATTTTTTAAAAGTTGCAAGAACAGATTATTACTTATATATTTTTAAAAGTGTTATGACTTCTAAGGATAATGTAAGAAATGAAACTGACTTCCAATTGATACAGTCTTCAGTCTGTAAGGAAGGATATCTCTGTTGGTAATTCTGGAGTTGAAACCTTATGAAAATAAGAGGACAAGATTGCTTTTTGCCAAAACAGAATTATTTTTCAATAAAAGCATTATTATTCAAGCAAAGCTAAAAAACCAACCAACCAAACAAGAAAAACCCACCCATTCAAAATTGACTGTATCTGGGTCAGAAAATACACCAAGAATAAACTCACTGATTTTAACTAGGTAATGGTCATGTAACAGGGAAGAGTACCCAGGAGAGAGATGCACAATGCAAAAATATGCACAATGCCTAAAGAGACAAAATAATGAACTTGACATTTCACTGTTTTTATTCTAAACAGAGTCTGAAATCATATATATTCATAGCTTTTCTATTAGAAAATTAAAGATATGTTTTATATCAAATGTAACAAAATTGCTCAGCAAAACCAGTATAATTTACATAGCAAATCAAAAATAGACTATAATAGAAAAGTCTGGGTTAAAAAAATCCAAAACAGTTGTAAAGCTCTAAGAAGAAAATAACAAAGTTCAAATCCCAGATTTGATTTGAGTATGTCAGTAACACTAACTGTACCACAAGAAGAAAGGCAACATTGACTACACAACAATGGATCTGAGATTAACTGAAAATTAATCACTAGTTTTGGAAAATATGCACATCACCAAATTTAAAAGATCTAATTCGGTTCCTAAATAAATGACTCATCTCTTGCAACAAGGGAAATGGGAAAATAAGCTTTTCTAAGGTCAACAGAAAGAAAGATTCTAACTCAGGCATTTTCCCATCTACGTAAGACTCCTTCTCCATCTCCTCCCTTCTCTGAAAGGCTATAAAGTGCATCTATAGAGATGACAGCCTCAGACATAGTGCCTATTACATACCGTAATCGTCACCAACTCTCCAACTTCATTTTATCCTCCCCTGACGACATGTTCACAAGTTATCAGAGTCTCAGTAAAAGGTCTGTCAGAGAATCCAGGATGTGTTGCTTGATATGCTTCAAACTACACAATCTCACAATCTGGTAATAGGTGCATGACTCAACTCCAGGAAAAGATGAGCTACTCTACAGTATCTTTAATACTTCACAGCCCTTCAGCAGAGTGCTTTGGTCACAGGACAAGAGATACCATCTTCTCTTTTACAGGATGGTAGTTTTGTTTTTTACTTTGCTTCATTTAGGTTTTGCTGAATTATAGAAAACCATGGTATTTCCCCATTCTGTCACATGGTAAGCGCAATCTCAATAGATCGTAACTGGTGACATCATTGTGAGCATTGATCACTTAATACCTATGTTAACACACTGCTTAGTAGCAGGATTAGTCTGAAAGTGTGAAAAAACACAGTAAATTTTGAAAGTGATTCATAAAAGCACGTTAGGCTATTACAAACAATTAAACCAACAAGACTGAAAAAATTACTCCAAACTTGGAGAAACTAAATTAGTGAAGAGTTATACAGTCACCTGATCAGATTTACATGCAAACTGAAGGCACTGAAAAATGGCCACATTTTGTCTACGCTCAAGAATGAAACATTAAAACCTGACAATCTGACATACCTAGGCAAAAAAAGTTTATCTCTCCTTCATCAGAGTAAATTACTTTAAGAAAAAAAAAAACAGCAAATTAAGGAGCAGCTATGAGAAATACTAAAAATTTCACAAAATCCCATCTCCTTTTGAATTCTCCTGCCAGTAACCAAGGGAATATGAAAAAATAACAGTACCTTGAGATGTTATTAACAAAGACCAGAAACAACACACTAATACCTCTGCTCCCAAGTACCTTTACAACAGAATCACAGAATAGGCAATTTGATATATAAAGTATTTTCACATTTTAGAATAAAAAAATTAGCCTATTGTGAAGTGCTAAGTAAATATATAGATCCTTATGCCCTGAGTAAAACAAGAAAGGAGTTTTATATTACTTTCTAACAATAATCACTATACAAACATTAGGAAAGAAATTCCACTTAGATGAAAACTTCTGATAAATTACTGAAGTTCAGCATCATCTGATAAACAATGTCATGGTAACAAAGTTACAGGTAGCTAAATCCAGCCAACAGAATTAAGGTCGTGCCACCACTAGATTCTGGGGATATCACTGTAGCAACAACCTCAGCTATGCGTAAGCAACAAATGTAATCCACATCACGCTTGTGTAAGTCTTGCAATTTAATTTTGGTAATGGCCTTTGCAAACTTCCACAGTCTTCTCTTTCCACTGAAAAGAATGAATGGTCATAAAATTTAATTCTAGTAAAATACTCTTGCATCCCTACATCATTATTGCAATCATTTGTGACAAAACAATCTAACCAGTGTCAGCAGGGCTGCAAGGCCCAGTAAGGCAGAAGGAGAAAGTAAACCAAACAGATAAGGATTTGTTTCATGTATCACTCACTTAAGCAGGAAGTGGGGGGGAAGCACAATGCACAGGACCAAACAGTATGTTTTCAAAACTAGGGGATTTAAAACTAAGGGATTATGATTTCAATCTGTTCCAGAAAGCTCACGAATAAGAAACTCAAAACCCAAACAGTAGTTAAGATTGAAAGGTATAATTCTAGAAAACACTTTTCACTCCAGTTAAGAAATGAAATGCTGGATGTAAAACATTTTTCAATTCACCACCTCTTCTGTTTAAATAGGGAGTAGTCTACTACAAGAACTACGTAAATCGTGACTCATCCGGTTGAAGAAGGCATCTGAGGAAAAGAAAAAGAGAGACCCATAAGATAATGGGTGGTCCAGTCAGAAATCAATAGCTCTTGAAAAGAGGCACAATGTTGAGGAATTAACAGCTGTACTGACAGACTAAGGCTACTTAGTTTTCCAAAGCACATACAAATTTTATTTGGTAAAGGCAGCACCAATTTCCTACCATTTATTTTCTTGTAGCAGACTCTAATGCATGGGTTTAAATGCATAGCAGAGCATACTCACACACATACACACACAGAACCTTACTTCAGACAGGTGTCTCAGCAGCATCTCTGAGGAAGACTGCAGATGAAGTTACATGAGTGTGATGAAAGGCAACAGACAAAAACTGAAACACAAGGAGTTCTATCTGAACATGAGGAAGAACTTCTTTACTGTGAGGGTGGCAGAGCATTGGAACAGGCTGCACAGAGAGGCTGTAGAGTCTCCTTCCCTGGAGATACTCAAAAGCCATCTGGATACAATCCTGAGTAACATGCTTTAGGGGACCCTGCTAGAGCTGGGGGGCTGGATGAGATGACCTCCACTGATTTCTTCCAACAGTAACCATTCTGTGATATAAAATGATGTGTTGGGTCTGGCTGAGAGGAAGTTAATTTTCCCCACAGGAGTCCTCACAGTGCTGCACTCTGTATTTGTGGCTACAGAGGTGCTGATAATATGCCAGTGTTTTGGCTACTGCTGAGCAGTCCTGGCACAGCATCAAGGCTGTCTCTCCAACATTCTCCCCCCCTCACCATCTCAATGGCCAGTGGGCTGGGGGTGGGCAAGACCTTTGGAGGGGACACAGTCAGGACAGCTGACCCAAACTGTCCAAAGGGATATTCGATAACATATGACAACAGCTCAGCAATAAAAGCTAAGAGAAAGGAGAAGGTGGGGACCTCTGTTATTATGATGTTGGCCCTCAAGAGCTGCTGCTATGTGTGCTGCTTCCCAGGAAGTGGCAGGACACTGCCTCCTGATGGGAAGTTGAGAATAAATTTTCTATTTTTCTTTGCTTCCACATGCAGCCTTTGCTTTACTAAGCTGTCTTCATTTTCATATCACAATATTAACCTGGAGTGCACAAATTATATTTTAGATTACTAAAATGAAACATATGCGCCAGGAGTAGTCACAAAAATCAACCTGAGTAACTCCAGATCTTACACAATAAAGTATGTTTTAGTTGCTAACAAACAGGACCAGGCTAAAATTAATCTGAAGTAACTTCCCCTAAAATGCATGGCGTGCGGACACTTGTGGTGCTCTTCCAAGTCCCTGGTATCACCACTCATAGCTAATGTGGGACCTTTTTCTGACAGAGGTTATCTAAAAAACAAGACAACTCTGTTCCAAAGAAAGTCTAGCCATAGCTAAGTATCAACAAAGACTTGTAGGATCCTGACATCTCCAGCACTCTTCCACTAACACGATCACATCACTGAGTTAGAGATAGCTCATCTGCATCAGCCAAAGGACTAAGTAGAATTTAAAAAAAAATTAAAAGTAATTCAGAAAAATATCTTGGGTCTTGTCATGTTAGAGGTTTCATAGACAGAAATATAAATTTCCCAACTTGACATCCATATACTAAGATATTCAAAAGAACAATTTTTGTATGTCTTATTTTTTAATTTTTAATTCTATGAGGCACAAACAAGTGCTTGTTCCAAGTGAAATAGCAGTATCTTATGATTTCACTGGAAGTGTCTTTCAGAATGCATGCAGAAAGTAACTGCTCTGCCAAAAAAGCATTGTTATTGGATATTTTTTGACTACACACAGCTTGATAGAAATGAGAAAAAGACTCCAGGTAGCAACCTTTTGATGTCCAGTAAGGAAAATTTTACAACTTTGAATGGAATCCATTTTCATGGCTTTGTATAAAGTCTTGACACAATAGAACACAATTTTGATATCTTCTAGACAAATACAGCTGCATCTTTAAAAACACATGATAATTTCAACACCTTGGTTTGTTGCAGCATGAAGGTGATTTCCTTGGATCCAGAAAACAGATGAATGCCTCTGACAGACAGTGAACAAAACAGACATAAATTAAGCTCATCTGGGGAGAAATTCAGTCATGACCCTCATGGTGGATGCGTGATCTGATATTCCATTCTTACTGGAAAAAAAGCCAGCATAACAGTAACCTGTCAGTAAAGCTAGGAATTGTTCCAGTAGAGAGACACATTCTCTGAAAAGGTGAAACAAATGGATTGCCAACAATCTACTGACTGTGAAGTTCAGATCCCATGGAGGTACAACCTACTTGAAAATGTAAGCAACTTACTACCCCTAGTAAGGAGTGGAGGGAGTGGAAGGAGTGTGGAGAAAGAGATAACACAGCAGATCAAGGAAAGACTCATGTTGAAAAGTTTCAACACAGCCAACCTTAATGCAGTTCACAGCCTGAGAAGCGTCTCAGTCTGATGACGACCATCACTCACAAGCACAACTCATGCTTGAATCTGTAACCCATGCAGCCCTTACCACGTTTTAGGCAAGTTTAGGAAAGAAAGGTACCTAGCATATAAACTCCATTTCACAAGAAATATGAGGTTCAGCTGAGAGATACCCCCTTCACCTTCTGACTGAGCAGGTATTTCAGAAACACAACAGGTTTGCAAATCCTAGCTAATAACTGACTGAAACAACAATAACACACATCTCCACACAGTCCTACACAGGGCCACAAGCACTCCTCCACTGTACTCACTTCAACTACATTAAAATCTCAGTCACCAAGGAATTAGGAAAAATACAACATAGACCACTGACTGAGGACCTTGAGTAGACTGATAGCATGCTCCTCTTGAGCCCTCAATGAAAAACTGATCCCAGAGAAACAGATCCTCAAGACGGATGCGAAGGACAGACTATAGCTTCTATTTATGTCCTCTAAGAAAATTAAATAGCCATTTGTCATCTGCCAGAGAGTGTTCATATAAACATGGAATGGTTTGTATTGGAAGATAACTTAAAAGATGATCGAGTTCAACCCCTGTGTGCCATAAGCAGGGACATCTTCCACATCTTCCACTAGACCAGGCTGCTCAGAGGCCCACCCAATCTGGCCCAAAATACTTCCAGTGATGTGGCATCCACAGCTTCTTTGGGCAACCTGTTTCAGTGCCTCATTAGCATTTCACAGCAAAGATTTTCTGCCTAACATCTAATTAAATCATTGCCCCTTGTCCTGCCACTACATGCCCTTGTAAGAACACTCTCTCCAGGACTCTTGTAAGCCCCCTCTAGTTTCAGGAAGGCTGCAAGTAAGATATCCCCAGAGCCTTCTCTTCTCCAGGCTGAACAAGCCCAGTTCTCTCAGCCTGCCCTCACAGGAGAGGTGCTCCAGCCCCTGATCATCTTCATGTCTTTCCTGTGGTCTTGCTCCAACAGTTTGCCATCTTCTTTACACTGGAGACCCCAGTACCACAGGAGGGATCTCACAAGAGTGGAAGGGGAGAATCACCTCCCTAGACCTGCTGGCCACACTCCTTGGAATGTAGCCCAGGATATGGTTGTTCTGGACTGCAAGAGCACATTGCTGGGTCATACCAAACTTCTTGTCCACCAACATTCCCAAATTCTCTTCCTCCTTCAAAGGCCTATCATAATGCAATATGGAAAGAAAACTTTCACAGACCATAACCAGAGCTGAGACTTCCTGATACCCCTTTAGTAAACCATTACACAAATAAGTGGCTTTAAAATTTAGTTGAAAGAAAATTATTTAAAAATAAGTTTAAAAAAGTAACTACTTCATTTCAAGTCAAGTGAGATTGTTTCATTACATGTTTGGATTTGTCTTTTGGGTTTTTTTTTTAGTTTGTCATTATTTCTTTTGTAAGAATATGTATTTAAAGGAAATTAAAAAAACCAAACAAACCACAAAAAAAACCCCAAAAAAAAAACCAAACAAAGAACAAAACCACCACACAAGCCTGAAACTGATTTTTCATTGTTCTGTATGAAAAGTAGTTTAGTAAAATCAATGTAAACACATTAAAGATTTTTATGAAAGAATATTTTGCTGAAATGCTCCAGCCAGGAAAAAGACTTAATATTTCTAATATCATGGAGATTATTTGAAAAGCATAGGTTTTATTTTAAGGGATGAAGAGTTAGAAATATATGCATATTTTTCATCGGCAATCCATTAAAAAAAATCCAACCATACAATTATCCCAAAATTCTGTTAGAACAGATACTACTTTGATGCTAATGAAAATTTAAGTACAGAAAACTAATGTTTACTCAGGATAAAAGACTATGGTAGCCTTACTTTCATTCAATAAGCAATGATACTGACTTTGAAGAATGATTTAAAAACAGAATTCTGAAAAGAAAACCAAATAATTTTAACTACTGATAAAGTGTAATAGTGAAGTTGTGGAAGCTCAACTGAATGGGCCTACAAAGACAAAAAAAAAAAAACCAGACTGAAAGTATGCATCCATGCTTAGTTTCTCTTTCCTTTGCTAATAATATCTACCCCATACTCCACAAAGAGTCATTGAAATGCATCCTCAATACTTGTTTTCCACGACAATTCAATTTTGACTTAATTTGAAAGCAAAGCCGTAAACCACTTCTTGAAATACTTATGACAAAGATTATACTGAATACTACTACTGAAGACCAAAAGGAGACTTTAAAAATGCTATCTTTTTTAAACAGCAAAGATGGTAAAGTACTTAAAAAGTGAATTATTTCAAATTTTCATTTTGAAGAATCTAAAGTCCAACTAGGTGAATAACGATAAAGGAATCACTAGCCAGTAAATATCTAGAAAAACTATCAGTGCCTCACTAAACAGATATGTCCCCTTTTTAATCCAGTTTTATCTTATTTAGAACAGATATGTATCTTCTTTAGTTACTTTTTGATTCTAAACAGTTCTGTAGAGCCTGTTTCTCTCAAAGGAGAAAATTTTCTTCACCTATAAGTCATGTGTCCCCAATGCAGCCAACCAAGAACCACTTGTTGAGAACAAGAGATCCAATAATGCCACATTTTTTAAAAACAAGCAACCTCTTAACATTTTTGAAAGTAAATCCAAATCTTTTTAAGTATGTGAACAGAAAACCGAAACAAAACCACAGTATTTGGAAGGTATTAGATTTTTAGATCTGCATGCATTCCATCATGCCTTCCCTAGGGCCTACAGCTGAATACATGCTTCCTCAGTTTCGACTACCACTAATAAGAGGCCTTCCATTTTAAATTGTTCTGTGAGTCATGATTTAACATTCTGTAATTGATCCAAGGCTATTTTTTAAATAATTTTAACCAACGTACATAGGTCATCTCTTAAGTCTTCAGAATCCTGTGATTCAAAACTGGGTAACAACATCTACATCAACACTTTTATCATACCATAGAAGTGCCTCCAAGTGCTTATATTTACATTTATTTACTGATGCTCACTAGGCATTCCACATTTTCTCTCATTTTTGCCATGAATTTTTAAAATAGAAAATATGATCCAACTAAACAGCACATGTGCAGTTTAATGGTAGTTTGCAATTAAATGTGCCAGATATCTGTGAAAGTCTTGACTAGCCCTGTACAAGGAAAAAGGAATGGTTCTGCAATTTTAAAAGCACACAAAATTAAACAATGTTAATCTCACCCACACAAAGAAAATCTTATGTAAGCATCCATAGTATAACTACCAAATACAGATAAAGACAATCAAATGTTTCCGAGTAGAACACACACACATATACTAGACTCTGGCAGTCGACCAAAACAGAAAATACTATTTGACAGTGATAAGCAGGAAGGAATTCAAACATGACCCTGATCTTTTCTTCCATGAAAAAAGAAAAATCTTCCAACTTTCCACTTTAAAATAGAAATCCCCCACTAACTCTGCCATGGCAGTGTGATGCTTAATTTAAAATTAATTGGATGCATTTTGAATATATCCAGAACTGACAAACTTGAAAAATTCCTGTCCATTTGTTTGATAATTTAAATTGTAACTTACCACTCTACCACCATAACAAATAAATTACAGTTTTCTCTTATGCAAAAGAGTTTTAGATAGCAGTAGCTGTCTGGTAAGACATGAAAAAGAAAACATTTATTTTCCACTTTAACACACACTTAATTGTTATATTACAAGCCAGGGTAAAACATCTCACCCACTATGAACTTGCCACAATGAGAACAGATAAAGCCTTTCTGTTCAGCTAGGGGCTTTAAAAGCACAATGCAGCTACGGGATACAAATCCTACAAGACACAAGTTCTGACCATTCTGTGTTAAAGAGGGGCTTGCATTTCCAGTGGATGTGTCACACAAGGGATGCTAGTTAGTAGAAAATAATCCCAAGATGTGTACATAAAAGCTATAGAGCATCAAATGTAAGCACTTGCATCCACATCACATGGCGTAGAATGTGGAATTAGAGACACAAAAAACTTATTATAACCTATTTACTGGTATCACAGTCCTCCAAGAAGTCTTTGAATAGCTTCACGTGTATGAAGAGAGACGTCAGCAATCTGCATAAGAGAGCAAGCTGATTCCCCTCTGTCAAACATGACTCTCCAGAGGCAGCAGTGAAGTTACAGAAGAGCTGCATGCCACTGCCAGTTCTCATAACTAGTCAGCATCTATTAGGGTATCACAAATAGCAATGCACCTAGGGCAGCCACTAAGCATAACTAAGCCTTATTCACGACTCAAAAGTATCAATCACATTTTTTTAATTATACCTCACCACTGCAAATGTCAATGCAATTAAGAAAGTCCACATTTCAAAAGCTGAAAAGCAGCTGTTTGTTGAAATGCAGACAGATTAATAGTAGTGTATATCAATCAATCCCTGCATAGAACTCTAATTCCGTTTACAACTACAAATGAAAGTATTTAAGCTACAGATTTACTGTATCTCCTTACACGTGGTGCCCACCAAGCCACTCTATCACTGCTCTCCTTAGATGGACAGGGGGAGAAAGATACAACAAAAGGCTCATGGATTGAGATAAGAGCAAGAAGAGATCACTCAGCCATTACTACCATGGGAAAAACAGCCATGACTTGGGAAAACAAATTTATTAAAAATCAAAAGTAAGACAATTATAAATAAAATCAGCCCTTAAAACACTGTCCCTTCATCCCTCTCCCTTCCTTCCAAGCTCAACGTCACTCCCAAATTCTTTCCCTCCTTCCCTCAAATGATGAAGAGTGACAGAGAATGGGGGCTGGGGTTTGTTCATTTCACATTGTCTCCATTACACCTTGCTCCTTAATCTCCCCCCACGGGTAACATTCCTCCATGATCTTCTCCAACTGAAGCCACAGTTTTTACATAAACTGCTCCAGCACAGGTCCCTTCCATGGGGTGCAGTCCTTCAGGAACAGGCTGCTCTAGCACAAGTCCTCCATGAGGTCACAAGCCTTGCCAGAAAACCTACACTAGCACTGGCTCTCCATGGGGCCACTGGCTCCTTTGGACATCCCCCTGGCTTCCTGGTCCTCCAAAGGCTGCAGGTGGATCTCTGCTCCCTCATGGACCTCTATGGGCTGCAAAGAGACAGCTACCACACCCTGGGCTGCAGGGGAATCTCTGCTCCAACATCTGGAGCACCTCCTCCCTTCTCTTCGTTCATAGACCCTGCCATGTACAGGGCTGTTTCCCTCATCTATTGTCACTCCTCTCTCCAGCTGCAATTGCTTCTCTGCAGCAACTTCTTAAATCCGTCGCCCACAGACACTGCCAACATCACTGGTGGCTAGCAGTGGGTCTGTCTTGGAGCCAGCTGACACCAGCTCCATCAGATATAGGAGAAGCTCCTGGCAGGCTGTCACAGAAACCACTTATAGCTGCCCTCACTACCAAAGCCTGGACACAGAAAGCCAGTACACCCTCTGAGACCAGGATTATTCCACTCCAATCCCCAAAACCCCACACCTTCAAAAACTGAGTATTATCCCAGACATTATCACCACAAAGCATCATAATACAGATTTTTGTATGACATTCTACTCCCCAAAGATCAGTTTTATTACTTAAAGTATTTTTCTTCTACAGCTTATTTTGATGCTTATACAGTAAAAGACTTTAGGCAACTCTTTGTTTTCAGTCACAGTACAAACCTATTGACCTAGAATGGTTATTCTTAACTTTAAAATATATGAGGAGAAAAAGACCATTGAAAAATCATGGAAAATATTACAAGGGAAACAGAACACAGAACAAAGCTGGAAGCTACTTCCCACATAGCAGTACCAAAATGTATTAACAATTACTGCTAAATGCAACTTTTCTCAATAACTCTCTTGGCTGTATTAATTTTTAATAATGCTTGAGTAGCTTTTCATTATAGTGTTTTAAAGACCTCATTTTGCTATACTAAGTATAGACTATTTAGCTGGATTTCCATTTTCTAAATAAATAGAAATGCCAAAGAGTTCTTCTGAAGTCAGGATTGCATTTGGACCACAAATCTTCCTATCTCCCAGGCAATCTTCAGGATTTCTTAAAGGAATTTTAAATCAAAATTTATGTTGGCTATACTGTCAGCTGCAGCTGTGCCATGTCCTGCTTGTACTATGAAGTATGTGGTCTCCTCAACTGTTCATGCTCCACAGAATGCATACATGAAGGGATTTTTAAATCTGTGATTTTTCAAAAACCAACATAACATACATGGCCAGCTCAGATGCTTAAGCAAAAACAACCCAATGGTCATTCCCAAAGATGTTCAGGTTGCTTCACCGCCTTCTTACTAAGGAAGGCCTAAAATCTACTGTAACTCCACAAAAAGCATATGAGAGAGGAATTTTGAAGTAATAATTTAAACAAGGTACTGCCAAGATTTCTCTGACCTCCAGAAAGGATTTAGATTGTAACGACATTTCAAAACATTTACTGTTTTTTCTGTATCAGGTTTTGGTACAAGACATATTTAGGATTGATCTTGGCAAGAAGAAAATACATTATATGTGCTCCTTTATTTTCAGGGTGAAGTAAATTGTGGCTAAAACAGAGCTCCACTGACTTAACACAAGTTGAAAAGCCAGTTATGTCCTAACTCCTGCATGAGAAAAGCTCGATTGCAAGTACTTGCAGCATTCCTAACGTCAGAGGACAGGCTAGGACCACAAACCAACTCTGAGAGAAATGATCCAAGAGCTTAAATCTGGACTATAAAAGGTATTTCCTATTTACACTGAAACCTCTTAACTGCATTTAGTTTTAAGAGAAGGATTTCTTAGTTTAAAAAATTCAACACAAAACATGTTGAAACCCACATGTCAGCTTAGACTCTGGTATTAACAGATGGTGATAATTCCCTCACACACCTCAAAAATTAATAAAACATCATGTAACAAGTCATTTCAAGGTCTTTGTAAATCCAGGCGGACACTGCATCACTGAAAGAAGATAACCTGTTGCACTCAGGATTTTCCACTCATGCTGTTAGTTTTTTTTAATGCAAAGCTTCTTTTCAACTGTACCATTTCTCAATAGATAAACTTTATCTAAACAGCTAATTGAATTTTGGTAATTTTGATAAATTTCTGCCACTTTTTTTTAAGTCTAAGATGGAAAACTATCAGCTTCAACAGTCTAAAAGTTATAAGTCTCACTCAGTTGAAACTTCTGCTTCCCCCCTTTCCCAGCCTTCTTGACTGTGCTAAAGTACACTAAAGCTCTTAATACATTATAAATGCATTTGCATTAGCTTGAGCTGTTGAGTTTCTGGAAAAGTGTAAGTTTAAACTACAACTTCAAGTGACAAAGAGGATGACAGACTTGAAAACTACTTTTTTTTTACTGAAACAGGACATACAACGAAGTGAATAGATACAAATTTGCCCTTAAATAGAATTCAATCACATTCTATGAAGGAAAAAACCCAAACAAACAAATGAAACTATGTTACTATAGTTCATTTTCCCTTCTTACAGAATCATCACAGAACCATCCAACGGCTTGGTTTGGAAGGGACCTTGAAGATGATCTACTTCCTATTCCCCTACCATGGGCAGAGACCTTCGCAAGACCAAGTTGCTCAAAGCCCCATCCAATCTGGCCCTGAAAGTATAAAAACCCCTAATACTAAGGAAAATCATCACAACTGTGAGCACTGGGAATAACCTGCTTTTGGGTTTTAGAAAAAATAGTAATTACCAGCTTCACTCTAAGAACCATCCATTTTAAAGACTGTATCAGCTCCTATTCAGGGAGCACTATGTTTAAAATGTCAAATTCTGTACTGTATCAACTGTGAAAGACTGACTACCTCTCAGTGACTAAGCCTACACATTGTTCTAGTTACAACATGTTTATTACTGTACATTATAAGTAAATTTGAATAAATGTTTTCTGTTCATGAAAAACTATAAAAATTTTGTTACACCATCATCTTTGCTTCATACATGACAATTTCTAAGTTGCATAAAGTTATAAGCACATAAAGTGCTACTGAACATTTAATTCACAAATATTACACTACATATAAGTCATGAATCTATTATTTTTGACAGACCCAATGCAGAATTTCAACAGCTTTGGCTCTATACTGAATTTTATATTTTTATTTTTCCTTATAAAATCAAGCCTCTGTAGCTTTGAAAACTATTCTAACAGCTCTTCTAGTTTAATTTCATTTCATGCTAATTTGTTGAATAAGGCAGTATTTACACCATATGTAAAGAGCCACAAAGTTTCATTAACCCAGTGTTACACCATTAACTCCACACTTTCTCAGCAAAATATTAAATCTAGCTACATTTTGTATTTCTGAAATCCAATAAATAAAGCTTACCTAACTGTGATTTGCAGAACTGACAGACTGTCTTGGGTTTGTGTGTTTCATCCAAGACTATCTACTAACAAACAGGCACAACAGATGAGAAGTAAGCACTCACTGCTGTGGCTCACCTAGGTCTGTTTTCTTTTTTGGCTGCATGTGGTGCAAACTGTCCTCTGCTGAGTTAGGCATTGCAACATTGACTGGATTATTTGTGGTAGATATTGCAGCTCATACTGTGAGATGAGGAAGAGGATTGCTGTAATTAAAAGGCTTCCCAGACTCCACCTCCCACTTTTTGTTGTCTGCACAAGAATAAAGATCTAAATGTGCGACTGATTAAGAGATTGGAACATCTGACATACAAAGAAAGGCTGAAGAGAGCTGGGATTGTTTAGCCCTAAGAAGAGAAGGTTTGAAGAGATCTTATAAATGTGTATTTGTTGGGGGGGTAGGACGGGCAGGGAGTAGACACAAGGGAGCCAGACTCTTCTCAGTACTGTGTATGAGCCCAGGACAGTATGACAAAGTTTCTATTCAGATGGACTCAATTCACTTCAGCCTTGGACAGTAGATATAACTGTAACAGGGTCTTCTTCTATTTCTGCATTCACACTCTCTAAGGTATCAAAAGACTCAGTGGAGACTGCAACATTTCCATGAGCATTAGCGTGGACAACCAAGTCTTTCAAATCACCTAGTAAGCTACATAAACAAAAACAAGACTTCTGCAGGTACTTTGAAGGTATATATGCCATAGCTGAAGATACAGAAGCAGCAGCAAAGATTTTTGGAACCCCAGAGACTGAAACACTGGGCACCACTCCACAAATCTCTTGAGGGAAACAGAAAAATGAAATAGCTCCCATTTCCTGAGCACATTGGTTGGAAGACCTTATTCAATCCAATGCAGTCTTACACTGTTTCCATAAGTTTCAGCTATTCAGTAGATGAATATTAGCAGCCAAGATGCCATCAGTCACGGACATGACTCATAAATACTGCACACACCTTGCCATTTACAAAAACAGATAATTTATTTCACTGGAACAACAGAAGGAAAAGAGGGGGTGCTGAGCTTTTATTGGAGCTCTCAGTCTCAAAAGAAAAGAGCAAATGGTACCAGCCTTGAAACTATAGCACACCACTTAGTAAGGTTCTTTACCTCCTTCCCTATTCCATGACTTAACATAGCCAAAAATGCAGCTTTCAGAGGCCCCTCATTAAGTTTCATTATTGACACAAAAAATATGATTTGAAGAGGGATGAAACTGACTTTTTTCCTATAAAATAGGCTTTCTTCTCTTTTCAGGGAACAGCTCTTTATCCATTCTCTCAACATTCCAATTCCTGCAATTAAGCAGATGCAGTTAATGTCCTTTTGCAAAGACACTGAATTCCAAGTCCATTCTCCAGACCACTGGGAAGCTCATTCTCCCTGCATTCTCACAAATACTAGCTGACGTTTGCTCTCATTATGAAGATGCTATGCAACAGCAGGTGCCATCACTCTGTAGCTCCATTCTGATGTGTCCTATTGGAAGGGGCACACAGCTTCCCCTTTCTGCTAGCTATAAAAACATACACTTGACTTTAAGCATGAATGGTCCCCTGATTTCAAAGTAATCTTTTTTCCTTTTTATTTTTTTAATTAAAGCTTTTAACATTAACAGTGACATAGGGAGACTTTTTTTCTCCCAATTAAATCAATGAGTATATTTTAATGCAGTGAGCTATACTAAATATTGCTGAAGATGATGGGCAAACTCTGAGTTGTCAGGCATGAGCAATATAAAACGGTTCACCACTAGCTTAAACATGTCTGCTATTCTATATTCAGTGAGAGCATATTTTATTGTTTTCTATAACTCTGTAGTAGGAGTCTTTGTTGCAACAGGTTTGTATGGGATGCTTTGTCAATCAAAGGACAGGTTTTCAAATTCATATTTGAGTTTATAAACATTCAAACTGTTTTCTTTTTATGAAAAAAAAATTAAAAAACCAAACAAGCATGCCATAGTGGCTCTTAAAGCAGGCAATAAAAATTCAATAAAAGTTGGAAAACTTTATGTAATTTAGTATTTGTCGCAGAATATGAAGACTTATAAAGCAAAAGAAGAAGTGAGATCGCACAAAACTGATTACAATGCCTCATTGGTTTAGAAGAATTTACTCAAAGAATGATTATTTCCATCCTTCTGACTACACTGTCCCAGTATTACAAACGTGTGATATGAATAACAACTTCACTTTTAAGTGAATATTTTGCCCTATCTCACTTTCAGCTAATTCCAAAACTTAATACCTATTCCTCATAGTTAAGAAAGGCTTTCACCTGTAAACAAAAGGGCAGTGAAGAAAACATCATCTTCCAAAGACAGACGCATTTGTAAGCTACTGAACAGCATTAGCAGTACTTGCATTCATACAAGCTTTCAGTGAACTGTCATGTTGGAACAATTTCAGTGATGCCACCCAATTTTAAAGCAAAGCAGGCAAGTCATATTATAGGGCTGCATTAAAATAAATGCAAACTGACATTGCTGGTATAAATCTCAGTAACACCAAAACTACTTAGACTTACTTATTTACTAAAGGTTAACATTTTCCATCTATGTCAAAAGTATAATGCTAAACTGTAAAAACTACTGGAATGCAATTTTTGTGGACAATCAGTAGGTTGATCAGAAGTAAAGGTGCTTCTCTACTGGAAATAATAGATGATCTTTCTCTTAGACATTAATGTCATTAACAATCTTCTTAAATTGGAAGTTACAAAATTACAGTTCAAATAGCTGAAATCCATCTTAATCCTACAGTTGAAGTGAATGTTTCTATCATTAAGGAAGCAATATGTGACTCTCCACAAATAAAATATTTTTAATTGTTTATTATCTTTATGCTGATGATCATATATTGGATCCTGTATCATTGCAGTAAATCTATGCCAAACTCTTGCAAGACAGATGTGGGAGGTAGAACATCAAATTCAAAACTGATGTTTCAAAAGATCTGCTGCCTCTGATTATAAAAGCAAGTTCTAAATTTGATTCAGACTTAAAGAAAGCTTGAAGGTTCTGTCCATGCAAGGATTACTAAAATTTCACAGTGGGGTATTGCCATAAAAAACAAATGGTAATTAAAGATCAAATTTCACTAAAAAAATAAATGTAACTTCATCAGCATAAACACACACTGGTACAGTAACCCTCTGGCCACCAGGCACATTGAATATATAATGAGGTAGAAACAATGATACTGTTCTGTGTAAAGTACAACAAAACTCTGTACATTAATGGAAGAGCAACACAAATTGATCTGAAATAGATTTACTGAGGCAGCTAAAATACAAAATGGAAAACCAAATAATGAACAGGTAAGACTAAGAGGCTGATTTAAAATAGCTTAGATGGCTTATTAAGTTAACATTCTGTTAATACTGCGCACAGTATTTATCAGAAAAGATTCTATTTTGGTACCAACCCAATCACAGATTTCATTCCACTTTGACTAAATTCAATACAGTGCAAAAGGGGAACAAACACTTTGGTAGGGATTCTAAGATGATTATGAAGGTTTTGGGTGCTAGTTTTTGATTGGCTTTTTTTAAGGATGCACTTCAGACAGTGATTCATATATTTGAGATGAGTGAAGACACTGAAAAGCATTAACATCAAAGAAAAAACTGTACCACAGCCTCTTATACCTCAGTCTCATCAATGTTATTAGTTGTGCCCCCAGCTTCCACCCCTTTGAGTGCTCATCGGAAAGCAGGGGGAAAATATGGAGGGCAGAGAGAAAGTTTAGTGTATAACTGAGTACACAGCTAAATGCTTAGTCTTTTAAAACTCATGGCTTAAATGGGGAATCAGGTCACAATTTCATAAAAATAGCATCTTGACAGAGAAAGGTGCTAACCCTTTGCTTGATGCAAAGGGATAAAACACAGGTAGGGTCTCAGGAGGGAGTCAGGGGAAAGGCCAAGGATTGCAGGTGTTTTTTCAATACCAGTCTCACAACTTTATTACTTCAGTGTGACAAAAATAAAAAAAACCCTAGGTATTCATCTGCCTTATAATCCATAAACTCAATCCTGTAAAGACAAGTGAGAAGAAAAGTCAAGTAAGATGTAAAGCTGAGAAGAAAATAGCTGTTCAGAGTTAAGCATTAAGGAACACTCAGTTATATGCTCAACATGACAGATTTTTTAAAGTTATCGCCTATAGAAATGTATGAACCCATCATACCAGAACCACAGCAGATTCCAAGCTGCCTGCTGAGATACCATTAGTGCTTTACGACTGATACAAGGATTGAAAAAATCTTCTCAGCCATAAACACCTACTGTCAAAGATTAGATAAAAAAAGAAAAAAAAATCAGTTACACTAAAATAATTAAGCAAACATTCACTCAAAGATTTTCTGTAAGCAAAACTAAGTTTTCCACAGAAACATTAAATAATGCCAACAGCTATAGTACTCTAAAGTAGCTGCTCGTGGAATGTTACAACAAACTCTCACATTACATACTCCCTTTTCATAAGGGTCTGGTAGCTTGTACAATAATGTCCAAATATAGATTAGTTGGACAGATGAGCAGGATACCAAGAGACCATTAGGACAGAGAGTAACCTGGACAAGGACTGCAACCTTCAGTTAAGTACTACCTAAACTAAAACTCACACACAAAGCAAACAAACAAACAGAACCCCCAAAAAAAACCCAACTTCAACATTTCCCCGAACTTCATTTTTCTGATTAGCACCATTTATCAGCAGAGAATTATACTCAAAATGAGAAGGCTTTCACCATGAAAATGGAATAAGATTCTCAAGCCTGCAAAGTTAGTTCCACAAGAAAAACAGAAGTCATATGATGGAGGCTACAGCTCAGGAGGCCCACTTCTTCTCAGACCACAACAGCACCCAATGAACAAAAGTACTTCTTTTTCCCCACACAAAAGTAGAACTGTACCATGGGACAGTGCAGCAACCAAAACTGTAAATGAATTCAAAGAACTCAAACACCAAAGACAACTATAGCTTAAGAAGACCCCCAGCCAACCTCTGAAGAAAAGTACCACCAAAGGAGGGAAAAAAAACCCCAAAAACTTTCTTACACAGGCCTCCCTTTACACTTTTCCTAATGACCACTACTAGACAAAGCCTGTCGGGAGATGAGGATCTCTCTCACATAATTAAACCCATTTGCTCTGAAGCTGCAAATGCCACTCCTACGAGTACACAATGTGACAGAGCACTAAAAAATGGCTTACCTCTTGTGATGGGTGACTAACACTGAAGTAGGATGGAACAGGCAAGAAAATGAGAAGAGCTAGGCAGAAGCGTGGGCTGCAGTCAACAAGAACAGAAAAAGACTTTTTGAACTAAGCCTGGTGTTTGACCTACTTCTTACAAGCACTCTCTAGCCTGACAAAACATATATAAAAGCTTTCCAGATTGCACGAGGAGAACTCTGGTCAACTACACCTGTATCAGACTGAAATCTGTTCAAATCTGCACCACATCATCTGTTCAAGATGCACAGGCAAAATGAGCAGCATGTTTCAGCACCAGTCACAACTTTTTAGTGTCATTCAGTTTCCTGTTCACCTTGTTTATTGTGCACTGCCATAGAATCAGCACTACAAAACCCAAAATCAAAAATGCTACGAAATTCAAACTGTAACAGAGAAAGGTTCCTAAAAGCTAAGAAACAATGCAATTCACATAGCTGTGTTTGATCAAAGACGGCCAAACAAGAGTCAGTTCAAAATATACACAGAAAAACTCCCAAGACCCCTAAAACACTGGAAGAAAACTGAGAAAGCAAATCAGTAAAGTAATGGAAGGAAAGACCAGTCAAGGTATGTTATAGAAACTAATTACAACCATGTGTGGAAACTTTGCACTAGGAAATAAGATAAACAAAAGTAGAAGAACACAGGTAGACAGACTGACCCACTTCCACTTTAGCATCACATTTTCTGGAGCACATGCTGTAGAACTTTATTTTAAACAGCAAGAAGCACATCTACCATGCAATAACAATATCCTTGACAGCACCCTAAGAAAATTAATACAGCAGTTCAAAGGGGAAAGGCCTCCTCATCAACAGAAGTATAGAACTGGTGTCAAAATATCCCCAAAGAGAAATCGCTTAGAGCAATTAGAGGATTACACTGTTTTTAAGGAAAGCCCTTTCTAGTTTGGTGCTTTGCGGTACACAAGGGTCAGTGAACACACATCTCAGAGAGCATGCTGAGCCTGGGAATTCATACTAAACCCATGGACCAAAACCAAAATAAGCATCATCACAGAAGAATGCATGTGATACAATGAGGCATTCGCTCCTACTTCCAGAAATGTAAAAAGAATACAATATTCTATAAAATAATTCTAAAAAAGCCTTCAGCTCATAGATTCTTAAGATCTGATGACCTTCACTATACTAACCCCAGCAGGTATTTCCAAGGATAACTAAGTCCTTCATAGTCACTGGCATATGAAGGGCTGAACCCTCTCTCCATTAGGTCTTTCACTATAACATTAAACAATGAAAAATAACACAAGCAATACTAGATATTCTACAAAGTGATCCTTCATAAAACTAAATTTCACCAGTTTAACAGAACTTTTAACTCAGCAAGTTCTGAGGGAACACTAAGAAGAGTATCAAGAGAAACAACTAATCCCATAAACAATGGAGGCAGTCCCAAGAACAACATACTGTCTGAGCTGAAAGTCCACTGTAAAAATTTGGCAAAGCTGAAAATCCAACAAGGTATTAGACCAGAATAAGATTTCCAGCACTGCAAAAAAATCCACTTCCTCGCCTCATAGATATAATAAATCATTGTGTCCATCAGTATCAAAAGATACTACACTAATAAGTCCCAAATGCAGTAATAGAAATCACAGTGTGTGGCCACCAAAGCAAACATTTAAAGATAAACATTCTTCAGGAGAAACCCTAAAAGTACAACTTAACAGGACAGAAGTGTAACCACCTCCATGAGAAGGGCATACCAAAACAAAGTTTTGTGTTGAACATTTACTGCTGCTTCCATGCAGATGTAGGAAGAATGAATAGACTTACTTAAGCTTTACACAAAATACAGCAAAAATCTCATACAAGAAAATTTTAAAAGTATCTCAATCTTTAACTTCTGATTCTGATAATAAAACATCTCAGTTATGCAGAATTCTTATATGAAAAAAGTATTACCAAATGGCTCATAAATACCCAATATGGCATAGTATAGGTCATATTTCTCTCAGAGACTTAACATATCAACTGACATATCAAAACAAGATCAGCTCTTTAGCACTGTTCACTCATTATCACACTTGCATCAAAAGTCATTCAGAAGTAGTACAGGTAAAGACTGACGAAAAACAAACCAACAAAAATACCAAACCAAATAGTTCTCTCTACCTCCAGCCACCCCCCCAAAGAATGCTTCTAAAATAGAAAACTGAACTTTATTTCATGTTGCTATTGAAATCTTCAATATAGAATCAGACAATGTTTAGTAGTTAAGGGATATGCCATCAGCTTTACTTTGTATCTGCCATATTCACTGTTTGTTTCACATGTGAGTAAATTAAGCTTAAAATATAAAAACATAATATTGAAACATTTACTGCCCTGAGAAGAAAAAAATTACAGACACAATATAACCTCTCTCTGCTTTGGGAATACTGACTGTTGTATATTAGACTCCATCTGTTAAGTAATGACTTATCCAGGATGCATCGCTGCTGCAGCAGACTCACAAGCAGTTTCACATTCATATACATTTCCAATGCTGAAAGAACTGTTAAACACTCTTGTGTTTATTTTAAAACATAAACATTGTTTTCCGCAAGAGGAACTAATTAGTAAGTCTATCCTATATTCAAGCAATGAATGTCCTCCACACTGATACCAAAACATACTCTAACCTCCCCACCAAAGACAAGCCAATGTTAATCCAGTTGCTGGTGCACTAACAGCCAGAATTAAAATGAGATTAAATATCAGTAAGAATGAAAGAAGAAAGAAAACCAGAACAGGATTAAACATCTTTGTATCTGCCATAATCTATACAAAGCCAGTTAATAAAATAACTGCATGTCATTCACTTATTTTGAGTGCTACTTTTAAAGAAATGGGTAATAAACCAATGAAGTTATACTGACTTGTACCACACTTGTACAAAGAACAAAAATAGAATTTACAAGTCACATTTCAAGCTGTCAAACAGCTTGTAGAGAGGAATGGGAAATATACCAGATTACTGTTTTGACATATTCTCAAAAGTATCAGAGTTTTAACCCTGTGTGTTCAGATAAGCCATAAATATTAAAATGATCTGACCAAATTACGTCCTTCCCTGCATGCTGCAGCTTTTCCATTCAGTTTGTGCTAGGTCAAATGCAAATAACTGCTAAACAGAAGAATACGTATTTTTGAAGTGTTTGAAACAAAATATATCCTTTACATGACTTTGTATAAAACGACTGGAGGTTAGCAGCATTAAACTCATTTGAAACAAAGGCAGTTTCAATTAATTGCCATTCAGTTTTGAGCAATCATTTTTCTATCCTATTCTATATGCAAAATTTGAGGGTATTTCATTGACTAAACTGCTTCAAAAGCTTTGCTGCAGCAAATCTCGCATTCAGGAACAGCACCAAATTGCACATAATTGAAAGTGATTCATTTTTAGATGCACTCGCTTGGCTTCTGTAGATTCTTCAGGCTTTGGTGTAGGTAGCGCAAAAACATTAAGTCATACAGTCCTGCAGTAACTCTTTCACTCCATGAAGTGAGCAGCTGACTAAGGAGCTACATTTTAGCATCTTCTCCTAGTTTCAGCTATTTACCTCTGTACAACAGTATTTTGCAAAGCACAGACCTTGAACCAAAGTAGCAACAACACTTACTTTGCAGACAAGAATGTGTTTTGGAAAGCATGGCAGGTTATTAAAGACATGGGCAACCCAACACAATACTGCAATACAACTAACTCTTTCTTACAGATATTAAAGCGTATTAAATCCTTGCAAAAATCTCCCTCCTCCCCCTTCCTCCACAAAAAATGCTCAACTAGCTCTGATCTAACAGGGTTAAACCCTTCACATGTTTCAGCCACCAAGAAAAGATACCAGCCCAGGCTGGATATTTTTTAACGTTTTTCAACTAAAAACACACACAACATTCGCACCACTCTTCTTCCCAAGAGAAAGCTACTAGGTTAAAGGGCAGTGTCCATAAAATAAAATTGCAAATTACTTAATCTCCTTATATTTCAGACTGTAAATCGCACACACTACACTTCTGCAGGAGGCGGCTGGGACGAGGTACTGGGAAGGGAAAGAGTGGCCTGTCTGCACTAGGTAGGGTCCTGCGTGGAGTTTAGGGAGCGCTGAGGGGGCTTCTGTCACACGCACGACGAGGAGACGAGCAGGTCGCGGGATTAACGAGAAGAGAGAGGCACGAGAGGAGTTTGGGAAGGAAGGATGGCTGGAGAAGGGCCGTTCGTGTAGGAGGGACACGGGGGCTGGGAGGATGCGGGTCCCTGCCGGGTGGCACAGGGCGGAGGGGCGCGGGGGCAGCCCCGGGAGGAGGTGGGCTGCGCGGGCCGGTGCCCGCCGGGGCGTCACCGGGGCGGGGTGCCCGGCCGCTTACCAGGTTCAGCACCGTCTCCACGATATCCCGGTTGCTGACCTCCCCAACCTGGATGAGTCCGATGAGGACGGCGAATTTCATCCGGATATTGCGGATCGGCACCGACGGGTTAATCATCCCCGCGGGGAGCACCACGGACCCGGAGCCCGACGCCCTCAGCTCCCCCATCACCGCGACGCTGCTGCCGCCGCCGCCTCCGCCGCCTCCTCCACCGCCGGCCCCGACGGAGATGAGTCCCGCGGGCTGCGGGTCCGGCCCCGACACCGGCTTCTCGCTCGCCATTTACCCCCCGCCGTTACCGGCACCTGCCGCCGCCGCCTCCCCGCCCGGCCGGGCCGAGCCGCGCATCCACCGCAGTCGCACCCGGCGGGGCCGCAGGGAGCCGGCCCGAGGCGCAGGCACCGTCCCAGGAGCCGCTCCCCCGCTCCGCTATAATGAGGGATTATTATGGGCGCCGATGCCCCGTTAGCCGAGGGCTGCCCGGCCGGGGCCGCCTCCCCGCCGCGGGGCCGGGGGCGCGGGCGGCGCCGAGCGCGGTGCGGTGCGGTGCGGCCCGGCGGGGGCGAGCGGCGCGCGGGGCGGACGGCGGCGCGAGCGATGCCGCTGCCGCTGTTGTTGTGGAGCCGAACCCGCCGCCGCTCACGCCGCCATGTTGCCGCCCCCTGCCTGCGGTAGCCGCCAAGGCGCCTGCGCCGAGCCCGTCGGGGGAGTGGCCGGGCCGAGCCCCCCCAGCCGGCCGGGGCACAGGTGAGCAGGTGCGGGGAGACGCCGCGCCGCCGCCGCCCGCCCGTGCGCCGCGGGCCGCCGCCCTCCCGCCCGGGGAGATCCCGCAAGGCCGCCCGAAGGGACAGGGTGGAGCCCCCCGTGCCCCCGCCCGGCCGCGCCCCGCCGCCCCAGCGCGCCCCCTGAGGAAGGGGCGGGTCGGGCCTCGCGCGGCCGGGGCTGCAGGTGACGGGGAGGTGCCGCCTCCTCGCCCCCTCGGGCCGCTCCCGCACGGTGTGTGCCTCTCTCGCCTCTGCTTGTTGGGAGGAAAGTGACCTCGCACTGGAACAAATTGCCCAGGGAGGTTGTGGAGTCTCCCTTTGCTGGAGATATTCAAGTGTCTGTATACAATCCTGTGCAATGTGGTCTAGAATAGCCCTGCTTGAGCAGGGAGGCTGGACCACCGTGGTCGCTTCCAACCTGACCCATTCTGTGGCTCTCTGAAAGTGTTTGGGTAGTGACCTTTTGGGTGGGTTTTCTTAGCGACTCCAGTCTTAGCAAGTGGTGAGGTTGGAGTGAGGTTGTCAGGGGTTGTGCCTTGGTCCTGAGCTGGGGTTCCCTTGTGCTTGGGGAGGGACACGGGAAACCTTGGGATCAGCCAGTCTGAGAAATCTTGTGCTGCTCGTTCAAGGAAAGGGATATATTCCCAGGGTTCTTGTTTTTACTTGCGCTCTTCTTGCTTAGTGGTGATGTTACATACAGCAATGTCCAGTCAACAGCAGTTTTACCAAGCCCCTTCACCAAGCAGTGATGCTCATGAGCATTTTTGTCAAGCCACTCCAGTACTCAAAAAACAGAAGTACCTCCAATGCTTTGAGGAGACTCAAATTATTCTAACAGTTGTTGAATGTTGAATAAAGTTGTGTATATTTGCTCTGTGTGTGCTGGAGTTAAACCATACCCGTTAAAAAAGATGTTCTTGGCCTCAATAGTGACTGTCATCACAAAGTTTAATTTTACAACAAAGCTTGTGCCCTGGTATTGGAATAACATTCATCCTGACTCTTCTGTAGCCTCAAACTTGGGATTTTGGCTGGTCTGCTGGTACTCCTTACATCCAGCTTTAGGTAATGAACTGCATAAAGAAGATGAATCAGCAAAGCTGGATCAGTACATCCTCCTAGATTACAGCAGCTGCTGTAAACTCCACCAAGGGAAGAAAGAGAATACCTCAGCTCTGTACTAAGATGCATTTTCTCTATGTACTTGGAGATACAGTATGATACATTTACTTTTTGGCAAAGTTCATAAGTACTTTGGACTAAAAAGACATGACTAAAACCATGGTTAGCTGTGAAACATGAAACCAACATTATTTCAGAAAGCTGCAAAGGATGGGAAGAAACCCCAAAAGGTCATTTATGGAGATAAGAAAGCACAAAGTTTTCTTGGAAGTAAATTCCTTTACAATTTGCCACCAGCCACAAGCAGTCATGTATGATTCATAATAAAGGTCTACTTTAATTTTTTGTACTCATGGAAGTGCCAAGGATTCCATTCTGACAAGCTCCATAGCAGAACTAGCAAAGCTGAATACAAACTCACTTAAATGCTTTCAAGAATACATGACCTCTTTTGCAAAACTGAACCCTGAGCCTAGAACTCTGTAACAGTCACTAAAAATTATAACACCTTTAGGAGCTCACCCAAGTCAGTTCTCTTCATTATTCTCACATCTACATCTATATGGTGAGACATGTTGCTACAAATAGTATTGTTGGTTGAGAGGTTCATATTGGTTGATGGGTTGACTGGTTTTCTTGTTCTCATTAATTTCATGGTTACTGCCTGTCCTTGCCAAATGGGTAGGAAGCTAAGTTATCATTGCTTTTCTACTGGTAGGTATATTAAATTTGATCTATGTTGACTTACTGAATTTTGCAAATCCCAAAATAACTTTGAAGCTTGGAGATCCATTGTTAAATTGGCTTAAAATTTGTCAATGACTTGTTCATCTTTGTGGTCGAATAGATGAACCAATAGCACATAACCACATAAACTTTCTTTCTCTAGAAAAGCAGGATAACAAAATATGGTTTGATATGTTTTATTATCCATTCCATGCTTCATGCTACTATTCATGGAAGACTCCATCAATAACCAATGTACCCAACTGCTGCAGTAATTCCTGACTACAGCTTTTCCATATACAACTATCAGTGCAGTCCTCCACATTGAATTTCTGATAAATTTACAATAATGAGTTTCTCTAAAAGTTGTATTAGTGAAATTTTTTTATTATATAATATCCAGTTTGAGCTGGTTAGCATTTCCACTGCTGAAATAATGCAATATACTATATGTAGTATTAGGAAAAAAAGCCCAAGCATTAAAAGAAGGTTAATTCCCAATAGTATGTTTAATAGGAGAGACTTCCTATAGTTCTTAAACTCATATTTGGTTTTACAAATAATTTTTTTACAAAACCATGTTCTCTTTATTTTTATAAGCTGGAGTGTTGTTAAGAAGTAGCTGTCTTCTCTAATCAACTCTGTTTGTTTTTGATAAGCAAACTTTCATTGAGGTGAGCCATTCATCAACTCATGTGAACATTATTGTAGCACTGGCATTCTGAAAGAAAAACAAATTTGAAACATTAATCTCAGCCCTTTAGTAATTACAACTCTGGTGTTCATTTGCTTCCATTCTAACACCTCATCAGACTGAAAATTAAAGTAAGTACACGCAAGAAATGCTATGGAGCATGATTCATATCCTTCCTTTAAAAATATTGTCTCATCTTCTTGATATTGACATATTCATTCCAAAGACTGTGAATTTCTCAGTGACAATTTCATTCATGAGATGTTTTGTTGGATCTCAGTCCAGCAAGGTGCTTTGCATTAACAAGTCACAGCATTTGCATAATTGTAGCCATTTTTTAGGTCAGCATGCAAGATCTGTCATTGACACAGGTCCAGACTAGGTGTGGCAGGAGTGAAAGGATGCCATGGACTCCTTAATCCTTCACAAAAATAGGATTGATGACAGGATGTGATCCTGGCTCTTTCTGTACCTTTTACATCACTTGCTCCCCACTGAAATGAGAGAACGCAATCCCTTTGCCTCCAGTGTATGCTTCCCCCTCAGCTGTAATAGTTGACAGGAGGGATTTTTTTTCTGTGATATTCTTCGAATTTTCTCAGATTCCATTCTCCATAAATGCCAGAAGGTGGTCTCAAATATAATATAAAAAAACCCCAAAGAAAAAGACCTTTATCCATGTTCCTATGTTTGCCACAAGCAGATGGGGAAGAAAATAAAACTGACAAATAGAGTTTAAAGTTTTAGCTCAATTTTTATTTCAGTTCTCAAATAAATTCTATCAATACTACTTCATTTTTGGGGTAAAAAGATTATGCAATCATTCAACTGTGAAAGCTTGAAAGAACATGCTTTAGAAGACAGACTCTTGGCTACAAAACATGGAACTATTTCAGTAAGTATGGACTGCTCTGTACAGGCATATATTTTCACTGACATGAAAAAATGTGTTTTTTAATAATTAAATTATATAGATCAGAACTGAACGGTGTTTGAAAGAAGAAAAGAATTTTTATTTGTCTGCCACTGTGGCATCAAAATACTGCTTGCTTTACCATGTCCATATGAGGACTCCTGTTGTGTTTAATTAGATTATTCTCATGAGTAAGGATAATGTGATTTGTTCCTGTGCCAGGATCAGGAAGTGCTATTAGCCCCTTTCTCTTGAAAACCAGGATTTCTTGTAAGTTCAAAAAAAAATCCTCTGGCAAATGTAAAAAGAAAGCCCATCACAATATCTAAATTTTCCCTGCTGTGCATATGGGTTGCACCAAATACAATCATGGGGTGGTTTGGGTTGGAAGAGACCTTAGAGGTTGTTTACTTCCAAGCATCTTCCATGGGCAGGGAACCACCCACTACACCAGATTGCCCAGGACCCCACCCAATCTGACCGTGAACATTTCCAGGGATGGGGCATCCACAATTTCTCTGGGCAGCCTGTTTCAGTGTCTCACCACACTAACAGTGGATTTCCTTCCTAATATCTAACCTAAACCTGCTCTCTTTCAGGTTAAAGCCATTCCCCCTTGTTCTATCATTAGATGCCCTTTCCAATTGTGCCCTCTCTTGCTTTCCTGTAGGCCCTCTTAAGGTTCTGGAAGGTGCTATGGGGTCTGCCTAGAGCTTTCTCTTCTTCAGGTTGAATGAATTCTCTCAGCCTGTTGTCATAGGACAGGTGCTCCAGTCATTTGACCATCTTCATGGCCCTCCTCTGGTCTTGCTCCAACAGGTCCATGTCATTCTGTGTTTGGGGCACCAGAGGTGGATACAGTACTGCAAATGTGATCTCACCGGAGTGGAGTGGACGGCAAGAACTGTCTCCCTTGTCCTGCTAGCCAGACTGCTTTGAATGCAGCCCAGGACATGTTTGGCTTTCTGGGCTGGCAGTGCTCATTGCTGGGTCGTGTCCAGCCTCTCACCCACCAGCACCCCCAAGTCCTTCTCCTCAAGGTTGCTCTCAATCCATTCTCTGCCCAGCCTGTGTTTGTGATTGAGATTGCCCTGAGCCAGGTGCAGGACCTTGTATTTGGCCTTGTTGAACTTCACGTGGTTGGCACAGGCTCACTTCCCAGGCCTGTCAAGGTCCCTCTGGATGGCTTCCCCTTCTGTCCAGCATGTCAATTGCACCACACAGCTTGGTGGTGTTTTATTCAGTTTTTGCTTTCCATGTGACAGGGTGCATTAAAGCAGAAGTAAAAAAAAACTTATTAGAATTTTTTGCTACTCTAACTGTAAATAAATTCTACAGTTTCTACATGCTTTTTCTATAATTTACTTTAGACTTGAAAGAGAGCAATATTTAAAAAACCCTTATGTGTGTTTCTTGAGGCAAGTTTTGTTACACCCTGTACAATTTCAGAAACACTGTAACAGACCTTCCAAGTGAGATTCTCAGCATTTCAATCACAGTGAAGCAGATTACGATGGTATGACTTCAATTTTGTTTTTATTGAAATGGGTTATCCAAATAATTCAGTTGCAATTTAAAAATATATATAGCTATTATCTATAAGAAATTTATATTAATCTATATAAATCACTCTGATTTTTACACTCAGAGCAGTAAAAATAAGAGACATTATATTTCTTCTCATAATGATAAATTCTGCTAAAAAGAATTCATTAAACATAAGCTTTTATGGTAAAAAGAGGTAATAGTCTGGGAAGTAGTTAAACAGTAACCACACCTACATAAAATAGAACTTTTATTTTTAAATGAAGATATGCTTTCAATTTTTCCTTTTTATTTTCTTAATTGCTTTTATTAGGGTATAATCGTAGTAAAAGTTGTCTACATGTAAACAGTAGGATTTGTATGTTTTATTACAGAAAACATACTGCACAATTTGTTACAGTAATGTATAGCTTAAGTTCTTGGCTGTAAAAGAGTTTATTTGTGCTTGTTTCACAAATCTTGCTTTAAAACCATGAGTTTGAGCTGCTTAATCCCTTTGAACATTTTATTCTCATCTTGCTTATATTTTGCAAACTTAACCGTGACAGCCTTTTGAGTACTGAAATAATTACAATAATTTTTGGTATTGAAGTTATTATTAGATCAGTTATTATGAAGGTCAGTTATTAATATTGACCTCTTTGTTGGTTTTCCATAACTGATTTTTCATTTTATTGATACTGATATCTCGACTCCTTGATCTGTGGATGCCTTAATCTATGTTGTTGGCTCTTGCATAATGGGAATGTGGTAACGTAAGGGCCCATAAAGATATATTATCTGGACAACAGTAAGAATCATAAGAAAATTCCTGCTGGTCTCTCCACTCCTTATAATCTCTACTCTTTTTCAAACACTTTATTTTCATGCAGCATGTCACACTGCCAGCTAACTTTAAGAGTTATCCTTCAATGATCATCACAGTGTGGCCAAATCCTAGAGAAGTCAGTACATGCTGCCATTGTTAGTCCAAGACACTTTTTACAGCTAGATTTCTATGAGCTTTTTTTAGCATAAAGTATTGATTTTAATAAATTCCAAACTCTAATTAGCGTTAAAAATATGTAAATTATTGTTGCTTCTGACATACTTATTTTATTGTGTTTGTAGATGATAGCTTACAATGGAAATTAACTTTTGGTGGAAACACTGCCATAATGCAACAAACTAATTGTTGCTATGAAACATATATTTCTTGAAGAAAAATACCTAATTCATTAACAATTTATGTTCATTTACATGCTCTGCATGCTTACTTTAGCTACTTGAAACCAAATAAATGCTTAGACAGAAAGGATGTTGGTAACACACTTTGCCTACATGCTGCAATATGAACACCAATAGGAGACAAGAAGGGTAACAAGCTCTTGTATGTTATTAGAAACGTTTTTCCAAACACATACCATTAAATTATACCTTTAAGGACTTAACATTCATAATACACCAGGAAAGAGAAATCAATGGAAAGTTTAAAATTGACAGGCTAGCTTATCTCAACAAAGTATATGCAATTCATGGCCTTATTTTATTATCATGGAACACCCATTGATTGAGTTTATTGATATATCGTTGATATTATCAGAAGGAACCTACAGTAACTATGAGTATTATTTGACATAATTTCACACTTTACTCAGCACTTGTCAGGAATGCAATCAGAGTCCTGTTCTAGGCACCACGATTCAAGAAAGATGTGGACAGACTGAAGAGGGTCCAAACCAGGGCTGCAAAGATGCTCAAAGGCTGGAAAACACACCCTACAAGGGAATGCTGAAGGAGTTATATATTTTCTCTGTGGAGAAGAGAATGCTCAGGAGGGACCTCATCACAGTATTCCTGTACTTAAAGAGCATCTATAAAGAAGACAGAGTCTCCTTCACAAGGAGTCACATGGAGAAAACAAGTGGCAGGGGGTACAAGATGTAAAGTTGACATAAGAAATAAATTTTTTTCATTGAGAACACTCATTAGTTGGAACAACTGCCCTGGGGATGCTGTAGAATCCCCATCACATGAGGTTTTAAAGGTGCAATCAGACGGGGTGCTAGATAGCCTCATCTAGGCTTTCTTTCCCACAAAAGGCAGGACCACATCATCTATGGACGTTCCATCCAATCTGGGCTATTCTATGATTTAATGGTTCTAATATTATCTTCCTGGTTTTATATTTAGTTATTATATCTGTAACATTGGAAATAATTTATTAAAAAACCAACAAAACACCTACTAAACATGTTTGTTATATTTCTGCAAAGCAACTGATTCACAAAAAGTTTTCTGAGTGAAAAATCCATGCAGGATTTATGCAAAGGAATTTATTTAGTTTTTAATTTACTTTCACTAAAAAGAAAATAAGGTGTTCTTCTGGATAGTTCTTTTGTTTCCTGACATTACTGCCAAAAAAACCCAAACAAACCACCAAAACAAAAAAAAAAAAAAAAAAGCCATCTATTACCTAGAAAAGAAGGAGCTATGAAACACTTCTTCCTCAATTTACAAGCATTATTTATATTTCCCTGCTTTGGGATTACCTTTCTGGATGTTTTATTGATAATGGCATCATGATTGCTATCTATGACTGTAAAAGAAGGGATGTGACAGCAGGGAAAAGGATGCATTTCTGGACTTTTACAGTTTCACCAAGAAAGTAAGTCAAAATTATTACCCTGTCATCACAATCCCAGTAGGGCTAAAAGTCATGATCTTGCGTTAATTGTTCAGCATCTTCCCTGAGGTAGTGCTAAAAGCCGGACTGGCTACTACAGTTGAGACCTTGCAGTACTGTGCAGAGGGGAAAGATTATTTCTCCTGACTTTCAGTTTACACCTTTTAAAGAAAAAATGCCAGTGTTGTTTGCTTTTGTTGCTGCAACATGACATTGTTGACTCTTACTCAGCCTGTGATCCTCTGTTGCCCCTGAATCATGTTCTCCAAAAGTATAAACAAGTTGGATGAGCCATATCCTGTATTTGTGTAATTTAGTATGTCTACTAAAAGTAATGCCCCATACTTGTGTCTGTTCAATAACATCCTGTTTTTCTCAGACCATTCCTACAGTATGTCAGGATCATTTTGAATTCTAATCTAGTCCTCCAACGTACACAGTTGCTTCCAACATAGTATTGTTTTCAGATTTAATAAGCACACACTGCATTCCATCATACAGATCATTAACGACATTATTATATAATATCAAACCTTGGTCACCCCTGCGGAAGCACACATGGCACTATTTTCTGTGTGGACAGTGAGCCATCAATATCTATTCTTCATTGTAGTGAACAGTATCCACAGGTTTATTATAACCCTATAATAAAAGTTACACACATACCATGATTCCAAGTCTTGTTTTTAAAATGCACTCTAAGACATTCCTATAATCTGAGCTGACAATCTATGCACAACATAGATTTAGGCTGTCAGGGTCCCTGGATCGGGTTAACCTGATCTAACTCTCCCTTTCTCTAACCTCTCCAGTCCTCAACAATGTGAGTGACTGAGGTTGCTGAAGAACTTTTATCCACCAAAGTTTTTTGTATCTTCAGAGTTGAAGTTTCTCTGGGAATCTTCTTCCAGTGTTAGGCCATACTCGTGGTGACTTTTTTCTCCTTGTACTTATCAGGAATTTTCTCTCCTGCAATTTTTGCTTATTGCCTTTCCTATTTTCACTGTGTATATTCAAGCAGCCTGGTTCCATCTACTGTTTCCACCTACTGCATAGTTGAAAGCAGCAATTAGCTGTCACCCAGCCTTATTTTATTACACGTGAACAAGCCCAGAGCTCTCAACCTCTATTCATATATTGTGTGCTCCCATTTCCTAGCCATCTTGATGGCCTCTGATGGACTCTGCCAGTTTATCAATGTGTTTGTTATACTGAGGATCCCCTAACTTGACACAACTCTCCAAATGCAGTCTTGCAAGTGCCAGGAAGAAGAGAATAAGCATTTCAGCTAACCTGCTGGTTATGTTCTTACTAATGCAACCCAATCTGTGTTTAAGCTTGTATTTTTGCAGAACTGTGCTGCTTATTCACACTCATCTTCATAAACCTAGATCCTTTTCTACAGATCTGCATTCTAGATAGTCAGCCTGTGCCATTACAATATTATGTCCCAGATTCAGGATTTTGCATTTGCCTTTGCTGAATTTCATGAGATGCTGCCAGGTTCCTGAGCACATTCCCCCCTTCTAGTAATTTAGTTGGCTGAGCTAAGAAGTGTAGCTGGCTCAGTCTGAGGTCAGCTCCTTCATTGTAAGAGCTGTTGCAAAGCAAGACAGAAATGAGGCCGTGCCACTCCATTCCCTTGGGAACTGGTGTTTAGATGAGGCTGTATTACTGTACCCTGCCTGTACTACATTGCTGTTGTGTAGCATCTACATCTGTGTCTGATCTTGTACCATCTTAATCCTGACCCTGGCCCAGAATGTCTGGTTTGATTTTGGGCCTATCTAACATTGGACCTGCCTTGTGAGTGCAGATTTTTGAGCTACACCTGTTTGCTCTGTCCAGACCTGATCCTGATTTAACTACTCAACCTTCTGGATCCTTGTTAGTGAGGTCTGCCCCTGCCTGCCTTGAAGACAGTTAGTTTTCTCCTTCTGGGCAGCCAGTATCTGCTTCTTCCTGCTCTACCTCCCACCAACTGTCTACTCCAAATGGAAGCCCAGCCCTCCATCTTATCAACTGTTGCTCATGGTGACATCATTCACAAAACTGAAAGTGAACTCCATCCTGTCATTCTAGTCTTTAATAAGGACAGTAGTAGTATCAGTGTGAAGGCCATGAGAAAATCGTCTCTCTTGGAGGCCAGGGTCAACTTAGGGATAGTGTAGTGGAGGGCTGCTCCCCTTCCTTTGGGGTCCTTGGACAGAGTGGTTCCAGACAGCTCGGAAACAAGGCCTCAGCAAAGACGGTTGTGATGATGCAATTCCCACAGGTCAAACCCCTTCTCTGGAGCACCCCACCCTTGGTACTAGTTGTACTTGTTTATGAAGATGTGTCTTGAAAACCTTGTTCTCAATCTTGGTTCCCAGGAAGAGCCAAGGTAGGGTAGGGGCCTTGTGCCCCTCGGGGCTGGGACCTCTGGAATGTGTTTGGTCTTCTTAGCTGGGGAAGAGGGTAGGCAAAAGTACTAGGAAGGCTACAAATATATATAAAAAAAAAAAGGCAAAAATCATCCGGCAGCAATACTAGGGGAGATTATGTCAAAAGTGTTTCTAAAACTAAGATAAACAGCATTCAGTATTCTTCCCTTACCCACAGAAGGCAATCAGATTAATCAGACATGTCTTGTTTTGAAAAACCGTACTTACTGTTCCTAAACATGTTCATCTCCTTCATGTGCTAGAAAATATTTCCACGAGGACTTGCTCTGCAGTTTTCCTGGGGACTGGTGTGAGGCTGACTGGCCTGTTGTTTCTACAATCTTCCACAACCTGCCTGAAGATTATAGTGAAATTTGCATTTTTACAGTCATCAGGAATTTTCCCTGATCATCAGGACCAAAGATGGTATAGAGCAGCCCTGTAGTGAGAGTGGTCAGCTCCCTCAGCAGTACTGAATGCATGCCCAGCTTGTTTAAATTATCATCAGCTCACTCTTCATCAGCTCACTCTTCCTCTAGCATGAGTAGCATTTGACTACCTCAAACTCTGCAACTGGGCCCAGGGACCTTGGAGGGACCAGAGAATGGGAGCAGACGTTGCCAGTAAAGACTGAGGCAGAGAAAGCAATGAGTACTTAAGCATTTTCTATATCTTTTGTCACTTTGCCCTCAAGTTATTCAGCAATGAGTCCACATATTACTCTTCCTTTTGTTTTACCTTCAAAAGCTCTTGTGACCCTTCAGGTCTTTTGTCAATTTGAATCCCAACTGAGCTTTTGCTTTCCCAATTTCTTCCCTGCACACTTGAGCAGTGGTTCTGTAATCCTGTGTAGCTTGACCTCACTCCAGATAGCTTGTCTTTACTTCCACCTTCTGTACGCTTGCTATTTTCTATTTGAGAACAATCAGGAGTTCTCTGCTTACTCAGCCTGACCTTCACTGTTAACTCAGCCTGACCTTCTACTATATCTGCTGAAGTTCTAGAACACCATAAAGGAGCCATTCTTGCATTTTAAGGAAGATGTCTTTGAAGATCAGTCAGCTTTCCTAGTCTCTTTTTGTTCTTCAGGGCAGCCTCTGATGAAATCCTGCTAAGCAAATCCCTGAACAAGTCAAAATCTGCACCGAGATCAAAGGTCTTTATGCTGATTCTTACCTTCATTGATTCTCCTAGGATGCTGAATTCCCATCACCACATGGTCACTGCAGCCAAAGCTACTATTGATATTTGTGTTACCAGTAAGTTTTTCCTTATTAGTAGAACACTTAGCAGGTCACCTTTGCAGCTAATCTCATGTGTGTTGAATCTCTCCTAGGTGTTGAATCACCTTTGCAGCTAATCTCATGTGTGTTGAATCTCTCCTAGGTGTTGAATCACCTTTGCAGCTAATCTCTCCTGTGTTGAAAGACTGTCCTGGATTCCAGAAAACTCCTGGACTGCTTACACACCACCATGCTATCCTTGCAGCAGATATTGGAGTGATTAAAGCCTGCACCTCCCTCGGGTGTTCAACAGTGGCAAGTGTCCTTCAGTTCCACATGTACAGTAAAGAGCTTGCTTTCTGTTGGTGGAAGTCATGCTTCCAGCCACCACCCACTCAAACGTAGCTTCTGGATGACCTCTGACAAATCTTCATGAAGAACTTGTAGATTTCTTCCCATTTACTCTCTCCAACATTATGCAGTCTTGGCAGCTTCATCTGGTAGCTCAATGATTTGAGCAGAGCACACATACAATTGAGGACACCATCTCTTCCACAGGAGTCTTGGAGAGAAGTGCCAGGCACTCTCTGCAGCCTGAGACCCAGATGATTAAGATCCTGTCCAGGAGCTTCATCTCTGTCAATACTTGTGCACCAGGAACAGTCAGTCTGGCTCCGGCTGGGGAGCACGTGTTGTGGAATGCCAACATCATCATTGTGCTGACTCTTGTAGAACTGTGGTGTCTCAGAAACAGACTGCGAGCTCCTTTGTTTATTTCTCTAATGTGAACTGCTTCACTTACTTCAGAGTTCCTGTTTCCATATAATTTGTGGTGTTCCTGGTCAGTGGCACTCCCTAGGAGTTGGTTAAATAAGAACCTCAGCACAACCCTGTTTTCCTCCCACACACACTAGATTACCTGCCTAACAGGCAACTTCTAATACTGTTTTTTGGCTGCTGGACATGGTACCTTCACTGTATGAATGATAAGTCATTCTTTTGTAAATTAATCCTACCTATAGGTGAAGAGGAAAAAACCCACAACTTTTGGGTGCTTTACATTTGTCTATTAAACAAATATTTTATAGGAAGAAATTCTGAAAACTTCTTCAGCAGATACATCCCCAACTGAAGTTATTGAATGGATTTGGTTCACAGTATCAGTCTTTAGTTAATCTTCCTAAGACAGCAATAAAGAATACAGACAGAGAAAGGGGGTGGGAGGTTGTTAATGAAGACTGAGATTCACTGAAGCTATTTGCAGACTTTTGTAATGTGACAAATTTGTCTTCTCTTTCAGAGTTACGTATAATTTTTGTGATAAAAGTGTATAATACATTTTTTCAGAAATCTTTTTATAAATGCACAAGGTTTTTGTATGAGAAAGTCCATGAATAATCTTTATTTACCGACATTCCTGGTGAATGAGGTAAAGTCCCCAGGAAAACCATTCCTTCCACAATGTGCCTCATAAGAGCTGTAAAAGTTATTGCAAGATATTCTAATGTATCATTTGAAAATTAGTAGGTGATCAAGCAATTACATTGTCATAACATGTAGGCACAAGGGAGCAGCTATAATTGCCTAGGAAAACTTAAGTTTAGCATTTCTGGGCTGTAAGATTGTCCATTCTACACCTTTTTATTTTTATTAACTAAATTGTAGTTAGCTTTTAAGAATGCATTAATGCAACATATTTAAATAGAGCTTCATCAACTTTCATTTATTTTCTTTTTTTTTCTTACATTGAAATAACTTGAATGTTTTCCTGTTTATAATATCAGAACCTTTTTTCTCTACAGGTTATACAGACTTGGTGAGTAATAACTAAATTACAAGGTTTGAACAGTGCTTATGTTATATTTGATCGGAGCTGTCAGTCTCAGTATGCCATGTACACATTGCATCCCAAAGGTTTGCGTGTTTAAAAAAAAAAGGCTCATCAAGACTCACAGCTTTGACTTATTTCCTTGGATACCCATTGTGTTTTTATTAACCTCGGCACAGTTCAATTACTTGCAGTTTCCAACTTCAGGTAGACACACCAATGCTATATTTAATTTCTTTATAGGTAGTTTGCAAGGTCTTTGGGTGTGATGTAGATATGAGTGAAGCAGGACAGTCTTGACTTTAGCTTTTAACTTCACTGTTGCTTATAGATAAAGTTTACACAGATGATTTCTTCTTTCATAGAGTGTTTCTCCACTGTTTAACAGAAGAGCCCAACAGATCTTACTACAATATCATATTTGCACTTTCATTTCTTTTTTAGTCTTTAAAGAATCTCCGTATTTTCCCTATTCATGTCGGCTTTCGCTGCAGTATCTGTGGGAGCTGTTATCATGGTAAGTGGTCTGGGCTGTCTAACCTGTACCTTTATATTTTATGTGGAGGCAAGCAACATGATAGGTAGGATATCTTACCTGGTACCTCTTTTCCCCCCTAATTTTGTGTTTGTTTGGTTTTTGGTTTTTTTTTTTTTAATGTGCTTTAAAACTTTAGATACTCTCTATTCCCTACCTAATACAGAGTGGCCTGCTTGCTCATATTTTGCGTAGGCTCATTTGAAGTTATTCTTACCCTCTTGAAGTTTTATTAAGCTCAGCCTAGGGCTTTCTGTTCAGTTAGTTCAGTTTGTGAAATAACAAAGTGTGCTATTGACTGGACTTTTATTCTTTTGTTTGAAAATAAAAAGAGAGACATTACCTGATAAATTTCTGGCTAAATGGTTCTTTAGAAAAACTGATAAAATCCTGTTTTGACTTGCTGGTTATCCAAGACACTCTGGTAAATATTTCTGTTTGTTCTGTCTTCAGCTTTCAGATAGGTGCCGTCCCACAATATACTTTCATTTCAGCATCCATTTGCATTCTCAGCAGAATTACTGTGTGGTGGGACAGATACTTCTATCTAGTTTTCTTTATTCCCCTGTGTTTTTATAGAAATGGTCTGGTTGACTGGCCAGACTTTGTGTTATTCTCTGCCTGCTATTAAGCCTTGTGATTACAGCAGTGTGGTTTGGCTTATCTGTGAGCTCTGTCTCTCTGTAAAGATGCTTCCCAAAAGAGTCTGCCTTGGAAGATATAAATAAGGTACTTCTTTTTCTCTGTTTTTCTTTGAGGCAACTACCCCATATATATTTGCCTCCAGCAGTGGCAAGGTTTCTCATATCCTGGGTGAAGAGCAGCCTAGAGCTGACCAATGAAACAGTGACTAAGAGGGTGTGATCAAATAAGAACTTAAATCAGGACTGCACAGTATACATTTACATGAAGTTTGCCAGGAAGTTCTCTTCAGCAGGTCTGGGGCTCTGCCTTCTTTCAACTGGAAAGTCAATTTCTTTTGTTTTATGACTTTCCATCAATTTTGTTCTTCTTCTTCCTGAAAGGTCCAACTGTCCCTCTACATTATCATTCCAGCATGGTGGCTGGGGCAGTATCCTTGCAACTGGGAACCAAGGGTTCAAAACCACCCAGATTAAGAGATTACACATACTGTTAAGAAGATTACTAGGAAAAAACTGAGTAGTGCCAACACAACTGTCTGTATAGGATATAAAAAGCTGTTTCCACTGTATCCTCTTTGGTCTCTGATGTAAAATGAACTCAATCTAACCTGCTGGTGACAGACATGGTTGTCAGAGTACCACGTCATATATTCAACTCAGTGAGGTGTTTAGATGGTGGTATCATGTGTATTGTACAGTTCTATAAGCTTCATTATGAAGTTTAGATGTGCAGCAGCTGAAGCTGAAATGTTGACCTCGTAACCAGAGAATGGTCCCTGCTTCATTTATGTAAGGGTGTATACAATAGATACAGCTGCCATATAGAATCTTGAAGAGAGTATAAACACCCTTTGTTCCTTAAGAAGAATGCAGCACATTTGAAAATATTAGTCAGTCTCTCAATATAGGAACTTGATGAATTTAAAAGACCCAGCTACTTGTTATCCTAGATAATCCAAATGTTGCAGCTTTTTAAAAACTTTTCCTTTGGAAATAATTTTCAGGATGTGAGTTTACAGCATCTGTCATCTCTTTTAATCCTTTGGACTAGTCTTCTGCTTTCTAACTGTCCCATCCTTACACTGTAGAATAAAAACTATTTTTACAGGCACTGGTGTGGATGCTCTACACCAAGGGGAAGAGCACTACCTTTCACTCTGTAAAAGATCAAAATCTATTTATCAAGGTTACTTAAGGGACAAAGTTTCTATTTGTGCTTCTCATGCTATATGCTGAGTTCCTGATTTAGCAGATTCTCAATACCTGTTCTCTTTTTCACTTTTTCTTGAAGATTTCTTTGTTTATGACTTATTTAATAGAAAGTAAAATGATTCCTGAGCTCATGCTGGCTCCTTCTAGACAGGTTTTTTTGAAAGCATTCAGCTTAAGTTCTCCACTGAATTTATTTACCCTCAAATTAATGAATCCCCTCCTACATTTCTTTTCCTAGACCTCAAGCCAATGCACAGATTTGCACTCTGGATATATTTATACTGATTTTCTTATTTCTGGTGAGGTCTGGAATAGGCCATCAATTACATTTCCACTGAAATGTTTTTAACATTTTTCAGAAAAGTGGATACCTTCAAAGAGTCTCACTGGGTTTCAAATAGCAAATAGACATAACTTATTTTAATAAGGAAGAATATCTAGAATGTGTGCCAATTTCTAGGAACTAAGTCATATAATATCTGCTGTTGAGTGCAGTCTGTACTTTGATACCACATTGTGCTATTGTGTAATACTTTAACTTAGATACAAAAGATTTGATAGATAGCTCTTTCTGTTGATATTGCAGTAGGCTTCTTATTTATCTCCACAAATAAGGCACTTCTTGCAACTCACCAAGTTTCTACCATGTGAAAAAAGAAAGAATGCTGTTCATATTATTGTAGCTAAGCTTCTCGAGCATGTGTTCTGTCTTGACAAATTTGGTTTCCTGACAATGAAGTGTCTTTATTACTGAGCAAAATGGGAGGCTCATAAAGTTGTCATGCATTTTCCTAGTTTATTAGGAAAGAATTACATTTCTCATACCTGGGATACAGATGCACAAGAAAATGGAATCTTTGTAAATCCTGCACCCCACAGAGCTGGTTACTGCAAGGTGAGCAATTATTTGCCTTTCAAGGCATTACTAGGCATATCTAAATAGATAGCATTCTCTGCATAGCTATCAGAAATAAATTTAGCGAGATATTTTCAAGTACTGCCTATGTTTAAGACAATTGTTTGTGATAGTGCTTTACGTGATTTACTTGTCTAGGCACTACACAACTAAGGAAAAAACTTAAATAAAAACATAAAAATCGCTCATATGTAATAATTTGCATCAGAATACGAAGAGGTCTTCATTGCCATCAAAGTACTAAAACTTCTTCCTGAGATAAAAATAACTGTATTCACTTTCAACTTCTGTTTGGCTTGGACATATTTATTCCTGTGATTTTTGTTTTCAGATTTATGACTCTAGTTTATCACATAATCCAAATGTTAATGTGATTTGCACAAATGTGTCTCATTATGTGGCTTTTATACACATTGCAACAAAGACATTTCACATACTTTACTGATGTCTGTTGTACTTATAAAAAGAATCATTTTACAAATATGATTCTGAACCACTCAATGTGGTACATTATATTTTACTCTTCATCCTTTTTTTCTTCCTACTGTTGGTGTTCATAGTGTCTGATTATAGTCTTTTTCTTTGACCATATTTTAGGATAGCCAGGAGAAGATTATTATTTTTGCTTATTTGAATAAATTAGATGCAGTACAAGCCCAATTTAAACTACAGTTTCTTAGTACTTTGAAATAGCTAATACCAGTTTTTAAACACGTACATTTAGTCAAACTGTAAAACAAATTATGCACTGCTACAATGAGACAAGTAGTCCTATGGGAAAAGAGGATTTCTTATCAAATTTCTGATACTTGCTGTGGGAATACCACCCTTAATGAATCCAGAACAAAACAGAAGAGGAAAGACTCGCTTATGTGACTGAGAATTTCTTTTATATTATCACTGTTCTTTTCTTATATTAGAATTGAAGGTATAGAGTAAAATTAAAATATATGAACCTATGTGTTTAGATTTTATGTTGGAAATTGTGCAATAAAGTGTCTGCATAGCCTCATCTTAATGGAAACTGAGTGGTTGTGCTGTGCAACTTGTCACCTAAACATTCATATTTAGCACTAGTAGTGATGCTGCAACTCTTTGTAATATAAGAGGCTACACATGGTTATGTTAATAAAAACCTCAGAAGTTTTCTTGGTCTGTAATCCCTCTTTAAAAAGCAAATTAAATCTGATAAAAATGTCAAGCAAACATCCTTCTGCTCTTACCACTCCCCAGCCTTTACCTCTCTTCCATTAAAAGCTTGAGTCTTAATTCATTAAAGTTTTCATTTCAATGGGTCACCACTGAAATCAAGATCATAACATGTATTGCTGTGGATAGGAAGCTGGTCCAAGAGATTTTCTACAGTAATCTGATAATATGAATGTAATTTGGTGTTAAAGTATCTTGAGGTGTTTGCAATGTAAACATTAAACATTGATTCACCTGCTGATTTAATTTATGAGCATACACATATTCCAAGGCAGTGCCTTGAACTATTAGGCAGCATACTGACACAAAAAAGAAAAGTGGGATTGAAAAGTCATTAACATTTCTGTGAGTGACACTAGAGTGGAAATTCTCAGGCCAGATCTTTTATAACAGGTAGAAAAATCCATCAACAGCTGCAGCACAAGGAGCAGGCCCTTTTCACCTCTTCACTTAGCAAACCCCAGAAATATATCGTTTCCTTTTCTCTGTTGATAGTATCATGGTCATTTTTGACAAAGCGGAAAATCTGTGTGTAGCACTGGCTGATTTCTTTTCATCTGGTACTATACTAAAATAATGAATGCATTTATTTAGTGCATTTATTTAGTGAATCATTAAGCTACTTCAGCACATCTAGCACAGTGTAAATGTTTCAGTGACAAAACCAGCAAGCTAGGAATGGCTTATAAAGAAAACTCAACATACTTGAATATTTATTAATGAAGTAAGAGTTTTTAAAACAGTACCTGTTATTTATTCCACCAAGAACAAATATTAATTTAATCCAAACTAAGTATCCATAACACTAAAATTAGAAAAAAAATGTAGAAATGAATGATGAATTTCCCTCATAGTGAAAATAGAAAAACAAGGAAATGAGTTAAGCCAAAATCCTCATCCAAAAGATATGACCCTTCAAATATTGTCCCATAACTATGTATTTATAGCAGCATACCTGGGAATGCCCATGTCTCTGGTTCCAGCTCCCTAAATCTATATTTGGATATCACTTACCATTAGCTATAATAAGCCTCTCATAAGTTTATTGTCTACACATAAGATACAAAAAAACCCAGAAAACATTAGTAATGTGTCTTTTTTTTCTTAATAGAGTATCAAATATTTTACACATAAAAATTCCAGGGTTACCTTGTGTACACAAAAGATATGGGATCTATCTGGTCAGACTTTAGGTATCTAAATCTTATTAAGTCTGACTTGCATTTATTTGGTTGGCAATGCTGTCTGAAATAGGTCCTAGCTTTACTGTATGCTTTACCTTCCATACTGTACACTAGGACATCTGTTTGTGGGTCACTTATGACTGTTATTAAGTGGAAACATCTGTTGAAATCACAATTCATCAAATGACAAATTCTTTCAAAGGCAGTTACCACCATGCTGTTTCTGTAGTCAGAAAGAACACCCAGAAGACTATTTGTTGGTTCTGGGTTAGAGTTATGGTTTATTGCAGGTGTCCATCTCCATGGGCTGTAAAACTGTCCAAGAGTGCTAGTGTTCAGCTGAATAGGCCTTCAGCTTGGTCTGAGTGAGAGGTGAATGTTTCTGGCTGTTATTCATACCCCTAGATGCATTTTTCTTCCTTTTTATTCTACCTTCTTGATCTTGTAATGAGATTGTTCAAACTGTCATGACTACATTTCCATACAGTTAAATTTCAGATGTCTGAATAACATTAGATCACTCTCAGTATAAGTTTCTGATAATACCTACCTAAGAACCCCATCTCTATTGCATAGATGTCTTATGATGATGATGATGTATGAGTGATACAAGAAGTTGCCTCCCTTCAGTTTCCAGTTACTGTGTGCACAGCTGGGAAATTTTAATTGCTTGGGCCTTAGTTTGTGTTTGTGCCTTTGTGCCTAGGGTCAGAGTTTAAGGAGGAGAGGAAATAACAGTAGTGGAAAAGAACTGATCTTTAGACATTGTGGGCCATCAAAATCTGCCGGGCAAAACAGTACACCTTCAAGGATGCAGAGCAGGGTAGCTTTATCATCTTTGAACAGCCACAGAGATTGGGGAAGGGAGACTCCTGATGACTGAAGAAAAGCAAATGTACTGTACTCAAAAGTAGAAAGGAGCACAATACAGTGAACTTCAGTCTATTCCCTAAGAAAATGATTAAACAAGTCTGCTTGAAAGCCACTTCTGGGTGCATGGAGAAAAATGAAGTAATTCATACAAGCCAGCATGGATTTGCTGTGGGCAAATCCCTGAACAACTTGCTGTGAATTCACTGTTGACTCTGCTTTGAACAGAAGGTTGGACTTAAGACCTTCCAGGATCACTGCCAGCCTGAACAATTCTTTGTCTCAATGACAGGGACTGGATTTCAGCTGAGGAGGGTGATAAATGGGAATAGCAACTTTCAGCTGAGGAATTACAAATCTTTACACTATCTGATCCTATCTACATGAATAAAATGAGGAAGTATTTTAAAAATTCAGGATCCTTACATATACAGTAATTTTGCCTTAGCTTGATATTTACACAGCTTTAAGTAATGTCAGTTTAGTGAGTGTTTTCAAATAAATATTTTGTTATATTCATACCTTAGGAAGAGAATCCAGTGCAGAATGATGCTTTATGTTGACTAACTCCTGCGTGCTTTTGTTTGACTGTTTTAAAGCTACTTCAAGGAAGTTTGCAAAATTTCCACTTAGAAACTATATTACCTAAAGAATAACATGTACTAAGAGGCATGGCAAAGGTAAAAAATTTTGGAAGATTATGCTACAATTGTGTGGTAGTTTTTGTTGCAGTTTCTGTGCCTACACTGTGCAATTTTATTTTTCTTCCCCTCTGAATTCATTTTCATAAGAAAAATAATAACTCAGATCAGTAAATATATCTGAACAGTTATTTATGCAATAAGAAGCTTTATAATCTCCACATTCTAGTTTGGACCTTGTTCACAGTTTACTGAACTAGTGAAAATTAAATTTGAAAAAAAGCAGACGTCATCTTAATGCCTTGCCTATGCCTGTATGTCCAAGTGCTGTCTAGTTAAGAAATTAATTCTGTATTTGGGTAACTGTGAGTGAAAATCATTAAAGTCATCTAACTTAACTTCATATGTCTGGAAACTGAACCTCTGAGACCTGGCTATTCACCATATTTTTGTTCATAATCAAGTGAAAGAAATCAGGTTTTTTGAGTGTGGAATATGTGAACTTACTTCATAGAATCACAGAATGTCTGAGTTTGGAAGGGACCTCTGGAAGAAATATGGTCCAAACCCCCTGCTAAAGTCAGGCCACTTAGAGCTGGTTTCCCAGGATCATATCCAAATGGCTTTTGAATATCTCCAAGGAGGGAGACTCCACAACCTCCTTGGACAACCTGTGCCAGTGCTTCATCACTCTCTCAGGGAAAAAGTGTTTCCTCATATTTAGAGGCAATCTCCTGTGTTTGTTTTTGCCCATTGCCACTGATCCTGTTGCTGGGCAGCACCAAATAGGGTCTGGTTCCATTTTTTTTCTCCTCCGTCCTTTCATGCATTTTATATACATTAATAAAATTCCCCCCTGAGGCTTTTATTCTCCCAGCTGAACAGTCCTAGCTACCTCAGCCTTTCCTGATTTCAGTTGATTCAGTCCCTCAGTCATCCTTGTGGTCCTTTGCTGGACTCTCTCTGTCTCTCTCCTACGTAGGAGCCCAGAAATAGACGCAGCATCCCATGTGTGGCCTAATCAGTGCTGAGTAGAGGGAAAGGACCACCTCCCTCCAACTGATGGCAGCACTACTTCTAATGCAGCCCAGGATACCATTCACATTTGCCACAAGGGCACATTTCTAGCTCATGTCCAACTTGGTGTCCACCTGGAACACTGGGACCTCTAATGCGATGCTACTTTTCAGCCAGGTGGCCTTAGCTTGTACTGGTGTAAAGGATTGTTCCTCCCAGGATTCCTGCAGGGCTTTGCACTTCTCATTGATGAGCAACCTGAGGTCCCTGTCAGCCCATTTCTCCAGCCTGTTGCTGGTGACTCGGGATGGCAGCACAAGCCTCTGGTGGGTCAACGACTTCTGCCAGCTCCATTTCATGTGCAGACTTGCTGATGACGCTGTGTTGCCTCATCCAGGTCATTAATTGTCAAGGATGCTTAGATGCCTCAGGATGAGTTGATCTGTTCGCTAAAGATGCCTATTTCTGTTCACTAGCTTTGGAGAACATCTGCTCTTACTAACTCTGACTTAGGCATCTAAGTTAGTTAGCTTGGTTGCTAAAACTAGAACAGATTACTCTGACCCAAAGCAGACAATCTGGATTTTAGAGAAGTAAAGCATTCCGACCTCTCCATGGCTGCATAGGTTCAACAACTTTGAATAGTCAGGTTAAGAGGACTGTCTGAATCATGACACAGTTTCCCACAGCACCCATCACATGCTTCTTAGTACAATTTGAAATTACTCACGATGAAACCTGCACTACCCTTTTTAATGAACTATTCACCATATCTTTGCTCTCACTGTTTGATTTATTTGTTCTCACTCTTTAGTCATGTTCATTTTATACACCTTTCCTGTTTCACCAAGTCAGAACCTTGTGGAACAACTTTATTTACACTTTTCTGTATTTTCTCAATGTTTTCACTTCTTTGCTACTTGCAAAAAAAAAAAAAAATTAAGTTTCAACAAAATTCTATCATCCTTCTTTTGGTACATGAAGTTTATATTCAGTGGCAATAATTATTGCTAATGCCAAATTAAGGTTTCCTGGTCTTATGCCCTCCCAGAGTGTGGCAAAATCAAAATCATAGGTAACCAGAGAAATGCAGTTGAGCAATAGGTAGACGCAAATTTTTCTTCCAGTGAATGGAAAAAAACCCAAAAAAACCAAAAACCTACAGTATTTTACTTTTTTAGTTTTTGCAGGTAATATAGGGAATTGAAAGAATAGGTAAAGCAGGTCCTCTATTCTGATTTCACTTCTCCATTGCATGCTTTGCTAACTGTTCTCACTAATAATACCTTTTGAGCCAGAAAACTGCCACGTGTCTCTACCGCTACAAGTTTAAGACTCCATCAAGGATTCTTTCCGCCTAATGTTAGAGTTAACTGAATTATCTAGGCCAGAAGCCAAGTGTTTGCACATCCCTTTATAATCCACACAGAGTGAAATGCCTACTGAAGTTCTGGGTCACCCTTTGCAAATACCTCTCTTTGTTGAATGGCATTTTAGTGCCTGTACACCACCATGCACTTAGAATTTCAGCTAAAAATCCAAAGATAAGTGAGATGAATCAGGTCTTACTGCTGAAAAGAAAAAAAGTTGCATCTCTTGCCTCACAGCCCCAGTCACATGGTATTAAAGGTGACCGCTTGAATCCAGGGGTTCCTCTGATAACTAGTTTGCAGTCTTTCTTATTTGCATTTCCATGTCTAAGGAGCTCCACCTTTTTAATAAACGTTTCTTGTAAGAGTGAAAGAGTTAATCTAGCAAGATAATATTTTAAGAACAATTTTCTTTTTATTTTTCTGCCTCATAGTTGAGACAGAGTTGAAGATAAACGCAAGTATGTAAAATTTATTCACCTGTCATTTGGGAATTACAGTTTACTGTAATACATCAAAAAAGTTAAGCTTGCCCACTCTTTATTTGCACTATACTACTGCCAAAGAGGATGTAGGTGCCTAGAATAACAGATTAGTTAGGGATAGTCTTTGCTTACTTGTTCCTGATAATCAAGAAAAACTTGTTTCTGTGACAGCAGAATGCTAAAACTGAAAAACAATTGTGAATAAAAAATCTTTCATTTTCTTACCGTACATTTAATTGGCGCACATCACAAATTCTGTCAAATATTTAAACCTGATGAACTGAAGCATGCAATGTATGGGGTTGCCGTTGTTGGTGAGTCACACCACCAAAGTGTGTGTTTCAAAGGATATTTCCTCAGGGAATATCTTTGAACAGCCCAGCATTCCCTGAGGACTTCAGAGATAGAGACTTCCTTCATCTACCATTATCCACTGAAGAGCCAGAAATGCTGAGAAAGGCTGGCAAATTATGTCCACTATGTCCCTTATAGGTTAGGGGTCATCAATACATGGCAAGGAGGCCCTCAGAAGAGCTCAGAAGTTGTTTGTCTGTCAAGAGAAGGACTGTCTAAGGTTTCATCTTCATGCCAAGAATTGTGAGACTTGAAGGACACTGACAGCAGGGTCTTCTTGTTTAGGAGTGTGGCAGCAGATGTATCAGAACAACAAATAACTGTAGTAAAAAAACCCAATTTAAAATTACAAAAAAAAAAAAAAACCAAAACCCTGCAATATTTGTTATTCCATGAGATTTCATCTATGCTTAAAACAGCATTGATAATTAAGGGATGTTTTAGTTATTCCTGAGCAGGGTTTACACAGTGTGAAGGCATTTTCTGCTACTCATCCCACACTGCCAGTGACTGGGCTGACAGTGCAAGAGTAGTTGGGAGGGGACAGAGCTGGGACAACTGACCCCAGATGACCAAAGGGGTAACCCAGACCATGTGGTGCTACCTTCAACAATGAAAACTGGGAGAAGAAGAAGGAAGGGGGACATCTAAATTCATGGTATTTGTCTACCCAAATCACTGTTAAGTGTGATGGTGCCCTGCTTTCCTGGAGTTGGCTGAACACCTGCCTGCCCATGGGATGTGGGGGCTGAATTCCTTGTTTTGCTTAGTTTTGAGTGCAGCTTTCACCTTTCCTATTAAACTGTCTTTATCTCAACCTATGAAATTTCTCACTCTAACCCTTCCTGTTCTCTCCCCCACCCAATTGTGAGGAAAGCAGTGAGGAGCTGTGTGGTCCTCAGCTGCTGGTTGGGGCTAAACCATTAAAAAGTGCTTAAGAAAGTAAGAGGTTTTCAACTACAGCAGAACTCCCAAACCATACCAACTTTCTTACCTTAACAGACATGTTGGAAAATATATATGCATGGAAGACAGTACAAGGCAATGCTTGGATCTGGAAGCTACAGAACTTCAAGGTGTTTAGAACTGGATTTCAGTTGGTTAAACTGTTAAGGTTTAATGCAATTCATATCCTTGATCTCCATGCACTGTTATTCTAAAGTTGATATAAAATATGTTACATTTTATTGATTAATTCAATTAATTATTAAAAAAGAGGATAAATAGTGCTACAGCTTCATTTCTTGTTTATTTGTTATTGAATGAGAAAGACTCAGTACTGTTTTTATTTGGTACACTTAATGTGTTTTTGTTTTAAATGTTACCAGTGACAACAATTAGAGATACATCCTGTCATAATAGGCACTGTACAAATATTACTTCCTAGAATAAATGCTTTTTATTTGCAAGAGAAAATTCTAATATTCTTTATAGTTGCAGTCTTGTACATAAACAACAGATCTGAGGCACATTGGGAGTTTTGTATGACATGAGAACTGAATTTGGCTTTCAAGACCTGGAAATGTAAAATAAACCTGGAACTATCTGTGTTTCATTTGAAACAAAAAACTCCAAAACCTTTCTGAAATGTAAAACACCTTTTTAACTATAAATCAATGATCTGTTTTCTTTTTCCAGATGAACAGGTACAGAGGTCTTACCCACTCCCTTTAGATTTCTTGCGTGTAAAACTTGTGTTTGACTTGTTTGCTGGCTATCAAGAAAATACAGGCAAGTAATTTTCAATTTACACCATGTTACCTTTATTTGCTAAACACACTCTGAATGTTCATATCACCATCCATTTGTATGACTGTTCATTCTCCTGATGAAATTTTAGAGTACTGAAGGTAATATCCCTGCCTTAATTTGATCCTTGAAGTTTACTGTGTAGGAGGTTATTTTTGTTTATATCCCTCATGAGTTCTCTTACAGTCTCTCACATTATATGTAGAAACAGCCTGTGAAATTTTTTATTAAAGTTCATTCACAGTCTCTGAGTCTGAAGTCAGATACTGAACTGTGTAGGAGATCGGTTAGACACGAATAGAATAGAATAGAATAGAATAGAATAGAATAGAATAGAATATTTCAGTTGGAAGGGATCTGCAGTCATCATCTAGTCCAACTGCCTGGCCACTTCAGGGCTGACCACAAGTTAAAGCATGTTGTTAGGGCATTGTCCAAAAGCCTCTTAATCACTGACAGGCTTGGGGTATCAACCACCCCTCTAGGGAGTCTGTTCCAGTGTCTGACTACCATCTCAGCAAATTAATGGTCTCCAATTTCAAATCTAACCCTGCCTAACACAGCCTTGAACCTTTCCTATGTGTCCTGGCACTGAATACCAGTAAGAAGAGCTCATAAACTCTCTCTCTGCTTCCCTCTCTCAGGATGCTGTAGAGACCAACAAGATTTTAGGTTAAATTCTATAGGTAACTTCTTTAGAAATCCCTACATAACTCTTGTGCTCCTTGAATAGCTTGTCAGAGCAGTCTCTGCAGAAGAAAATCTGATCTCAGTTAGTACTTTCTGTACAAAGCAATATGCTGGTGAATACAGCCATTGTACATTACAGCATCTTTTTGCCTCTATTTTATAAACAGGTGTATTTAGAGAAGCTTCATTATTTCCTAATTATACTTACTTCCCCCATGTTTTTCCTCATTAAAAACTGAGTAGTCAGCATCTCAGTGATATCATCATCACTAATTTTCTTCCTCTTCATTTTTTAATTAGACTCTTTTGCTCTAGTTGCTCTTTTTTTCCCCTCTGCATACATATGTAACCCTTATTTAAATTTATTTTACCTAATGATATTTTTATTAATGTTATTTGTTCAGCATTAACGTCATGGTCAGGAATTTACAGGCTTAGTTTTTCTTGATTTTGTGCATACAGAAATCAAGAGTCAAGTTAAAAGACAATAGCAGAACAATTTTAGTCCAAACTTTCAGCAAAGCAAGTCTGCTGTAATTCTGAGTACTCTTAGTAACATGTCGCTCATGACCTCTTTGGTTTTTAACAGACATTCAGGAAACAAAGTGAATCTGGACATACTGAACATGGAAGACCAGCTATTCAGATGATTGTGACAGGTTTACTAAATGTTGTGTCATGGCTATGAGGGAGGCAAAGCACTTCTGTGCCTCTGTTACAGCAACCAGAAAGATAACTGTCAGCAGATTTGCTCTGGCTCGCATATAGCTCTGGTGGCAGGGTGCCCAAAGCACCCTAGGTGTATTTTCCAGATCCAAATGAATTAAGTCTGCGTATGTGTGTCTGAAATGATTGAATGTGCTCAAATACAGAGAATGTGCCCAAAGACACATTATTTCCATGCTAGTTGTTGTACATAAGTAATAAAATTACTGTCGTAGAATTTTGGTGTAGTACTGTATGCATAGTATTGCAACCTTCAGAAGCTTTAGTCAAGATGAGGAACTCAGAACAGCAGATAATTTATGAAATGCAAATCATCATACAATTCCTATTCCTTAAAAGTCATATGCATTCAGGTAAACAAAAAGCCCCAAATATTTCTCACACGAGACTTCTACAAAATTTTTTCAATGAAAATGTACTCCGTGTGTCCCTTGATCATTTTATTCATTTTAATTTGAGCAATTTTTGCAGTTTTGGGCAATTTTTCCTGTCCTTCCTCCTGGTTTCCTCTTGCAGTCTGCTAAATAGCTTTTCTGCTGATCTCAAGGTTATTTCCTCAATGAGTACTCTTTCTGTTCACATGCTTTTAGCATATTTCTTTGTTCTTCTTCAGTGTCTTTGGCTGTTGTCTAGCCATTTCCACAGACTATGATGCATGGAAACTGTTTGATTAATTCCACTTTCCTACAAATGATGCTTTGCATATTTTTCTGTATCTCTAAAATACTCTCCAAACTCCTCCCTCTGATGACAGCATGCAGTTATGCGGGCCTCCTCCAAACCATTCTTCCTCTTTAACGTGCAGTGTTTCTCTGTAGCACTGTGCTGCTCCCTTCAAAGATCCTTTCTTCTCTGCCTGCCATCCCAGCAGATCATGCATTTGCTCCCATTCATTGTCATTACAGTGAACCCTCCTAGTAAAGTAATGCTCCCTCATTCGTTTGTGGTTTCCCCATGTCTCCCAAGTGCCTTCTAAATAGGAAATGGGTATGTGCTTTAAAGGTCATGCAAAGTTCAATTTTGGTATTATCAATAGCAAGTCTGCTTTCCCGTCCAAAATATCCAATGAGCAGTCTTTTCCGCTTTCACTCTTATTCTTTTGGACACTGGCTCTTTACTACTCTTTATCACTGCATTCAGGACTGAAGCTAAATGTGTTTCACTTGGGCTCCTCCTTCTGATGACTTATAGCTCCCTTTGTTTAACCCACACTGATTTCTTGCATCAACAGCTAATCTTAAAAGCCTTCTAGGGAAAAGGAGAAAGACTGCAACAGGCAACAGCATTTTCCAGGCTTAGATTTATTTTCCAATCTTCCAAATCACATGCATTTCACGTCTCTAGCAGCCCTGCTGGAATGTTAGACATTCATCAGGGTGGCTGACATTACTCAATAGTTCTTCCTTTCCTTTAGCATCCTCTTTTCATCCAGTCATGTGTTTTTTCTTGCCTTCTCTTTCACTGATCTTACAGTGAGCAACCACGGGGAAATGACACACAGATGAAGAGCAATGATAAAGACAGTGAACACGAGTGCCTCCGGTACCAGGGCTTTGCCTTTGAATCCTATGATATAAGCAGCCCAGTTCTTAAAAAAAAAAGGCACTGGCCAATATCATATACTCACATGTACTCCCATCAACACCCTCCAGCAGCTGCAGGTGTCCTATTGCAATTCTTAGCACTCTGGTATTGCTCAAGCCTGCCTGATGCACTGAGGCCTTTCATAAACTGTTTTGCTGTCCTATACTTCTGTCTATTGCAACTAAATCAGCTTCTCCCACCCTTCCTTCCCCAATCATCCTCTCAGTGTCCTGCATGATTCAGGCTCATCCTTCTACATTCCTCCTCTTGTTTTAAAATAAAATTTGAAATTGTGACGGCCGAAGTAACATTTGTTTTTCTGGAATATGCAGATTTAGTGTGCTTAATCTCCACTCTCATCATTTGCCATGGCTAAGAGAGCAGGTAATTAATAATCTTCATTTTTGAGGGAGAACAGAGATGAAAATCTAAAGAGCAATTCTACACAACCTCCCTTTTTACTCATATTTTCTAATTTTCCTTCCTTCTCCTGGTGCCAAGTCTATTTCGCCCCAAGATTCTGGTAATGCCTCCTGTGAAAAGGCATACTACAAAGACAGTAGTGTCCTCTGCCTCTATTACTGATGTGGAAGATGAGTCACTGTACAAACATTATAAGATTAGCATCCTGTCCTCTCGCAGCCTACACTGTGAAAGTCAATATGGTGGCCATTATCCAGATTGTGTGAGTGGTGCCAGGAAAAAAACAATCAGTCTCCTGCCAGAGCTCTGTGTTGCAGCTTTATTACACTGATCCTTTCTCCTGGATGTTATAAATATGCCACGTTGCTTAAATAATTTTTGTAAAGAAAGTTCAGGATGAATAATATGGTGCTATTGTTCTCTACTACTGCACCTGTATTCTTAAGCTTGGGGATTTTTTATTTAAACAAATATAAATAAATAATAAATCATCAGGAAATATTAATTCATAATTCAAATTCAAATGGACAACACTGAGAAACTGATCACTGCATGTTTGTACACACATTCCTGATTTTTACCAAAGCGAATCTTCACTGACACTTCTTCTCAAGTCAACAAATCTGAGAAACATCCTTGCCTAAGAATAAGCACCACTTAGACATTTGGGTTTTGGGGTTTTTTTTTAAGACTTAGAGTCACACCTTATTGTTTATCATAGTAATGTACTTTGTGATAAATTGATGATGTATTTTGCTGTTAAAATCACTCTGAACTTCAGAAGGCTTTGATTAATGAAATACTGGAAAACCTTTCTCTGCTAGCTTTTTATTTTTTGTAGCAATTTTAAAAACTACTCATATAGAGGGAGGAAAGAAGATGGTATTTTAAGAATTGGCACAGACTTTTATATGATCATTCTTTTCTGAACACTAAGTCATTTTTTCACTATTTTTTTCTTCATGAAGGTATAGATGTTTGATATTCCCTCATTTCCAAGTCCATTTATAAAATTACACTTTTTTAATTTCTTTTTTTATTTAGAGATGAGAAGGAACAATTCAAAATCCAAGAAACATAGATTCTTGTTTAATGTATTTCTGGGACTGCATTTATTTTTTTATGCAAATAATTCTTATTGGGTAAGAGTGAAACTATTTGCAAGAGATAATGTCTTTGGAAGCTGATGTGTCTCAGCAATTTATGCAATTGGATTTTTAAGACTTTGTCCCAACAGAATCCTTTCACATCTAATATCTTATCTCAAAGAAAAATCTTTTTGTATGTACCTACATCATTTGCGCTTCCTTTTGAAAAGCTGAACACCTTCAGACTGCAAGAGGATTTTCCTAGCTCTTAATAATTTCAGTAATATTTCTTGTTTCTACAGGAATTTTTCTACATTTTTTAGGGGTGTAAATACAAGAACTACATGCAATATTCTACTTTGGTAATATCAAGTACTCCTCTGCATTTACATTGATGAGTGGTGTTGGAACATTTTTCTGAGCTGCTTGTCCACTGCTACTCTCCCCTTTCTGAGCTGTTGTTTTTTGGTATATACTCCTCATTCTACAGCTTTGTCAAATGTTTTTCCTTAGAAGGGTACTCTTTATTAAGTAATATGAGAATGGCTTTCCACCACCATTTACCAACCGTAATTGCAAATAATAATTTGAAAATTGTATCAATGTTAAATGATTTATTCACACTCATTTCTGAAAACACAGGATTGCACCTTACATTTAAAAATGTCTGAGTTAGTGGGAATAATACATATTTAAATTACTTTCCAGTAAATGTGGTACTACCACATAAACTGAATCTACGGATAGCTAATGTCAACCCTTTTAGTTTCAAAGAAGTTCCAGAGAAATCCTTTGTGCCTAAAATGCTCGTTCTATGTTGTGAGACATATGAACATATTAGTTTGTGTAAATTGGACTGCCAATGCATTTTCAACCATTTGAATGTGTACAGGTTTTTTATCTTAAACATAATACCTTTCATGGGTGCTATAAAATATTTCCTCTCCACTATGCAGAGCAAAACACATATTAAAAGGGTTAATAAGTAAAACAGAAGGCTAAATAACAGATTTTTGCATTACTATAATATTTTATGTTGTCTATAATGTGTTATTGGTTTCCTAGTAACAAAGATAAAGATATTTGAAATGGGATAGAATGCTGTCTACTGTAATTAGCAACTATTCAGCTTCTTAGAAAATTGAGACCATGAATGCCTACTTTATTTGTCTGTGCTTGATTACTGACATATTACATATAATTTAGAGTTGTCTTTTATTATATATGCATCCTAAATATGATATATTCAAATGATCTGAGAAGTTCAGCTGCAACAGATGGCCCCAGTAAATGGTATGGAAGTAGCCTCTCTTCCTTAAACTATCATAAAAATTTTGGTAGGAGTTATAGATGTAGATATAGATGATATAGATATAGATATAGATAGATATAGATATAGATGATATAGATATAGATGATATAGACATAGATATAGATATATAGATATAGATAGAGATAGAGATAGAGATAGAGATAGATATATAAATATATAGAGAGATATATAGGGTGTAATACACAAAGTATTATATCAAATTTAAAGTATTTTAACTGACTTAGAATGTCTCAAATGCAACATGTACATGAATATGTGCATTTTTTCATTTGAAAGCAAACCAGGGACTTGCAAGAAACAGAATTTCATGCTGGTTTTTTATATGTATGACTTTGATAAAGCTAGACTTTATTAACAGTAGAAATTTTGCTCTGTTTCCTCTGGCAGAATTGAGTTAATATTAGCATTTTATGTTTTGCAGCCTCATTGTACTTAAAATTGAGAAAGAAAGATTTTCAGAAGTGAAACAAGGGCATGAGGATAATTCTGCTTTTGGAGTTTAGAGAGTCATGTCCTTTCTTCTTACTGACCAAGGGTCTTATAGGCTGTGTTTTCATTCCCTGAAGGCAGTTTACTTCAAAATGCATCTGTATTTTCATCAATTTTGCCTTTGTGTCCATAGTAAACAAAGCACAATTATTTTTTCATACTCCAAATTCTCCCTGGTATGTCTTGCTATTTACACAGGCTCCTGGTTGCAATGTCACTGACCATTAAATTATCCTTACCATTAACACTCTAGGGTCTATATTGTGCACAGTTTTGGCATAGTGGCCACACCAAAAGAAATTCCCAGAATTCAAGGCAGTACCTATTGTTCTTTACTCCCTTGAATATGCTTCTAATTTATTTCTTCTGCTACTGTTTATGAAGATATTGTGGCATATTCATTTATATTACCAATGTATCTGTAAGGACAGGGTAGAAACTTGTTATTTGGAAGTCCCAGAAATTCTCAACATTGGCACTGTATCAAAGACCAGTCAGTTTGAAAATACATTTTTGTTCATGATAAAATAGAGGATCAGGGAAATGATACAGACACACTAACATATGACTGATGAGGATAACTGAAACAGCAAAAAGCATTGTCAGCCAATGCTTTGCTTTCATGCTTTGTCTAGACTCAAAGTCCCATGCAGTAGACTCAAACAGACTAATACTCACTGTATCTGAATGATAAAACCCCATGACATTATAATTACATTTTTGTGATATCCATGAGAGGCATTTGCCAATGACGTGCCATATAAGGAAAGCTTGGAAACAGGCTTTTTTTAGCCAACTGTTTCATATCTGGCTATGTGACTGTATAAAGAATGGCAGACTGTGTTACCATGATAAATCTTGTGTAAATAGGAAAAAAAAAAAAGAACTATACTTTTTAACACACTAAGTTTTCAGAGAAATTTGAGACTGAAGGGAAAGTAATTATTTGTGGAGGAGTTTCATTCGGTTGATGAAACCAAATGGCTTTTGCTCTGTGCTTATTTGCTATCTTGTTGTTCAGAAAGGCAAAATTTTCACATAAAATACTTTGATTACTCTAATGCAGAGGTGGTGTGTTTGTTTTTTTCCAAATCAATGCAGTGCTTTTGTTTGCAGCATAGTCTGCTGTTTATGCTCACATGGGCTGAGTTTTCCACCTCAAAAGTTCTCTATTTGTTTTTCAGTGGTATAGCAAAATGCTCTCCTCATGTGGTGGACTGTTTTGACATAATAGCATGTATTCCATTTTCTTGCGTACCCACCATTTTAATTCTAAGATTGCAGAAGATTGAATGCTTTCATATATTTATCCTCCATCTTGTTTTGAATCTCCAAATTAGCATGTATACAACAGTAGGCCAACAATGTTCTCAAGCATCAAATGTATCAAAAGGACATGGTGGTTCTAGGGATTTTAGAAAAGTGAACAAGGAGTTCCAGTTTCTACACAACATCTGTAAATTTCTGTAAGATTGTTGTATCACCATTTAGAATGTGTAGGACAAGGCTGGACTGGAAAACTTGGAAAGGCACCTTGTCCTTTGAATAGCACAGGGAAGAAAATAACATGATTCTTACATAGGAGGTAACAGAATACACACAAAAAGGTGGACATTCATTTCACTGAATTTAACCCCCCTCATGCTATCCATCTGAAGATAATAAAACACATTGGAAAGAGATGTGAAAAAGAGAGACAATTGAGCTCATCCTAAGAAAAATGTCAACGCAGGTAGGAGGCAAATGCCTTTTCCCAGTAAGACAGAGGGAGCTAAGGTGACTAGTTTAATTGGCAAAAAGAAGAGAGAATTATCTGTTTATGATTATTTGCACAACAGTTTTGATTTCCAGTGAAGAAAGATCCATAGGTGTGAAGCATTTATATCCTTCCTGTTGGATTCAAGATCATGGGGCAACTTAACAAGTGTTTATTTTCATACTGAAATAAAAAAATATTTATGAGTTTACCAGAGAATGCAAATCACTAGACAGAATTCTTACCAGTGTATGAAGTTTAAGAGAGAAGTACCCAAAGAAATATCTTGGAGGGGTTTTTTTTGTTTGCTTTTTGTTTGGTTTTTTTTTTGTGGGTATCATGATTTAATGAGAATACAGCGATACAGTGTCATTGGGTGGGACTTACTTCATTTTATGATGAGAACAGTTTGTTGGTCAAAGTGCTGCAGCATAGTTCAGACCCAAACACATAGTATAAATTCTAAAACAATTTTGCTTTTATTCTTTCATGCATTTCTCTTCTTTGTTTTTAATAAAGTTATTCATGCAAAAGTAAATGGCTTAGCCTAAATATCAGAGCATGAGCAATGACAATTGATTTAAAACCAGTGCAGCTCAAGAGAGGCAGAGTGAGATCTGGCTGAGAAATGGAAACAAATCAGAAGTCATCTACAGAGTTAGGAAAGTTACTAATTTTATTTGAAAGGTGGAATAATTTTGGAGGAAATCTTCAAGACACTGAGCAGTCTATTTATGTGAATACTATTGAAAAGAGTACCAATACAAAAAACAGGCATTCTTTGGTGTTTGAAAAATTTATATTTTCTAGTGTGTTTTTTACAGGCTGAACAAGAATGAGGATTAGAACTTAATCAAGTTGTCGTATATAGCAAATGAATTCATATCGCAACTGAACTGATATCTGCACAGGGCTTTGAAAAGTGAAGAACTGTAAGGTAGAATTCATGGATATTGTTTTTTATATAAAAAATTTTATTTAAGGTTAATAGATATTTGTTTCTATACCATTCAGTCTGCATTATTTTAAAGGCAAATCACAGTTAGAGGGCCAGAGGGCTCTTACCCAGTAATAAATGAGAAGACAGTTGTGGTGGTTTTGGCTGGAATAGGGTTAATTTTCTTCACAGTGGATAGTATGGAAATGCGTTTTGGATTTGTGACAAACACAGTGTTGATAATACAGAAATGTTTTTGTTATTGCTGAACAGGGCTTGCACAGAGCCAAGGTCTTTTCTACTTTTCCTACTGACAGGCTGGCAAGGATGCTGGGGGTGCTTGGGAAGCTGGGAGGAGACACAGCCAGGACAGCTGACTCAAACTGGCCAAAGGGATTTTCCAGACCTTGTGAGAAAAAGGAGGAAGAGGGAGATGTTTGAAGTGATGGCGTTTGTCTTCCCCAGTCACTGTTACTCATGATGGAGCCCTGCTCTCCTGGAGATGGCTGAACACCTGCCTACCCATGGGAAGCAGTCAATTAATTCCTTGTTTCCCTTTGCTTGCGTTTGGAACTTTTGCTTTCCCAGTTAATCTGTCTGTATCTCAACCCACGAGTTCTCTAGCTTTTGCCCTCCTGATTCTCTCCCCCATCCCACGGGTGGCGTACTGAGTGAACAGCTGTGTGGGGCTTGGCTGCTGGCTGGGGTCAAACCACAACAGTGAAAGGCTTCAATAGCCTGCCCATGTATTGCTTCCATTTTTCCAGAATGCTGTGGTGCCAAAACTTCTCTTCCTTTAGGGAATCTCTAATGTGAGAATGTGACTGCATATAGTGATATCTTTTGAGTGTGTTGTTACTCCTCTAAAGCACTGAACAGCATGTATTAATTAAATGTTTTTGATTGACTATGAATCATCATCTCCTAAGGGAAATCTTGGTATACTTGGGATTAAACTTTTCCTAGTGATCGTCTGAAGAGCATTAAGGAATAACTTGAAAAGATTTAGTCTTTGTGTACTTTGTGTACAAAGTCTTGGAGTAACCTATTTGAAAATCCAAACTCAAAAAATCTGTTTCAAGTTTTGCATGCAATCTAATTCATTAAAGTATTGGAAAGAACTTTATAGGAGTATGGATATTCATACCGTTCGCAGTCCATGGATTGTGACAATTTAGAGTTGAATCATTGAACGAGTAGAGAAACATTCTAACAGAGGGTAGTACAAAAGACTTTTCATAATCTGAAATGCTGGAAAAGTTGTTCTTTTCACCATTTGGTAGCTCATCCTGTTTTAAAAATATGTCAGGTAAGGCAGATGAGCCTTGAAAAATTTCAGATTATTTTGTTGGAAATATTAGAAAGAGTGGAGTGGAGGTTTCACTTTGACATACACAGTGTGTTTTTTTTAATAATCAGATTGATGACCTTTTTTGCATATAAGATAACAATGAGAGGTATTTGTACAAATATCTATTGGTATGTCCAAAAGGAGTTTGGAAAAGACAGATGTTACAGGAGCACATATCATAGTTTTCTTCTGAAGTGTCCAGATATTAAAACCTGTTGTATTTAAAGTGGAGACAGTTTGGCAAAGCAATCCTCCAGGTATTCTCACTTGTGAAAGTCCATTTTAGGCATTTTCAAATCCATTTATTCAAGTAATTCCTTTCTCAGATCAAAGAAGGCTCCTAATTCCCACCTTTTTCCAGGAAGGCAAAGCAAGATGCCACACTCTTTATGATAGGAGTCAGTTTCTGATTTTTTTCCCCCCTTTCTTGTCAGCTTTCATAATTGCTCCTTAAACCAACTAGGCTTCACAGTTGTGGCTCCTCTTCCCAGTGGGTAGCCCTTTTATTCCTTCTGAGTCCTGGTGGGGAGCCTATGGAATCACAGCAGGCACTACATACAATTCTACTTCTGAAGTAGTAGCAATATGGTGAAAATGTATATATAAACTTGCACACAATATTTCTAATTTATTAATTAAAATTATTTTAATTCTTTACAAAAAATTCTAAAACTTTATATGACATTAAAGCTGCTGTTAAAGATGAGCACAGATCGTAAAATCTTGAAAACAAGGTCTGAATGAGATTTCAGGAGTCTTTCACACATGTTCCAGCTATACCAAATCATAAGTTATAAAAATTTCTCAGACTAACAACTTATAGATTAACATTTCTGAGCATTATTATTTTTATTTTTTCTCTAAGAATTTATCTCCATATTTGTAATCAAATTTGTAAACAAAGTATATGAAAATAAACCTACCTACATTCAAATTTATCTACATTCTCTATTCCTTTCATAAGTGTATTCATCATAATGGATTAATACCAAAAATGCTCTCCTCTTACTATATAATATTGAATGTACTGTTTCTTGGGCAAAGGTGCTTCTACACAATGAGAATTGAAATAAAAGTAGTACATATGGACCCTACTTGCTTCCTTCCTTCACTCAACTTCTTATCACTGAAATGGCTAAAATGGTACAGATTAATGGAGTGGCTTCAAAACTGCTTGAGATTATGTGGAAATAGGAAACATGAAATAATTTATTATGACATCAATAATTATGCATTGCTTGTCCACCCACCAAATAATGTATCACCAATGTCAATGTATACATGTATTTGCACACACCTTGTACTTGTTTGTATAAAACTTGTTCCTCCACTGGTTTCTGGCTGCAGCTCTGAGTTGTTTTGACAACAGAAAGGAGAGTTGCTAATGTCAACAACTTTCTTGGCACTGACAGCTCTTTGAACTCATAGAATGACAATGAGCCTTCTGTACATAGTCACCTCTCTCAGTCAATTGGAAACCTGGCCTATAAAAGACCCATAAAAATTTTTCTTGGGAAACATGTATAGGCTTTCCAAGATTTAAGAAATACTGACTGTAAATAACATCAGCTGTAGTACCTCAAGAGCTATGAATACATAAAATTTTAGGGCCAAATTGTATTTGTAAGAGAATATGATCTCTCACATGATAGAGTATATATTTTAATGAATTATTCTACCTGGTAGAATGTCCCTAATTTCCAAGAAATAGTTTTATCAATATTGTATTCTTTCCCATGTAAGAATATCAGGTAAAATACTGGTTTCAGCACAATAAAAACAATAGCCTGCACTAGAATCTGAGCTGGATATATCTTTATTCTAATGCCTTTAAGCCATCTTCAAAACTAGCTGCTGTAAAATGGGTGTGCCTTCCCTACTGATGCAGTCTAGGTAGGTCATCTGTGCTTCTCCCAAGACTAATTCTTTCCCTTGTTTGACCTGATTGATAGTTCTATGGTTTTCCTTTCTGTCTCAGGAAGGTCTCTGAGATGTAGAAGAATAAGCATGTGGATGAAGTATAACAAAAATATGTCTTGTATCCTGCCCTGAAGGTGAGCAACTCCTCCTTGCATGGTCATCACAGCGGTGGGATCTGTCACTGGCAAGGCACAAGCAGGAGATGCTCTCAGACAAACAGTAGTTCTTTTTTCCCATGAGGATAATAGTGGGGGAAAAAACTCTCTGAGTCAGGATAACATCAAGACTATGTGTTTGACCTTGTTTGTCACTTGTTTGACACCTTGGGTGTCACTCAGACACCCAAAGATGCTCTTGTTGGCCTGTGTTTCTTAGGAGACAGGTTTCTGTACTGCACACCAGCAGCCAGCTCTATTTGAGACTTGATGGCTGCATTCCCCAGTACATTGTGCTTCAGCTGTAACAGCTGAACCCAGAGGATGCAAAGCTATTGGTCTCATACTGCTCACATACTTTGCACGTCAGTACCTATGTTCTGCACAAATGCTTTAAATATTTGCAATTCTGTATGACAGCATCCTCCTATTACTTCTGCATTCCACAGTCTTCTAACTACCAATTTTCTTTAGTGTTTTTTTCAATTTTTTCCCTCTCCTGTCCTTTAAATACTGAGGGAAAATTGCATTGTAAGGAAAGGAGAAAATTTGTCAAAAAGCTCAATACAGAATCTTAAATAAATCACATTGAGTTATGACCCAGGCTAAATTTCTGACGTGGGCTCTACATGCTGTGACTTGAGTTCAAGGCAGTTCTGCAGCCAGCATGTAAACTTACATTTCCCTGTTGTTAACATATGAAAGACATTGGTCATATTAATTTGGCCTAGCACAAGCTGAGTGCTATGTTTAAAATAACCTAACTCATTCAATGTTTAAAACAGGAAAATAATATTTTGTTTGTCTCCCTTTGCTGTGAGGCAAAAGGTGAACTTTTATCCATGCTTTTATTCATCCCGTTAATTCATTAGGTATTTCATGCCTGAGCAAAAGACTCTCAGTTAAGCTATTAAACACTCAGAGTACACAGACATTTACAATATAAGAAAATTTAAAAAAAACATAATTTTTATCTTTAAAATGTACAAGATTTTTTACAAAGTAGTTCATTGGTATTGGTTCCACTTCAATTTTTCTTAAATCCTATTTGCTCAATTCATACCTCTGAAGAAAGATTTTTGCAGTGGAGAGTAGAGAACTTGGTGAATTTGGTGCATCCATGGACAATATTCTTAATTATGCATTGTGTCTTTGAGAAATAGCAAAGATTCATATATATTATTTGCCTATATTTGCAGTTTGCATTTATATGAATGATTCACTGCTTTTAACCAGCTATTTCCAGGGCACATGTTTTCAGCATTAATCCAAATTTATGCCTTGTAGATGATGACAATTTTTTCTGGAGGCCCTGTGGGCATCTCATAGCATTGTTGGGGAAAAGATCAGATTCTTATAAATACCTTTATGTACTAAATCCTGTAAGTCCTCTAGGACCTCCTAAAGCATAGAAAGCCCATTAAGCATTAATTTCCCTCCAACAACAGAGACCACTGATTTCTTACAGATTAATACTTTCTGATGTTAGTTAGTATGGATCCTTCAGTGTAATATTTAAACCCGTATTTTCTGGCTATAGGGTAAGTGTATCACAGCTTGTCATACGCGGCTGCAGCACCATGGAATATGAATTACTCTGCTGCACCCTGACCCTGAAAGGTAATGGAGGGGAGAAAAGGTCACAAGTACTACATGAGAGACTGGCTGAATATCTCCCTGGTAAATGAGATGGCAAGACCCGCAGGACTGCACTGTGGTCTCAGTCTGGGATGAGCAGGGTCTGCCTAGTTTTCTGCTGGAGGACACCACCTACATGAAATTCTGGCAGTTCTGGTGTTGATTATGTTGCAGAATGGTTGGCACAATATTTGAATGAAAACTGAGAGGGTGTTATGCAGACTGACCATCCTCATTGTTGAAGATGGGCTTGGAAACACTTCAAGGTGAGTTAGTATTTTGTATGAAGGTAACATTACGATGCCCAGCATCAGGGTTGTGGTGAATATGGCTGCTATGGAAAAAGCAGAGATCCCTTATCAGCTCTGATGTCATTGACAGCCTGTCACTCCGAGAAAGCACAAAGAAAGAAGCATCTCTGCTGTCTCTGAAAGCTGATCCTGAGTGACTGGGTTAGTTCACACACACACGTACTGGAGGCACATTGTAGGTAGAAACTGGAGCAGATAAAAACATAAGGTAATCCCCACATGGGTGCTGGTGTGGCACAGTATTGTCTGTATTGACACACCCCTGGCTTCAGCCTTCAGGTGCCAGGACAGGGTGCTGCACATCTGCTGTCTCTGCATTGTTCTCATGCTATTCCTGACCAGCTCCAAGGGCATCTGCCTAGGACAGCCTGTGGACTAGCTACTAAAATCCATGATTGATTTGTTATTTGCATCATTCTCTCTTTAGAATTTAATAAACCACTACGAGCCTTGTTACTTTTGACATGATTATTGATATCTTTCATGCTTAATTTTCAATAAAATTATTATTTTCTGTTTGCAGAGTAAATGGATGATAAAACAGTGTTGGCCCACCTAGGGGGGAAGTACTGAGTGTTTTATTTTGATACAAAAGGCTCAGGTTGTAATATTCTTCCAGTTTACTTTTAAATCAGAGTGTCCAACTATTTATTCTGTGTCTGGTGGTAATGGCAATAACATTCCTAAGGCAACCACTTATTGGGAGTGCCAGTAAACAGCAATTCATAGAACAAACCACAATTTTATTGGTGACTAGTATGACATACCTGTGAGAGACAAAGTTATGAATTTAGAAATAAAACTTGCTGATTTTCAAATACCTCATCTGAACACCTTTGTTTTAGATGAATTGGCCCATGTTGCAAGCAAAAACAATATATCAAAATGGATTATTTTTTATTAATTTTATTAAAAAGACAAGTTAATCTAGAATTAAATACATACGTCATTGATTAAAGCTACTATTACTTTCAAATATTAATTAATAATAGACTAATGCAAGGATTAAATCAAGGTAATAATTGAAATTGAATCAATAAATCTATTGCATCAAATTATTAAGTCACCAAATAATTACAACTACTTAAATTTAATCATGAAGTTAGCAGAAGAAAGAAGCATTTTTTTTCTTTAGTTCTACCTTCATATCTGAGAGAGAAGTTGTTTTCTTTCAATTGAGTCTTCCCTAGTGCTTCATCTTTAAAATGAGCACTGATATGTGCTTGGTGAAATTTTATGATTGAAAATTAACAAAGACAATCAGTGTAGGTTTTACCAGTTTTACAGAAGCATAGAGACTAAAGTGACTCTTTTAGCACTTGCCACTAATAGTTAAAACTCATAGCTACTAAAGCAGTCATTTTACTTCTTCTGCTCAGTTTCCTCCATACATAAAAATAGAAATTTAAGAAACTTAAAATTCATTGGATTCTTCTGAATACTGCTGTTTGGTTTCTTTGAGAAGACAGCCAGGAATGACAGATTTCACAACTTGAGCTTTTAGTGTTATATAAATATTCTTTTCTGTCCATACATTTATGCTAGCATGCAAAAGCCCTGACCACACACAAAGAGGGCAAAATAACATCTGTCCCAAAATAAAGCAGGGGACTACTTGATTTTCCTTGTCTCTCTGCTTTATGTGATTATATATTACAAATATGATTATTTATCAAACCAATTTTTGTTGTTGTATTTTAGTCCAGTGATGGATTAAATATAATAAACTATTGTATCTTTCACCCCTTCTTCCTTTGGACATGTTACCAAGATAAGAAAAGAGTACCTCTCTACTCCATGATCTTAACTGTTACACGTGTCACATTATCAAGGTATTTTCTATGTGACTTTGGGACTAAGTAGAAGGTTTATGAACTTTAGATATGGTATGACCCAAGCCCCAAAGGGAAAAATATTTGGGTTTTACATCAATATGTTAAGTTCCACTTAAGAATTACCAGTAATGTACAAAATCCTTTATCAGAACAATGTGATAAGAGGCATGGGAACTGTAACAGAAAAACGAACCAATCTTCAATCTGCTCTGTGAACCATGGTTCCATTCTCGTAGGAAATACTGATGATTGTCAACATCTAGTTAAACACCATCCAATTAATTGGTTACTTTCTTGCATCAGTAAATAAAATAATGGAATTATGTGGCTTCATTCAAGGCAAAAATTAATGGATTGCTCCAATCACGTTTAATCTAACCACATACAGCTCTGTTCATATCTCTGTATGGTGGTTGTCCATTTTCTGTAGAGCAAATTTTTCTGTGCCATGTTAAAATATAGACTTCTCTGAGTGACACAGCAATAAAACTCTGTCAAGCTACTCCAACATACCAGTCCTAAGGTGAACTAAATAACAGAGTTTTCCTTGTTATAAGGATGTAAATCAGCAGCAGATATGAAATGCCTACAAGTAAAACATAACAATACAATGATAAAACTTTGTAGTAGCATACGGATTTCCTCAGTTCTCTACTGTCAGTTCAAGCCTCCAGGGCTTAATAGCCGCATAAACCTTGCAAACAGGAAAGAGCCATTAATTTGAACGAATTCAGGCATGAACTTAGGGGGTAGAATTGCATCTCCACAGGGTACTCATTCTTTTCTTCTTGTCTCTGAATCACCACGATGTGCACAGAATAAGATCAGCCTTTTACAATGCCCACCTCTACCAGCTAGGCTCTGCACAGTGCTCAGTATGTAGTGGTGTGAGGCAGGGCATGCAGCTGGGGATGGCCTGGGGGGATTTGTGCAGTTGCTCCATTTCTGTTTCCAGAACTTGTGTCCTCTCCTGCCTGTGTGCACTGGGCATGGCCCACTGCCCAAGACCATTTAATTGCATGGGCTGGGATATGAATTGCCAACTGCCACGATTGGCACGGGAAAACAGCAATTTTGAGCTTACTGCAAAAGAACTGAAACAGTATGTGGTTGCTTTCAGAGATAATATAGAAAGCTTGGGTTATAATGTAGCTGACTTTCTGTGCATACTGTGCAAATACAGAACCAGATTTTCAAACATTTAATACTGACTGCTATGGAAAAATATTCTAGACATGCCCTTCAGCACAAGGGGAAAATGATGAAGAAAAAAGTGCCATATAAACATGTGTTTTCATTTTCATATGAAAGCATTCTCCTCATTACAGAATTAGCAACCACAGTTTTCCATAAATTCTTCAGAAATTTATTCTGAGGACTGCAAACAATTTTGATTTAGTGTGATTGGTTGCAACTTATCCATGGCTCCTGTTGGAGTAGTGGCCTTTTTAAATGTGCCATGAATGATTTTGGATGGGCCTAGGAAACCACCAAGGAATGGAAGTAAAGGATCAACCCAAAACATAGTGGCTTTTTCTTATTCTTATGCACAGACACACACATGTCTGGTCAAATATTAATACACAGACTTTAGAAAATGGTGGGTTTTGGGGTTTTTTTTCATCACAATACAGTGTGTGCAAGTGGCAATTAGACAAGAAAAATGAAATGCTTAACACTTTTCAAAACAGTTGCATAAGTCTAAAATTACCAGACTCTTCACTACTGTCTGGAGTTGCTATTCTTTAATGGAGTACATTCAATTTTATTGAAATACCTTTTTCTGAGAGCTTACTTCATCAAATTTCAAATTTCTGTGGTTAACTCACAGAAAACAGTTGACAATAAATATTGTCAGGTTGTATTCTTACACTAAGCTGTGTTATTCTAATGAGATTTCAAATATATTTTGCAAAACAGAGCATCATCAAATAAGTATGATATACAAGATTTATGATATGGTTGCATCTTAGCTACAGTGCAGATTCTCCTGCCTTAGTGGCATATAAGACACATTTTGAAGGGCACAACAGCTTCTTTTCCCATTCAATGGATTTCCTTCCCAGACTGCCAATATTTCATTTATTTTTCTCTAAATGGATGAAGCTGCTGAATGTTTTATCTCTTTGCCTCAACAAGCTGTACTGACTTTTTATGCTGTCATTCTGAGCACCAAATGAAATGCACTATATTTGCCAAATTTCTAATGGTGGCTTTCCTTTCATGGGGAATTGACATATGTTTATACTATTTTATTGGTGCTTCGAGAATATAGTCTGTTTGACTAAAAGTTCAAAAGCAAGCCACAAAACAGACTATAATTCAGTCTGAAAAAAATAGCCCCTGACTTCTCAGTTTTTAATTTGGGTAGGCATTGTGGAATTCAGGCATTTTCCCTTCATATCAACAAAGCTTTAATGGTTGGTTTCCACTTAGGGTGTAATGGTTCACTTCTGACTTGTATTTCTCTTTCATAGTCAAATTTTTTATCCTATGTGTATTTATTTTGTATTTGTTTTGTTTTTATAGAGTGCTTCCAGTGAGGACATATTTTGTAAAAATCACTTTTAATGTCTGCAATTACTTCAATCAGTGCTCAAAGAATTTGTTTTAAAGCAAAATAAACTCAAAATAAAATGGAAAAACTAAATTCAAATTACTAAATCAGGACACAGAAAAGAGAAAGTGATTACATTCCAGATGAAGCAGAAAGATGCCCAAGTGAAAAGGAATACTGTAAATCACTTTAATCACTCAAAGGCTTATTGAAGAAGTTGCTTGTGATTTTGGTTAAATACATATCCTATTTTTCACTGCCCAGGGGTTCTGCTTTGCACATATGGGTATGCAGACTGGAAAAATCCCGCTGCTATTCTATAAGAAAGGATAACTGTGCCTTCACTGCCACAGGGAAGACCCAAGCCCCAATTAATTCATATTAATTAAGTAGCTATTAATCATAGTATTGGCTATAGTGCAGATATTATTAGTGGTGACTTAATTATATTAGTAGGAGGAGGCATATACATATATATCTAGCAATCTTTTAGGAAACCTTGCCATGAAGATATCAGATATAACAAATGATTTGGATCCTTTTAAAAAAGAAACCATGACCTTTCCTAGGAGCACTTTGATGTGCCAAGCCACAAAGGCAGGTGGAGTTGAAGGCAATCAGAACTTGGACTGAATTTAAGCTCTTTACAAGAACACTTTGGACACTTGATCATGGGTTTTGAAGAAAATAGAGGAGAAATAAACAATGTGGTCATTGCTGAGGTAGAATTCCACATCTCCAGCAAACAGCAGAGCAGTGCAGTCAGGCTTTCAGAGGATTTGGGTGCTATGACACAATCCAGTACTAATATTAAATGGCAAGGATTTTTGAGCTGTGTCATAGCTCTTTGTGTTCATGCTTCTTTTGAATGGCTATTTCTGACAAAAACACATACCTTTAGCTATTTTGAAGTTGTTGCTTTTGTTCACTTGTGAACTGCCATGTGAGTCCGGGGGATAAACCCTTGGAAGAAGATAGATAGATAGATAGATAGATAGATAGATAGATAGAAAGATAGATAGATAGATAGATAGATAAAGAGATATAATGCAAATCCTTAAAATGTCCAAAGTGATCCTCTGTAGCATGTATAGATACATGCCTGTCTATAAAATTACTGTTGCTTTTGTCAAAGAATCTCAGCTAAATCCAGCAAAGTTCTCAAAATTGTTTACCAAAGCAAAGCACCCTGCTACCCCTAACAGACTGAGATCGTTCATCAAATGTTGATTCCCTACCAAATACTTTGTTGTTTCATATTTTAATTCACACTAAAGTGATTGATGCAGTTGTTAACTCTGTAGATGACTAAAAATTACTGAAATTATAGAAACCATTAAAGTACTCAAAATCAAACCCTGTGTTATCAAGCTGCTGCTCCTGCTTGAAAAATCACATCAACAAAAATTAACAAGTTGAGCTGTGTATCTTGGCACATCCCCACTTGCTCATCTACAATGTAATGAAGTTGTTTCCTGTGAAGAGGAAGAGAAAAATATTGTATCTTGGAAGATAAGTAATGCAAGTATGGGAAGTCTAACAATTAACCTGTTTCTTCAGTAAATCGTCGTAGACGGAGCCCAGTGACACTGTAAAAGAAGTCAGAGATTAAAACAAAACAAATGGTTTCATAGAAGCAAAATAAAAAATGTCTGTAGCATGCAAGTACTGGGTACCTCAGAGAGTTGTATGTCTGCCAGTTCTCTGGGGATTAAAAATGAGAGGAAAATGAAACAATTGAAGACATTCTTACTGAATGAGGTGCACCATATCTGGTGCGTGTTTTATTATCAGCAGAGTAGCTGAGGAATTCATATTTCTCTGACAAAAGGAGCAACACTAAAGGATTTTGTTACAAATTTCTAGGGTTGCATTCCTAAATTAATTGTGAGAAGTCACCCCTGACAGGAGTGTGGTCAGCTTCATCTTAGAACCAAAGGACTTTACATGAAGGCAAAAGTACCATGGTTGATGCTGAAAATGCCAACATTTTCAAACTGAATCTGCAGCAGTTTTGATGCATTTGTTTTGTTTCCTGTCTGGATCACTGTCAGTGGGAATTGCATTTCTTGGTTCTCACCTACGTGGATCTGATTGCAAAATGGGACATCTTTGCCTGAGAACTTTGTGTCAGGATTACCTTGTACAAGAGTGCGACAGAGGCACTGTTATCCCTTAGAGGTGTTAATCAGTCGTGCTTTGGGGAGAACATGAGGGATATTACTTGTCACTTGATCCTAAGGCATGGAAAAATGAATGCAAGTATTTGGATAACCTTTTTTGCACAAATGAACAGTCTTGACTTCAGTTTCCCATAGGGCTTCTGGCTATAAGAATCAAAGTAGCTAAATCCCATGAGATTCAATGGGAAAGAGGTTGTATCTACACATTACATCCAATGTTCAAGCATCAATATAAATCAATGAAAAGCTCTGATAGGGTAAGCAACATACAAAAAAGCCCCCAAAAAACCCAACACCAAACATTCCCAGAACTTTGCTTGTGATTCAAGATGCAAACAGCCATAGGATGGTTATTCTGTTCTGGGTACTAATAAAATGTGGTGCACTCTTCCCCTTACATAGAAGTACTTCTAACTAAGTTGGAGTGCACATTTTAAAAATATGTGTTTTCACAAGAAACAAGGGCAATGAATCATTCTTAGTTTAAGCATCAAAAAATTAGAAAATCTACACAACGTAGGCTCCTTTTATTATTAGTAGAAAGGGAAAAAAAGCTGTCCTGTCATCAGAATTAACAAAAGGGCACATTAATCCCTCTTTGGTAGTGTCTATTTTCATCTCTTGATCATAAAGTATCTCACAGGGATTAGTTCAGGCTTGACAGCTCACTTTCAGACATCTTGACAATACAGCTCCCACTCTACAGGTCCTCTACCACAAGCTTTGTAGCATATTGTAGATTGAAGGAAAACTATTTTATGCCTTTATTACACTGCTAGCCATCTCTTGTACAGGCAGCTAATTTTACTCCTTTTGATGCTTTTCCTTCCTTAATTTTATTTTATAGAAATTTTAAATTCTGAGCACTTCCTTTGAATTTTCCATTGCCACTAGTAATGATAACCTGAGTGTGTCATCTTCAAAGTGTCAATCTGGTTTGTGTGCTAGAGAAATTCTTCCAGTCAATTACCAAAACCATCAAAGATAGTAATATTTCCAATATCTTACTTTCTATTTTGCATTTCGCTAAGAAACTATGGGAATATATCTACTTCTTAGTCATCTATGCAGCTGTAGAAATAATACAGCATCAATCAGACTTTAAAATTGAGTTAAAGTTGGCAATTTTATTTTTCTGCACATTCATTAAATATTTAATATTTTCTTTTTCTCCTTCAGGGAATAAATTTAAGAAAAATTATTTCCCCTCAAATGGTCTCACTTCTACCAAGTACCCCAAGTAAACCTTTCCTATGATAGATTATGCTTGGTTCCATGGAGTATCAACCTGCTCTGTTTGGAGATGGCAATCAGGTTTGTCCAGAGCTTTTTGCCTCCTTGATAAAGATTTTTTGTGATAAATTTCAAAACAGCCCATTTGCATCCAAGGTCTTATGTATGTGTCAAAAAGCTGAGAGTGGCATACTATTTCAACAAAACCTTTAAACTGAAGTATGAGCAATTATTTCCTTAAATTGCTTTAGGTGCAAGGACAAGCAAAGAATTTTAAATGAATGAGAAAAACTACGTCTAGCATTATGGAGTGTTTCACATCTATTAGGATATATATGTTATTTACTTTTCATTATGCATTTTATCTAGTTTACTACATATAGGTAGAGACTGTCCTTCAAAATATTCTTACTATATGCATTTTTTAATTCATTTATAGGCCTGGTTTTGAGTAAGATTAATCTGTTTTTGCTAAACAATGGTATTCTAAAACAATGAATAATGAAAAGTAGAATTCAGTAGCATTTCAACACTTTTAAATGTAATATAATTTTTATTATTATTATCTGGAGAAGGAAATTGTTCTGTGTTTATATGAAAGCTCACATAAAAAATCTGTTGTCAAGGTAAACTTAATTACAAATCAGAAAATATTTCGGGACTGTTCCTTCGGGTGAAAAAGATGTATCATCCAATAACCTGAATGAAAAACTACAGAAAAATATAAACCTACAAGATTAAAACTCAAAGTCTTAGAATTATAGTCACAGTCTCCAAATATTCTATGAGAGAAGCTTCTTTCCATAAAATTCAAACTATCTATAAATGATAATGGCAATCCCTTTAGTTTATGGAAACTTGTATGGAACCATTCAACTAATATGGTGAGCCTGGAGCATGATCTGGAGAAGAAGAAATTGGTGCCCAAGAACCACACTTCACACCATCTACCAAGATGAAAATAATATTGAAAAAATTGTCTCATTAGAAAAACTGTCAGAGGGAAGCCTTAATCTGAATTAGGTATCTATGCCACACAAAACCATGAGGGAAACTACTTTTCTTCCCACCAACACTCTGCCAACACAGAGAGCTGCAGGAAGAGTATTCTCTCTGTCCTGTGAACCTTACTACTAGGTTAGGGACAATAGTACAAGACAGAGCAATATAGGCACAGGGAATTTAGGGTCCATGGCATTAGAAAGCAATTCAGCAGAGGTTCACAGAGTCCAGGGGTCCAGGGATATCAGATTCACAGATAACTTGGCCTGTTAGGTTGCAATCTAGCCAGATAGGGCTGTTGCCTCACCAAAATTGTTATTTCCATCTATTTGTTCTACGGACAAACGGAGAACTCTTCCCAAACAACCACCAGACAACAGGGACAGAACAACAACTACTACAGACACAAATGAAAATTAATAAGTAAAGGTTTCATGTGTTTGTTTTTTTTCCAGAGCACTCACTTTGAAAATTCCTCACTAAATATGTTCTTTCTAAAAGGTGTTTTTGTACCAAAATAGAATGCATTATCTAGAGAGTCTCCATGGTAACTTTGTTTCTTATTAAATGGAAGAGGAAAAAAAGCCTAATTAACTCATATGACCTTTTATTTGTTAAAGTATTCTGGTATACCTTTAGTGACTCTATCTGCTATAAATTGAAAGACATTATTTTCCTTTGGCTGTTTGTCATTTTAAAGAATTACAGGTTTTTCCTATTAAATGTAGATCATTGTGCAAACAGCAAATGGTATATCAAGGGAGAAAATGATGCCTCTCTGCCTCTTGATGCTTTTCTTAACTTTCAGATGTAGTGCTACTTTACCTTGGTGCTGCAGGAATACTCATTATACTTCTCATTCTTTTCATAAAAACCTAAATGATAGGCTTCCAACAATCACATCTGCTGCTAGTCAAGTGCAGTCCTTTTCACAATTAGTTTAACCCCTTTACCCAGGGAAATAAACTAAAATAAATAGCTTTATCCAAGCCTTTCAAAAGTATTCTAGAGAAAAAACTAGGAAAAGGAAAGATAAGATAAAATACAATACAATACAACACAATAAAATAATTTTTTTTTTTTTTAAATTGTCCAAAGGAAAAAAGGGCAAGAAAATCTATGGGCCTGGTTATAACTTGCTCTGTGGCCTCTTTACTTTTGTCATAGTCATAAGAAAAGTATCCATTGTATTTGTACATTAACACAATACTGGGAAATACTATAGAGACAGGAAATCAAAACCAATATATTTTAAAAAAATCCAAATAATTCAAAAATCTGTTATTTCTATGAATTTTAGTATATGAAAAAGAAAAAAAAATCATTTGAGAATGAACCTTGAATTTAATTTTTTGAATTTTTTTTTAATTTTCCACACACAGACTGAATGCATATATGCCTGAGCCCTGGCTATCCTGGTGCAATTAATAGACTTTACAGAAGGGCCCTTTGCAGAAGTGCTTCAGCCACTGAGTCAGAAATGATGATCTCAAAGATCTTTTCCAACCTTATCCATTCTAGCAGATTCTGTGAAAGCTGCTATATGGCCCTTGGGAATGCTCAGCCTAGGCTTTATAGGGGAAAGCATCATTACCAGTGAGGATGTGGGGAAGGAAGGGCAAGAAGAAGGCTTTCAAACTAAGGACACCCCAAAAGATTTATTCAAACTACAGATATGTATGAGAATGCCTCCTCTCACCACAGGCATCCAAAAAACTCTTTGCTATTTGTTAAAGGCCCATTCCTAAGCCAGCAATGGCCAACAGCTATCAGAATGATGTTCCTGCAGGGCATGAGCTAAACCTCACCCTGCAAACTTGGCAGGTAGTTGCAGAAGAGCTCTTGTGGATCACCTGGAACAGGACTACCATGATTCCTCAGTCCTCAACACAATCTATGTCACACTTCTTCTGTGCACCCTGGAGATGCTGTACCAGTGGTGCCATGTAACTGGTTCTTGGACTTGTGAAGAAACTCTTGTTTCTCAGAAAATAGAGTGTTCCAGTTCCTTGCCTTTCTTTAAATAACCTCCTGCAGCTGGTATTTAATCTGTGTGTTTTGTCTGAAGGGGCACTGAGGGATTCCTGGTGACTCAGGTAAATAAAGATATTTGAAATGTCACTGCTCTGTGACAGTGCTTGGCCTAATTGAAGTGGGCTCAAGTAAGAGAAGCAGACCTAGGAATAAAATGTTTTGAGCCATTGATTCTAAGTAGTGCACAATGTTCTCAATACAAATGTTAGCCTTTTCTTATCCATTACATCTGGGTATTTTTGTTAGGTATGCTGGCTCCAGAAGGAGCTATTCTTTGTATATACCTACTTTGTACCCTCATTTTTTCTTCCAAATGGCACAGTGCTCTTAGACATAGGCCATTTTTTATGGTTTGCCCTTTTTCATTGGCCTGTTTTTAGAGTTAATCTGCAATGAATAGAAAAAACAGTTTTCACAGTTACTATGAGTTGTTTCTCTTGATACAATATCATTTGGGATTAGGTAGAAGATGCCTTAAGCAGAATATATGTATGGCTATAGGTAAATTTTAGTATATGCTGGTTGAAGGAGAAGATGCCTGGGTAACTCTGTAGTAGGTTCTGGTCAGAGTCCAGCGGGTCACAAACAAATACATTTTCTACTAATAAACATTTGACTGGTGAGGGGAAACTGAGAAATTTGCCATAGTTCAATCAGGCTGTTATGACTTTTTTTGGTAAGAAAGAAATGATGGAACGTGGAGAACAACGCAGGAGAAATTTCTTTGAAATCTGGAGAGGAAAGTTAGTAAGAATAGAAAAGGCCTTTAGAAGAGGCTGAGCAAAGGCTGGCTGGTGCAGCTGTTAAAGGCTTCAGTGGTGTGTAAATGCAAGTGACATGAACAGGGGCTAAGCTCACAGATTGAAAGTGTCTGTTCCATGGTACAATGGTTAGTTCCTGGTGTGGTGCAGCAGTGCAGAACCTGAAAGCAGCTCTCCCCTGATGTGGGGGGGAGGGCTGCCCTAGAACTGGAACACGCAGGATGGTCATTCCATGGCCACGAGCTGTGGGGCTGGTCAGACACGGTTCTTGTAGAAGCGTCGCAGGTTTAGAAAGGCAGCTGTTTGGTTCCTGGTCTCCATGGTGTTTTTATTGAGGAAAACAGGGGAGGAATGGGGAGACTGAGGAGGGGGAAGGGAAGGCGAGGGAGGGTACAGGTTCCATATGAGTCCAGAACCAAAGAGGCCCGTTCCGGATCTGGCTGGGGATTTTATCTCTAGGGATGGGAGGCGGTCCTGACTCACATCCAGTCAGAAGGGGTCAGGGGGGTGGGGTCAGGGACAGGAAGAACACACGTTACAACAGTGTGGGGTGTCTGGATTGTCATATGGCAATGTGACAACAGTCCCCTCTACCTTATGTTGACAGCTGCCACCCTGCAAAGTTTTGGACTTCTTGCTCATACAACAGAGAAGGTCTCCCATCCCTTGCAGTGGACCTAGATAGGAAGCCACCCTCCCTAAAGAAACCTCCTTAAAAACTCCATAACTGCAGCTTCCACAGAAGCTGGTCACTTGCAGCTCCGCAAGCCTTGCTTGAGCTCCAGCTTTCTGACAGCACTGCAGTTACAGATTTCCCTCATTCTAAATGCTGTGCATGAGGACATCCAAAATGTCACATCAGTCTTTGAAGAAGTGAACACAGCATGAGCATTATAAGGCTCTTATTGTCTACAGCTCAGTGTAATTTCTGGTGCTAGCAATGTAGCAGAGAAGATGCCCGAAAGAGTATACACAGGGAAATGTCCACCAGCTGTAGTGGCAAGAACCATCCTGAGCTTCAGTGGGCCATAGAAGGAGCTGGAAAGTTAGCAAGGAACTGAATTAAATTCCCACTTTTATGTCATTGGTTAAAAAGTCTTGTTTCCAATGAGCTTCACCAATTTGAGAAACACTGTATTAGAGCAGTCACTTCCCTCCAACGTTGCCTACAGCTCTTGGAAAATCTGGAAAACTCCTTTACCTTTCTGCACTAATCCATTCTGTATCAGTTTAAAATGGTAAATACAGGATATGATTCAGATCAGGCATGACTCTATGGAGGGTGAAGTCACAATGACTGTTCCTGTAGTATAATTTTATACTGTTACAATAGTTCTCATAGATATATATATTTAACAATAGGAGTATATATATTGTCTGTGCAAAATGGTTAATAATTCCACCAACAGTAAACGAAAATAATCTAATCTGCAGTTAATGCGTCCACGGTTCATTCATACCTATGCCAAAGCAGTTTTTTTTAGCATAATTAGATCTGAATCTCTTTTTATTCTCTGCTTTAGATATTTATAGACAGCAATGACACCCCCACTCAGATTTCTTCCTGCTTGTCTAAGCCACATATCTCTACCTCAACTAATAAAAGGTGTTTTGTATTCTCTGGAACAGTCTGGTTAATCTTCTCTGAGTTTAGCTTATCCGAGTGTATGAACACAGGTAACCAGAAGTGTGGGATAGGACCTCCAGAGAAGTATACTATTCACTTTTTTTTTCCCCCTTCTCTCTCTCCATAGGAAAGGATACACTCTAGATTTAAAGTTTCATTTTTCAATTTCCTCATGTTGCTGGACATATTTCTTGTGTGTCAGTCTCTTCCCTGAAATCTACCAGCAGTTTCCAAGCATAAACTCCAAGTTTACAAATAATTTCTCAGAGCTGTCTCTGCCTACATGGCACTGCACCTTTTGCTGTTAATCTACCATTCACTGGCTCCTCTTAGTCTTCATGGTCATTTAGTTTGGCTGCATTATATTCTGATCTTGCTCTATATAACTAACTCCTAACTTCAGCTCAGCAGCAAATTTACACACTGTGGGTTTTTGCATCTTTGTTTTTCTTTTTGTCTTGGAAGTGTTCCTCAGAGCTAATAGTACTTTTCAGCCTTAACATTTTGTCTTTTACCAATCTTGATCAGATTCTCTGTTACTTTTTTTTTAAACAGGTGTGATTTTGCCATGCAAGCACTCTTACTGATTTAATTAAAAAAAAAAGTGGAGTAAGCTATCGATGGAATCTGCATTTTACTTGGAATGTAAAAAAACAATATATACATGTAGTTTACAGGCTAAGTAAGAAGTTATCGAGTACCTGGAGGATTATTTCCTCTGTTATGCACTCTGTTAATAAATCACTCTTTGATCAGAGACAATTGATTCTTCTCTATAAATATATATGTAGACAAAAAAAAAAATCTCAGAGACTGTGTTTCCCCTTAAGCTGAAAATTTCAAGAAACGTTATTGAGCAACGCACAGAAAAAAGTCAGAGGATTTATGATGTGTTTAAATGTGTTAGAAGATGATGTGAATTCATTTAACCTGAGGCCTCTAACGATAATGTAGTTGAAATAATTTTAATTATTATCAGTCTTATTGCAGGCAGTAAAATATTTTTTCATTAAAATCTGTGGCTTGCTAAATGAACTAAGTCAGGCATCTTTAAAAAATGGCATTAAAAATGAATATGCCATCCATTATATGGAGATACAACACAAGATAATATTTACTTTTGTTTTTCAGGGTCAAATCCTCACAAACATCACTTTATTATGGGTTTCAGGATTGGCAGAGTTTGTAGAGTATGTAGTAGTGTATGTAATAGGCATGCAATGCTTTTGAGTACATTTGAAAAGAAAGATGGTGATACACACAACTTTCAGGGCAAGCACTCCTGCATTTTGTTTACTTACCAGACTCTGCCATCAGCACAATCATTTGTTCTGGCTGCTGTTTGAACTTGTGCTCTCCTGTACAATGCAGGTGCCTGAAAGCTGTTTATTTCCTTTCATAGTGGTTCTGGTGCCTTTTACTGAACCTTTAGTGCAGGTTGGCTGTTCTTTGAGGGGCAGGTGGGGATGGGGATCCCCAAGGGGCAGCAAGTGCTGGGCATCCGTAGCAGCAGGCAGGTCTGGGGCCAAGTCTAGGGGTTAGCCTGTGGGTCAGGAGCCCAGATTTGGTCCAGCAGGTATGTGCAGGGTACAAGCATGGCTGTGACTGGAAGTGGCTATGGCAGTACCTCGGGGAAAACCTCATCTTAAACCAACTCCTGGGCAAGAAGGAGGATTCCTCCCTGGGGTATTTTAGCAGAGCTTCTCAGGATTAGCCTCCACTGAGGCTTTTTAGCAGAGATTTTGCCAACAGCTCTCTTCAAGGCAGGCACCCTCACATTATCTATGTTGGCCCTGAGCCCAAGCAGACAAATCCCCACCAGTGGGACAATGTGCTCAGACACCTGACATTCAGTATCACTGTATATCTTGACTACCATAGGGGAAATCATATTGTTGAGCATAAATAAAGTGCCCCCAGCTGGCAAATAAACCAGTAGTACAATTAATTTATTCATTGAAATTAGTTGAATGTGGTTGCCTTCTCTCACTGAGGCTAAGTGGATGAATTGGTTCCTGACCAGCTATTCTTCTCTTTGAGAGGAGCCCAAAGAAAAAAAACCAATAGAAATGTTTCAATTTACCAATAGAAATGTTTCAAGCAAACTTTGACATTTAACTACTTCTTTTAATTTTTTGAGACATTTCTTTGGTTTGAAGTAATGGGAGCACTTTAATGCAAACTTAGGTCTTGTGGTTCCAGGATTTTCTCAAATGTCAGATAACAACAAAGGAGGGGAAGGCAGGCTGATGTGATAAATTGAAAAGAATTACTAAAAGTTCTACAGTTCACCACAAATAAAACAAACAGAAGGCCACAATAAAAAGAGAAAAACACTCTTACCTTTCCTCAGCTTTCTGCTATGAAAGGAAGGTACTTACTAAGTGGTGTTGAGTCTAGAAGGGGGTTGGAACTGCAAGCAAGGAAACTGCCTCTGGCCTTTCCATTCCTGCTGTTCTGAGAGTAAGAGAACTCAGCCTTTACTGTTTGTAAACAAACAGGATGGCAACAAAATACCTGGCTCTCCTATTCCTTCTTCTAACAGAAATAAGCTGCAGGACCCTGAATTTTGTGTAAATGCTGGAGTCAGAGGCAGAAATTTTTATGCCTCCTGCCTTGGTATCTGCTTACATCAGTGATAAGATATTCCATGCACTTTACTTGAAAGAAATCTAACTGCTTCAAGTCAAAGAATGCTTGATGATCCAACTTTCTCTGCCTCACTTCTACTTGAGTTTAGGCTTAGACTTGTATAAAAAAACCCCAATCTTTTTAAAACATTTGTCCATTCTTTAAACGTTTGCCTTCCCAGGAAGATGAATTTCTTGGTGAGGGCTCCTATGAAAAGTGTAAGTATGAGCTCAAGAATACTATTTTTACAAATTAAAACTCATCCCAACGATTCAGGAGGAAAATATAGATGTAAAAATATTTAAATGACAGAATAGCTAAGTTACATATTAATATGAAATTAGAATTAGAAAAAAAGTAAATGTTTTTCTCACTGCTAGTGAGATAAAGAGTACAATATTTTAAAAAGCCATGGAATATCTCTTCTACAAGCATAAAAAGGACCAACATGCACTCATGAAAAAAGTTAAAGCATTTTTTACAAAAAAGTACTGGAAGATCTCTAAATGAAAGACCCTTTGGATGATTCCTATCAGACATATTAATTTCCTATTGATATTCCTATTCAAAAATAATTACCTAAATTAAGTGCTACATGAGATACACTTTTTTTACGAGAAACATATTTTGACCATGCTATATTGTTGCTATTATCTTTTGCTCACCTAACTACCTATTTTGGGACTTCAGTAGCTACTATGAAAAAATTGCTATATTTGCTTTGTTAGTTGTCTGGAGTGGAGTCAACATCTCTGGAGAGCATTTCTGCTCACTAACCTTCCCCTCTAATATTTCTGTTTGTAATTTGGTTGACTTGTGGATTGCCTGCCTGGGTGATAGTGACTCAGATTTTGAATAACTATCTAGACATGAGCTAAGCAAATTAGGCATCAGGAATTATGCTGCCAAATGAATGGCTTTGGAGAAATCTATCATCTTGCAGGTATCTTGCTTACCATGTTTTTGGTAAGATCCCTTTCTTCACCTCCCTAGTATAAATCTGAAGTACATGCATTCAGAGGAAAACCCTTGTCTTGCTCACGATCCAATTTGGTGTAATTGAAAAGTACTTAGTCTTTAAATATAACATTCCTGTTTCTGCAGCATTATTATTGTTGTTTGGAGGAAGAAAAAGAATTTATGATGTGCTTGTTCTATAATTGGACTCTTTTTCTAGTATTTACTTCTGTGAGAGACTTTTGTTTTCCTTGACTTCTTGTTCTGTTCTCAAACACGCATGATAATCTCACTTGGCTCTCCTACTGCTTCTGTTTTCAAGTGGCTGCAGTCATAAGTAGCTAACCTGCTGAGACACAGTTTATTTAATACCTGGAGCTGTCTTAGGGACCAGACATTCCTACAGAATACAAACAATTGGCAGTGGGCAAATGGATCCGAAAGAAATGAGGATCTATTCAAACCTTCAGCAGGTGAGAAAGAGTTTTGGGGGATTTTTATGTGTAGCAAATAGTATTCACTGGAAGCTTGTCTAGACTTTGAGTAAACTTGGAGAATTTTGGAAAAGATTCTTCTGATTGCTCAGTACTTTTGTTAATTGTGTTCCTCAAAGAATAGGAGAATAGACAAGAAATCTTGAATTTTATATTCTTTGTGAGTAGGCTGATTGATAACATGAAAAGGAAAAATAAGAACAGTGAATAAGCAACTTGTACCTAAGTGTCTGACTTTTCTGTTTAAGCTGGCTGCCCACAACAGTGAATATTTGAAAAATTTTGCTTCCACTTTGAGTTCTCCTTGCTTACTTTAAATGCCAGAACCCCTGTTCCTCAGGATCCTTGTTATTAATTAGGTATTCTTTGACAATTGCCTCAGCTGAGAAGGATGATGGGGAGAGATGGAATAGTCTAGCTTCCTACCTGGGAAAGATCATATTTCCATAAACATCTGTACACAAGTTCTTTCAATTAAAGCATGCATTTGTTAATAAGTCATTCTTTGCAGTGTTTGATTCTGGTGAACATTTTGTCCCATTGTACTATGGAGATCAAAATTTCAAAACCTCTAAATGAAACTCCAATTATCATCAGATCAATTTAAAAGTAATGACGCTTTAAAGATTTTCATTCTTTTTTTTTGTTGTTGCCTGATTGCTAAACTGTCAAGATAAATCTCAACATGTATTTAAACCTTTCTCTGTATCTATGAAGCAGAGATGCTTACAATTTTTTTAATGAAAGCCTGGATTCCAGCGTGTCAGGTGATTTCAGAAGTCTCAACTATGAGATCAACTTTGCAAATACAAAGGCACAGAGAAGTCAGTCTTCAATTCCACTTCAAGAGACATTATCTGCCCTAGAGATGTCACAAACTGAATAAAAGAAAGCAATTGAATGTAGAAGAGTTGTTTTTCTTTCTAAATAAGAAACCAAAGGATACAGAAGGAAAAGCTCTCACCCATTAACACATTTAGGCCTAATTATGCTTTTAAAACCCCTTGACTTCACTAGTACTCCTCAGGAGCTTGTATTTATGCCCATTACAGCTATACTCTGAACTGGAATCATCCTCTCAGGTCCAGCTCACCTAACTATAGCAAGAGGTTGAAGTTACCTGCTGTGGACTCTCTCCATTGCTGTATTAGCTTGAAAACAAACCAGTGGGAGATCACAAGTCAGGATCAACATTTAATAGGAAAAATTAAAAATAAGTGAAATAATACAAGGAAAAGCGCTGACAAAGTCAGATATAGCCTGACACCCTGTTAGGGTGGTAGTAGCAGTCCAACTGAAGTAGTCCAGTTGAAGCAGTGATCCTGTGAAGGTCTAGTCTCCAGCTGAAGGTCCAGTGGTAGCTCTTGTCCTCTGGGAACCCAGTAGACAGGGCTAGCTCAGGCAGTTCCAAGGCCAGGTTATATCCAGGTGGGAATGCTTGGCTCCTCCCTCCTGGGTGGAGCATCTCACAATAGGATGAGATAAGTCCATGAGTCATGAGGTGGTTTCTTGATGGCCCATTGTCTGTTATCAGGGATGAGTCATAGCAGGAGATAACAGCTAATGCTCCACAGCTGGTGGTAATAGAATACTTAAATACATCTGTACTGTAACCTAGGACAATTGCTCAATAGAAAGTGATAACAGATGTTACACGTGTCTGTGAAAAATCCTTGCAGTTGCCTATGACATATGTGCAGTCTTATGGTCTTTTATGAAATGTGTGGTAGTTTGGAGATGTCATTCCAACTGCTTAACCACAGGACTGTTCTTTTCTGCGTGATTTCTAGACATGACAGGCTCAGTGAACTGAGGAAGAAGAACTTTGTTTAGTGTGGGTTATATGGGAGGCACACAGTGGTGAAAGAAGTAGGTAAAGCCAACCCAGCATCTACAGGCTCAGGCAGTGCAACCACAGGACTAAACTCTTTAGAGTAGGAGGCCCTAGGTGGCACTTGAATGACCTCTTCAAATTTGAAATAGGTCCTTTGTTCTGATTGAATTTTTCAGATCAGTTTGAGGAACTGTCATGGTACAGGAAATACAACATATTTCTGCATATCTAGCCACGCATCCAGCAACATCAACTTTGTACCGCAGAATGACGAAATCTTGTCAGACATAAACCTTTATTCTTATATCTACATTAAAGAAAGGGAACCCTGAAAGAGAACCAATTTAGAAATATACTGAGAATTTCTCTGTGTGTCTGAAGCAGTTTTCAGGTTCTCATCCTCTGAAATACACCAAGCCCTTATTTAGATCTCTCAGGTCTGAGTGCCTCACAGTGTCAGAATTTCCAGACATCCTCCAATGGTGCTCGATTGACGTCTGAATATTGTTTTGGTTTATAGTTGATTATTCTGCACATCATATGAAAACATATATTTTAATAAAAATTTCTCATTTCTTTTTTTTATAACAGTATCTGTTCAAAGAGAAAACACTGTCTGCTGAAGTGTGTGCAAAAACTGGCTGTGAGACTATACATAATGCAGCAAAAATTTTAAAGTGGAATAATCTATAACCTTACATTAAATTTCAAAATAATATATTGAATAATTCATGTCTTTTCAGATTTCCTAAAAAATGGTTCTAACAAGCACTTAAGACTGTATGAGATTTTCAAGTTTTAAAAGCTGTATAACTTAACATTAGTACCAAAGGTTCATAGACCATGCCTCTGTCAGCTAGAAATATGTGCAAGGTCAAGATTTACACCACTGTGGGTTGTGCAAGTTGTAGAGGGGGAAAAAAAGGGAAGAATTCAAGATATTGTAAAGATAAGAGAGAAATATGATGGTTATAAAATACAGACACAAGAGAAGCTTCCTGAGTAAAAAATTCCTTTGAAGGAAATTGTAAAATATATTCCGAGGATTAGAGGTAATATGTGGCATACAAGGACTGGATGGGAACTGGAACAGAGATTTCTGAAATATTGCAAAAAAGAAACACTCTTTGGAATGGTACAATGGAAGAAGATTTTAACTTCCCACAGACAAACTGGTTTAGAGAGACAATAAAAGTGAATTACATGGTCAAGGTATTTCTCAAAATGTTGGCTCAAAGATTTATTCCCATAAACACTACAGGAGTAAGAAATGGTGTTGGTTAAGGCTAGGTTTCTAAAGCACATGAGAATAGAAAGACTGACTTTAGAATACAGTCTTGGACTGAATAATATGTGTTGGCTTTGCTTTATGTAAATTTACCTAGGCATAAAATTAGCTTTTCATCTAAGATTTTCCATCTCAAAGGAACAAGCTTCAAAGACTTAAATGGTACAATATAGGATTTTTAATATGCTGTTGGTTTGGACTTCCCTTAAATCAAAGTTGCAAAAAGTCTTCAAGTTTGCATCTCAACTAAAGAAGAAAGGTGAGGGTTCTTGTTCTAACAGGCTCAAGTGCCACCCCTGAAAAAGATAGAGGTATAATCAGGAGTAGAAAAAGAGACAGAATGAGACTGCAAACATCTTAAAGCTCAGGCAGAAGGCACTTCAGACTTGCCCCAGGTCAAACTAGGTTAGGTTTTACATTCGAAGTTAGAATAAACAGATTTGATATTTTCAGGTTGTTTAAATGAAAAGAAGAGCACAGTGACAGTTTCTGAAAGTTTGACAGTGGCATCTATAGTTTTGTGCTATTATTTTTATCATTGAAAATGCTTTGCGTATTCTTGTAATGATGATATTGAGGGAGATGGACTTCCTGTTTGACCTGGTATGTTTTTTGCTGTGTTTCTAAGAAGGAAAATGAGAGGGGAAATCCTATACAATAACCATGGTACTGAGGTTAAAAAAGATTTAGTTGTTCCTTCCTTCCATTTTCCTTAGCTGTTTCAGTTAAATTAGTATCATGTTACAGACAAAGCAAGTGAAGGCAGTGGAAATAATGGACATGCGTATTAAAAAAAAATACCTCAAGCAGAGTAAAAATCTCATTCATGAAGCAAAATATGCTCCCATCAGAAAATCACCATCGCAAAATCTGGAAAAATTGCTGTGCAAAATCACAAATCTTGACATAAAGTTTTTAAATTTATTATTGGTGCTGGGTGGTGCTTTATGACTGGAAAATTACCTATTTCAAAACAGGAAAATATGGAGCAATGTCACCTGCAGTAGACTGATTGCAATAGTAAGCAAAGCTTTGCAATAAATTTGAGGAGATATTAATAACCCTGAAATGAATGCTATAAGAACATAACATGTCACACATGCTAGATAACACCAGAAAAATACAATATCTCTCTTAGAAAAGAAAAGATATTTTTTTAGAAAAGGAACTAATGTATCTGATATTCACTTAAGTGCTATGGTGGCATTTGAGACAATAATATCAGCAAAGAGCGAGACAGAGAGGAAAGCTTAAAGATGTTAAGGATGAGAGGAGTGGTTGTGCCAAAAGGGGAATCATGAATCTAGAGAATTATTCCCAGCAATGTTCCTAAAGGATAATTTCAGGTTTTTTCCTGTCAATTTATTAATGATGCAAGCAGAAATTGTAGAAGTCTACCAGTTAAACATGAGAATAGAACACTTTGGGCATTAAAAAATAGATAATCACAGACTTTCAGTAAGTACATTCAGTCTGAAAAGTCAAGAAAAGCTTGTAAATATAAATGTAGTGATGTTCTGTACAGCTGTTTAGAAAAAACAAGGAAAAATTTTGATTTAGGTCAGAGATTTGATTCAGGTCTTTTGTTCTCAAAGACCTATGACATGAAGTGATTTTCTACAATAGCAAACAGTTGTCCTTGATGACTGAAGAGTTCCCTCCCAGCTTCATGCTCCTAGGCTAAAAGCTAAAAATCACTACAGGTCTTAGGAGTGCCATGATAGTCAGATGCTCATTCAAACAATCTTTCAAACCAGTAGAAGCTTCAAAATGTTAAGAACCACCAGAAATCCTTCCAATGATTGCAAATTGTCTTACTAATTTTTTGTAATTAATTGCAAGGAGCTTCCATCCCTTGGAGTGAAATCCCCCTGAGAGTCTGGCTGCAGGCAGCTGCCCTGCCTCTCACTGTAACACACAGAACCAAACCTTAGCCAAGATAAATTACTGTCAAATATCCTCAAAGTTCAAGTATTAACCCATGGGTTGGTGGCTGCTCTATCAGAGAAGCCACTGGTGTGGAAGTATTTATCTAAAAAAAAGGTTTTTCTAAAATATTGCAATTCATTTTTTGGCCTAGGCTTGTAATTTAGCTTCTTCCATGGCTAGTAAAAGATGTGTGCCTTAGCCTGGGACAGGACTCCAAAACAGGTGGGATAAATTGCAATCTGTAAAAGCTTGTCCTAGACTGTCTTTGGTTTAGACACTCTTGATGTCCAAGTCGCCTACCTTACAGGTCATTATTGCTGGATGGAATGAAAAACACATTCTGGGGTTATTTACAGAGATTTACTATACAGGAAGGACACCAAGCTTCATATGCTCCCTTCAGAGTCAGGTCACCATCTTCTGTAGGGGATGAGGGAGTGCAGGTTCCTAACTTTAGCCCCAGATAAATTAATTTCTAGTACATGAATCCGTGGCTACTTGACCATCCCACCCACTTGACACAAGTGGAAAGTGGCAGCTAAAGTACAGTTGTCATTCTTTGCAAAATGCTTTTGCTTGGCACTCAAATATGATTTTCAATTCCCTGATCTCAATGAGAAATAGTCTAATTTGAAGTCCTTAATAATTACCAAAATGCTTGGCAATTTGGTAAAAATTGCATGTTCCTTTTCATTTTAGGGGGGCAAAAGGTAACCCTATTGTGCACCATGGGTAAAGGTACACCAAATATAAGTAATGGACCCAGTACATTTTGATTCTTCCCTGCTCTACAAGAGAGGGAGCTGTGTTTCTCTAGATGCAAATGTGGGATATCATTCATGATCTGATAATGGTGTTGAAGCTCTAAAGCTTTCACAAAATTAGGAATGGTTTTCATTATTTGCCATGGGGATAGTATTCCTCTAATTTTCCAGTTTTCAAAAGTAATTGGATTATTTAGCTTTAAACTTTAAAAAACTAAATTTCTGTGGAACAGTAAAGCTACCTGAAAAACCTGATGGATGATAACTTCTGAAAATTGTTAATGGCTGAAATTAGGCAGTGTGGATAGAAACTTACACAGCATCAGCAAGGGTTTTGAGTCTCACTTGTTCTATAACTGCAGTATTATTCTCCAGATGATTCAGCAGTGCACTTACACAAATCATGAGCATACACCTTTATTAGCATATTCTTTTTCTACCTAATCAATTCACTGTTTTCCTGCTGTGTGTGATGTTTGTTCCTTATCAGAGGTGTCAGGAGATAGCTCCCTTTCCTGGAACACGCTGACTGTTCTTTAGGTTGAAATAAAGATGAAGTTCTGCCTGGAAACTGTCCTAGTTTTTAGGAGATCCCAAATAGCTTGCTAAGCTGTTTTCCATAATACAGCTAAATATTTGTCCAAGTATAATTAACCCCTCTGCAAACACCATCCTTGGCATTTTTTTATAAAAAGAAACGTTACGGGATTTCTGTACCTGTCATGATGGATTGAAGTAGCACATTCCCAGCAGTTTTCCATAACAGATCTCCTGGGAGATTACCACACACTATCTTAGAGCAGTTTAAGTGCACTGAACCCCATAATCCATGCTTTCCTGTGCATGATGCTTCCTTAGGTAACAGCAGATTGGGTTCACAGCACTCAGTGCTGAAGAACCGTATTTGGGGTACTGTGTGCTGAACTGTGCTTGGTTTTTGTTAAGCCTGCATTAAGATTTGAATTGTGGTTTAAATTTTCTTGCTCAGGAGAGGCCTCATGAGGGTCAAGCATTGAGCTATGAGCTTAAGATTGGGCGGTTTGAAAAATAGTGATGTAGTTGTATCCTTCTTTGAAGGCTTTCATTCATATCCCACAGAGCTTCTTTTTTAAACATTTATGGTAGCTCCTTAATAGGAAGACACTCATCAGTCAGTCTTTTTTTTTTAATGATGAAAAGAGATACCACAGCTGAGTTAGAAATTTGATATAGAAACTGAGATTTCAGTTAAAACATATTTTCCAAATATTCCAATTTGTTAGGTGATGTAAGCTGTAAAAGCAAGAGAATATTTTCATATCCTGTTTTCAGAGACAAAGGAAATTGAGAAGTTGATGAATGGAAATGCTTCAGGTAGACTCACAGTTTTCCTTTCTTAATACAGCTATTCAATTAAAATGTTCCTCATTATATTTTTCTTTCACTAAATTCTATTTTATATTTATGTGAGCTGCTACAAATTTTAAATTTGTTTTATTAACGGAAATATACATCTGCTGTCACACTGGTCAGCACTATTTTTTATTTTACTCATGCAATTCTTTGGACTTGGATTTTCTCTTGACACAGAAATGAGGTTTGGAGCTAAAGACTTCTGGCAAGGCTTCCTCATTGATTTAAAACACTGAATTGGATTTCTAGTTCTGGCTCACACCGAGGCTAAGTCAGTTTTGCAGTGGTTTGCAGGTACCTGGCACTGTAACAGGAATGAGGAAATGATGGCAGTTTCAAAGAAGAACCTGGGTTTCTCAGTTTGTCACCAGGTCTTGGAACCTCCAAAAGGTGTTGAATGAAAAACAAGGGGAACAAGACAATTCTCCACATCTCTCCACAATGGAGTCTCTGCTTGTCCTTTAATTTACATTTTTTGACATTTTATTCTGACTTGGTTCTTGCAATGTCATAAATCGACTCTTAGTAACTTGTTGAGGGTTCCAGGCTCCAATGAGGGAATAAAATGATGGAGTTTTTATATGTTTGGTTAAAGATAGTTAAGTTAAAAGGAGTTTAAATATAATAAAGTGACTTAATTTTGCAATTATTATAGAGCCCAAGGGGTTATTTAGCAAGGTGCAGCTAATGAACAACATAAAAGCAGTCCATAATCTGTAGCATTGTTGACCTGAGGAAAAAAAAATCCAGATTCCTGACCAGAAATTGTTTCAAGCCTCACTGCTGATAATTTCAACATGCAGCACTATACTGGAACTAATCCAATAAAAACTCTGAGAGTTCACCTTCATCCTCCTTTACCCTCAAGGATTTCTGTTTTGGCAGAATCTACTGTGTTCACACTCTGTTTTGCCACAGTTGTTCCCTTCGTTCAGATCCTCTACTAAACTAAAGTGTTTTTCCTTCAGAACTGCAAAAATATTTGTAGTTAAAATTCCACTTGGACGTGCTGATTGAAAACACCTTATTTCACTGGTGTTTACCTTGCAGTACTCAACCTTCAGTTTTTTACTTGCATTAGAGAATTACTCTGGGTTTATTCTACCTTCCAATTGTATGCAGTCTGGGGAGACCCAGGCCGCAGAAGTCATGAGTCATGGTAGCGCATTCAACTCTCTTCATGTACCACGGACAAGTCCCTCTGCGCCCTTGGCACAAGCTTACTTAAAGGACTCCAAAACTTGCTCTGCTCCCCAGGATGATTCTGTATCATCAAGTTTCCACGGTCTAAGGCTATATTAACTTTATTCAGTCTTCTTCTGTCACATTACAGTAATTCCTGCTGAGAAAATTCCCTGGGCAGGTGCTGGGGTCCAGAGCTAGGTCCTCCGAGGAGAAAGGAAGTTTATTCCACAGTATGTCTAAAAACACTGCTGAGCAATCCCAATTCCAGGCTAGTAACACATTGTTGAAAAAAGGAAGGAAAATGCAGAGCCCTCCTGCCAAGACATCAGGATAAACACCGGAGAAGGCTTTTAGATTCTTCAGAAGCTGGAACAGAAGTACTATTCCCAGGACAGATAGCTTCCTTCCTTCCTTCCTTCCTTCCTTCCTTCCTTCCTTCCTTCCTTCCTTCCTTCCTTCCTTCCTTCCTTCCTTCCTTCCTTCCTTCCTTCCTTCCTTCCTTCCTTCCTTCCTTCCTTCCTTCCTTTCCTTCCTTCCTTCCTTCCTTCCTCCCTCCCTCCCTCCCTCCCTCCTCCCTCCCTCCTCCCCTCCCTTCCTTCCTCCCCCTTCCTCCTTCCTCCCCCTCCCCTCCCCTTCCCTCCCCTCCCTGAAAATAGCTCAAGGTAAAAAATAGGTGAAAAAGGTGAAAAACCCACAGAAGTTAAACATATGCTCTTGGTGGGAGAACAGGAAGCCAGCAGAGACACATTGACAGTACTGTTCAGGTGGATGAATTGTGTATCCTCGTGTAAAGGAGAGGACAGTAAATGGTGAGGAACAATCTCAAAAAATGAGTTCCCAGGTAAATAAGGCACTGAAAAATAAAAATTCAGTGTGGGAATTATAAAAAGCCCAGAATTAAGAAGAGGAAAACTGCATGTTTTAAACTAGCAAATTGTGCTATAAATATGCAAAAAAACCTTAATGGGAGGAAGATAATTAGAGACACAGTAACAAAACCACAGAAACTATATGTGAAATACAGCATAGAATGTAGTGTATTGGCTAATCAATCTCATGGAAATAGTCTAATCAAAGAAATAATTTCAGTGTTTCAGGAAACATTGAAACCCTGCTGGATGTTTGAAATTTTCATTCTAAATAGGAAACATGTAGTCATATACAACTAGGATGACAATGATTTTATGTGATCTGCTCAGAGCAATCATCAAACCAAAAGGCCAAGAAACAGAATAGCAGAGGAGGTTTGTTCATGCTCTCGTTGAAAGGGAACATGTCACAACAGGGCTAGATGCTGAGACTAAATTTTTAGACATGGCTGGTTGATCTGCAGAGGAACTAGTCAGGGAGCATGTAGGATGGGATGGAACTTGGGGCTTGCTCTTGTGCAACACATAATTTTTACTAAAAAGCTCTTGATGTAGTACTTACTTAGATCCAGGATTTTTGTAGTCCTGGCAAGCTCCTTATCAGCCAGGCTTTTATACTACTATTTAATATTGAAAAGAAGACCACATAAGCAAGACAGGATGATGTTTCTTGTTTAAAAAGAAGAAATAGGGCAGACCCACAGGGTAAAATGTCTTTACTTGATGTGCAAAATGCATTAAATAGACAACATATAGGGTATTCACAGAAAATTCATATTACTTAAAATGTTAGAAAGACCCAGAGAGCACTCAAGACAGAAATAAGATGACATCCTAAAAGAGTTCTGATAACAAAAGATAACAGACTACACGATTTCCTTTGTCAAGAACTCACAAAGTACTGTTACAGAAATAACTCACATGAATTAAAAGGAACATTCTAACATGGTTAGATACAGGAAGCCAGAGCAGTAATAAGTGCTTTTCCCAGTGCAGAGAAGAACTGAGCTACCATTCACCACTGGAAATGGAGATCCCTACTGCCACTGTTCAGTATATTCACAGATGATCTGTAAACAAGAGAAAATAATTAGGTGACAGTTTGCTGATAGTAATAAGTCATAAAAACATATGTCAAGAGGAGAATTGACTAACAAAGGTTGGAGAAAAGGGTAAAGATAGTGAATCACAGCGTAATAAAATGCTGAATAAAATCCAAAAAAAGGGAAAAAATTATACTCCTATCTCAAAACTAAGCAACATTGAAAAAACAGGATATTATTAGGAAAAAATAATAAAAACCTGGGGGAAAGTAAAAAATAAAAACATATCAATCCTGCTAAAAGTACTGTTGCATTCAGTACTTTCCATTCCCATTGTAGTTCTACTCTGCTCAGAGATGATTTGGTAGAATTGGAAAATACATCAGGTACAAGTTATGTTCCTTGGCGTCTGTGCTGTGACCAGTAATATTTAACATCTTCATTAGGGACATGAACATTGAGATTGAATGTAATCTCAGCAATTTCCAGATGACAGAAAGCTGAATGGTGCTGCTGGCAGGCACTCTGGAGCGTGGGATGCCATCCAGAGGGACCTCAGCAGGCCAGTGATGTAGGCTCATGTGGCTAGCACAGGTCTTTCCCATGAGAACTTTCTCCTGTGTTTTATAAACAAAGCTAAACTTTGGATGTTATTAAAACAGTGTCTCGAGATTTGGACAGTTCAGGCCTGGCCAATCAGGCCTAGAGGGAGGTTTCTGACTGACCAGTCTGGGTGATCTCTGAAAAGTCTATATAAGTTGGAATCAAAGTAATAAAGCTCTCTTTTCTATGCCACGCTGAGAATCCGGGTCTTTTTCTCTGCTAGCAGCTCAACAGCGACAGGCTCAGGAGTGAACCTCTTGAAGTTCAACAGGGCCAAGAGAAATGTCCCACATTTGGGTTAGGGCAGTCCCAAATATGGATATAGGGTGGGCAATGAGTGAGAGCACAAGAAATTCTTTACTGTGAGGGTGTTGAAGCACTTAAACAGGTTTCCCAAAGAAATTGAAGTGCTCAAGGCTGAGGCTTTGAGCAACCTGGTCTAGTGGAAGGTGTCCCTGCTCATGGCAGGGGGGGTTGAATTTGATCATCTTTTTAAAGGTACCTTCGAATCCAAACAATTCCATAATTCTCTGAAGCTATGATACCTGTTCAGTGAGTAGCTAGCTATTTTAGGAAGAAAAGCAGTGAGTCAACCTAATGCATTTCTATTCATCAGCTGCCTAATTTCCTCTCTCAAAACAGGATGTCAAAATATTATTTTGCTGTTGCAGCTTACATGACATCACATCACATCACTTGATGTCAGACCTAGGAAACAGGCCAGGGTTAGTTATGTTCACTGGTACAAATGTGGCCTAGATTGCATCTGGAAGATATTGGGCTTTTTGACCTTAACTTGCACAATATAGTCTTGGTACTAGAAAAGGCTTGTAAGATAAGATGCCAAAGAACTTTTTTTTTATATTGAGTTTTCATTTAGGAGACAGCATAAAAAATACTGGTTCACATTTACATTTTCCTGGTATTTTCCTGGAGGTTTTTAGCAGAAGGGTAGGGAGAGGAGAGAGGGAAAAGATATCCTAAGACTTCTGTGGAAAATTGGGAAAGAGCTCCATGAAAATTAATTCCTTCACACAGAGGCATTACTGTCACACAAAAGAAAAAGAAATCAGTTCAGCTGTGAGCACGTCCTTATCCTGAACAAGTTCCAGCCCTTGCAAGAAACTCAGGATTTACCTATCACTCTTGGGTATAATTAAATTCAAAAGTCAATATGGGTTTATCCACTGTCTTCAAATCTTCAAGGTATATATGCTCAAAATATTAAAGTAATTTTCTCCATTTTTTACTAGAGCTAGTTTGTCTGTCACATTTTCCATCTGACACCAATTACCCTGTCCCAATTAAACCCTTTGCTTTATGTTTTAAAATTTTAAGAGTAACCCTGGCCTAGCCTCTTTCTGAGATGTGGGCAGGGTAAAGAGTATTTTTCTGGAGCCATTGTCTAAATTTAATATGAATTCACATTTTCAATTGCAACTTTTGCAGCTACACCTTTAAAAGTTTGAAGTAACTCAAAGTACATTCATTTGTCCATTTTTTAGAGTAGGCATGAAATTGACATTATGTTCAATGTCATAAAGTATCTTTAGTATTTTTGAAAATGCAGTTACTGCTCTGGTATTTAAAAGCTTTTATATGGGTTTAGTTGTAAACTTGCAATAATTGAGCTCATATGCAGAAAATAGAATCACATTGACTGCTTGCACAAAGTAATAGGGAAGAAATTTGCATCAGAGATGTTAATGAAATCATTTTGGAACTATTCTTTTCTATATACTATGTTAAATATTGTTTCCTATAGCAATGAAATAATTGAAAGAAGTTATGAGAACAATACCACACACTCCACCACAGAAAGTGCAAACACATAATGTGAAATATTTGCCAAAAGTTCAGAACATATATCTCACCTCAGAAGAAATTCTAGAATCTACAAAAAGTATAAATTACTAAAAAAACCCAGTTATCTTGTGAGTGCATAAATACTGCAAATATATTAATGATTTGAAGAAATTTATCAATGCTGTTTTTCCCATTGTCTCATACATTTACGTAAACATTTTTTCTGTGACCAGACTAATGTTTTATAGTAAATATTCTGATAATTTGTTGAGAAAACCATTTGATAAAGGATGCATTAACTAAGCTCTTAGATTTGTACCTAGCCCCTTCTGCTTTTCTTTCCTTGACACCCATACAGGAGGACACTAATTTGCTGTAAGATGATAGTAGCTAAATGCATCTTCCAGCTGTGGTTCCAAATCATTCCACTGCTGGCCTGCAAAGTCTATAGTAAATAAAATCACATGATCCCATTCAAAAGCCTAAGCCCTTCATAGATGCTGGCAAGACTTCCAGGAGTGCTAGCTGTGTAACTGGCACTAGACACCAGCTTGCAGTGCTTTTGTTCTGTCTGCCATTTCAGATGAGACAACGTGTACAAATGTCAAAAGAAATAAAAATGGGGTCAGTTTTAACAGTGCTGATGTTGTCTCATCCCTTTACATTGCACAGCTTAAAGCACCTCTCATTATTTACCTTTCTCAGAAGAATGTTTTTCCCACTTAATATTTGCATTTAAAGAGCACGTGGCCCCTTGACACATTCCTCCATCCCCGATATGTCACGTCTGTGGCTGAAGTTTGTATATTCCACAATTAATCTTGATGCCAGCAAAAAGTCCATCTGATCAGTAAAATAAAATGTAAAACCCTACATGCCTATTCACACCTGTGAGCTATACCAGAGAACAGCAGTGACACATACTTCCCTTCTCAGGTGTCTGAGACAGTATGGGGACTTAGCAGAGCAAGCTTGAAAACCCTGAGTAAAACCACCAAACTCTGGTGTTTGGTTAGAAGCTTACATGCCTCTGATATCTGTTTGTCATGTTACATGGCACAATTCTTTTTATGAAAAGTAAATTGACTTTCATTGTTGAGGGGAAAACCTCCTGTCCAGGTGAAGTTCAGTGTCAACAGCCTCCATCTCTGCCCAGGTTTCTGGATATCCATCTCACCATCTCCTGTCCCACAAGTGTCCAATACTGCTGAACCTAGATACCACTGTGCACTTAGGCTGCAAGAAAATTCTGTTAACTTTCATTCTCTGAATAGCCTAATAAACATATTATTAACTGTCACAGCTATTCTTGAGAGATTCTGAGTATTTAGTTTCATCTGAGACTGAGGTCCCTGTTTTATATTCTTTTGGCTCTTGCTTTATTCCAATAACTGTTTCAGTTTGCACATCTACTAAGGGACACAGTTACTGATACAGTTTTCATTGAAGTAATTGGAAATTTTTCGTCAACTTCAGTAGGAGTTAAATCAGATCAAAAATGAAGCTCAATAATAGACAAGGACAACACTCCATTCTTAAATTGATATTCTTTAGTTAGATGTGCTATTTCTGTACATCTTTCTTCTCGCCTGCAAATGCTACCTTTTGTTATAAGATCTAGGCTCTGATGTATAGTTTGATAAATTAGTTGTTTGAGGGAATTGGAAGATATTTTATGGAAAATTTTTGAGATACCGTTTGATCTTTTATTTTTCAGTATTGATATGCTAATTCCTATAATGAAACATCATGACATCTTTATAGTTCATACAACTAGCATAACTAAAAATATTTCAAAAGTTAAGAATACAGCTATATAAACTAAACTTGCTATTACAACCTCTGCTATTAAAACAAGATGGCTTTTAAAAAGTGTTATGTGTTTTTCACATTTAGCTATCTCATTTCTCTAAAATGTTTACTGTAGAATAACTGCTTTGATTCTTGTTCTTAAGATATTTTGCTATGCTCAAATACTGGCTTAGTTGTGCTGCACAAGTCAACAAACTGTGTATGTGTGTAAGTCATCTGTGTTGTTATCAATTATCACAGTTTTATCATGACTGATGGGATTGCAAAAAATACATGAACCCCTGGATCTCCATTTTAATGAATTACTGGAATTTCTCTGAATTAACACTTCCTAATCTTGGTGCTAAAATACAGATTTCTGATTAGATCAATATCACATCCCTGTGGCAATTAATCATGTGCAGAATGTATCCCTTAAAGGAGAAATATAATCCTTTTATATCCACTGGAAAATACACTCTCTGGGAAAAGATTTGGAGTCTGGCCAAGCTGCACATGGTGCAGGATGAATTGTTTGCTAGTGTTGATAGGACACGCTTCTTAGAGGTTCTTAATATCTACATGTAGAGCAGAGTTTAGAATGCCTGGATATCTTAAGGCAAATTTCTGATTATTCAAATGCCCACCATAACTAGTAATTACCTTGAAACAAGTAATTTTCCCTAAAAAATAACAAAATATAACCAAAAAGTGGGGGTTTTTTTGTTTTTACTGTGAAATACATGCATACATATTTGCTTAACCTTGACTTTAACCTGCAGTTTTAAAAATTTTATTTTTCCACCAGCAACATACTGAGTCTGAAAAGGTCCATAGGGTAATAGAAAATGTATAGTGGTGATAAGCAGTAATTTCACAGTTAACTGATCATGATGTTACAAGATGCAGAGCACCCTCCTAATCTTTCCTTACTCTTACTCCCTCTCTTTTTCTTTTTTTTTCTTGTCTTTTTTTTTTTTTAGCAGCCTAATTAGTATTGCTTGGTAGTTTTACACAAACTAATGAACCAAAGAAATAAAAGACGTGGCAGTAAAAGTGCCTGGCCCAGATTTCCAGCTGTGGTCTTTTACTTGGTATACTCAAGGGGATCAGAGGATGTGTCCTTCTGAACTGAATCTAACACATCCCCATCACCTTTCATGTCAGGTCTGGAGACAAAGAGTGATCACTTTACATTCTCCCAAGGAACTTTATGGTAAAATGTTTTATTTTACTATTGTAATTGCCTAGGACTATGCATCCTGAAAGATATCACAGCAGCTCACGAGAGGTTACATGTTACACTGCTGTAACATTACCCTTTGCATTCACCTGTACTTGTCCCAAATCTCAGGGCGAGTTGAACCAAATCTTCATATGTCTGCATTTTTTTGCAAGTAAGAAAAAGTATGATTTCGTTTCTGAAAGCAAATTGATTAGTGCTCAGTAAAATTTCTGAATGTGATGCTTTCTTTTTGAAACTTAGGCCAGCAAGGTGGCATCTTTGCAAGTAATACGTGGGGCAGGATGCCTCAGGAAAAGCCCAATAAAGACTGACTGTAAACTACTAAAATGAGTATGAGTGTCACAAATTAATTTATTAAGCTTCAGATCACAGCTTGATTCAAAAGGCTGGGGAAATATTACATGATTTCCCTCATAATAAAGGAAAACATGGCCATGAAAGAACAGAGCAGGTCAAAACCTATTGACCTTCCTTTCTAGTCTATGTAAAGATGAACTTTCTAAAAACTGCCCATCAGGTCCTTAGCTTTTAAAATAAGATTTGCACAGACCATAATAGACAATATCCTCAGTTCAATGAAAAAGTGGAAACCCAAACCTCTGCCTGAGTAGTTTTATAGCATCAGGATTTCCTTGATAGAGCTGATTCTTCATACTTTGATTCAAATCATCATTATCTTTTCTTCTGGGTAAATTTTTTGTTAGTTTCACTGTTCTTAATCTCAAAAGTATACCATTCCTTTTCTGTATCTGCTTTAGGGACAGAAACCATTTATAAAGATAAAATACCACTGTGACAAGCAACTTGCATTTTACACAAAAACGACCTGATCTTAACTACAGCCTCCCATTAATACTTCCTCTGTGCCTATAATACTGTGAATGAAATGGAACAAATTGATTATAATAAAGTGGATGAGTTTTAAAGCTCAAGAAGAAGTAAGTCAGAGATACCATATCTGCCTCAAATGGGTTTTTCCTGATCTAGGGTGGTCTTGGGATGGAAAGCCCTTCTCTGGCTCAGGGCACAATCTGGGCGTGGCTTTCCCCTGATCAGGTCAGTGAGGTGTCTACCAAAATGTTCATACCCTCCACATCTTAAACAAGCAAAAGTTTTCTGTTTTCAGTCCCCAAAAGGACTTTTGAAAAAAAATTTAATTCTTTAGGAAATTATTGCAAACTGTTTAATTTCACTCCCATTAAGTAAGAAGCCATGAAACAGATGGACTGTTCTGCAAGTAACCCTCTGTATTACACTGTGCATGTTGCATTAGTCAGGAATTTAAATATTTTTGGAGATTCACACTGTTCTCACTAGTTGTATTTCTATTTGGACCAGTGCATGTAGGAGCAGAATCTACATAGAACTTTCAGGGTAAGATACATTGTGAAGTTCTGACAGTCAGATAACTAAGATGTTATTATTCCTGTTGCATTACACACAAGCATGTGTGCATTACACAAATAGGCATGGAACTGATGTAAGGTTTGAAATGGGATTCATTTGTCCTTAGATAATATGTTCTCTTTCCATTTGATGAAAAGAGGCAGAGGCCCACTAGGAGGCTCATTTTGCAGCAGAGAATTTCTGAAGCAGATTGACTGATTGGCCTGTTGGGGTTGTCTGTCTGCCTCTACCTGTTATGAAGGGTAACTCAGGCAACCAACCTGGACCTGTGGTGAGCAATCACAGCAACCGAATGTACATGTCTGATGACATTTTATATTTTGTAGGATAACCAAGGTGCCCATGTGGATATGACAGATACGGCACAGCTTTTTAAAATATTGATCTTTTTAACTTCCTTTCTTTAAAAAAATATAATTTCATATTTCAGTGAGTTTTGAAGAGGGTCTTAACTGAGGTGAGAAGTCAGATTGATATGCAGGTTTGGAGACCTGTTAAAACTTAGCAACCTATTACGCTGGTTATGAGGAATCAGCTTGGTTAAATTTGGCTCAGGGAAGTAAGCAGATATCTTGACTGCAGAGTCACCACTCATACCCTCTTGTCCTTAAGTTGCTATCTGCTGTGCAAGTACAGAAAACACTGCTAAATTCATCTTGCTGGCATTTGTAGAAGAGGTAGATGGAGAATGTGTCAAGTGAGAGAAAGTGTCAGCATCTTTGATGTTGATGAACCAGTGAGAAGGAAAATGACATGTAGTAAGATTTCTTCTGAAGTTACAAACTTCTCATAACAACTAAAAAATTGAAGTTGGAGGGTGATAAAATACCCTTAAGTGACCAGAGGTAATATGAACTGCTTTTCAGTCATATTTCTGAGAAATTTTGGTTTTCCTTTTTTTATCGTTTTTAGTGATGACACAGTTTCATGGTATTATTCCCAGAATTCAGGTGGAATAGAAAAGCTGTATTTTCTGGGAAACTAATCTTGACTATCACAAACCAATCTAATAAAGTAAATGTTGCTACTCAGAGGCAACTAAAATCAGAGTGAGGCTCAGTGAGCAGTGACTTGAGCCTTTGTCACCTGTGTATATCAGAATAAAATTAATGCAAAAGATCATCAGATAAGAATAAAATTTTACATTCATGCTGCACAGTTATTAATGCAAACACAAGGCAGAGAATATCACTGTTCAGCAAATAGGAACTGACAGCTGGGACCAAATCTAGAAGAGGACAGAGTTGCATCAAGGTTACACAGTGCAGTGTTTTGCAATGGTGGGTTGGGCAGGTCTGTGGGGCACTCAGGGAGAATTTTGTACCTTGATAAAGGAAACCAAAATAAATTCTCAGTGCCTATTCTGGCATGGAGTAAGGTCTGGGTGTCAAGGATCAGTACAGAGCATTTCTGACATTTGGGAAGTGCTCAGTAAGTTAAATTCTTCCAGGAGGCCTCATACATACTGCACACGGCCAAAACATCTATGAAATGTGAGCTATAAATCCAGTGCCTCCAAAAAAACATTGTCTCTGCTGTGTTACTATCCCAGAGTGCATTCCACTATTTCTGTTACACAGGTCCAGCATTTCCCACTGAGCACTTGCACTGTTGTTGCTGGAGGGCTGTACTGTTCCAGGAGAACAGGAGCCACACGCTGCTGGACAACGGGAACAAACATCAGTTTCTTGAGCCACTCACAGATGAGATTTCTGGGTTGCAAAAGAAGCCATGTCTGAGAAAATATTCCTATATATTTAAGTCTTTCTCCTAGAGTCAGGTAGCGATTACTGGACTGTTAAGAGTTCATTTCAGAAATTCAAGGCTCAGAAAGAAAAAGCAGAAGAGAACTCTTGATTCCCCAGGTAGGAATCAGAACACTCACCCAGGCAGGAACTGTATGAGACAGGCACAGACTGTTTCAAGATATTCCAAATAGGTGTTTGGGGTTTTTTTATTCTCTGTCAAAAAAAGCTTAAAGTTCTAAGGCAGATAACTGTTCTTTTTCAGCTGATTGTGTCTGTTCTCTGTTTCTGATTATAGAAATATTGTTTTCTTTTCCCCCAGGCAATGTTGGAACTTCCACAGGAGGGGAAGAGGATTCCTGCACTCAGTCAAAGCTATAAGTGTCTTCTTGGGGCAGTGGGGATGAGAGACCAAGGTTTAAACTCCTCAATCTGACAAGGGAGCAGAAACAGGCTCCCACCTCCTGCCCAGCAAGATCTCAGATGCTGGAAGCAACAGGGCCAAGATGCTCAGGTGGCACTTGAGCATACCTTAAAATAAGTGAGCAATGTTAGCTGTGCAATCAACAGAAAGGATCTCTTGGAGGAAGTCCCAAGGGCAGGCATGCTGTCCTCATTGGGAATTCCTCACTTGGGAGGACCAGAGAACTGAAGTGCAGGTGGCTGGACAAAGACAGTTGCAGGGTTGTTTTCCACTCCTGAGCCCACTGATTACACTTTCTCCCTGTGTGATCTTATGATCATTGGTCTCAGACAGAATATTTTGCTTTGCCCTATGTCCTGTCTCAGGCCTCCTTGGCCATTATCTTGTCCAACCACACACTCTTCTCCTCCCAATATCATGTCCTTTCCCAGGGGTTAGTTAAATGTATCTTCTTACTGAATGAAAGACACTTAAGCTTCCCCCTCGGAGTCTTTGATACCAGGCTGGCGTCCAGATACTTGAAAGTTAGTCATTGGAGCACCTAATTAGCAAGTGGTCAGACAGTTTCATGGCATCTATTTATAGGCATCTCTTGGAAATGAGTGACATGCCTGTTGTTTCAGATGGGAATAATTCTGCAGAGTAATGCCTGCAGAGCAAGCTGTTAGAAATCAAAGAGAAAATATGTCCACAATGGGGTGGAGGCTTAATGATTGTAAAGTAAGATTATGGGGGATCAAAATTCCAGTTTAGATGCTTCAGCTTTTCTGTGATTATAGCCCACACGGAAGGACTTACAGGTCTTATGGGATACACCCACTCTGGATCAAGCAGTGATAATGCAAATGTTTATGATTGCATATAAGATGATTCTGACACATAACATCTGGTTTATTTTCTGTATATGGGCATTCAGGTACTTTAAAACACTTAGGTTCATTTGATTAGAAATGAGTGGAGCTAGAGACAGAACTTAATAGCCTTACTGTAGGAAAAAGCCTTTCAGATCTTTTATACCTTACAGGTCAATAAACCATCAAAAAGAAAAAAAGAAATCTGACAAATTTGTAATTGGTTTGTCTTTAGGATAGTGGTATGCTCTCCTCTGCTCCATAGTTGAATTTTTTCTTTCAAAGAATGCATTTATCTCACAGATAAAATTTCCCCACCCTTCTCTATACTCCCTTTAAACTCAGTGGAGAGACACAGATGCCCTGAAGGGTGATTCATTCATTCCTGAAATAATTTTCCAAGATTTGTGAAATTAATATCTCTGTGGAGTTGTTACTTCCTCTTCATGACTATGGAGAAAATCTGTACAATTAATACAGTCTACACATCTAGATTTTGTGCGACCCAGCTTAGGTGAAACTAAACTTGCCCTGTGCCTTATTCCCTTTTCCTCTTTTTAATACTTTCATTTTTCATTTTACATCCAATGGTCTTCCTGGGTCTATTCTGCCTTCATCTTATATATAATGTATTCCATATACTTAAAACTTACTTTAAATCAATAGGAATTGATGGCATTCAGCAAAGTTCACTTGAAGTCAATGAAATTGACTGTATGAGTCAATCTGAGCACAAGCAACAGTTTTTGTCAGAGAAGGTTCCTTACATATTTGCCCAGCTCAAACAAGCTAGCAAGTGCAAATCAGCATCTTTTCAGGATTGATTTTATGCCTCAAGTTGGTAATATTTACATGTCTCAATTTTCTCATGAAAATGACTTCTTGTACAAGAAGGCTGTCTCTTACTATTCCTTGAATGTATAATAAAAACACACAAACAAAAAGAATAAAGTGAAAAATATTTTTTAAAAAACTGGGGAGTTCAGACCGGGTGTGTTATCCAACACCCATTCCACTTCTTATGTTAATAAGTCTTCTTCTGCTTCTTCAGCAGAAGGGAAGAAAAAGATACAGGGCAGAAGAATTTTCTGGTTTTAGTCTGCTTATATCTATAGAAAAGGCTCTTTTCCCATTGTCTTTCTTGGGTGTTAGAAAGAGGTTGCCATGATGTGATACAGTTAAGTTCTGCTCATCTTAGAAAAACCTTTTTGCTGTTGGTTGTGTTTAGCAAATCACTGGGTTCTCTGCAATGGTCAGTTCAGTTCAGACACAATTACCTGTGTTGTCCCCTCTACTCACAATATGACACCCATTCACTGAAGTGGAAAATGTGCCATTGCAATTTACAAGTTATCATGGCAGGTCATTGCTTGTGGCAGCTGAGAAAGACTCTTTTAGTTAATCATATCGTTGTGGTCCATCCTTTCCATGTGTGTGATGTAAGGCAATGCCTGTGGATCTCAGCCTGACCATTAAACAGCCTGGCAGAAAACTGACAGCAGGATCTGTGGGAGATGCTATGACCTTACACATTAGTTTTACTGAGAAGTGGCTGTTATTTTTCATGCTCACCCTAAATACTCTGTCAGGTCTCAAGGTCTGGGTGGTATCAGACTTTGAACAAAGAACAGCTGTCTCGGATGTAGTCAGGAAATGCTCAGCCTCTAAAGAGGCAATTAATACCATCCCATTACCATTAGAATGCCAGCTACTCAGTTACTAAAACTGCTCTGGCCTGTTCCCTAACATATCTAAAATAGGGAAATATATAACAAGAAGAAAGACTTTTCGGCCTTTTCTCCAGCCAAAAACGGAAGGACCATGATGTCAGACAGTCACAAACCCCAGACATTTATGAGTAACCTACTCTCATTGTAATAGAATGCAGACTGATCATGGTTACAGGAGAAACCTGAGGCAGTGTGGAGGGGAATAGTAGAATATTTGCAAACAAAAACGTGATGGGAAAAACATTTTTCCAGTATTGGCTCCTAATTAAACACAAAACTAACACTCACTTTTTGCACTTCAAAACCTTTAAGATCAGACTTAACAATCTCAGATGATGTTTTTCCATGGCTCAATTCTTGAAGAGAATGGAAAAATATGGAAAGAACATATCAACAAAGATTTGACAAAAGCTTCTCAGAGGATACAAAAAGGCCTTTTAAATTCTGTATTAAGTAGGCCTAAAAACTTCTTAGATGGACAGTTATGCTGCCGAAATTGTTTAACCTGATATTTTTCACCATGCCTTTGAATACAAGGAGTTTTATCAAAAGAAAAAATAAATCTGTTTTTTGGTAATCATTCATGCTACATTATATAGATGGCAATGGAGTTTGGCCTTATTTGTCAAAGCGATCAAGATAGACAGTGAAAAGCTTAAACAAAATTTGGGGCTAGTAGAAATCTGTATCAGAGTCAGAGGAAAAGACAAAAAGAGACACTGCCATAGCAGCTGTCACAGGGAAACAGTAATTGATGTTTTGTGTAATGGAACACAAACCTCATACTAAGTAATAAGTACTCAGTCATCATGCCACTAATTACTCAAACTTCATTATAAAGAACACCAGGGCCACAATTAAATATTGTATATTACCCTTCATTCTAATTACATAGCTCTTTTAGTTGCACTGTAAAAGCAAGACATTATTTAATTATTTTCATTTAATGCATTTTAAAACAATATTTAAAACCTCATTCAACACCATAGGGATTTCAACTAATCATTAAAATCCCTATTCATGTGTACAGTAGCAGTTCTGTAGCCACATAAAGCTGGCATCCATTTCAACTTCATTTATAAAAATCAAACTTGGAAACTCACTGGCTTAAAAGGTCCTGACTCTGGCTGCCAGAGCTTTAATGGAGTTTCTCAGACATAAGCCAGCCTTAATTATATCCCTGAAGTGTAAAAATATCTCAGGTGCAAATCCTGGCCTCTTCTCTCAAGAGTTTTCAGGGAAAGTATCTTCCTCAGAGAATTCTGCTGGGACATTGCAGATGCTCTACTGGTCACTAAGACTCCCTCCAGGGAAGGCAGAGACTGTGGGTCTGAAATCCCTCATTGCTACAGATATGTCTATTCTTTTAGATAAGAATATTTTATTGACCACTAAGTGCAAAGGACACTGATGAGACAGACAACTGAGAGGCACATGCAGCTGATTTTGCTGTTGCTCATTCTTCTGAAGAGCTCAGAAACACAGTGGTGTTTAAGAGCACCCAGGGGATTTCCAGGCTGTTCTTCCCAACAAGATCAGTGGGCTCATGATGAGATCACATAGCTGGAGATGAGCCCTATGGATTGAGGGGTCCAAGAGTCTAAGACTAGTGGACAAAAAATGTGATGGCTTAGTTCAGCGTCCTTTTTCTTTCTGATGGAATTGGAGATTCAGGGAAAGCTGCTAATATGAATATGTCTTATCTGAGTAAAAAGGATATAGCAGAACTTTAATTTTTGAGAGTTTTAGGAGATTTCACTGGAGTTGTAACATGACAGCCAATATTTTTTTCAGCTATCCCAAACACTGAGGTCTGCAAAAAATAAAGACTATCTATCTTGACATTTAGTGATGGAAAGTATAGTCTAAGAGAAATAGACTGTGTATCTAATCAAACAAAGGTTATTTAATGGTGTCATCTTTTTTAGACTACTTGCTTTCATTAGCTGTGACCATATGGAGCTCACAGATGGCAAATAAAACAGTGACGTCCTGTTCAAATAAGAAGGAGGCAAGAACAGTAAATAAAATGCTGGCAAAATCAAGATGAATGATGCATGTTATATATATGTCATAGAGTACCCAAAATGTCATGTAATAGTTGAGTTTGGAGTGGTTTTCAGTCTGAACATCAGGGGATTTTAGACTGACATGAGAGAAAAACCTTAGAGATTAATCTTATGGAAAGGAGAATAACTATTTACATCCTTGAAAATGTGAAAATGAAGACTTCTCTCCACTGCCCAGCTCTATTATTTCCACTTTGATTCTTCCAATCTGAGTTTCCTCGTTTCTTCCTTCCCTGAGGGTACCGTCAGGGTCACTTTCTCTGATTCTTTTCCTTTCATCTCTTGCAAGGAAGAGTTTTTCATTTCATTCCATGTTGCATCTAGCTTGACAAGGAGACTTTCTGTGAGCAGCAGGACCCATTGTTTCAGTCTAAACCCAGAGGTACAGTGAAGGACAGGCTGTACACTGTCTGGAAGAACCATTTGGGTACCGTTAAGCCAAAGTAGAATTCTTGCCCACTAAACTTGGAAAACTACTTACCCTTGTGTCCACAGTTTTACCAAAACCTGCTTATTAAGTTTTATTACCTGATGCATATTTGGGGCAGCTGGGGCAAAGCAGCACAGTAAGATAGGATGCTCTGCTGGTGGGCTGAAATGTCACAGGCAGTGAACAGATGCAGTGCACAACTTCCACCAGCTGAAAGGGATTTCTGGTGTTCACCACCTCCCCACTGAGACCACTGATCTTCATTTCTTCCAATGCAAAGGCATGCAGGTGATCTTAAGACATAATTACTTATAGGCATGGGTGGTTCCAATTTACACCTTTGGACAGCAATAGAGCAGAAGAGACTCCACAGCACAGGTAAAAATTCACCTGGCTGGGTGGCAGCAAACAGCTCTTCTTTTGCAAGAATCCAGCTCCTGCTTCCTTGTACCTAAAATGTGTCTGGATATAAAAAACAGATGACAATCAGAAGGCTCACTACACCAGTCTCTACCTGAACAAGCAATATAAACAGCACCTAAGTCAGGTGAACCTCTGACTGCTTGATGGTGATGCTGTATCCAGAAGAATTTACACACAGGCCTTATACAATTAATTTTTGAGCATAAGTCCTATGAGGAGTGGCTGAGAGAGATGGAATTTTTTTGTCCTGGGAAAAAGGAGGCTCAGGAGGGACCTTATCACTCTCCTCAAATACTTGAAAGAAGGTTGTAGTAAGATGGGGATTGGCCTCTTCTCCCAAGCAGTAAGCAATAGGACAAGGAGGAATCACCTCAGGTTGGATATTAGGAAAGTTTCCCTGAAAGAGTAGGTGTGGCACTTTGTGCTATGGTTTAGTGTGCTTGGTGGTATTCAGTCACAGGTTGGACTTGATGATCTCGGAGGTGTTTTCCTACCTTAATGATTCTGTGATTCTAGTCTATGATTGACGTGCTGACTCAGACCACTGAGGAGATGATAGATATTTTGGGAAGCTAACAGAGATGAAGTTATTCTTGCTCAGAGAAGGTCAGTTGCATCCATTTTCCTCTTTTAACTCAGACATCTCCGGCTTAGCCTAACACGAAGCAAACTAGGCAGACCTAGACCTCTGAGTGTGTTGTTCTTTTAATTTTATACAAAATTTTAAAATACCGAAGAAATAGAATTCAAGAATGTTATTCATCTCAATTTGCTAACTGCATAATGATGATACTTGGTCACTGTTTGGCTGTTTCTTTCTGAAGTGAGAATGGAGGATTGAAAATGTTCACTTCAGGCAGGTAAGAATAATGAAATCTAACATTTTAAAGGATGCACTCAGAAAGACAGACAAAAGACTAGGGAACAATTCTGCATCTCCAGAAATGAAAAAAAATGTTACTAACAGTTTTTGTGCTGACTTGTCTGCATTAAATTATGGTAGGATTTTGGTTGTTTTTCTATTGTACCTGGATAGCAGTCTTTTTAAAATGGGGATTGCATTCTGTTTTTTTCTTAGTACAGCACTGTGCACTGTAAAAATGCTGGGTTGATATGTCCATAGGCACTCTAACAATACATGCACCTGGAATGATGCTTTCAACTTTAGGATTCATTCTGATAGGAATATTGGGTGGACAAAATTTGTAAAATAAGCATGAATATTGTAGGAATGCAAACATGATATATTTAACTCAAGGTTTCTAGTAATTTCTGAGTATTTTGTCAGACAAGTGAAAGATTTACATTTTCTAAGAAATTACTAAAAGCAAACAGGGCTTAGCCAAGAGGATCAAAACTATGAGATGCCAGGAATGTTTCTTTTCACCATAGCCCACTAATTCTCTTGAAGCTGGCATTATGTGAGATTTCCTTGGCATTCTTTAAGATGTTCAGTATTCAAATAAATTCTCCATTCAAAAGCCTGAGCATGCACAATGGTGGGACATATTAATACTATGCCATTTGATACTCACACAGAAACTGGATATGGTCTGAATTAAGAAAAGATGAGTTAGAGAAAGAACATACACAGAAGTGTGGCATTAGCAATTACAGGCCAAATCCAGAAAAGGATTTAGGTGAACTTTATATCCAAAGTCCAAAATAGCAAACTCAAATTCTCTCACTCATTAACTGCTTTGCACCAAAAGACTCTAAATGCCAGTAGTTCTTCACTTCAAATCTGAAAATTGCATATTTTTGCTTGTTTATGTATGTGCAGATCTACCTGGTCCTAATGGATTCTTCATTCCTTGTAATCCCTCCTGGGATCTAGAAACTTGTTGGAGGCACATAGTGTAGGTGGAGCAGTGGATGTACTGGCAGCATGTGCAGTGTTCTGACAAAAATAAAATAATCATAGAATAACTTAGGTTGGACAAGACCTTTAAGATCATCACTCCCAACTGTTAACACTGCACTGCCAAGTCCACCACTTAACCATGTTCCTAAACACCCTGTCTACCCATCTTTCAAACACCTCACCAAGGTATATAAAGACTCCACCACCTTCCTGGGCAGGCTGGTCCAATGCTTGGCAAAAATTGCAGCAAAGAAATTTTTCCTAAGGTCTAATCAAACCCTCCCCCAGAGCAACTTGAAGTCATTTCTTTTTTTCTTGTCACATTGACCTGGAAAAAAGCTAATTTCCTTTAATCTTATGAGTTTTCTAGTACCTTAGTTGGTTTTGTTCTTAAAGTTTGCCCTCTAACTGCTTTACAATTTAAACGTTCCTTTAAAAAAAAAAAAAGGCAACCTTTAAATATTGAACAAATTCCATGTTTTTGAAGAGGATGGATCTACACACCAGAATTAAACCAACTAAGCATAAAATCTCAGCTCTGGTAAATGGTATAAGTTAAAGTAATTTTGAAAGTTAGATCCAATTCTTAATCTTTCAGTATTTACAATCATGTAACACTCAATGTATGCATGAATCTTGATTCTAAGTGCACAACTCGTACCATTATTAGTTTTCTAATTACTTTTTAATATTTATGCATTATGTTTGTTAATGTTTGAATTTATTATTTGCATTTCACTTCATCTATTTAACTAAAATATTTTATAGACATATTAATGTCAAAAAATAGTTTTAAAAGGTCACAGTGCTACTCAATTGTGAAAGCAATCCCAGTTCATTGTGATATCTGTGAATATATTGCAGATGCAGGCTCTGTGGTACCAAAGAGCTATAGGTACTAGCATTATTTTCTCATAATGCCTCTATGAATGTAATTCTGTTCAGATAAATTGCTTTACCATCCCTTCCATAACTCTTCCAATATTCCTTAAAATTAAATATTTTTCAAGCATTCTTACAGGCATTAACAAGGGAGATTTTAGTGTGATCATTCTCTAGTGGTACTTCATTTCACTAGTACTTGTAGAAAAAAAAACTCAAACCAAAACAGATCCAAAAAACCCTAAAAACAAAACAAAACTTTATCATCCCACATTATTTATTTATTTAAATGCACTCTCAAGCAGAAATAAGATCCAATCTTCTGATTATTCTGTGCATGCTTATGCTTGCACCTTATGTATATACACCCCATGTGTGATTCACAGCCAAGTACAGACTTCAATAAATTAATCTTTTGCAGAAATTATTAGAAATAACTCATGACCTCTGTCTTTTTGCAAATTTTCTTCCTCAGAAATCTTTCAGGCAATGTGTTGTCTCAGGGTTCTCCTTCTCCTGCTTGAACTAGTAATTTACCTCCAGGAAAACAGAATGATCTGGGGAAAGTTTCATATATGAAGGAACATCCTCTCCTGCAGGCTTAATCAACAACCATCAAAGTTGGTGGAGAAAGCTCCCTTTGATTTGAGTGGGAACTGGTTTGAAATCTTCAATTGAGTATATATCTTAATCAGAACAAAAAGCTGTTCTGTGAGGTCTCTTGATTGAGCAGATATTATTGTCCATAAATGGATAACCCTTGGCTCAAATTCTGCTTCTTTTTCATACATTAATCACAGCACAAAGAAAGAGAAATCAATCCTGATCAAGAGAGTTCACTAATGTCTGAGTTTTAATGAGAGCCTTTTTGTGTCAAAAGGCCACTGCATCTTTTCTAACAAGGCATAAAACCCGGCTTCCAACAGTCCCCAGGAAAGACTTTTTATACTGAGATTAGTTTTAGAAAGATTTGTGCCTTTTACTTTTCCATCAGTTCTACATGACTGCAGCCTATGTACTAATGAGAAATAAGGTTAATAGAGACAATAGGGTGAAATCCAACTTCCTGAAAATATCTGAAGTCACCTATGAGTGTGATAATTAGCCAGAAATCAGAGAGCAAAATCAAAAGGAGTAATTGAGTAGAAACATTGAATAATGGTGGTAATAATAATAATAATAATCATCATCATAATCATCATCATCATCATCATGCTCTGAATTGAATCCATTACTATAAACAGGAGTGTGTTTCTAAGAATTTATCTCAGTCTTCTTGAACAAAAATATGTGATATTAGCTTCTTAATCCATTTTAGCCTGCAGCATGGTCTTTGGTTCATAAAATTTACAATATGCCTGAGGGAAAAGTAGAACCAGCTTATTCTGGAAGGGTAATCATAATTTAGATTAACTTTGGAACTATTTTATGCAGGTATGATGCAAGATACTTTGTGTACCTGTGTTAACATGGTGGCTAAGTTTTTTCCCTGCAGGCAGAGGACAGGAGTTCCTGAGTCTGACATCCATCCATGGCTGGAGTGAACAGCCATCATTAGGGCATTATCAGTGACAGCTCCCCCTTTTTCATATATGGTGTGTTTGTAGTTATTTTAGAGTGAGACACCAGCACTCACAAGGTGCATGAGCTCAGGAGAAGGATTTGGACAGTGAGTACCACACGTCACACACCCCCTAAGTGTCCAGCTCAGCACAGTGGGAGATGCACTAGGTTCCCTCCCTGGTGTTCTTACCTGTCCCTGAGCTGCAAATGAAATGCTGGGGGGAATAGGAGCTTTTCTTTTCACCTTCCACAGTCTATGACTCTAGTTGCAGCAAGGGTTTCTGCTCCCCAGAAATTAGCTAAAGAAAATGTCATTAAAGGTGGGGGCTTTTTTCTTTCCAACAGTGCATGGGATTCTCTACAAGAGAAAATCAATTGTAAGAGTCTTGAAACTAGAGAAACTAAGAAAAGTCACCTGGGGGAGTGTCGTCAGGCTTGAGGCAGAGCTTGGAGGTAGATAGACCATCCAGCTGCAGTGAAAAAAGGCCACTTGGGAAGACTTCCAAAGAAATGCACCAGAAAGCAGTGGAGCAGAAATCTTATCCCCGGGAGCTGCTTGGTTGGCCTATATTAGGAGCCCTTATTGCCTCAAATGAAGCCCCTCACCAAACAACTACACCAAAAAACCCTGTGAACATCTGAGAACTTCTGCTGTCTTATTTTCTGCCGGGTCTCCATTACCACACTCAGCAGAACAAAGCACTCTAGTGAAGTTTCAGATATTCTTAGCTGAAATGTACTGGCAGTTGTACCAGACAGACCCCATCAGTATGTTATTTTGCTATTAACTATATATAACAGCTCTTCTCCAGTTATGCTCTCAGTTTTGCTGTATGTTTTAATGGAGGCATTTTACTGATTTCTCAGTTGTATGTATGTATACACAGTATATATGAAATCCTTAGAGGGTTATTATGTACATAGGTCTGCTCTGTGGATTGAAGAACAAATTTAACACCTGCAATCCTGTTGCCCAAAAGGCTTTTTTTACTTAGTTCTGGTTGTATCCCAACAGTTACACTCAGACTTTGCTCAGGGTGGGTGTCAGCAGGTGTTGTGTCTTGCACAACCTGCTGTAATTGCAAAAAATCTGCAGATTATACTGAACTCTGCTAAAGCCATGATACTCATCTCCAGAGTTGGGCAGATGTCAATAAGCACCCACCTGCAAACACATCTATGTAAACACAGTGAGCAGTTCCCAGGTGTGAAATGGAAAATGGATTTCATGCTGCAGGTATTCATGCTTTGCTGCATTTCCCATAAGGTTTTTTGGGGCAGCAAGGGTGAAGGTGACAGGGAAGGTGCAGTTGTTTCTTTCAGCTGGAGGCTCCATGGCCTCATCATTTTGGATAACCCCTGCAAGACAAGCACATGTTTCTCACTTAAGGCCAGGCCCTGGCTTTGCCCCAGGCCATTGCTTAGAAATGAAAAGTGTTATAGTATATGAGTTAATAGGGAAGAAAAAAGGCAAATTAATAATGAAGTAGACTGAACTTTACCAGCACTTCTGCTCTATTCTTCTCTCAGAGGAGTAAAGAGATGGTACTGAGATGGTTTGTTAAACAAATCTGTTCAGCTCCTGACCTTCGCCGCTGCTGAACAATTTCCTTCTTCCATAACCATTTCTCATTCGCGGAGAGAGAAATAAAAAACGTGCACTAAGTTAGAACAGGGTGCACTGTTTGGCTGAGACACGAGCTCTTTGTGACACGGGTGACCCTCAAGCACATGATACAGGACAAACGTAGCTGCAGGGCAGCTTACAGCTAGTCCTGCCTTAGTCACTGTCCACACGAGAAATGTTGGAATGCCTTCCAAGGCACTCTTTGGATTGAAATAGCTTCACATTTTAGAGTCATTTTGAATTTTCCTTTTTTCATTTTAGACCTTGGTTGATATACCAAAGTGTAGCACTATATTAAGAAGATGTTTCTTCCTGTTTCCTTCCTTGCTCTCTCCTCCCTCCCCTCCCCACCAGCTAGTCTCTTTTCTTTTTCCATTCTCAGCTCTGGGAATGTATGTACTAATATTGCAGTACTAGTATATACATTTTTAAAAAAGCTAGGAGCTGGCTCCTAGCTCTGATCTTTTCCATTATTGGAATGTTTAAAGTCACTGTCAACTGCAACAGAAGGGTAGGGGAGGAGGTTATCTTCTGGTCCTTTTGTGCAGCCTAAGATAATAAATTCAAAAGCTGTAGATAGCAGCTCCCATACAGGATTACACAAATAATAAAAAAGCCTGGAAATCCTAATGAATAGCCAAACAGGATAAAACGTGAATGTGAAGGAAAATATCTGATGAAACCTCAGCCTTGGCTACATTTCCTTTCTCTAGGAATAACAATTTTTTTTCTGAATTAACTTTTAAACCAATTCACTATAAGCACTGAAAGTAAACACATAGATTTTCAAGAGCCCTAAATCAGAATGCTTTTAAGATAAATTTTGCAATCATCTCGAGACCACAATAACCAGTAAAAAATGTTTTATTGGACATGCAAACAGATGTATCTATCCCTGCACCTCCACTAACACAACTTGTTAGTCTGTGTCTGTATTCCCAGCCACAAGAGCCAGAAATACGCAAGTCCCCATTTGGGTTAATTATCTCCTCTTCTCCTCCAAGCTCCTTCTGTAACAATGATATCCCAGCCAACGATAACTCATTAACACTTATAAAACCACCTACATGTAGTTTTTGCTAAATTTAAAATATTGAATCTTTATAGCTTTTCCATAGCCTGTTTCCATCACCCTTCAAAATGTCCTCATTACTCGCTAGTGAATCGTAGAGGTCCCAGTTCTAACTGGTGCTTATGTGCTTAATTTCAGACCTGGACCTGTCTACAAACAGGAAGGCTCAGATATGTGTGGTTTTGATACAGGGAATTTCATGGATGTCTACACAACATTGTAGTGCATTGGACAACAAAAACATCCCCAAGGTATATGTGTACAAAACAGGTCTCTTCTTTTATAGAATAAGCTTTATTTGGGATGTCTTCAGTGCTAGCCTGCACTTTATGCTTGTGTAAAAAAAAATGGTTTTTTTCCCAACATCAGACTAAGTTTCAGGGGTCACCAAGACCGTGATTTCTTAATAAAATAATTCAATTTTAGGGTACAAAATACCGAGTCAGAGATGCTGCCTTCATATGAAGTACAGAACTGACTTAGTGCAAGTTCAGTCTACCAGCTGAAATTCCTGCAGTGTTTTTGAAGGGGTAGCTTTGCCTCCCAGTGCACCAGGTATCTCTCTTCATGCAGCTGACACAGAGCCACCTGAACACTGCGCAATGTGCTCTGGCTAATCAAAAGGAAATGCAGTGGTGTTCTCACAAAGGACTTTCTTATTTGTATGGTGACTCAATCTAGAGAAAGCTGATCTGCTATTAACAGACACAAGACCAAGGAGGTAATTGGAAGTGACATTAAAAAATGGGATATTTTTCTCAGCAGCCTCGAGATGGGACCAAATATTGGGTCTGTTTTAGAAGTTGAGGAAGAAGCTTTTTTTCTCATCCTGAGGATTGATTGCCATACGTTGATATTTCAGCACTCCTGGTAGCTTTCACAGCCATTCCCCCAAGCTGCCACTGAAGCCAGATCTGGCCACAGCTCTGGGAGCACTACAATAGGATGGGGAGCCCCAAAAAGTGGGCTACAAAAAGTTTTTTGTGCATAAAATGTTAACTGGACAAAACTAAGAAGATATTTTCACAATCAAAAACTGTGGAAGAGGAAAAGATTACAGGTAGAATTTTAAAATCTTGTTGGTCGTTGAATAGTTAAATATTTCAGTCTAAACATAAATAACATAATTATTCTTTTCAAAATGAATCCTTACCACTTCAAGATACCACTTAGGTATCTTGAAATTAGTTCTTTTGTTATATCTCCAGGCACTTTTTAAACAAATCCATCCTACACTAGATCAAACTGACTTTGATGATCTTCTCCATTATCTAAATAAAATGAACACCTGATTGAACCCTGAAGTGGCATCTTTGATGGATCCTTCATTAGTTCACAAAAACGTGTGTTGTTTGTCCCTGCTGTGGGAGCAGTGCAGGGAGGATGCCAGTGGAGGAGGATGTTGATATTGATGCAATTTGAGCAATTGTGTTTGTAACTGAAGGCTGAATTCAAGCAGTCTCAAAGGGAATCAAATGCACCAGAATAAATCAGAGAAATTCTGATGTCTGAAGTAGCTTTGAAATGGAAATGGATTGATTCATTGTAGCATTAGGACATGGTTTTTTTACTGAAAGTGCAGATGCTTTTAATATATATTTATTTGGATGAAGACTTGATGATCCTTTTGGCTCCCTTCCCACTTGAAATATTGAATGATTCTATGATATGCATTTTTTGTTACATGTTGACCAGTGCCAATGACTTCAATGAAACAAGGTGTGCCATTGTATTATTGACTTGTATGCTCTCCTTGAGTTTTAGCTGAAATTTCTTTGTACTTTAATAGCGGTCTGATTTATTAAGATTTTACAGCTAGTTTATGTTAGTTAATTAACAGAGTTGTTAGGGAGAACCAATAATGGGTTTGAAGTATAATTTGCTTAAGTCTGTTTAAATACTGTAAAAGGTTTGGCAAAAGGCTCAGAACAGTTTGAATTACATTCATGATGTTTCAGGTATGGCAGTTTTAATGGACTTGCACTACACTGATTTTTGGAATAAAGTCCAAGAGTGCTTTTGTTTATTCCCTTTTTTTTCTTTTTTTCCACAGAAAAATTCATAAAACTTCACATTAGTGGAAGATGTGATAATGACAGTGATGTGTGACCATTTCTTGCTTCCTCACTGCTGTCTGACTGTCCTTTCATGAGTGAAGTACAATTTCTTTCTAAGTCTTTTGCCTTCTTCTTCCTGCCCCAGAGTGCTTTTGCTTACACATTTAAAATCCTTCTCTTTTTTTCTTGGGAGAAAATAAATAATGCCTACAGGAAAACTTCCGCTCTTCCTGTCCTGACCTTTTCTTCACTTACTTTATACATAGGCATTTGCTACGAAGAAGTTAGTAAATATAAATATGTAAAAGAGGAACAAGGAGCTTTGGACAACACTTTGGACAACAAAGCCAAAATACTTAAAGTTGTTCCACATCATCATGCATTGTGGAAAGTGTGAATCAGAGCTACATCTTTGATAGAAACAGCTTCAGCTTCAATGAAATCACATCAGCTTGCTGTGGCTTAGGTCTAGTCCTGTAGTCTCAGAGGGATATCCCAGTTTTTTAAGGAAAAATAAATGCTATATATCTTGGGGTCTTATTCTAAAGGACCCTGAAGTCCGAAAAAATATTTCTGGCTTCCTTGGACTGTGAACTTAATGCTCAGCTTTTCTTACCAAATCCCAGAAGGAATTTCAATGCAAGTTTCAATGCAACTGCCACAGTTTTGCCAGTGGCTTTGATCTGCAGTGTCAAATGAAAGAAACTGATATTAAGAATTGGAACAAATTGATGCACTAATAGTAAAAGATAAATGAATTCCACTTTTTTTAGAGAGCTTCAGCAGTGCAATATTATTTGAGCTTTCTGCAAGAAGTTTCCAGATGGAAATGCATTTTTAAAAAAAATGGAACTTAAAATAAAACAAAAATATTAGGGAACCACAATCCCGAGATGTAGATGTATTCACTGATGTTAAATCCTCTACAGAAAAAACTATTATTGGCTGTTAATAAAAGCAAATATTTTATTTTCAGTAGCACATTAAAGATACTATATGGAAAGCCCATATTAGCTAGCTGTTTCCAAACTGCATTCTGAAGCAAGGACTCTTAAACTTTTTCTAAGGTCTCTAACTTTCTTTGTTAGATAATAGCCTCAATTTCCTCAGGCTGAGAAAAAAGAGTGGCTAATTACCAAAGGTCAAGTTAAAGGTTACTGGGATGAATGATGTCTTTAAGTGCTATGTCTGCTATCTGATATTTTATGCTTGCAAGAGCTTGATGCTCTCCATGAAAAAAAGAAGAATAATCTGAACATTTAGAAGTAACATGTACTCCACTGTTTACAATACAAACCTTTTGTCTTGGACTTGCCTGTGACAGTAGTCATCAGAATGTTAGGATCAGGCAACTTGCTTCCTATATGCCTTTTAGTGTAGCTAAAAACCCCTCAAAATATTCAAACCCAAAAAATCCAAACTCAATTCCCTTTCAAGATCTTTAAAGCAACTTGAAGACATTACAGGTAAAAAAAATAGCCTGACTGTGAAAAGATCCATTTCATACGGCATTTATTTTGTATCCCATAAACAAGGTTCTGCAAGCAACATGCTAAATATTTCATGATAGCAGATGCAAGATGTGGTATTCATCTAGTTTTATCCTCTGTTAATCCAAGGGGAAAAAGGTCCATTCTGCATGTTCAACTAGGGCAGAGACAGAACATGCATTGGTTATAAGGCTTACTGGGCTTCCTTACCTTACATTAAAATCTAACTTAAATTAAATTTCCTTGAGTTTTGTCTCCTAAACTTCAAATTAATTTAGCTGCCACACCATGATTAAAGAAAAAAAATCAAAAATTAAAAAAAAAAAGAAATAAAAGCAAGAAACATTCCCTGTTTTGAAATCTTACCATGTATTTAAAAGACCTTGGGTAAAACCTGATTCCACTGAAGCCAGTAAATTTATTAATTGTGAAACAAGGCACACTTTTATCTTCAGTGTCTTCACCTCTGTATAACAATAAGACTTATCTTACCTGTCAGTGAAAGAAGAAAAATATATCAAATCCAGAAAAAGTAAAGAAGCTTGGTCCTCTCTCCTGCTGACAATACCCTGCTGCTATCTCATCTCTTAACCAAATGTAGGCTTTCACTCCATAGCAGCTTCTTTATATTTATTGACACACATATGAACGTTTCTAGCATTTACCTCTTCATTTTCTACTTGTTTTTGAAACTATAAACTCTGCCATTGTCACGCTATCACTACCTTCATTCCAGACACTGAAACTGATTTCTTATTCTTCATTTCTGAGTACAGTCTATGTCCTTTCATTCCAACTTTAGGATATCTAAAATAATCCCTGTTGTCTTTATCACTCGCTAGCCATGGGTCCCTCATAGACCCATTTCTGTAGTTTGTGGAAGGGAGGGTGATTATTTTCCATGACTGAACTCTGCTCCAACTATCACCATATACAGAGGTTACATATCCATTTTTTACAAGGTATAGTACATGTCTGATAGGTGGATGGTGAGGCTGTTGCTCCATTTAGGACTTCTGACAGCAAGGTACCAAGTTCTAGCTGCGCAAGGCAATTGGAATATTTCACTTTGCTTGAGTTGTTATAGAGTTTTCACTGACTTCCACAAGCCTGGCAATTTTATTTTGAGAGCTGTTCACAGTCCCCAAAGTGTAAAAGAGATTATTTTATTGTATACTTTCATATCATTCTCTTATTATGTACCCTCTCAAATTACTTTTCTGTTATGACATACTGAAGAGGAATAAGCATAAAAGCAGTATTTCTATATTGCATTTTTCTGTTGATTTTGGTAAAACCAATTTGTGCTGACATAAATACCAGATTAATAATTATAAGGGTATGACGTTCACAGTGTTATATTGTTCTGTATGTAAAAAGACCCTCTGCTGTCCGAATTCAAAACAATTCAGGATCTCTGGCCTTTGTTGTCAAATGACTTTTCAAAGCTCACCAGACATCATAATATTTTAGCTTTAAATGTCTCCAATTCTCTGCTTTCAGTAACTTCTGTCAGTGAGTGAAGATTCAGCCCTCTGTGACAGAGGCTTCATCTCCTCCTTGTCAGCTGGGCATTCGGCAAGATGAATGGGATGACCACAATTTCCTGGGAGTACTGGGAGCAGGACTACTGGCTTCCTTCTCTCTAGCATGTGCCTTTACAGCAGCCAGTGCACAGCTTGTTTGTATGACAGAGTGACTTTTCCTACTCCTTTTGTGCGTATTATCAATGTTATATATTTAAGTACTTTTTGGGGGAATAATGATTTAGATGCCATGGCTTGCAACTCATGAAGAAGAAAATACTGATTCTCTGAAAATTAAGACAACTTATATTAACTAATGGTGGAAAATACCTCACCTGGTTTTCACACCATGTCTTCAGAAGATGTCTCACACATTCCTTCTTAACATCATTTTCAGCTGCCCATTCCTGTGAGAATATGTGGCTGTTAAAGCTGGTTTTCTTGCACATGGTGTCTCACTCAATTTTTAAATGTCAGCAAAGGCACATTCTACTGTAGTAGAACTGAAGAGCTTGATTTCTCTGTCCTGTTTTCATCCTGTTACCTGATAATTTCCTTGGCGTTGGGTAGTTCTGTTACTGTGAGAAATAGTGAATAATCATTCCTCATTCACCGTTTCTACATAATTTTAAAATTATATATTTATAACTAATTTTTTATATTGATGGTTTCATGTTATATTCTCTTAATATTTAACATATTAGGTCTGCCTCAGTCTTTTGTTTCTACTTTGGATGGTCCTAGTCTATTTTGTTTTACACCAATTGCAGTCATGTGGTCATCCAAGTTTCCTTAACTTGAAATTTTTTCTAGTTCTCCTATATTACAGTAGAGACAGACCTGTGGGTTTATCCATATCTCTTTTAAATGGCAATGATCAATGACTCCAAGTCATAAGATTAATTGAGGATTACTATCACCTGTTAGTCTGAAAAAGTCTGAATAAAGCCACCTTTGCCCTGTTTTTGTTACTTTGCCCGAGTGCTACCAGAGTCAGGACGCCTGTGTGGTAGGACAGCAGCCGTGAGTCTGGGGGAGCACCTCAGGCTTTCCAAAGCAGAGACAAAGGTTCAGGGACTGGAAAATCAGAAACACAGAAGTCCCCATCTCTTTAGGCATCACACCTCTCCCAGCAGACTCTCCTATCTGGCCTTCAGAGACCCAGACAAGGATGGAACAGGACCATAGGAATACTGCTGCGTGTAAAGGCCTGAAAATACTCAGCTAACCTACATGTTGAAGTGGCTGATATCCACCATGTGCCTCTGCACTGGAGTTCCTCTCAGAGCAGAAGTTCACTCTGCACTCTGCATAAAGGACTACTAATTAAGGAGAAGTTAAGGAGAATAAAAAAATAACACCTGTCTCCTGTGATGCATCTGTGATGCATCCTGTGCTGAGCATGGATGATACTGCATAGAGTTATAGTCATGACAGTGTTGGTAATGGATAACCTTGCTCCTCCAAAGTGGTTCTCCAAGACTCTCACTTTGTGGTTCCACAGTGCTCTGACACTCATTTCTTGGCTGGGCAATCCAAAGTCCTGCTTCAACCCTGCATCTTCCTGTGACAGAAACCTGCATTGCTGGGAGCAACAGCACTGTTGGGGCAGAAACAAAATCAGGTCTTCACAGCTTGTAAGAGTAGCCCTGTACCCAGAAAGAGGTTTTTTTAACCCACTGGAGTTAATATCATGTTTCTAGCCTGATATGGTCCCATCACGGTGTGCTTCTAACCTAGACTTGCTGAGGAATGGATGCAACCTTCCAGCATCCATTCAAAGAAATGGTGCTCCAGCTGGATCTTCTCTCACGCATCAGAGTATGGAAAAGGGGCAAGATAAGGATACTATGGGCTGCTGGTCAGGTAAAAGGCTGAGAACTGTGCCATCTGTAAAATGCTGAGCTGCAAGAAGGAGGGGCTAAATTCCCACTCAGGTGCTTTATTTACCCTCCTTCTTATGCCCCATTCCAATCTGCTTCCACTGCAGGTCATGGTTAGAAAAAAGAGCCACAGGAATACCAAAGTCCTGCACTGCTGATAATAACATACTTCCCTGAGGGAGCGGGGAAGACAGTGAGGGAGCTGGTGGGTGGATGTGGCAGAGCTGGTATTGCTATTGAGGCTGCAATGTGGACACAGCTGGGTGTGCTGAAACACAGTGAATCCAGCTGGTAAAATCTCAGTACTCACCTACAAAAACAATGGCTATGCAGATATAGGGTCTTCTGTGGGAGGAGGATCAAGACCATGCTTTTTGTAAGTGTAAACTGAAGCTTTTAAAAATAGTAACAGATAATGTTGTAAGAGCATAAATAAGTAATGGAGTGGCTCAGTTATCAGAAATACTATCATTATAAATGGCAGAAGAACAAATTAAGGCACTTAGTTGTGCTCCAAATTAAACCATGGCTTTTCTTATGTGTATAAAATTAAATGTATGCACAAGCTGCTGCTGAAAGGGTGGACATCGACCCTTAAATCAATTCACATACTGTATTTTCAGGTGCAATTCAGTACAGCTGAACCACTGCACAGCATTTCATGGACTCCATTAGCCTGTCAGCAAGGGATCAGAGAGTCATCTGTGTAAATTGCTGAAAGGCAGTGGTAGTGGCAGTCAGGCCCCAAGAATGTAACAGATTTAAATGCTACCTGTGATAATAATGTCCATGGATTTGTGTGGGCTGTCTGGAGTAGAGGAAAAGTCCAGTTTAATGGGAGATTTTTATCTTTGCCTGATCTACTTAATAATTTTTCAAGCCTCGTGTTTATTGAAGTGCAGGTCAAAATGAAACAAATATTTAAAAGCATAAAATATGACCCTCCGGGGTTAGAAGGCAATAGAGGCTTATTTTATTATACCCCTCTGGAAAATAAAAGCAAATTTAAGAACAACTGAGAGCATCATTAGGCAATGACTGAGATAATGATATATAGCATCCTCTCAGCTCTTGATTTTTGTGCAAGTGTGCTTCAGTTTGAAGGCAGAAGAAGCAGCTTTCATTCACCCCTCCTACACTGTGTGGGACTGTCAAATGACAGCCTTTGAAAGTAATCATTATTATGACATAACAAATGGGGGATTTTGGGGAATAAAAGGAAAGCAGCCATTAAGAACTTATTCAAGTTGATATTTCCGCTGTTTTCATTTATGTGTTGCCTTCACTATGGCAAATAAAAAAAATTATTAAACTGAAAAATTATTTAAAGTGCAAGTTTTAGACCAAACAATATGTTTTTGACTGCACTCTTTCCCTACACGCTGAAAAGTTGAGATCAAGAGGTGTAAATATCTAGGATGAAAAAGCACAGCTTTTACACATTCTACAATTCTGATTATCAAACACCCACATCTAATAAATACACCCTTTATTTAATGACAGGCTGGATTTTAAAAAAGATTAGTTTAAGTTTAGTTTGGAGTCAGGCATTGAAAACTGCCTTGTTTTATTAGGAAAAAAAGTGAAAGTTTTTTGCTTAAAAGAAATTCTGCAACAACCATTTTTTTTTGAAAATCTAAAAGATTTCTGTATTTTTAACAGAACTAAGGAATGACAAGAAAATCTAAGATCCCTTGTATCATGTATTTATTATCTTCTTATATTTATAAATAGCTTAAAATTCATGTTTTTGGGTATTACAAAATGTTTCCTAGAAAATCCTGACTTGGAGTACAGATTTGTTACAGGCTCTTTGGACCAATTTTTGATGCTCACTTGAGTGAGTGGGTAGAATAAATTGCTATTTAACATGGGAAAGACAGTAAGAATTTATCCCCCACTGGATATTTGCCTATAAATATCCTAATTTACTGTTGGGCATCCCAAGGATTTTACCGTAACTAAAGCCTCTACTTCACAATTCATATTCAGTACAGCTCTTGACCATGCACTAGGATTTTAATATTTGCTTAACAGCTGCTAACAACAGCAGAACCTAAATGTACCTGCAAGTACTTTCCTGCAGAGGGTTGTACCTTGTCACTTGTTTCGAAACTTTGCAGGAAAAATACTGAAATCACAGTTAGTGGCAGAAATTTTGCTTATACTCTCCTCAGCACTTAAACCATTATTTTATCTCACTTCAAGTGTACATACATATACGTTGATAATAAAATTAATATTAGAGTACTTCCACTATGGAGATGATAGCTTTCAAATTCCCATGGCTCCAACAACACACCCCTGATTAAAATTTAAAATCACCTGAGCTGTGGACAAAATTTCTTTATTCCCAAGTCCATCTGAGCCAAGTGTAGGACTCTGTTGGTGCCTTTTAGCACACTCAACTCTGTCTCATGCAGCTCTGCAGCTCCATTTGTATTGAAGAGTGTTTCAGGGTGATGCTCATCATGCCTTCAGAAGGAGGTCAGTGCAGTGAGCTTTCTCTCCATCTGCCTGACAGGGTGCAGTGGCTGCACCAGTGCCTTGGGAGATCCCCACTGAGCACCAGAAAGGGCTACTCAGAGCCTGCACTATCTCAAGTCCTTCATCCCTAGTGTCTGTGATTTAGATCAACAGCAAAAGTAGCTTAAGCAAACTTGTAAACGTCAGGGTTTAACCTTTCTCTAAGCCTTCTTGCTACGTATGTGAGGTTTTGGCTTTTATATGGCTGTACTGGATCAATACAGCTAAGCTGGAACTCTGCACAGCTTCTAAAGCTGATAATTTTCTGGATGATTTTCTGAGGAAAATGACAGTCCATAGGAAATAAAACAAAATTTGTGATCCTGGTATATAGGTGTGATTTTTCTAACCTAAAATTCTTGTACCTATATTTCACTATTTCAGAAAAAATATCATAGGGTCAGATTTTTGGTTTCTATCTGAAAGGTCTTGCTTCTAAAAAGAAAAATATATTTACATTCACTTTTCTCTTTACCTGCACTGTAAGTACTGGATTAACTTTAAAACATGCTTATCTTCCTCTTACTTCGCCCTAAGGGTATTTCAAATTACCTATAGTTCTATCGTGTGATTAACTTCAGCTTTACTGAAAAATTATTTCCTTTATCAAAAGGGAAATTTTTAAACAAAATTATGCATCCTCCACCTGTTGTGGAGGTGGACAGAGATTTAATTCTGGATGGGTAAGGAGTGAGTTCTGCAATTTAACATTATGTTTAATTTACATAACAATGGTGTAGGACCTCAGATTCCCAGCTGCTTGACAAAAATAGTGTGTTGTCTTCTGTTTCAAAGACCTTCTAGCTTAAGGTAAGAGTCTCATCTTGTGTCCTTCTCAACAGAAACTGGGACAGGTGTTTAATTTTGTGTCCTGAGTGAAGAGCATTAGCAGTAAACAATTTTGAAACAGTTTAAACCAAGGATTAAAACCAAGGCAAGGACATCGGAGACTAAACTCAACCCTCTGGCCTGTTGAATTTTCCTACTTAAGGTTACTCTTAAATTTCTATTTATAGAATATAATGGAACTTCACACAAACAAGGCATCTCCATAGTAAGCACCTACATTCTTGAGAAATTCTTAGGTGTCCTGCTAGTACTGCACGAACTTTATCTCTGCATTTTTTGTCAAAAATATCCACTGATTTATTTATTCAGTAATTCATTCTTTCCTCTCTTTTAAGAGATAATTCTCTTTGTGACAAGTGGTGACAGACTGAAAGGTATAAAGACTGAAATCTTCCCTTTTCCCCTGTAAGAGGCTTCATGAAATGAGTAGATGAGTTTCCACTGCTGAGCCTTTGTGCCTCATGTCAGATCTATGGAGTTAAGCGCTCAAGGTCAGAGGGTCTGTTTCCATGTAGGCAGATGTAATTCCATTGATTTCATATCATCAGCCACACTTACATTTTGATTCTGAGAATACCTCTGGTAACTCTGATTAGATGAAATGTCAATTGAGATGTGGACAGCCATCTTCAGGAAGCTGACTCGATATTACTCATTTTATGAAGGCAATTGAACAGAAATAGGAACTTGCAGGCATCTTGAGATAATCTGCTGCATTTGAAATAGCAAGTAGGAAATCAAAGGAAGGCTGAAAATCTCTGCCAGAGACACTCCATGCCAGGCAGAGCTGAGGGTCCATCACTGCAGAGGAAGAGGAGCTGGGAGCTGACATTCTCAGCAAGGCAGGCAGAGTCTGTACTGACATCATCCAGGGCTGTGCCACTTTGCCTGAGCCAGGAGCACAGAGCAGGCCTGTAAAAGCAACCAGCATCAGGCACAGAGCAGCATTCACCCAGCAAATCCACAGGGATGAGACAAGTCCAAGGCGAAGCCAGAAAGTCCATGCAGAAGCTCAGAATCAGAGTAAATGTTGGTGAGGCACAAGATGGAGCACAGTGAAGGCTGCAAAGCAGAAGAATTGCAGCTCAGCTGGAGACCAATAACAAGAGCTTGAACTCCAAAGCAGCTCTCAAGAGAAGGGGAGAGATCCTCCTCTACGGCTCTTGTAGCTCTTACTGCACAGCACCATTTATCAGTGACCTGGCCTTGAGCATGGCCATCTAAATGCCCGGGAGGGGAAAACTGTGCTCCAGACTTTCAACACCCCCATCATCCTTTGTTTCAGTGATGTAGGATACCAAGTGAATGGACTAGGACAGGTCCTGGATTCCTGGATGCAAATGAGCATCCTGAATCTGAACTGATTCCACACGGGAGCAAAATGTGGGTGTGGTTCAGCTCCTTTCCTTCATGCCTGGACTCTTCACAAATAGGCATCAGCCCACTGGTGAACTATGATGCAGAGCTAATGAGATGACTAGATGTCGTCCAGTTTTTCTCTTTTTTTCAGTCAGCCTTATATTTGGGGGGAGAAAAGGAAAGAATAGGCAAATAAGGCAGTGTTGAAACATGCAGCCATGATAAATTCGACTTAATTTACTAAGTTTTGGTCACAGTGAAAACAGCAATAATGCTAGAAGTGTCAAAGCAGTTCATTTTTACATTTTCTAGAACATCTTTACATGCACTTTCCAAATTCTTTAATTTCAGACTCTAAATAGAAGCAAAGACACAACAGACTGTCTTGGCAATGTTATTAAGGTAAAAGTGATCCCTTTCTACTCATTGAGAAGTCACACAGTCTGATAATACCTGGGAGGGGGGGGAGGTTGTTGTTTGTTTTTAATTTGGTGAAGGGATTTTCATCCATGTTTTGGTTTGGCAGTAAAATGGAAAATGTAATTATTCTTATATCCTAATCCTTATGGCTTTGTTGCACATATAAAATGGTGAATGAGCAAGGTAGTCAGAAGACAAAAAATTAATAGTTTCAGGTATTCAAATGTACTACATTCACTGTTCTTTTGGAAGCAGTTTGCCAGGAGAGTGGATGAAAGTTATTTCAATTTCATAAACTTGCTTTTGCTTGGATATTGAAATTCCCAGGTCAGAGGGAAGCAGAAAAAAAATTCATAACGCTGGTTGTGAAATAGAAGATTGTAGAGCTAAAACATTTTGTAGAATATGCACTAAAGACTAGAAGACCATAAGAAGTCATCAGGATCTCATATTCTTACCTTCCATGGAGTTTGGGCAAAATTGTCCCTTCTTGTATTATTGTGCATTTGGGGGTAAAACACAAAAAGGTCTCTGCTGATGTTAGATCAATGCTGTTATCTTTATTGACCAGACATTCCTCCTATAAAGACATGCCAATGTAGCTGAATAAACTCTATTTTCATAATTTCAGTGGGCAGGCATTAATGAAATTAAGCTCTCTTAGTGGTGGAGTGAGGCTGCCCCATGTCAGTGGGAGCAGACTCATGCATCCTTGAATCCCTGTTTTCAACAGGCAACAGACCCCAGAACGGACAGATAGTAGATCTACCAGTCCCAGCACAACTTTTCTCACTTATCCCTGCCTTCACTGCCTTTAGAGCAGCCAACAGAGTTGGAGTCTCTGAGATATGCTATTGAACTGAGGTAGAGATGCAAGATCCATGCCTGAGCATCTCTGGTTCCTCCTGCCCTTCCTTACTCACCCAAAGCACACAGATCCTGCTACATCTGAGGAAAGAAGCAAAACCGCTCCTTTGTGAGTGAGACAGTGCCAGCCCAAAGGTGTGAGGTGCAGAGACTGCCTAACAAGTAAAGGAAAAGAATGAACTTATTACCAAGAGCCCAGAATCTGATGTACAGAATTAATACATCTGTTTCAATACGTAAACCAATGGATGTTATGCCTGGGTAAAGACTATGAGATAATCATAATTTAAATATGCAGCCCAGGTGCCTTAAGCAGCTTGAGTCACAGACTATGAACGAGTTAGAGTTTGACCTTCAGGATTGCAGAATTCAGTTCTGGGCTGTTAATAAATTTTTGTTAAAGGCTCATTCCTGTAACTTGCTGCACATACTGGTTCAAAGCCAGAAGTGTTTAAGGGCCAGTTTAAGTGTAAGCACAAGAGTAGTGCCAGTGCTGTCCATGAGACTTTATCTGTCATCCACGCATGAGTGGTCTGCTGGAGCAGAGAGAAAATGTTCAGCTTCTTGTAAAATCAAGTGTTATGACAGTGTGTGGCTCCCAGTGAGTTGTAGGCTTAATCACTCTGCAAAAGATTTCTCTTCTGGTACCAATTTCAGGACAACTATTGATTTCACATCTTTCAATAGCTTTTCCTCCTGCAATTATGACTGTACTTTCTTGTTCATCTGAACATAACATGAAATAGATATTGCCAGAACAAGCATACGTAGATATAGGATATCCTCATTACTTTGTCAATTAATTCCCATGTATTATTATGTGGAAAGTGTATTCTATTATAAATGTCTTATAATGCAATGGCTTGCTAGTGTTTGATTAACCATGTTTTTTGATTAAAAATTGATTGTACATGCAGGCAGGCTACACATTGTCTTGTCTTCAAGTGATTGTTCCTCAGGAAGTGAGCACACCATGATAATTTTTTTCCTCAGTAATTGCTTCTTTTTGAGATCTCTGGCACTGTAATCCCTTCCTTTATATATTTTATGGATTAAGTCTTCCAGCATGACAGATTTTAAATAGCTTAATGACTATATTATAAATAGCCCGTATTACAAATTGCCTATATTATAAATAACAATACATAGTCCTTGTGAACACTGAGAATATAAATCAGATTGCTCTTGCTGTTTGCAGATTCAGAAAAAATCCACAATTGAATTACAGCCTTATGTTCGACCATGGACCATGAAATTAGTGGGTAATAGCAATGTACTGAAACTCCTACCCTTTAAAAAGGATCAGGAATAGGAATTACCAAAAACATGGTTTTATCAAACTGCTGTTCAGGTGCAGCCTGAGTCATTGCTTCACCACATAGAAGAGAAAGAGGCGAAAATTAAAATTTACATTTGGTGTCAACTGGTTATTAGCTAGTGTAAAGATTCTACATTTGGTGTCTAAACAGTAAATAACAGCACAAAAAAAACTACTGGGTAGTCTCCTATTACACTTCCTTCATTTTTTATGGCACTTTTATGAGTATGTTATTGACTATTACTGCAATGCCATTTTGACAGGAGGTATCTGCAGAGAGGTGTGAGACTCGTCTAGAGGGTGTGAGTTTCAGCTAATGCATGACCTCCAGGACAGTGCTCCAGATGTACATAAGGACAACTCTCCACAGGAATCTCCTCCTCGTTGTATCTTGCACCACCCTGATCCCTTGCAGGGTCAGCCACAACACCAGCCTGACAGCCGTCACAGAGCCACAGGGTATCCACCCATGACAAAGCTGAAAGTCCAAAGGAATGGGAAACTGGGGCCAAACCCCTGCTGGGCAAGGCTGTCCAGCAGCCAGGTGTGAGGCATATGAAGCTTGTGGGCCAGCATGACTCATGAAACACCTCATGCATTTTGTATTTCACTGCTGGGTATTAAAACAGTAGATCACGAGATGCAGGTCTGAGAGAAGCGGGACTTGTTTTCCCCTCTCCACTCTGATTTCAACAGCTCAGCACCACACTGATGGAGGGAACTCTTCACTGGTGGTGATGAAGAGTCCAGATGGGTCCTTGCTGGGGTTAAGCACCAGTTAGATACCAGACTGAGTGTCCATGCTGAGGCCACTCTAACTTCAGGTCCCTCCTTGCTTTACTCCTAGAAGTATTCCCTGGTAATGCCCTATTAGACATAGGAATAAGAAGAAACCATCTGGGAACTATATGCAGCCTGCTTGTCTTTGATTAGCACATTCCACTAGAATTCAGCATGATTTTTACTACTCATGCTTATCCTCTTGAACTTGGTTCACTTTCTTAATTTTGCATGTGCCTAATTTACGCTACCTGAGGCAATTGTCATCTTTTTTTTACACATAGTAGGCAGTATCTGATAAGGTGCTATGAAATCCCTTCCTCTTCTTATCTCTGGATCCTCTTTTAGTAACTTTAAACAATTACCATTCATCCCTAGAGCAGGTGTGGTCTCTCTTTGTTGTTTTATTTTTTAGGTTACTGTTACTCCAAAGACTAATTTTGTATTTATTATTTTTCACAAAACCTTACACCTAAAAATATTGTAGTCAAGTCATTGTTTTAACCTGCTAACATTAACAAACCAAACTTCAGTCCTAAACATTATTTGGAATAAAATATTTAATTGTTCTTAAGATTTCTGCAAAGCCTGCTGGTTGCATGGCTTCACCAAAGCTGAGGTATACAGAAAATGTACAACAAAAGAGCTAGAGAAGGAAGACTAAATTTGATTAAACCATAAAATTCAGTGTGCATAAATCAAAGCCAAATTTGAAAACATCTGGAGAGGACAGAATTGAAATAAAAATGTTAAAAATAATGTTATGGTATTTGATGCTTCTGTTGCTCTTTTTGTACATGTCTCTGAAAGCACATTCTGAATAGTGATTCTTGATGTCTTGAAGGGGAAATTTTCCTCCTATGTTAAGCCTGAGTAAACTGAGGCACTGAGAAGTGACTTGTCTGAGTTCAAACATGCATGGGCAGATAGCAAAAGTACCAACTCTACAGGCTGAAACTCTCCACTGAGAGAGGGCTAGAAACAGGAAGGGAGCACAGGCAGGAGAGCTGGTCTGTACTGAGGAAAAGGATATTCCATAGTGTATGATCTGCTCAGCAATAAAAGCTCAAGGAAAGAAGGAGAGAGGGAATGTCCATGGCTGTGGCATTTGTCTTCCCAAGGAACCATTAAGGGTTATGAAGCTCTGCTTTTGTGTAAGTGACTGGGCATCTGTCTGCTGACAAGAAACAGTGATTAAGTTCTTTCTTGCTTTGCTTTTGGGGGTAGCTTTTGTTTGCCTCTGAGACTTTTATCTCAATGCACAAGTCTTCTCACCTGTCTGTGATTAGGTGCTCATCCTGCCCGAGAGGAGAGCAAGTGAGCAGCTGAGTGGGTGTTTGGCTGCTGGCCAGTGACAATCCACCACGAGCTCTCAGGTCTGCTCTGTGCATTCAGTGTTAGTCTTCTGCTCCCAGAGAGAGACTCAGCCAAGCTCCAGTCAGAACCTGGGATTTCAGACTTTAAAAAAACCACATTTTCAAAGAATTCTAGATGCAGAGAAGCCAATATCTTGCTAAATAAGTAAAAGAAACAGTGTCAAAAAACTTAGGTGAAGTTTGTTTATTGATATCAACTATCTGAGTGGAAGAGTCAACCCATCAAACCCATTATGCTCTAATCAACAGTATCATGACCTTCTGGTAGACGTTTCCAAAGAGGAACTTCAGCATAACCAAATATTCTCTGAACCAATCAGAGAGTATCATACTATGATTTGTGCACTAGGAGTAAAATCGTATTTTCTCTTTTTCTTAAAGTACAGGTAAAAAAAAATAAAAAAATCTATAATGAAGCAGTGTTACAGATCTAGTTTTTACCTGAAAACACACAACAATATTGAAGTAAAAAAAAACAAAGGAGGCTGTCAGCCCTACTACTTTGTCAAGGGAGAGGCAGAATAACTGTGTTTGACATTTACTGTATCCTTAAAATTCATCTCATTCTTCCAAGACATGTGCATAATTCCATTTTAGATTAGACTGTTAAAGGGACAATTTTAGCCTAATAAAAGCAAACATACCAAAACCATTCTCTTTGAAAGTGTTCCGATTTCATCACTGTGATATGCTGTAACTGAAGAAGACTCAAAATATTATCTTCATCTTATTTTCTTCTTGTTATTAAGAGTACATTTCATTTAATTATTTTTCCTATATGAATATATCTTTCAAAACTCAGTGTAAGGTTAATAGGTGGAACAAAAAAAATCAATCAATTCCTTTCTCCCCATCAAATTTTATTGCAACAATAAAATCCATAAATACAGCAGGAGGACTGTCAGATAGAGGTAAAATTGCATTTTAACTATTTTTGATTCACTGTGTTTCAGTCTGACAGTGTTTGAACCTGGTTATTATTCTTAGACAGAAATAGTTCTCATTTTAACACAACTTACATGCAAACAACTTCTATTTAAAAAACTGCAGCACCTTTTAAACAAATGAAATCATTACAAAGTGTTACATCACATATTACATTAAGGTTCAATGTACAAAATGTTTAATAAATTACAAAGGTAACAAAAGATAATTATAATAGTAACCTATGCCATCTAGGAACAGAACATCAGAATCATCAAGTGATGTGGAGATCAGTTAGGAGTTTATCTCTGTATCAGTATCTGAATACTTTTCATGCACGTACACATAATTGAAGGAAATTTTGCAAGGAAAAAAAGTAAAGTCAGATAAATAAGTGTTTTCTTACTTTGTATGACCTTTTACTTAGTGAAGTAGTTGCTTTTCCACAGATTTTCAGAAGCACCTTGGATACTCACTTCTCTTGCCCTTCCATTTTGTCTGGTACACATGTTGTCACACTGACTTGAAAATGGCTTGGAAAAAGGTTTCTGCTGCATTTTTTATCCCATTGTTTCTGTCCTCATCAAAGCAGAATCCTCTTCTGTTTTTCTCCTCTTCCTTGGGGATTGGGAATACTTTCTAAATCCTGGTAGCCACTCTGACTGCATCTAGAAATGACAGGTCCTCCACACTGTGCTTGGGAAAGAGTTTTTGCTAGAGGAAGATCATGAAGAATTGGGCATAGGAGCAGCTCTAAACTAACAAGAAAGAAATGCAGAAAGGAGAGCTGTGGGCTAAGCCCTTCTTGACAGTTATGTCAGGTACCTTACTATGCACCTCTGAAGAGCTCTTCCCTTGGCTTGGGATTTATAGCCATGAAGTGCTCTTCAACACATGGATCACTCTGATTCTCCTGGGAGAAGGACTTTAAGCGTGGCTTTCAGAAAAAAATCTGAATTCTGAATGTGAGAACCTTAGTCTGTTTGCAGTTGTTGGATAGAGGGGAGGCCAACCTCCTCAGAAAAAGAAATACATTTGCCAAAATTTCAACTGGCCATAATAAAGCACTATGTCATTCTGCAATTGTATTTTTGGAAGAGCGAGAAACCTTAGCAGAGCTAAGGAAGAGCTTCTCATACCTGGTGCAAGAATAGCAACAGATGACCATTCTGTAGTTATGCAGTAATGAAAGAAGTGGCAATGGGGATGGAGGAACAGCCCATGTAGTATGTGGTGAGTTTTCTCAGGTGGCTGCATCACACGTCTGTGTAATTTAGATGTCTTTGGAGACATATAGTAAGGCAAGTATGAATCCTCATCCACTTTTGCAAGTTTACTGTTAGTGAAGCTCCAGTGACTTTGACTGAAGAAAATGAGAGGGTAATTGAGTTCAGGGTCCCTGCTTTGAAGACTTAACAATCTAATTTAGGACCAGGGCAGAAAACCAAAACAAAACCCAATTAGAGAGGAAAGGAAGACAAAGTCCCTCAGGTTATGCTCATGCCTTCACTGGATAGGCTACGTGTCTTTAAATAGAAGATCTAAATCACCAGTTTATGAACACCATGAAAAATAGGAAGAAAGAGATTTGCCTTTATTGTGTGCCACTAGAGCTAGCACAAATACCTAATTTTTGCATTAATACCGGAGCTGATTTTCTGTTCATGTATGATAAAATTACTAAGCTGGTATTATTGGAGATATCTGCAAAAACATCTGTGATTGAGGCTCCTTTTCTACTGATCTGAAGATCTTATTACTGTATTTGTCTTTTGTAGATGACTGTGTACTACTTTCTCAGAGTCCAGATCTCTCCTCCTGCCCTCACATGTGAAAAGTACATGTGAGATCTCATGTACCTCATGTCTTAGCAGCTGCCACTGATGATTATGTCTCTAATGGCACTGTGGCTTACCACTATTTGTGCTGCTCTACTGAGCTGCACTTGGAAATGGATATTAAGGTAAAACCTCTTCATTAATATGTATTTTCCCTTTAATCTCACATTATGTACTGGCTAAAGTAAAACCTCATGCATTGCACAGGCAGTAAAGAAGTTGCAAGGAGAAAATTAATTCAGTTTCTGCCTTTTAGAGCTTGTTCATTCACTTGTAATCACAGAAATTTTTTTCCTTTTAAGATTCAATTCTCCCACTTTAGCTCAAAGCCTTTACAATTTAATTCCTGGATGTGATACTAAAGTTTAATCTTTGAGGATGTTGAAATGTGTTTCCTGCAAAATGTTATGGGCATAATGCAGGAAACATATCCTGAAACAACAGATAGCTGCTGGAGTTTTGTGATTTCAGTGGTGCTTGGCTTTAATTTCAATAGACTAAGCTTGCTTTGCTTTGTTTTCTTCCTTTCTTCAATGGCAACATTCCAACACTTCAAAGTCAATATATTTCTTGCTGTAAACCTTACCATGCATCGGGTTCATCTTCTGGAAGACAAGCAAGAGAGGGTCAAAGGTAACAACTGCTGTAGTAAAAGACATTTCCCATCATCCTTTGTATCATATACATGAATGCTTTTTCCCCAGCTGAAGCTGTTGATATACTTTATCCAGAGCTTTGCTCACTCTACAATATTTCTTATAGTAATGAAAAAGGAATCTGCTGAACCAAAGAAAAAAAATAAATCCTATCAAAAGGTTGGCATTTCACTAGCAGATTTTCCAGCCAGCTGAATGCTAGTGCTCTGGTGTACACCATTGAAAGTAATTTCTCTTTGCATCTGGTATTTTTCCCCACAGAATACATTTCACAGGATTCATTCTTTCTTTCTCTATCTCTCTGTCTCCAAATCAGAGTCCTCAAATTGCTGATAGAGCTTAGGCAAGGGGGGAAGAGCAGGGAAGGAAGTAGGGTTAACATTGATTTGAATGTTTTTTGTTTAAACCTAGATTTTAGTATTTAAATATACTTAGACGCAAAATATTCCAATGTTCAATTATTTATCTCTGAGATTAGGGAAGCTCTGAACTTGTTCTATGCACTTTTTATAGTATGATGCTGTCAGCTTCCAGGGATAGGAATTTATTTATCCCAGGACACACAGAGGCTTCAGACTGATCACTGTCTTTCCATTAATATTGGATAAGACCTAGATTCTTTCCTAGCTCAAATGGGACACCTTTTTTTTTTTCCCCAGCTCTGAAAAATGTAGATGGAAAGGAGCTGCTCTTTGCAGTTCTACCTATGTTAGATCTGAATTGCCCTCTTAAGGTGCCTCTCTATCACAACAGACTAGTGATCATAAAAAGCATCTCATTTAAGTCCAGAGCTCAAGACATTTTAACATATCTACAATATCAGTCCAACAGACAGGTGTTTTGAACAGTTTCACACAATCAGTCTTTTAGATTTACTCAGATGAAACAAGTCATAGATATTCCTGCAAAGATAAGACATTTCAGAGTCGGTAGTAGCTATGGAAGGCAAAGATGACTAAACCTGGATGATCACTTGTAAGATATGCCAGGCATGTATGGCACTGACAATGAATGTTTAACATCTCCGACCCCTAAAAGGTTGTGAATGACGTGTGCAGTTAAGTGCTCCAGGGAAAAGATTACTGATTTGTGAATGGAAATGAGCCATTAGGGAGGCTAAGATTTGCAAAAGGCTCAAGGTACATTTCAACATAGGGAGTTACTTATGACTTGGCCATTGTCCTGAACACATGGATATACTCTTGTGGAACAGACTAGGAACTAGACTATCTCCAAAGGTTTTGCTTGTTATGTCCCTCTTCTGTGGCTGTACAACCAAACAAAGTGAGCCGACAAGATCCAGGTAATCCTTTGGTGCTAGAAATAAAAAATACATTAACTGGAGGCACTTCGACTCTTAAGATCAATCCAAAAATACCTGCCTAGCCACATAAAGTGCCTGAAACTTTCCTTGAGACAAAAGATGGTATTTATAAGACCAAATTTTGATCTATGGTTTTGTCATTAATAGGATGAATGAACACTTTTGGAAGATGTTTCTTTTCATTCTTACTTACATTTCTAAGATAGGTGAGATGGATCACCTGTCACAGAAAGGCTTATGTAATTGATTAAAAAGACAGTGTAGGATGACCAGCAATCAATACCATTATATCAATATATTGATTTGTGTTGTAGGCATCCAAAATGTAGGGCAAGATAAATCCTGCCTGAGGTGTCTAGAAGCCAGTCTAGCACATGTCTAACACAATCACCACCTTTCTAGAGGGATTGACCCATGTAGGCATTTCCCACTGACACCAACACTGGATTCTGCACCTGGGATAGAGTAACACCAAGAAAAAGTGGAAAATGAGAGAGGAGCAGCTGGAGAGCAGCCCTGCAGACAGGAATCTCGGGTTGCAGGTTGGCAGCAGGCTCAATAGGAGTCAGATGAGTACCCTGGTAGGCAGAAGGGAAAACTGTGTCCTGAGGTGTGTAAAACACGTCATGCATGTGGTGTATAGGGACATGGTTTAGCAGTGGACTTCTCAGTGCTGGGTTTACAGTTGGATTTGATTGTATTAAAGGTCTTTTCCTAATTTTAATGATTCCATGATTCTAAACACATCATAACCAGCCAGTCAGAACCCACTGTATTCAGTGTTGGTGCAGTCTCCCCTTGAGTACTGAGTGCAGTTCTGGGTCCCACAAATTAATAAGAATGTGAAGGTCCTTGAATGTGTCTAGAGGAGAGAAACAAAGCTGATGAAAGGGTTGGAAGGCATGTCCTGTAGGGAGCAGCTAAGAACTCTAGGTTTGTCTAGTCTGGAAAAAAGGAGCTTGAGGGGCAACACTTGTGCTCTCTGCAGCATCCTGAGGAGGGGATGTGGAGAGGGAGGGGCTGACCCCTTCTACCTGGTATCTAGAAATAGGATGCATGGGAATGGTTCAAAGCTGTGCCAGAGGAGATTTAGAAATGACATTTGGAAGCATTACTTCACCAAGACAGTGGTCAGACACTGGAACAGGCTTCCTAGAGAGCTGGTTGTTGCCCCAAGCGTGTCAGTGATTAAGAGGCTTTTGGACAAAGCCCTAAACACCATGCTTTAACTTGTGGTCAGCCCTGAAGTGGCCAGGCAGTTGGACTGGATGATCACTGCAGGTCCCTTCCAAGTGAAATATTCTATTCTATTCTGTGCTATGCTTATGCTATTCTACTCTATGTGAGATCCATGAATTGTGCAACCCTTCATGAAAGTCTTCCAAAGAAGTCAGTTTCATCATTTGCTGTCAGCCCAGGCTTTTCATGGAGACAGCTTCTTAATGGTGCTAACTTTTGGCCGCTTCCTTGTGCATTTAGTACCCAGCAGCATCAGACCGGTTAAAGGTCTCAAGTACTTCATATAGGTACAGCACACACAATGAAAATGTTACAGCTGTTTCGTTAAACCAGAGATTGCCCATAACTGAATTAAGAACTATTCAAAGACATTTAATATGTAACTGAAGCTCTATATCAGGGGTCTTTATTTCAGTGCATTTAAATCATCAAAGAAACATAACATCAAAGTGAAAAGCAGGAAGGACAGCTGTTATTCTATTTTACACTATTCAAGGATTTGAGGTCATTAAAATCAACCTACCAGAGTTTTGGTTGAACTGATGAGGTTTGAAATATTCTTGGGTTTCTAAAGCAAAGTATCAGAAAATCACAATAATGACATATAATTATTCCTCCATTTCTGGAAACTCTGAAGGAAAGTACTTTGCTGATGGTAATCTGAAAGAGATTGAATCTTTCTTCCTCTGCTTCAGATTTTTAAAGTTGGATACTAATTAATAAAATTAAATCCTAGATGAAGAAAGTGTTTCAAACAGAAGACTACTAGCACTATTCAAATATCTCTTGAAAAGCATTGCTGTAATGGCTTCTGCTTCTGTTTTTTAAAGAAAGCTGTACAATTTTTAAGGTCCCAGAAGCTGAAGGTGATCTGAAATGGGCAGTGACAATTGCTCAGAAGGATCCATTTCTGAAATACACTGCATAAAGTTCTAGAGTCCTCAACATAAGAACAAGGTGGAATTATTGGTGCAAGTCCAGAGAATGGCCACAAAGTCGATAAGAGGACTGGAGCACCTCTCATGCAAAGACAGACTGAGGAATTTGGGGCTGTTCAGCCTGGAGAAGAGGAGGTTGTATGGAGACCTCATAGCAACCTTCCAGTATCTGCAGGGGCCTACAGGAAGCCTGTAGAGGGACTCTTCATCAAAAACTGTAGTGACAGGACAAGGAGTAATGGGTACAAAGTGAAAAAGGGAAATTTAGGTTGGCTCTGAGGACAAAATTCTTTACTGTGAATGTGTTGAGACAGGAACAGGTTATTCAGCAAGGCTGTGGATGCCCCAACCCTGGCAGTGTTCAAGGCCAGTTTAGATAAGGCCTTGAGTGACCTGTGTGGTGGGAAGTGTCCCCGCCCAGCACAATGGGGGTTTGGACTGGATAATCTTTAAAGCCATTTCCATCCTCTAACATTCTATGATTCTCTGAAATCCTTCTAAAATGGCACATGTATCATCTAGATTTTGTTTATACTTGTAAATTTCACAAAAACCCTTCCCTAGCAGAAGATTGAACTGTCCCATGTTTTAAAGCAGACCAAAAAATCCAGCAATGGCTGATGACCCAGAAATGTATGAAAGTAGGCATCAGCTCCTTCACACCTGGGCTACCTTTTTCTGCACAGTCAGTAAGACTTGCACCCTCAGCCACCAGAAGGTTCAAGCTGCCCTGGATTCAGCTGGAGAGGGTGTAGCCAAGACCCTACTATTACTCAATACCATCCCACATCATTGCCAGGGGCAGGGAAAAGGGGCTCTCTTGCTTCTGGAAAGAAGGGCGTTTCTTCTGGTCAAATAAAGGGAAGCAGTCCACTATTGGTTCATTACCCCAGGCTTGGTGAGCATTTTGCATATAATTCACCCTCCCTTTTGTACCCTTTTGTTACTAATATTGTTGCTATTACTCTTCATGTTCTTATCTCATTGTTTCCAGTAAATTGCTCTATCTCAGCCCATGATCTTTGCCTTTTTTGCTTTCAGTCAGAGTGGGCAAAGGGAGTGAACAGCAGCAGAGGTTCACTAAATTGGGGAGAACAATTACTCAACCACAGCATAAGCCTAAAAGCAACTTCAGACTCACCTGCAGCACAGTTCATGTGCCACTCGGGACAGGTCAACTGCAGCCAAATACAGCTGGCACCTTCTCGGGGATGGGTGTGATCACAGGCTGAGCTGAATTCACCATGGTCCAGTAGTCTGGAAGTTATCCACACTTTGCTTTTTGGACTGCATTTGTCCATCCTGTAACAGATGCTTCCTTGGAGAGGTTTGACACTGAGACTGTCAGAAACCCAGCACTGTGTATCCACAGTGCCTTTTCCAGTAGCCTGAATGAAATCCCATTTGAATTCTGCCTACAAGCCCTGCTGCTCTCCAGACAGCTGTACCAGGGCCCTTCCAGGAGAAAACATGAGTCTTTTTTGCCTGCCTGACATTGTCACTGAAGATGGGCAGAAGGGCTTGATGGAGGTTTCAGGGAGCTGGCCCCAGTAAATTGGCTCAGGATTAAACTTCAGCCAGAGCTAGCATGAAACTGTCTCCAGCTGGACAATGCCACAACCAGAGCTAAAAGCCCTCTGAGAGGTGAGCTGTGTCAGTACACATCTAAGGTGGCTTTGAGCCCACACTCAATAAACTATGGAGCTGAAAACATGGGGCAGGGTGTGCTTAATCCCATGCCAAGCCAGTTTGTTATGCTGCAAGAACAGTGTAGTCTTCTTCTGGGTCATTTGAAAATTAACAACACTGACATTTGTGAAGACCTGAAGACTGTTTCTAGTCTGAGAGCCTTTATGTATCATAACGTGATTCCTGTCTCCACCAAAGTTCACTAAAACTTCTTGGCTTTAACAGTTCTAAAATTAACCCTTTGCTAGCTGTAAGATTAATGTGCTGATCAGAGCAATTTCTGAATATTATAGCTCCCAAACTTCTGGAGTGTAATTATGATCTGCTTGGCAGCTGCAACAGCCAGCGCTTGGCAGTTCCTTCATTGAGATCAGACTTTGCAGGAAGGCTGAGTCCTTCTTTCTAAATTGTCCCAAGTTGTGACTGCTCTGTTACATACAGGGAGACCTGAACTCACTTTCTGCCTTTGAGAGTCCCAGAATCAGAAGCATTGGCAATGGGATAAAACACCCTTATTTTCTAATTGTGAAGCAGATAGGATCAGGGTGTGGTACTTGTCTGGGCTGATCAATCTTCTCAGCATCAAAGACTGTGTCAGGCAAAATGCTGGGCTAATAATTTACTGTGTGGACTTACTGCAAATATCTCCAGTAGCTCAGGGAGCTGTGTGCTGTCCTGCATTAGGCAATACAAGCGTGTTTCAGTACCATGGCAGTTCCTAATAAAACTACCATCTTCTCCTATATGACCAAAGCCTCCAGTACACTATTCTGAGATCTAGTTATATCTTCTTTAAAGCTCAGAACTGAAAATCTGTCTTGCAGTGGACAGTTGCAATCTTTTTGTTTGGCTTATTTTCTCAACACACAAGGCTCCTTTGTTGCTATCCCAGTGCTACTGTCCGCCTTCAGTGCAGAATTTTAATTAAGATGGAGGTCAGAAGACAGCAGGAGAGAAAAAGCCAGCCTTGCAAACAAAATAGAGTTTTCAGCTGGAGGCAGACATGTTGAGAGTCTCCCTGGTTCCAAACATCATTCACAAGGTGTAGGTGGACACCTTCAGCTTCCTCCCTGGTGAGATGCTGCAACTCATCGCACTAAAGTGATCACTTGGGTCAGCAAAGAGCGGCTGGACAGAGATGAAATGTGCCACTGGCCACAAACCCAGCAGTTGGGGGAATGTTTCAGTCTAAAATCTGTGCTGAAATTTAACACTTTGATTTAACCAACTTTAGCTGTTCTGTTAAATCTGTGATAGCACCCTATAAACAGCCGAACAGATCTTTGTGCTTCCTGTTTCTCTTGTAAACATCTCTTCTGTTTGTTGGTTTCCTTGTCCTAATTAACAGAGATTTGTCACAGTGGTAACTTCCTAGTCCGTCTTCTCATTAACCACTCCAGCAAAACACCACAGCACCTCAGAGTTCCCTGCTGAACTGCAAATTATTGCCACTCCTTTATTTCAGCAATTACAAGCTCTTTTTTAAAAAGCATGAAAACTGGTCATAGCTGTTGTAGGGGATTCCTATACTGTTTGTGAAGGGTCCTTATACCTTTCCACATTTAAAAACCTCCAGCTTCTGTGACACATGCTCATATCTCTGTTTTTATGGTCCTTAAGTTCTCTGTCCATGTCAAAACCACTTCATAGGCTCTGAACTGCATTTTTAGAGTATGATGTGTGTCAAATTCACACACAGTCTGCATTGAGAAAAGCACTTGTGGTAGACTGAATACAAAACATAGGGCTTGCCTGGGGCAGCAAATTGTCAGTACATTTTGTGTGTCAGTTACACAGCAACATGCATGCCCACAGACAGCCAGGGTACCCTGGGTACAGGTAGGATGTGACCCTGTGGTCCCCATGCTTCCCTCCTGCCTTTGCACTGGTGGACAATGAGTGGATTTGTAGTAAGGCCTTAAAACATCTCTCCCAATGGGAGACGTGGCTGACAAGCCTCACAGGGTTATAGTTCATGTAACTGAAAAGCATAGGGTTGTTGTAGAGAGGCAAATATTGGGAAAATGCAGGGGGATTCAGGCCAGCAGTATGGACTAATTAGCACCAGACAATAAATTATAAGGTAGATGTAACCAAGGCCCCAGCAAGGAGCAATGGGAGAAGAGCTCTGTGCAGGGGCATCAGCTGGGAGTAAATAAACACAAACTCCTCTTGCTGCTGACCCAGGGACCAGCTGTAAAGGCCAGGATTGGACTTTTCCCTTCCTTGCCTCATCCACTGTGGAGCTAGTGGTGCAGTCCATATGGGAAAGGACACAGATGGATGAATGCCAGAGAGTAGTGATGGTGGATATCAGGGACAAAGGTTGCCAAATACATACATTACAGCTCTGGCCTTGGCTGTATAATAAATCTTGGCCACATAATCAGTCTTGCACATAACTAGTACATCATTTCTGAAATCCTTATGCTCTACTGTCAATCACAATATTTTTCTTATATCCATATTTACTTTCACATTTTCTCCTAGTTCTGCACCTGTTTCTTCAAACAGGTTCCTGCCAGCAGCTATTGCTGCTGCATTATCTGGATGGTAAACGGGTAAATTTAACTCTAGATTCCTTTGCTTCAGCAACCAAAATGCTGATGGCTGGGCTTTACTAGTGGAATTGAAGTGGGCTCCAAAGCCTTTGCTTTCAAAGTGTTTTATGTTTGTCTGTTCAGTTTTGAAATAGTCTGTTCCCAGCAGAGGAGAAAGAAGTGCTCTCCACTTCAGAAAGCACCTGGAGAAGTTTGTGTTTAAAACTGAATTTTTAGAAAGGTAAGTTTCAAAACAATCACCAAGAGAGGAAAGATCCTTTTCTTTCTTGTAAAAATTTGTAAATAAAAACAAATCACAAATAGACTGCCCAGGTGGAGTCTAATAACCAGACTCTTCTGGAAACAATTTCCACCTATTTGCTGCTTACAAAAGGTTTACGTTGTTTCAGTATTTCTCTCTACAAAAAATAAAACTTGATAAACAGAACAGATGCAAATTAGATTAAAGATAATCCCAGTGACTTTATAAATGTTATAAATCCCTTGGGAATGTCTAGTTTAAAGGACACATTCACATGTATGAGATACACAATTTTAACAGGATCAGTCAACAACATTTGTGACAATAAAATGAGCACATAGCTGTCTCAGCAGCGAGGACCTCTGGCAACATCAACATCATGCACAAAGAATGTAAATTCAGATTGTCAGTGCAGCACTTGGCTACAGAAGAGACAGAAATGTAAAAGGTGCCATGGGTAGGTAGCAGTGAGTGGATCTGAGGGGCTCAAATTGTTAATGTACTTCAACATTCCTTGTTATTTTTCTGTATTTTCAAATTCCCTGGAATTTCATTTACTATCAGTCCAAAGCTCTCCAAACTGGCTGCTCACATCAGCCTGAGTTTTGCAGACAATTTAGTTTAAAGCCCCTAAATAAAATCATGGCAGCTGTTTTGGCAACAGCATACTTTGGAGCCATGACCAGGCTAGATGGGATGAGACTGCGGTGTGAGATTCAACAAGACCAAGTGCAGGTCCTGCACTTGGGTCACAGCAGCACCAGGCAGCAATGCAGGCTGGGGGCAGAGTGGCTGGGAGGCTGCCCAGCGGAGAAGGACCTGGGGATGCTGGTAACAGCAGCTGAACAGAAGCCAGTGTGTGCCCAGGTGGCAAAGAATACAAATGACATCCTGGCCTGGATCAGCAACAGCCAGCAGGACCAGGGCTGTGTGACCCCTGGTCCTTGGCACTGATGAGGCCACACCTCAAATCATGTTCAGTTTTGGGCCCTCACTAGAAGGACTCTGAGGCGCAGGAGTGTGTCCAGAGAAGGGCAGTGGAGCTGAGAAAGGGTCTGTAGCACAAGTCTGATGAGGAGGGTCTGAGGGAGCTGAGGAGAAAAGGAGAAAAGGGAGCTGAGAAAAGGAGGCTCAGGGGAGACCTTATCACCCTAAAATTGCTTGAAAGGAGGGTGTAGCCACATGGGGGTTGCCTTTTCTCCCAGGCAGCCAGCAACTGGATGAGAGGACAGAGTGTTAAGCTGTGCCAGGGGAGGTTTAGGTTGGACATTAGAAAGAATTTCTTTACAGTAAGGGTGATTAGAAGACATTGGAACAGGCTGCCCAGGGAATTGGTGGAGTCACCATCCCTGGAGGTGTGTAAGGAAAAAGACTGGATGTGGCACTTAGTACCATGGTTTACTTGACATGGTGGTGCTCAGTCACAGGTTGGACTCGATGATCTCAGAGGTCTTTCCCAACCTAACTAATTCTGTGATTCTGGGACTTGAAATATGTCCTCAGAAAGTGCAGTGTCCTTCCCACTCTGAAAAAAATATGCTTCCAGTTTATAATCCTTGTAGTGTCTGTACTGGGAGAAGAGTGCACATTGTCTACTTTGCTCCCAGTTTCCCATGCTTGAACACAGAAGAGTGGAGCAGGAAAATGCCTATTTCACATTCAGAGGGATCAAGCATCAGGTTTGTAGCTGGAACGGATGCATATCTGGGGAGGAGGCGCCTGGGAAGACATTAAATCTTGACACTTGCCATCCCAAGGATTAGAAGAAGACTATTGGTCTGTGATTGAGAATACCTGTCTAGTATGGACACTGCATTTGGTATTTGCATGGGAAAACTCAGGTTATCTGTTCAAGTGAACAGATAAAATACTGTGTAACCAAAACCAGGGTTATTTGCTTAGGTGACTATTTGGAGGGGAAGAAAAATCCTGAAAAATCCAGAGACCAAAAGTGATCAGAATTGAGAAAAAGTGGAGCAAAAAGTGAGAGCCCATGAGCAGCTCAGTGTCTCTGAGCTCCAAAGGGTAAAACCAGGTACCAGAGGGACACCACACCACTCTTCAGGATCTTCTTGTACTGGTCCAACAGACACTTCAGATTGGTATAAAAGACATCAGCTTACTGCTGCCAGTTGTCACTCCACAAGCACAGGGGGACACTGCTCCCATGAAGGAAATGCACTCTTGAGTGAAAAGTGTGGAGTGCTGGACCCACAAAGTCAGGAATTCATATGTTTAGGAACCTAGATTTTGGAGAAGGGCCAGGACCAGGGAGTGAGAAGAGAAGCAATAAATTTTTTAAAGTTCTTAAGAAATGTAAGACCATAACAAGTTAGATTTTTTCCCTTCCCTTTTTTCTTTAAACCATACAATTTTAGAAACAAACTCACCATAGCAATTGACTAGAGGCCTGGTTCTTCCTAACTCTTCCCTTACCTTCGCTGTCATAAGAAAACATAACTTGGCTCAACAAGCCTGTCAGCTACAGGCTTCAGAGTATTTGATCAACATCACAACATGGTTGCTCTGTTTGCATGCAGCAACATCTGCTATTCTTCACTGCTGGAGACTGAATACTTGGGTAGATCCTAGACTGAGCTTGTTACCCTAGCACCATTAAAGTTTATTTTTAGGTTTTTTAATTGAAATCTGCCATTAATTCATTTTTTACTGATTAAAGAGGATAATTAAAATGGACGATTGAAGTACATGTAGAAAAATAAACTGCAATAACTACACAGAAACAGAGGAAAAACATTGGCTAAGGCAGTACAGCAGTTTTATTTTGTTATGTGCAACACTAGTTTACAGGTAAGGGAACTAACTTATGTTTAGCATTATAATTGGAACAATAGCTCTTGAAAGCACTGATTATGCCATGCTTCTACAGTGCCAAACACTTGGTAAGCAGGAATGCTAGAAGCATCATTCCCTGCAGCAGTACTTTCTTTGTGGTATTATCTTTCAGGAAACAGAGTTTCTTACTTAATTTTACTGGGTTAATAGATATGGATTAACCTTGAAAAAAAGCAGACAGAGATAGTGAATTAGAAAAACAAAACCTCACCTCATTTTGGAGATAGTAATGAACTTGATGCTAATCACTGTCTTATCATAATCAGCTTTTTTCTGATAAGTGAGTACTGAAGGTGAGTACTTGAAGGCTAAGGCTGGACTCAAGCTCTCTGCTTTACTTTTTCTCCTTAAGAACCTACATGTTCTCATACTCCTGGCTATATGCCCAACTGAAACAGAAAGCAGGAGAATTCCCAATGTATTAACTATATTTTTCTTCCAGGAGAAAACAACTCTGAATTTAGTGTTCCCTCTTCTGAATGAAACAGGTCTAGAAGTCATATGTTTTATTTCTCAAGCATGCTTATTACTTACTAAGCTCGAATGTAGGGGAAATCTGGATAAGGTAGGAATCAGACAGGGTTTATGTACCTCACATTGCATCAGGATCATGCTTACAGTGTTGAAAGACAGTGAGAAGGCAAAACCCCAGGCACCCTTCTGCTGAATCTGTTCCTGTTTGTGCATGAAATGACCACAATATAGTCCCACTCTGATTCAAGGGAAAAAAAACCAAACAACCAAACTTGAGGTCAGGAGGGAGTTTTAAACTGTAAATCACAGGGTGTAATTCATCTGGCAAAACACAGATGTGTACACCTAAGTTTCTCTATTTAGCTGGGTTTTTTTTAAATTATGAAAGAAACAGACACTAAGACAGGACCTTTCTTAAAAGTACATGTCTAAAGGAAATCAAGTTATTTATGCCTGAAATTTCTAGGTCTTCTCTACTCTTTGTAAAAATCATTGTCTTGATGAACTTAGGTATAAGCTAAGATAGGATGAATCTAACCTGGTGTCATAGAGGCATTTGTTCTCCTTCCCTGAGTTAGGTGTCACAGGAAATGGAGAAGAGCTACCAGTACATACCTTCCCTGGCATTTCCTACTACCTGCTTGAGGTCTCCTAATCCTTATGCACCCATGAAAAAAAAAACCTTCACCTGTTGGGTATGGATCAGAAGAATAATCAGCCTCACGAAAATTATCACAGTGATCTCCTTTTTAGTGCATTCAGAGAAGGTTGTGTAAGTCCTAGCACTCCCTGAGGTCTGACATCAACTCCACGTGCAGTGTAATTGCTTCCAGATAACCCAGCTCATCACCTGGGAGTGTAGTGTAATTTAAACTATGTACATCTTTTACTCTCACAATGAGTTAGCCATATTGATCTTCCCAAAGGTGACACTTCAGTGGGTATGTATCATGAGTTGTGATGTCACTGGTAACTTTTCTAATTGTACAGCCTGAAATGATTTGAGAAAATACTAGATTTATAGGTATTATTGCTTTGTTCCCAGCTCTTACATCTATAATTTCTATTTGTCATGTAAAAAGGAAATTTGTTTTCCTCTAAATATGTCAGGCTGTTAAATGTATGTTGCTTATGATGTTGAACATAAAAGGCACATTTAACATCAGTAAAATGAACAATGTGCCACCAACCCTCTTCTGTGAGTGCAGTCTCGCCAAAAGCTTTTGTTCTACTGAAACTGATTTGGGTTCTTTAGGGAGAGAGAGTTTTGCATTTGGCTTGGCTAGTTTGCCCTGGTTTGCCCAGTATATTGCACTGTTATATTGAGCATGGTTATCACCGCATGAAAAGCACCAGGTTTAGGTGCTGCAGGATGGTAATTTTGAGAGCTGCTATGGTTTATGTATTAGAAAAGACGCCATGGTACAGGAGTGGAATTCAGATCTTACAGAGATTTTAAATCTTGGGTCCCCTGAGGTCACTGGTGAAACTGGTTGGCTTCTGTAGGGCCAGAATTGTAGGCAGGGCTTTGCATTTGGTCCTCTATTGGGAAAACACAATTGGGAGCAGAAGCTGGGTTATAAAGCACTGCTCTGGGCTCCTGGGACAATTCACAGGGATTGGAAGAAGCCTTCCTCTAGGAGTCCTGTCTTCAAATAGAGGAATAGTGCTTTGAAGGCTTTCCTTAGCATGCAAATCTCATTTTCCATAGCAGTCAGGAAACAGTAATGCCAAAAACTCCCAGCAAAAACAAGATGCTCACATACATGCCTTGCAGTTATTAATTTTTCATTTGCATCTTGGAACTACAGAAAAAAGCACTTGTTAATGTTTGATACTTTTTTTAATGTTCATTGAGTTACAATAGAACATCTCTGATATTAAAAAATACTATTAAGGTCATATTAGCTCCAATTAGATATTAAAATTCACAGAATAAGTTGAAAACACAATTGGACCCACAGAAAGTAAGGAAAAGTAGGGAACATTAGGTTGTTTTCCATTGTCAGTGCAGTTCAAAAGTCCTGGAGCTGGAGCCCTGGATGTCTCCTTTCTTCCTCAGTCTGGGAGCTGGGATGAAAAGAAGGGAGGGCAATGTTCTGCTCATACTCCTTCAGGACACAGCTGGACAAGAAAACACATACCAGCCAGTCTGAACCAGAACCAGAAAGGGCATTTCATAGCACTTGATTTGGTCTTCAACATTTCTGCTTTGTAAAACTGACTCCTGGCTCAGAGTGGCTTCTTGCTCAGAGAGCACCCAAGTTTTCGCTGTATCAAATGTACATGTGTGGTAGGGCTTGCCTGGGATTGTTTTCATCCCTTTCAGATCTCTATCTTTTAATGATGCAGCTGGAGACCTGCTGCTCTGCCTTGTAGCCAGGTTACCTGAGCTGGAACATGCTGTGACACAGACACAGAGTAGCAAAGGATTCAGAGAAAATAGCAGAAAAGTGCTGTGGACATCTGATGTTATCAGTGCCAAATAAAATTGCACCTCTAACCTCCTTCCCTGTTGCTAAAGCTACAGGTTAACTCCAGAAAGATATGAGCTAAAACTCTGTGTCTGCAGTTGAGAATTTGAGTAGAGCAAGACTGTGAGCATATTCCTGGGCAACTAATTCCAGCTCTCTTGTCACAAGTAATTCAGGTGGGCCAGTTGACTCCATCCTTTGGGTGGTCAGAACCCATTTGAAATTATATGCTTCCCATTCTTCCTCAATAGCCTTACTGGAAGGCTCTTGCAGGACTTCACTGTGTTGGCAAATAAAACCTTCCTTCCAACATCCAATTTTAATGTATACCTTGGGCAGTCTATGTCTTTTTTGGCTTGCAAGAGCATCTCCTTTAGATTAAATAACTCCACTTTCTCTCTGATGTATTTATAAAAATCGATTTCATCACCTCTCTGTCACCTTTGTTTTGTTAAACTATCTGAGCATTAAATTTTCACATAAAATATGCTGTCTACTCCTCTGATTTCCAAAACAGCTCTTCTCTGCATCTTCTTCAGGATGAATTTTTCTTTCTTGAACCAGTCTACAAGGATTTCAAAGGTTCAATCTACAAAGGGAATTGGGAACTTTCAGGTGCTTTATTACAGGAATGGAATTCACAGTCCTGAATTTGGTGTTAAAATGAGTTTTGTGTTGGATATGAAAGGTTGAATGCCTAAAAATGAGCACAGGAATAGTAGGATTTATAAGGGTACCAAGACAAAGTGTCGAAAGGGGGAATTATGATATTTTACCCATAATGTAAGATTAAGATGCCTACTTGTACTCTGAATATGCATAATTTTGTTGTCTCTTTCCTGGTTTAGCAAACACTTATGTTAATCTTGCTCTGAAAGAATTTGAGGAAAAAGCTTGCTTTTTGGTATCCCAGACCACTGACTGAAAGCTTTGAAGCAATGGCCTGTGAGTCAACAACATTAATGACTCTCATTTAATTTTACATCTTTGCCAGCTGCTGGATTGTTTTGATTGACCAGCAAAAAAAAAAAAAAAACCAAAAAAAAAGCCGAAACCAGACACTTTTATAGCATACTTTATTTTCAGTAAATCATTAAATAATCTTTTAAATGCAGGAGATTAAGACAGACATCTACATTTCACTAGTCAGAAGCTGTGTGAGGTGAAACCCACCAGGCATCAGTCTTTGGCCATAAGGCCCTTACTAAGACACCCATCACTGGTGGAGAAATCCCTCGTTTTTTAGAAGAAACTTTGCTGTCTGACACTTGCAGAAGTGTTGCTTTAATAGTCCTGCTGTATATCTCACTGCTTTTGCATGCTATCAACAGCTGTGTTTAATTCCACCCTTCTTTATCACAAATTGAAGACAGACATAATGCTAAATTAAACATAGTAAAAAAAAAAAAAAAAAAAAAGGAAAAAAAGACTTTAAAACTAATCAGAATAGTGTACTGGCTGATACAACAATGGGTTTGTGTTTACTTCCAGGAAGCTCCTAAAGGCACTTTTGCCATGTGTACTTTATGAACAAAGGAAAAAAAAACCACACACAAGATGACTTGGAGAATAAATTAAATATTTGATCTTCTCCTATTCTGTTTCTTGGGAGGTCTGACCCACATGGTTGGTTGGTGTTCCCGGGAACTGGAAATCATCATGTCTTCAAATTTTTTGCCAGACTGCAGAGGTATGAGTGTGTCCACCTACTTCCTCCTCCAAATGTTCTAGAAAAAAAAAAAAAAAAAGCAGTGTTATTTAGCTTCAGTTTTGCAGAGAGTTTGATAAAAAAGAGAAAGCTCCCTAACTACTCTGCTTTTCTGTATTGTCCTCACTTTTACTTGGCACCTTTGCCCTTCTCTTTCTCTCAGGTACCATCAAATAGACAAGAGTGGTCTGTGGTGGAAAGCTTTCTAGTCTGCTGAGCTGTGATCCTGCAAATTTAGCTTGGCTCAGTCTGGGCTCCAATTCCAGTTCTCCAGCTGAGGCAATGGAGAAAAATATAGACATCATCTTGATAGAACAAAGCGTAAATGTTTTAAACAGAAAGAGTGTAGATTATATTGGACATAAGAAAGGAATTATTTATGATGAGGCTGGTGAGATGCTGTAGAGCAGGTTGCCCAGAAAAGTTGTTGATGCCCCAGCACTGGGAGTGTTCAAGGCCAGGTTGGATGGGGCTTTGAGCAACCTAATCTATTGAAAGATGTTCCTGCTCATGGCAGTGGGTTTGGAAGAAGATATTTAAAAGTTCCTTCCAATATTCTGTGAACCTTTCATTTTTATATTCCCATTTTCCAGTCAAATGCAGTCATTACATGAATACACTCCTATCACAATTATGGCACCATATTTCTTAGGAAAACAGTAGGAACTCATAATGCACTTTAATTCTTATCACAAAATGATTGCTATTTCATATTTCCACTTATAATTGAATTTTTTCCAGGTTCATCACAAGTGTGGCTCCATGTTCTTCTTGTGGACAAATATTTCTTTACAGTCTATATCAGATGAGACCTCATCAGAGGTCTTTTGGAGTAATCCATGTGGGTTGGTTTCTAGGCCTGAAGGAAATTAGCTGAATTTAAAGATTTCATTTAAGTATAAAGGGCTACCCAGAAAAAACATCTTAGAGAACTCATCACAGTTCAACTGCCTCTCTAAAAATGCACAAAATGCTCAGTGTTCTGAATACAGAAAATATAAGGAACAGATAAATGTTTTCTCTCTCCTTTTCTTTAGATAGCAAGCCATGTCATTATTTGGAGCACTGCAACAGGTTCCACTATCAGCCAGGACTGTCAAGTTGTAACCAACACTTCATTTTATTCATCTTTGAGCGACAAGAGCGCAGGATTGCTGCAGGGAAGAGAAAACAAAATCTCCCACCTTTCCCCTCTGGCACAAGCTGCTCAGTTTAGAGCTCACATCCAACATAGATCAAAACTCAGTGTTTATTACTTGTCCCCAGGAACAAATGCATGAACAGGGTTTATGTGGGCTAACCCTTTCAAGGCTTTCTCACACATCTATCAAAATTAGATCAGGATAATGAGAAGTAAAACAAACCTTAAAACCACCTTCCTCTCACCCCTCACTCCTTCTTGATGTCTGCATCCTCCCCCGCAGTGTTGCAGGGAGACAGGGAGTGAGCATTATGGTCAGTTCATTGCATGTTTCAGTTGCTGCTTCCTCTTTAGGGAAGGTAATCTTTCCCCTTCCTCAAGCATGGCATCCCTCCCACGGGAGACAGTCCTCCAGGAACCTCTCCAAAGGAGTCTTTGCCACGGGCTGCAGCTCTTCAGGAGCTGCTCCAGCATGGGGCCCTTCACAGGGTGCAGTCCCTCAGGAACAGACTGCAACAGTGGAGTCACAAGTCCTGCCAAGAGACCCACACTAGTGTAGATTCCTCTCTCCAAGGATTCACAGGTCCCTGCCAGGAGCCTGCTCCAGCATGGGCTTGCCTCAGGGTCATAGCCTTCTTTTGGTCATTCACCTGCTCCAGCATGAGGCTCATCCATGGTCCGCAGGTTGGAGATCTGCTCCTGTGAGGAAAGTGTGTTTAAGATTTGCTTTACTTCTCATTACCCTACTCTGATTTTGATTGTTAACAAATTCAATTAATTTCCCTAAGTTCCCTGTTTTGCCCGTGACACTACTTGGTCAGTGATCTCTCTCCTGGCCGAGTCGTGGGGGAGAGTGAGAGACCGGCTTTGGCGGGTGCCTGGCATCCAGTTAGGGTCAGCCCGCCACACAGGGCAAGGGAGGAATTGGTCAGGCTATAAGAGCCACAGATTTCTTGGAATTCCCTCTGCAGAAATGTAAGAAGCACAGGTTAACTAAAACCATTATTGTAACTATTAATCTCAGCTGTTTTTAAAGGAATGTGTCTGTGGACTAGTATTTTCTATTAAGAACCAAACTCTCAGTTCATGTGCAAGTAATGTTGTGCTATAAAACATTTTGTTGTTGTCGTTGTTGTTGTTTGTTTGTTTTTAAGTGTTAACAGGTGCATGACTTAGATGTTCTGTTTCTCCTCCAGAGTGAGACTGGCTGCATTTAACCATAACTTTTAAAAGCAGAGAAAGCTAGCAAGCATACTTACACTGGAGACCACTGTTAGCAGAAAGGCAGACTTGGAACATGATATGTTTTAAGGAACAGAAAGGCCTATTATTTTACAAAAGTGGCAAGTTCCCTCTCTTGCATCAAGTTAGTCATTTCAGAAATAATTTTAGGAGCGTATAGTTCATGAAAATCCTGAGGGGAGGAAGAAATTTAATAAAAAAACACAGTAGCATCACTATGAAGTGGTAAAAAGAGGTGTTAAAAATTGCCTAGCAACATAGTGTTTTAAAGTATATTCATAGAACACATGAAGCAAGAATATTCAGTGCAAAAGAAGACTCTTTGTTCTTAACAAGTGCTTCTGCATGGCTTTTCTGATGCACAGTATCACTTTTGTTAGTGATGTAGCTATATAAAGCTCCAGCTGTGTATAGGGTTGTGCATAACAGTTTCAGGAACTCAAAAGTTTAGCAGAATTTTAGGAAAGGAAAGCAGCCTCAGATCAGTATTACTGACAAAGTCATAAATTAATTACTTTCCATACATTCAGAATATTTCTTTAATATTTCTTCCAACTAACTCCTGCAGAGCAAATTGCTGAACTCTTTTTGCAGTGGTGGTATTCTGCAATGGCTGAATGTAACTAAAGCAAGAAAATTTGTATGGAAAGGAAACAGCTGATATAACACCTATAGATATCACTGGGAAAAACCAAACTAAAGACAGGGTTTTGGCCACAACACTTTTCTTGGAGTCTGGAATCTGAAAGAATTTCGGCTCTTTAAACTTTTACTCTCTATTGTACTGTAGAAAGAAATAAAGTATATTAAAATGCATGGGAAAAGGGAAAACATGGGTCCCACCACACCATCTTGAGACCAAGATAAAAACATTATGTACCACTGGTAATTTGTACCAGTGTACCAGTGTAACCACTGGTTATATGTACCATATATGTACCACTGGTAATTTTTGAAAGGCTGTGATGACTGTCACAAGTTTTCAGAGGACTGGGAGAAAGTAAAATCCACTATGCTCTTCAAGAAGGGGAAGAGGGAGCAGTTTCAGGAACTCATGGCTGGCCAGCCTCACTTCAACTGCTGGAAAGATGATGGAGCAAATAACTCTGAAATTCATTTCCAAACACACGAAGTAAGAGAAGGTGATTGGGAGAAGTCAGCATGGATTTACAAAAGGAGAATGATGATTGATAAATTTCATACCTTCTGAGATAAGAAAACTGGCTTGGTGTATATGGAGCAAACAGTGGATGTTGATAACCACAATTTTAGTGAGATTCTTCATGCAGTTTCTCATCACATCCTTGTTGAAAAGCTGATGGAGTGGAATTATGTGGACAGGAAGATGGGGTGAAAATTGGCTGAGCTGCTGGGTTCAAAGGGCTGTGGTCAGCTGCACAAAGTCCAGTTGGAGCTTAGTCACTAGCGGAGGATCCCAAGAGTTGATACATCTAGTACATATTAACAAATTCTTTAATGGCCTGGAATAATGGGACAAAGGGCACCCTGAATACGTTTGCAAAGGATGCAAAACTGACAGCAGTGGCTAACTCCAGAGGGGTGTGCTGCCCTTCAGAGAGAACTTAATATTCTGGAGAAATGGGCCAACAGGAAGTTCACCATCAAGTTCACCAGAAAGAAATACCAAGTCCTGTCCCTGCAAGGGGAGCAATAAGCCTGTGCTCCAGTGCACACTGGTTACTGAACCACTGGAGGCCAGCTTTGCAGAAAAGGACTCAGTGGCTCTGCTGGACAAAAATGCAATCCTCCATTTTAGGAAAGGTCAATGCCTTTCCACACTGCATTGCCAGGAGGCCAAGGGAAATGATTCCTCACCTCTAGTCAGCACTATCAAAGACATATCTGCAGAACTATGTCCAGTTCTGGGCTCCACAGAACAAGAGAGAGAGATGGATTCTCTAGAGGGAGCTCAGTGAAGGGCCATTAACATGATGGGGAACCGGAGTGTCTGACAAGCAAGAGAGGCTGAAAGTGCTGGCATAGCTCAGCCTGGAGAAAGGAATGTAAAGGGGAAAAGTCCTAAGATCCATTTTGACGGCAGTAATTGTAACAAATTGTAAGAAAAAGAGGCTGTAAAAGAATATAGACATTTTCTGCTTCTTCCTTCCCACTGCTGGGTGAAAGGAACATTTCATTTTAAGTATGATTTTTTTTCCAGTTTCAGTTAATATGCCCAGTTATGAGACGATTTTGTTTTTCCCTGCATGTCTCACCTATGTCCAGGTTGCAGTCAAAGTCCCAATGAAGTAAGTAATACTTATGAAAAGTCCCAATGAAGTATGTAATACTAGTTGTTTCTACCATGAAATGCTATGAAGTCCTTGTCAAATCAAGACAACTTAGGCTTTGAATCTGAAACTTGAGGACACATACTCTTTTTCAAATTCCAGAAATGTCACCTTCACATGCCATGATCTAGGAGTCCATTAATGTGACTTCTTATTGAAGCGGAAAGTAACCTTCAGTGGTCTTGCTCACAGGCTTCAGGAGAGGCTTATGTTTACATACACACTGAATCAGGTCTTCTGGTGGCAACAGATTGGGTGAAATAGCTTTTTAAACCCATCAACTCCAGCTATACAGATGACAATATTAACTATGCAGTGCTTCCATCTCCCTTCCCACCTCTTATGGATGTCACACCATACAGTCTCCCCAGTGCCTCCTTGGGTCCCTTCCTTGTTTTCCCTTTGCTTCATGTTGTAATTATTTGCCTGCTATCATTCTGTAATACCATTACCATTATGCAGTTTAATGCAGTTGCAGAATATTGATGGCATTCTGAATCGGCCCAGCAATTACTGCAGAAAGGCCCAGAAAGACTACTGTACATTATAAAAGCATTAAAGTGTGAGCACTATGCGATAATGATGGAATTATCCTTATTTACTTCCTGCCGCTTTCTGAATGTCACACACAAATTGAATACTAGATAATCATATTCCTACCTGGTCATTTTCCACCTCTAGACTCTAGATAATGTCATAAACAACTGTATCCTTTTACTGCAGCAGTTGCATGGGCTTTACTGACAAAAGCTTGCATAAAAAATTAAACATGTTAATATAGCAGAATAATTTTCCTGTTTTCTCTCTTTCTTTCTTTCTTCACTCTAATTCATGAATTGGAAGAGAATCCAAATTCCTACTCAGTGTGTTCATTGTTACACCAGACTATTTTTTTCTTTTTTTGATCATTTGTAATGAAGTATCTGAAGTTAACAGAATATGAATTGCCTAGCACAGTGTGCATATTCATGGCCCACTGAAGAACATAAGAGCAGAATAAATGCCTGCCCATTCTGTTTCTCCATTGAGAGAAACAGGAGATGCTGTTTCAGCAGGGCAGACAAGCCCCACCATTTTCTGCTGTCCCTTCTTGTCATACTCCCCACAACCCCAGATGGTGTGTTAGAAATTATATATTAGAAATGGTATGATTTTCCAAATATTAGAAACGATATGACTTCTGCCTTTAGTATCTCTTTATGGACCTATTGTGCATGAGTTGTCTAATACTTTTGTGAACCTACTGATATCATCTGTATCCACAAACTCTTATGTTGTAAATTGCAGAAGATCACTACCCTCTAGAGAGTTACTTTCTCTCAGATGTTTTAAATCAAGGTCCTATTGGTTTAAAAACCTGTCTGTAATTCAAAATTTGCACAGTTTGTTGAATAAAAGCTCTAAATGATCTTGTCCACTGGTTTCATGGTTTTACAAACCTTAGTCATAGTCCATCCAGATTTCTCATCTCCACAGACTAAAGGATCAGTGTTTCCCCCCCTGGCCTTTTTAGTCTCTTGTAAATCCCTCTTGGTCTCTTCTCATAGGACAGTTGTTCTATCCTGCTTATCTTTTAGTTGCTTCTACTAGATTTTTCTTGAGCATAAGAAGTATATGGACTTCCCTTTACTTTTCAAGATGTGGCTGCATATTTTTTGTCATAGCAGTGAGATGTTTTTTGTTTTGTTATCAATGCTTCTTTTGATGAAGTCCAATACTTTGTTGACTTTCTGGCTGCTGCTGCACACTGAGCTGCTATTTGTATGCAAGCCTGTGCTGAGACCATGCTTTAGACATTTCAGCTGAGACCCATTCCCAGGAGAGAGACTTGGGCTTCTTTTAGTCTTCACTATGATACCACCTACCTCCAGTGCACATGGACCAGTAAAACAATGTCCTTCATATCCGTCACATGGGCCCACCAGCATTTTTAGTGTTGTCATATGGCTGATATTTGATATATGTAATTTGTAGGAGCTTTCTTGGACTCCACCACAGAGTGCTGAAAAGGCAGTCCAGATTTGTAAATCTCTTTGCCCAAGTTTGCTTGTGATGGACATGTGGATACAAAGCTATATGCACTGTTCAGGTCATGGGGATGACTCAGGGAGCGCACTGAGGCGTAGCTCAAATCTCACTCTCTGGTTCAGCTTTGTAAGTTGCAGATCAGAAGAAGCCCTTCTTGAAGTGCAGGGTCCTGTCAATTTGAAGTGCACATACTGAGCTATTAAGCAGAAAAGTGGATGAGAGACATTCCCTTGAAAGCAGTGTATGTATTCAGTGAATACAGCCCAGTGGAGTAGGCAACTGACCTAAAGGATGTAGCACATATAAGAGAGGTATTGACCAGATAGCTGTAAATCCTGAATTCCTGAAATTAGAAAATGTGTTGTCTGTCCATCTTTTTATTTTTTGGGAGTGCCCCTGCAAGAACTTTTGAAACCAGAGCAATCCCCCTGTCAATCTCTACCCTTCAGAAAGAGGAACAGTTGGGTGAATGTGTGCTTGGGCTGTTTATTACCTTGTATCACAAGAGCTGAGCATCAATTGCTTCATTTTGTGTGTTTAGCAATTGCTAGTATTCACCTCCTTTGCTTGTGTTTGAATAGGCTGTCTGAGTATTTTGGCAGTGATTTATTTTTTCAGGCAGCTGCTCCTTTTGTGTTCAGGTTTTTAGTGATGTTTTTTTCTCCTGGCTATGGTGCTGTGGGTTGGATGCAGACCTGCCAAACTTGTGCTATTCCTACTAAGAGAAAAATAACTGCTGGCTTGAGGGAGAAATTGAGGTAATTTCAACAGACCTCAAGCACATTATTATTTCTGCATTTTATGGTTGTTACAGTTTCCTTTATTCTACTTGTTATTCCAGCTGCTGTATCTATTTTGCCTCTTTATTTTTATTTGCAAAGCTCAGTCAACTTTCAAGGATAACAGCAACATACTTCTTTATAATTTTTCACTCTTTGATTATTAATTAATTAGTTCACCAGGATTTCTTTAAAATGTTCTTTGCATCCTCTTCCTGATCTTAAATAGAATAATATGAGTTGTTCTGTCAACAGATTAGTGGGACATATGGTTCCTGATATGCATTGTTGAAAATGGGCACATAGAGCTATTTTGGCATTTCATTTCTCTGGAACTGGTGCCATGGGAGTGATGAAGAGGCCGTGATATTCTTTCTGAATGCTATCAGAATTAGCTGATTTGTAGTTCACATTTATTTTGTAATCTGGATTGTTGTTGCCTTATAGATATTGCTGTTATGAACCCTGCTAAAGCACGCAAATGGAGGACTAATGAGAAAAGGGTTGGTTTCAGCATTGCTGTTTATATATGAGTTGGAAAATTCTGTCCTTGTCTGATAGAAACCTTTTGATTATAATTGGTTCCAAGAACTAAGTAGAGAAAGGGATGTAGTTGAAAAAAAACAGAAAAAATATTAGTTCCTTAGATTTAACAGACATTTACAGCTAACGTATCCCTTGTGACCTTGCATCAATTAGAAAGTGAAGAGTAGATCTACATTACAGATGTAGAAAGTGGTCATTTCTCTAGTAAAGGAGGAAGGAGAACAAGCTAAATCTATGTTAGCCAGGAATTTCTACTAGGAGAATCTCTTCATACTGAAAAAATAAAAATCACTGCACAGGTGGCTACTGGCTCACTATTTTGTATCCAGCATTGGTAGGGTAAGGGACCTTAACAATTTTCTGTGATCACTTCCTACATTATTTTGTATGATTTGCAAACCAAAGTCTTTCACTTGAATGTTTAGAGAACACAACTAAACTACAGTTCTGTAAAGCATTATGGCTCAAATCAAATGCTCTCAAGTTTTCCAGCTGAACCTAGCCTTTCATTCCCAAAAGCTTAAAGATTCAAACACCATCTAAGCATGTGTGATCTGCTCTTTCTCTGGAAGAAGAAATCATTATTAGCTTTTTTCACGTGGAACTGTAAAAAAGAGCCTTGAGATTGTTAAACTCAGTCTGAGTTCTGAAGATGCAGAAAATGTTTGTTTTATCAACCAGAGATGAGAGCAATGTTCAGGTGATGGTGCAGTAAGTTCTTGTAAGACAAATCTAATCATCAGCCTGAAGGGACTGGTTCATTTGCAAACATTTCAAATCAAACTGCAGCATTCAGTCTGCATACAAATCCCCATGGAATTTTTAAGATTTCTAAAGCCATTGTTTTGAGCAAGTGAAACAAAACCAGGGTGCACAGACTGGATGAAGTTCCTGGGAATATGGTTATCTATTCAGTCTGTAATCTATATACTTAGATGTGCCTAACACAGTTCTGCAGAACCATTACTAGGGTTCAAGGTAATGATAGACTACACATGTTCCAAGTAGTAATTAATCCCACTCTCTTAAACTCATATTTGCTTTTCATCATATAATATCAGGCCTTTTTTTAAAAAAGGCCCAAGAATAATTTGTCTACCAGAAAGTAGCTCTGTGATGGGGCCAAAAGGGCAGGTGTTTCTTTATAGTTGGGTCAGACCTGGCGTGTCCAGCCGTGGCAAGAAACACATAAATTTATGGTCATCCCATGTTAATATAGATTTCTTCCATATTCTGTGACACAAGCATCTAAGATGATTTAGGGCTCATGAGTATGCTTGCAGCCTGGGCTTTTCATAAAGTATAGATACATCAAGTATTGTAACTTCTTTGTTAGGCAGAACTAGGTGATGAATGGAAGGCCCTATTTTGTTCTATCAAATCTTTAATGGCTTCTAAGTCTATTACCATCAACTGTAGCTGTCAAATCAGTCGTTGAAACTCTTATGGTGTTACAAGTATAATAAATACTAACTGTTTTTTCAGAGCAATTTTGTTATGTTGTGCTCTTCAGCAGAAGAACCTTCCTTGATATAGTAAGTAATGCATGGGCAGTATGGGTAGAAATGTGGCACTTGATAAGGATTAATGTGTTTGTTTATTATGTTGGAAATTATCTTCTCCTGAGCCCTTTTAATGTTCTTGTCCTGAAAAATCTTTTCAAGGTTCATTTGTAATGATGTAAAAGTTAGATCTCTGAATCTGAGCATGGCACTCTAGATTCCCCATGTACAAAGAAAGAGGCACTCGAGAGGGTGATGTTTAGGACACAGCTTTTAGCATAGCTTTGCAGTGCCTCCATCACCACCCTTGGAAGACAACCGCAAACCAGGTGTTGCTGACTGCCTGATGTGCACGTCGTTGTTGCCTTTCCACGAAAACTGCCCACAGCCAGGTTTGGCCAGGCCTTTTCTAGGTCTTTCATGGTGCCCCATAAATAATGCTCTGAGGAGTGGGATTCAGCTCAAAGCAGCTAAAACAAGCAGGGGGCTTGTTTTGCCATGTGGATGTGTTGTGTGACAGCAGTGGGGTGAGGATGGCTGGGTCACACCACAGAGTGAGCCCTGCCGGGGTGGCTCTGGATTTCCCTTGGGTGGCCAGTAGGATAGCCCTGCTGAAAACACTCAGTGTTTTTGGCCCTCAAAAGCAGGTATCAAATGTAGATAGTCTGGATTTCAGGATCTGGGAGTGAAATGGAGGTGACAGTGCTGATACCAGTCCTGGGATGAGTTGTGCCACCTCCATAGGTTTCAGTTTCTCCATCAACCATAAAGACAGACCAGGAAAAGTACACAGACTTGTGGTTTCCTAAGCTAAAACAGATTAATTTCTCCATAGACACCAGAGACACTGTTTGGCTTGTGTCCCCTTAGGTTTATTGTGAATTGGTGCTAAGCAGGTAGGGGCCAGGTGGAGAGGAAATAGCACAGACTGGCTCATGCGCATGCTGCTGCGGAGGAACCATGTTATAGCAGAGCTCTCTCTCAGGGAGAGACATGCCTGAAGCAGTTCAAATCAGCAACAGGAATTAAGCAGCATGAATGGTCAGTGTCTGAGTTCACCCTTTCCCATAACCCTCTTTTTAATGCAGTAGTGTATGCCTGATCCAGGAAACATGTTGGAACATGCAAGATTTTAGTCCTTACAAGACACAGCGGTGGAAAGGGCTTTCTTTGGAAAGCCCAGGGGAGGAGGAGGTGATGCTTTCCTCTCAAAAGAGTCAGCTGGCTAGAGTCCTCTCACATATGGTGGAGGTTACTTGTATGGTGGAGGTTACTTGTACTTCTGAAAACTACCCAAATTCATGTCTGCCAGAGTGTACCATAACCACCAGTCCATGCACTGGTCACAGGGGAATTTTATGTGGAGGGTTTTTCAACCTGATCTTGCAGGCTAGATTTTTCTGGAGCAAAACAGGCAAATTAACCCTGTCTCTCACATACTGTCAAGCTATTTTATAAAAATATTCTCTCCGGCTGTGGTTGTCTGCTGTTAGTAGATTTGCAGTGCAGGCATTGTAATCTTGGTGGCAGCTTACCAGCTGTCTGAAAACTCCACCCCTGACCTTGCTCTGTAAAACATTGCTCTAGGTCCAGTTAGGTAGCAAAGTCAGCCTTTTCTTCTGTTACCAAGGTGTAGACCAAACAAAAATAATTTACCTAGCAGATATTAGCACACCCACATCCATGACAAAGCTCTGCCATTTCTACATGTCTAAAACCTAGGCTGTGATGCTTCTGACTCCCCTTGATAAATTGATCAGAGCAACATTTTGGACTGCTTCCGCTTCACAGTCTGATTGTTCATGTTTCACCTTGATTCACCCTCTGTTCAGGGAATACATTTTTTTTTTGCAGGACTGTGCATATTGTTCCACCCTTCCAACTGAGTTAGCACAATCTTGAATAGACAGTGTCTATCAATCACGGCTGTCTCTGAGGGCTGCTTTAAGTAGTGTTTCAGTGAAGCTGTTAGATGAGTGTACATGGTGATCCGTTCTCCAGCAAGGCCTGCCCATTTTCTCCTGTGCCTGAACAGTAATCTCTATTTCATTTTAGGAGAAAGAAAAAGCAGGGATATGTGTTTGCAGGAGAGACTTCTGAGTTGTTAAAGTTCTGTGGAATAAAACATGTTCTCAGGTTGCTGAGTGAGGTCCACCCTTTTCTCTCTGTCCCCTTCCCTGTGATCTTAAACAATTAAGTGTGATTTATTTTGGGAGTCACAGTCTGAGTCACCAATTCTTTTCTCTGGTTATAAGAAGAATCAATTTACCTATGGCAGGGGTTTAGACTTCACATTGGAAACCAGGTTCTTGAAAGTTAGGTCTTACAATAAGTCTTACCAAAAAAAGTAGCTTTTTGTTCACAAAATTCCGCTTTGTAACCCAGAGTGCAACAAGCCAGTAATTACACATTCGAGAGAGCCATTAATTACTTATTTCAGAGTTGGGTAAACCTGGATGATTGGTGGTATTCCACAAATCAAAGCCAGAAATTATCAAAACCTTTTACTATTTATTCATTTTAGCAAACAAAGGAATTAGTATTCACTGGCTACAAGCTACATAGTTATTAATCAATATTCTATCTTCTATTGGTTAATGATTCTCTCACTTATTGCTCTAATTAGTCTGCATGCTCAGAATTTCTCTTCTTTTGAGTTGGTGGGTTTCTTGAGTGGTCAGTGGGTTGGTGGTCGAGATCAGCCCTGACAGAATTCTTTTATCTAGTCGGAGCTGATTTCAGCACAACTACTGAGTGAGCTTTGTTAGTTTCTTCTTTACCTTGGAAGTTCTGCCAAATATCCTTGTGGTCCATAAATTCTGTATTCTTTGTGCCCACCATCAGTGGGCATGCTTCTTTTCAATAGCTTTTTTAACCTCCCCCTTGGTCTGAGATAGTTGTCAAGCCCTAAAGATTCCCAAGGCCATTCTACCATTGAGTAATTTGTTTTTCTAACACCTGGACATCACTTAGAGCTTGTTAGCAGTTCTCTGTTTTGTGGATTAAATCTCCATTCTTGTTGATTAGTATACAAAGATAAAACATCAAATATTAATTTCTTAAGAAAGTTTTATATATTCCATATTTTGTAACACTTTCCTTTTGCTTGGGGCTTGAATCACATATTTTCCTAGCAATTTCATTCATACTGTGACCAATTTTGAATCCACCAGTGCCAAAAAATAGAAAGTTTCTGTATAAACCATGTGTGATATAACCAGTTATGAAATAGCATTGCTGGCTGTTGTCTTCTTACATAGGGTAACCTGGAGTCCTGGCTCTTCAGCCACATAATTTGCTGAGTTTGCTCCAGCTCTTCTTATATCTGGAGAAGTGAGTACACTACTGTTCATAAGTCTCATGTAGCTATGGATATGGAAGAGAGAACATGCACTTTTGGGAACTGGGAAGCATCTCTGGAGGTAGCAGTATAACTGAATTTGCATGGAAAGTTTCCCTCAAATGTTTCAAGTGAACTTCCAAATACTGTAAATACAGCATGTGGATGATTCACGGTCTTGAACTGCAATGTCATGAGGAGTGGAAGATATAGTGCAATATAGTTGAAATGAGAACATTCCTGAGCATGGACTGATTTGCAAGTTTAGAACTATAGAAATACAGTATATTCCAATGAGAAATTTTGAAATGCAAATTAGAGGAAAATAGAAATGCCACCAAAGAATAATTTTTGAACTAGTACCCAGTCCGCAATACCTGCTCCTTTTTAAGCGCAATTTTTAAACAATAAAATTGGCAACTAATTTAGGACCAGAACCTCCCTGTACTGATAGATATGCTCAAATAGCATACATCAAATTCTTCTTACATATATCTAACTATATCAAATCCCTTTAAATAATGTAATTTTATAATCTTTGTATAGATCTGGATTTTCATAAGCAAGATTCAGTAACCCACTGTTACTTTTGCTTTTTGAGGCAAGTGAATTTTATGGAGCCACAAAAAGGTGATTCACCTGAGGGCAGAAATGCATACATGGTTGTCCTGGCCTACTTCACTCATCCCTTTTTTCAGTTTGAGGAATGTTAATGATTCAAATAAAAACTGTTTGTCACAATGATGAAGGATACCCTTTTCTTCACTTATAGCATATTGCTGGTGAATAGCATGAGTGGTATTATGTCCACCATTTAGCATTTCTTTCTAGCTGGTTACATGACTCAAGTGGCAGCATAGGACCTGCTCAGTCTGTAAATATAACAGCAGTGTCTCCTGCTCTCAGCCATATGAGTTAAACCAGATCTTATTTTTGGTTACACTGATGCACCTTTGGAATTTCTCCATTGCCAGCATTGTGCTCTGGGTGAGGAGAAACCATTCTGTAAAGACTGAATCCAATCTCTCATGGATTTACTTATTTTAAAAAGTAGTAGCTCAGCTCATGTGCTTAACCATGTAACTAATTCTCTGAAAACTTTATAATTGTAATCAAGGATGCACTATCCCACGTCCTAGAAAGCAGTAAGTAGGGATTCCAAAGGTTGATTATTAGCCAATACAGGTTCCCACATATAATACATACCAGGATAGCTTTATTGTCTCTCATATGAAGAGAATTAACCTAGTAACCTCTAGATGGCTGACTTTTTAAAGCAAACCTCACTGGTCTGTCTCAAAACTATTTATGTGAAAGACTGGAACATTTTCTGCACAGAAGGTCCTGACATAATTGATTGCTCACTTTTCCATTCACAGAAAATGCTCATTACCTCTAGGATTTCTAAATAGTTTAACACATCTGTGACTTTGTAGTTGCAGATATTAGTAATGTATGAATCTCATCACTTTTCGTCTATTTATTTCAGAAGGGGTTCTATGCTTGAGGATGGGAAGGGAATGAAAGGATTTATTTACTCTAGGCTTGATAGACCAGCCCCTCTAACTATGGTGAACTGGATACATCCGTAAAAGTTTTTAAAAAACAAAAAACTTAACAAACAACCAAACTCAGAAAAAGATAAAAGAACGTAATTAAAAGAAAAATTAATGGGTTTGTGCATTCTGGACAAAAAGAAACATATAGGACCATCTCTTTAATAAAAAAAGCTTTTAAGCTTTTCTTTAACGCATGGACAATGGGAGTTTTTAAGAATCTGCCTGTAATATACTGCACAAAGACAAAGAACAATCAGAGTCTTCTTCTGTGCTGGATAGAGCTAAATTCTGCTGTTACACACAAAGTTCGAATCCTTTATACCTGTTTTCTAGAGGCTGCACTTCCAATGAAGCTATATTGTTATATTTCTTACACCCTTGATGTTATTTTCAGCCTTATTTTCAAATCTGAAATCTCAGTGTCTTAAATCACCATCCTTACTGGTATACAGTTGAGATAACTCTTTTGAACATGAGATTGAAGGTAAAAAATGCTCCTGTGATGGTCCCCTCTGATGTACAGGAATCATATAATATGCAAAAAAGCAGGGAAAAACTCAGAAGATCTTCGGAAGATTGTCTTTCTTCTTCTCATACATAATGCTTTTCTTTTTTAATCCATAGAGATTGTGATTCAGGAATAATTTTTAAGGTATCTTCCTGTCACATAAAGTGATTTATTCTACAGTCTTACCAAAACTTTGAGATTGTGAACCAAAAATAGCCTTCTCAAATGGAATCTAGGCTGACTGATTGAAGTAAATGTCCAGAGTGTGTTCATCTATGCGAGGTTTAATGACTCTACTGGATGGATGGACCTCAGGACATGAGAAGGTCACATTGGTGAACTAGATTTGGCAATTCCTAGCCACTCTCTTCGGGTAAATGCCATCTTGACCATCTATATTATCACAGTAATCAAATTTTCCATACCAGCTGGATCCTGGCAATTCCACTAAGTTCTGCTTCCATTCCTACAGATTTACTAAAACCACAAACTTGGGTTACATTAGAACTGGACAGGTCTCTAGGCTACTAAAATATGTTTATCCAATTGTTAATGTGAGTGTGGTTCTCCCCCTGCAAAACACCATTCAGTACCAATACAAAAACTACTATAAATAGCTTTTGGATTTAGAGAAGAAAGAAGCTGGTTTATTTTTTATGTAATACTTTAGTTACATTTTCATTTAAATCCACATTTTAAAACTACTGTTAAAACCCAAAACCAGACAGGGTGGCAGATGCCAATGCTCTTTCCATCACAGCAAGACATGATATAACATTCTTTCTAGATTTACCTGCCCTTGCATTTGTCATTCAATGCTCCTGTTGCCATGGATGTCAAGGGAAGTTTTGCCATCTAATTCATCTGTGTCATTTGGAAACTGTCCAACAATGCACTGCCTAGAAAACTGTTTCATCCTAAGAAGGCATCATTTGTTCTTTCTTCCTTGTCTGAGAGCTGTTTCTGTGGCTCTTCTCTCATGATGGATGGGACAGGATTTCAGGATTTGTGAGAAAGGAAATTATGCCTTTCTTAGAGTAGCTCTTCTAAGAGGTATTTTATCTATAGTAGGAGGGGGTTCACTTCTAATCTGGACTATTTCAGTGTCATCGTACAATTTACAGTTGAACTGCTATTTCCTGTCTTCTTAAGTTTCAGTTCTTTCAGTTTATTCAGTACTGTCCCTGCTTCCTCATCATTTCCCGATGGGTTCGTTCTCGAGATGAGCATAATAAGTAGAAGTGCTCTTTGAGTTCTGTGTTGGGATCTGCTGTAATTAGTGGGTAGGAGGTGACCCTGTAACTTATAAAACACAGCCATGTCAAAGGTTTTTTTCAGAAAGGAAAGATGAAAAGGGTAAAGCAAGCAGTGGCTGTAGTTCTGTTTTAGGCAATTCCAAAGTATGGCGAGAAAGCTTCCTCTGTGCAGGGAAGTGAAAGAGGGTCAGAAAATGAGCCTGAGTGCTGAAACCCATCAACATCAGTGTTGCTTAATTATTAACATGGTCTTTGATCTTTTTTGGATTGTTCAGATGAGCTCTCACAAATTCGAATGCCTGCAAAACAATAAGGCTTACTTCCCTTTCACTTGTACTGGTAAAGGAGGGAAAATCCTTCCAACATTGTAAAAGTACAGCAAATCCAATTACTTTTTTTCTTTCTTTTTCTTCTTAGGTGTTGAGCAGATCTTGCTTCTTCTGGATAAGAGTTAGCTGAAATGAGACAACTAAGTGAGAATTCCTCAGTTTTGGTGAAAAAAGATCTTGATCTCCCTTTAACTGATCTCATTTTTAAGATAGTTCTGCCTTCACGGGATTTTTTTGTTGTTGTTTTATTTTTGTTTGAGTTGGTTTGTTTTTGTTTGTTTGGATTTTTTTTGTTATTGGCATATTATGAGGCAAATGTATGTATGCATTGACTTACTTCATGCTCCATGCACTATAGATTGATGTGTAGCACGAGGCTTTCCTGCTTTCTGATCATACTTGCATGACAATTAGTCCTTAGAAGAAAACTTTGTTCTCCTTCATATATTCTCCGGTGTTTATAAATCATGTTCTTTGTAATCATCTATATGCATCCACATCTGGAAAGATTAAACACCGAATGTTCTTTTAAAGTCATGGTGTAAATTTCATGTGTCAAAATGTCCATCAGCAAGGATTTCTAAAGTTCTGATAAAAAATAGTGTTGTCTGTAAAAAAGACATGGCTTTGAAATATTTCTAGAAAATTCTGCAGTATTTTGATAGATTTATACATTTGTGATGTCCTAATTATGTATTTATTACAATTTTTCAGGTTGCCTTTAAGCTGATTAACCTAAATCAGAAGTACAGAATAATAGAGCCTTGCCTCTACAAGTATAGCAGAATTAATAATAATTATTTTCTTTATCTTTATTCAGCTAGTTTGTCTTGATTAGAATTGCCTATAATAAAGTGGAGTTCTTCATGTTCATTAAGTGTTGAAACCTCTTCTGATATGAAAGGAAACCTAATCTAGAGAGGATTACTTATTGTGCTGGGTCTGTAAGAACATGTGGGATGGACATGTGAATGTAAACTGCCTTCAAGCAAGCATGGGGTGGCTTATGGTAATAAAAGTGAATTGAAGTCTTAGAAAAGGAGGATCTACATTGGGGTAAAGAGGAAAATATTTGTGCTCTTCCCTACTAGATACAGTTCACTGTATTTAACACAACCACCAGGCCTGATGTTCATGATTATCTAACTTATGTAGGCATCCAGTGGGGAGAATGGGAACTTTTATGTCATCATTCATTTGTTCTTTTTCAGATATTACCATCAAGTTTGAAATGTTTTTTTTTTGACCTATGTGTCAAAAGGCTCATTCCCTGAACACAATGGAACACACAGGAAAAGTGACAGGCACAGGAGCCCCACTAACCTAAACAGAGAAAATGAATAACCCTGAGATCTCACTCATTCCAGGGCTGCCTCAAAGCATCAGCCAGATTGCCCAGAAATGACACCAATCAGTGAGTGAACAGGAAACACAGTCTCCATCACCCTTACACACTGAGGGGGTTACTGCCTACAAGGGTCTGGGACACATTGTAGGGTGCAAGAGAAAATTGTCTGGGAATTCTGCAAAATTTTGTCTGGGGGAATACTTAGGGAAGAACAGAAGGTGGGGAAAGATAGAGTTCAATTGGATTTGGGGAGGTATGAGAATGGTAAAATAGAATAAATAAGGGAATAAAAGGTGTAAGTCTCACACATAGAGGTTGCTGACTTGTACAGTTGTGCTGCCACGTTTTCCAGTTTTGTCTGATCATGACTATATGTCCTGTTTTCTCATTTAACTCCATTTCTAACTAATTCTTCTGGTCAAGGTGGGTCTGCGTGCATGTGTGTATGGAGGTTTGAGTGCCAGAAACTGGAAGAGGGACAAAAAGTCCCATGTGGGTGGCCACATGCCTGTGGTGTCAGCAATGCAGGAGGACAGGGTGCATGTTGTGTGGATGTGAGGGTCAGTGTGTGTAGACACCAGTGAACACCAAAATAGACCTACCTGACAGTAAAGATGAATCTTGAAAGCCAAACACTGAGGCAATCAGAAGTGTACAGGAGAGCCAAAGTGGACTGGAGTAATCAGAGGTCCTTCCTTCTGGAGTCACTAGGGTCCAGATATTGGCTGAGGGAAAAACGATCAGGGCTCTGGTGCGGTTTGTGTTGCGTGGGTTTTGCAGTTTCTGTCTCTGCTGCTTGACATGGCTTCCCATGAATTTAAGCACACCTGCTGTGTGCACATGCACAGCCTTTCTTCTGGCTGGACGTAGGGACACAGAGCTGCAGCAGCCTTGCCTCTTTCAGGCTACCAGGTTTGGCAGCTCCTTACACTCTAGAAGTGACGGTTGTTTCCATTCACCAGAGAGGGTCTAACCAGCCAGTTCACACTAAGCCATCTAAGTATTAAATGTCTACATGTGGTCAGAGAAATCCCTATCTGGGAAGCTGGATAAACCATCAGCAAGTGCATGGTGCTGCCTACGTATCACAGACAGTTCTCCTTTGCTGCCTCTCATATAACCTAAATGAGCAAATGCCTGAACACTCTGAAAGCATCCCACAGTGTGCAAGTACTCCTCTTCCAAAATCAGCAGCCCACCTGCTTCGGCAGAGAGCGGCTGGGGAGAGACTGCTGGTAATCCACAGGCTGGCCGCAGAGGTTGTGTAATGTGCTGTTCTCAAATCCAATGAACAGTACATTTGAATTAAAGAAAAGTGAAGGCTTACAAAGGCTTCCAGGCTAAAGTGCCATTTCTACGTGCACAAACAGTTCTCACCCAGTGAGATGCATGTGTACTTTTTAATGCAAAATGCCGTGAAAAATTAGCAAGGGCAGAGTATGTGTAGTCCCTGGGATGCCTTCCAGCATGTGTGCTTTATTATTTCCATGGGCCAAAACACATTGCCTTTCTGATCTAAGCCTTACTGATTTTGCTCCAGGCTGTTAACTCCCAAGTCCCCTGAACACTGGAAAATTCTGGCCATTACATCCCTCATATAGAACCCATTTATTTTTAAAAGCTTGGGTCTGGATGCTGGGCTACTCCACAGTGAATTTGTGATATTCCTCTGAAGTGAGAGGGCCAAGTCTGGTTTAAATTAATATAAATGGAAGTAGAAACTATTGCATAGGTTTCAATTTACAGAATGTGTTATTTCCACATCAGTTTTCTATTAATTCCTTTTTTTCCCAGACATATGATGAACCAGTAATTAGAGTATAGAATAATCATTAAGAGATTACTGATTGTCAGCTGATCACATAGAGACACTCCCATTAGAGTCAGCAAGAAAAAAGTATTCTACTGTGTAACTCATAAAAAGTTCCCTTGCTTGCAGGGGAAGGGAAAAAATTTTGAATTTTTTTTTTTTTTGGGGTTGATCTTGGAAAAATGCTGTATATTGCAAGTAAACAATTCATAACATGTATTTTCCTTCTTGAACACTAAATAGCTGTCATATAATGCAAAATCTTGTAGCAAAATTAATTTGTATCCTAACCTTGCACTTTTAGCTTTTCTCTTCTGCTTGACCTACTCAAAGTCTCAGGATCAGCATATAAATATATACAGTTCTTAAAATCCCTTGAGATTACAGGCCTGTTCTCTAATTTTATTTTTTTTTACAATAATAACTCATGGGTCTGTCTAGACCTTTGCCTTGCAAAACAAAAAATCAATTAAAACACACTATAAAAAAAGTCCGACTTTAAAATATTAACTATTTACAGAGTAGTTAACAGACTAAGTAAGGGAAAAAAACAAGGTTTGTCAGATGAGAATGTTGATGACAAAGAGCAGAAAAAGGCAAATGAATAATGACATGTTATTACAGCACCCTATTGAGTGAATTTTGAAACAGGGTGTGCATCAAGTATGTATTTAAAAGCTGGCTTTACCTTGAATCTTTTGTTGCTCTGACTGATCATGTTCTTCTTTACCCAAGGCACAGCCATCTCCTTGTCTTACTCTGAAAAATTCCTCCTTCTTCAAGGTATTAAGTGTCCTATACATGAAGAATAGACTATGCTCAAATGCCTTTTATATTTCTGGAAATTATTTGCTGCCATACCATATTTTCTTACCTAGAAAACCATACCCTTCCCTCCAGCTTAATTTCTTTTTTCCACCCTGTTCTTTGTTTTACTTTCAAACACAGAGGTCATGCCAGAAGGGTATTCTTAAATTGACAATAATTTGGTTTTGTTGCTGGCAGAGGACGTGGACTTTTTTTTGCATACATCAGTATATGGTACAAATACTACGTGTGACACTCTGTTTCTTCTACAGTTTCTTCAAGGCAGCAGGGCCTGAATTCCATTTTCTGGCTTTTCTGACATGCTCTGTGTGATGCTGTCTGAGCAGTAATGCAGAGAAGCAAAGAAAGAGAAAGCAGTCCTATAATTTGAATATGCAGATAGATAATGATGCCACAAATCATATATTGTCCAGACATTTTGACACTTAAGAAGTCTAGTGCCAAAATTTTTGAACATAAGCAGGCAATTTCTGAAAGCTAATTGGTATGCAAATGCATGTTGTCCATATGATTGCATTAAGCTTGTCACAAATAAATTGAGATAGAAAATACCTGTTTAGGCAAACACATTTCAATTTAAACCTTATTTTCTGATGCCTGTGGGAGTTATGAAAGTGAAGGGCTACAAAAACATCATGAAATGCAGGAAGTAATTGGTGGCATCAAAGCAAAACCTTCTGGAACCTTCAAATTGGTTTCAGATGCATGTCCAGCTCTGCAAGTGTTTTGTAACTCATTCTCAAGAGAGAATGACAAGCTTTTGGGCTCGCAGATAATGACATGACAGCCCATAACCTCTTCTTCTGAAATATTCTGACCTTTAAATAAAAGGAAACTCCAGAAGGTGGAGCAGAATACAGGAAGAGAGACAAAGGGGAGGTGAAGAAAGATGTCATATGAAAGAGAATCAAATTTCTTTATTTCATTTTAGGAAGTGTCACACTCTATATTTCTGATTAGTCTCTGTTCAAAGAGCTCAGTGCCATTTGTACCATTGGAAACATTTTTCTTTTAATAATAAAATTAAAAGCAGAAGAAACCCAAAAATATATCCTTGGGTAGATGGCGCTTATTTTCCTGACTCCTCTGTTTTCTTACTCTTCTTTCTAGTTCACTAAAGATCAAGAGCTACAGAATAAAATGTTTGGTCAGTAATTGTTTTTAACTTACTTTCTTTCTTGAGCAAGTGTGATTGGGAGCTAAATTACAGAGCTTTCTGTTCCCATCTGCTCTGCAACTGGAGTTTCGTCTAAGAAGAAATATAAGGGAGACAAGTGTCTCCAGTAACATTTTAGATGGATATCAACAGAATGTTTGAAGCCCATTGTGACTTCTCCTTATTTAATGCACTCATTTAAATCTCTATGTACAACAGACCTCCCAAGATGTGAGTGTTTCCTTTTCTAAATGTGTGATACATCACTCTTTTGAGACATCTGCATCTCTGGAAGTACAGGGAGATAAGGGAATGTCTTTGAACACACTGGACAATGAGACATAATCAGTAGTCAGGAAAAAAAAAAAAGGACACTGGGAAGGTTGTTGATGAAGCCTATATTTAGCTGTGAGTATCTAATCTCTTCAGGCTCCTTCTGTAGTCCAGAGGAAGATTTTTCCCAGGGAAAATTCAGAGTGGGAGCCCAACTCATTATTCTGTGAGCAGACTCCTGGAGCAGCCCCAGGCCATCACTAAGGGCCAAGTCAGACAAGAGCTGCATCCTGTGGCTGCTCGTTCCTGTGTGGGCAGGTTCCCATCCCTCTGCTGCACTGAAAGGGACTATCAGAGAGCTGCATGTTATAATTTTCTCTGTCAGTAGAACTGTAATCTATTTATCACTTCTTCAAATATAACATAATTTGTTAATTTAAAACACAGTCTTTGAAGAGGATTACATGTTAATTTTACTATATAATGCAGGAAATTTGAAAAATTAAATGTACTTTCAAGCCTTCCTCTGTACCCTGTTTTGAATGATGACTAGGATTTCATTATAATTTCTTTTCTGGGACTAATCCACTCATGTTTTGAATTATCAGTATGCAAAAACATAGTCTTCATGCAAGTGGAAACAAAGTTCAAATTCATAAAGTTCTCTTTCCTTTTCCACATAAGACATGAAATTCTTAAATTTCCTTTATTCATTTTCAAACTGTTCAGATTTGGGATTTTTTTCCCCCACTATTGTAATAAATCAGAAGGAAGGCTGCATTCAACCAGCTATGATGGCAAGGATGGCAGTGACAAATTATGAGCTGCATTTTGGCCATGTGTTTAAACTTGACAAAGTTATGCCTGTTGAACCGTGGGCCTGATAGCTGCCTTGGCCTGGAGAGGTGAGAAACCTCAAACTTAGTAATGGAACACTTCAGATTTTATTAGTTCTACAGTGTTAGCGCTTGATTATGCCCATTTCTGGCTGACTGATCTAAAGAAATCGCCTTTTCCCTTGATCTGCAACTATTTCATCTGTTTGTTGGTAACTCCTGCTGTCAGCTATTGTTCCCTCAGAGCTCTTCATGAAATCATTGCCATCAAAATAAGGGCTCTTATCAAATATGAACTATTTGAACCTCCCACCTCAATGAGTCAGAGAGTGCACAACAACGATTCACCAGATCTGAGTGAGCAAAGGACTCCAGAGGACAAGCAGTGGTGGTGATTTCTTCAGCCAGCAGAAAGGAAATGTGATTCTTGTCTCATTCTGTGGTTGTATACAAGCAAGCCCATGCAGACACCCACCAGAGCCCTAGGAGAAGACTACACTTAAGAGTTTCAGTTTCCAGGTTGACCATGTTCTATCTTCTGAGAATGCTAGGCAAAGAGCTGGAGTTTCAGTGTACCTTCAGGTCTAGATCTAAAACATATATTTAGACTGAAATGGCTTGAAAAGACATGATTTGTCAGCTGTGCCCACTTGCAGCACGCTGGGCAGCAATAAGGCATGAGTTGCAACTTTCTAGTAAACTGGCTAGTACATCTAGAACATCTCTTAGTGTTGTTATTTGCCTTAAATTGAGGTGGTTTTCTTGTTTGTTTGGTTTTTTTTTTTTAACTTTGCCTCTAAAGGAATAAGCCAAATAGCTCTCTTACTCTGTAGAAATGTGGCTGACATTTCTAAATTGCAAGCAAACTGGATTAGCTTAGCCTCATTACTGGAGTCTCTTTAATTTATAGGGTGTGACTTGGAGTATATTTAGGCTTGTGGGTCAAGTTATGCCACACAGGGAAGAATATGTAGAAAGTGCTGTTAAAGAGACTCAATTTTCTGATTAGACACACTCCCTGATGAAAGAAAATCCAACCAACAACCCCCCCCAGTCATATTACCAGAAAACCCTGTTTGAGTCATAGTCTGGACTCATACTGAATTACTTTCACAATTTCAATTTGGTGGAATAAATCTGCAAAGTATTTTTATGGTAATTCCTATAAAGGATGAACAAGCCAAGGTACATTGAAAGAAGGACATTTCCAAGCTAAGACTTGATGTAAAATTATGTTTAATGCTTAGCTTGTCATTAAGTACAGTTTTGCCAAGCAAATTAAAAGAGAGAGGAAGTTAAGGACAACTGATATTGAATCAATTAGTAAAAGTTTAATATTTTAAATGGTCATGTCCATAAAAATTATTGACACACTGGAAAATGAATTGATAACAGTGATAAGTAAATTTTATTAGCATGATTTTGTTGAAAAAAAACCAAACATGTAGAGCCAGCTTCTTTTCATTTGGTTGGTGAATGTTCTAGGCAATGGCCTAAAAGCCAGGCATTCTGATAATTTCTACACAGAGGTTTAGCACTTGTGGGTTGTTGAAATGCTGCTGAGTAATCAACAGAAAAGATGCCTAATTCTGAAGGCTTTTTTCCTTTTACTTAAAAGGTTTTTCATGTAAATATTCCCTTGTGAGCTCAAGTTTCCACAAACTATTAATACAATGAATCCCTGAATATGTATTCTGGAACAGACAATGCTATAAATTTGACCATTTTGTTAATTAATTTTATTTTTTCTTAAAGGGAGGTAGTCCAAGTAGCTTTTATATTTCTTGGGTAGGTCTATGATTGTGATAAGACAAGAAACATTGTCATTTGTTTCTGTATGACATAAACCGGAATGTCCATATTTTTATCTTCTTTGGGGGTCAAGGTTACATTCCCAACCTTAGATTTCCAGACTTAATTATCTACAAGGACTGGTGCAGCCACATAATGAGGCAGGGGAGTTTTATAGCTTATGTACAATAAGAGGCAGATCAGTCAGACCAAATGACTTAATTATTTGTTTTTTCTAAAAAATCAGTTATGAAAATTAGTCTGCAGTTGTTGCAATTCTGAAAAAAACTCACCCATGACTCATCCAAGCTGTTTGAAAGCAAGAGAGAAACTCTCTGAGATTTGACCCCATTCAATTTAGCAAGGTTTTACTCAGCTGACTCTTGATCATCTACATTTTGGTGTGAGCAAATGTTACACTCCTTAGTCTAATAAACAACAAAAAGCAGAAGCAGAGGGCAGTAGATAGAGGGGCAGGGGAGAAGCTACACTTCCTTACAGTCAAGACAAAGAGCTCATGGGAATGATACCTGTCATAAATGAGAAAAGCCAGATTCAAGCACAGTAGGTCCAAAGAGTATATGCACCCATAACTTAAATGTCTGCTCAGTGGGATTTGATTCCCATGCTTCTAAGTTGAAACATCCACTTGCAAAAACACAGAATTAAATGCATGCTCTGTAGTATGCTGCTCTGTAACATCATTGCCCTAGTAATTTCATATCATTCATTTAATTGCTAATATTCACAATTTACTGGACTTGCTGCATACTCTGATCTTATGCAGCAGAAATCTCAGCATTGATCCTTGATCTTGCCATGACCTTCCAGTGCCAGATTGGACAAACCACTTATTTTCTCTATGATTCAATTCCATTTATGAAAAATTCTCCTCATGAAAAATGAAGATAATATTATTTCCATGATTTGCAAGCCATGTTGAGGCTAAATGAAAGAATGGTAGCACATGCAGTAATAAAATATGAAGGAAATTGCTTAGTTTAAGGATACTGGGAATAATATCACTTTTTGATTAAGGAAGAACTTACAGCAAAAGATACATAATGCAATTTTACCTCTAAGAATTTATGAATTTCTTGCTTCAAACAAGACTTAATGGATTTCTGTGAGATAAAACATCACTAATCCCAATTAAATCTTCAAAATTGCTACTGATTCTAGGCAAGCACTCTAAAATCTTACTTGTATAAAAAACATTTCTCTCAAAAGCCATCATTTTGTGAGAACCATCTCAAAGCTTTTTTATTTCTAGCAGAGAAATACATTACCAAAATCTCATTTTGAGTGAACTGCATCTTAACAAATTAGGAGAGTAGTAATGCCAGTGTGTGAAGTGCTTTGTGGCAAAAAAAAAAAAAAGCCTCCAGTACATCTCAATTATAACCAGTCTGCTACTTTTGATTCTCTTATTTTGAATTGCCAGGAAGGAGAGTGTGTTTTTAATAAATACACATCACACAAGCATATACAATAAATGTCTAAATGTACACTTATCCCAGAGATGTAATGCTAAGAGGTTTTTAGTTTGATCATTCTAAAGGTTGATTCAAGTGACTGTTAGTCAGTCACCACCTATTTTTAGGTAAGATCAAGAGGCAGATTGTCCAGAATGATGACATTAATGTGCTAACATGAATAGAGAAATGGATACCAGATCATATAATCTTTTCTTCTCACAATTTGTCTCTAGCACTGATGGATTTTATCTTAAAATTTAGCAAAAATACAATAGTCTCCTCCCAAAAAATTTGTCAAATTTTCACTTGTTCACATTTGCTGTATCTCTTATCCTCTCTCAAATATATAGTATGCATTTTTATATTTATATATGAAGCAAGAGTGCTTAGTTTCAACTGTCATTATTCTTCTAGCTGATATTAATTTCTATTTTTTTTTAAATTTCCTCATTCTTGCTAAATATACAACATGGTTATATAATGGAAATTAGTTTTGCATAAAATACGCTAAATATACACCATATTATTTATTTATTTTTATCTCTCGTACCAGCAATAGTGTGGCCAGCAGGACCAGGGCTGTGATTGTCCCCCTTCACTCAGCACTGCTGAGGCCACACCTCAAATCCTGTGCTCAGTTCTGGGCTCCTCACTACAAGGAGGACATTGAGGAGCTGGAGTGTGTCCAGAGAAGGGCAGTGGAGCTGGGGATGGGTCTGGAGCACAATTCTGATGAAGAGCTGCTGAGGGAGCTGGGGATGTTTAGCCTGGAGAAAAGGAGGCTCAGGGGAGACCTTATCAGTGTCTACAACTGCCTGAAAGGAGGCTGACATGGGGGTTGGCCTTTTCTCCCAGGCAACCAGTGACAGGACAAGACAAAGTCACACCAAATCATGCCAGGGAGGTTTTGACTGGACTTAGGAAAATTTCCTTGCTGAAAGGGTGGCCAGTCATTGAACAGGCTGCCCAGGGAAGCAGCGAAGCCACCATCCCTGGAAGTGATCAAAAGATGTGGATACAGCACTCATATGATTTAGCGATGAACTTGGCAGTGCTGGGTTGACTCATTGCTCTTGGTTGGACTCATTGATCTTGAAGCTGTTTTCCAACCTAAACAATTCTATGATTCAGAGATCTAAAGGGAAATCAATTTCATTTTGTATTAAATTCAGGTAAGTCTTACCATTCTCCTTAATTTTTTTACCAGATTTAATTTATACCAAATTCTCTCTCATCATTTTTTGAGCCCATTTACTGTGTGGTTCTTCATAATGCTTCGACATCAAGATTCCAACTAACATCTCATAATGTGTTGGGTTTTTTTATCAAAGTCATTTTTTTTATACTACTGTTGACACAATTGTGTCATAGCAGGTATTGTTGTCTTAGTCTTCCACACCTTTTCATGTAAATGAACATGACATTTGCAGTTGAAAAAAAATTAAATTATACTATCAGATCACAGAATTTTCTGGCAATTCAGGCAAATATTCATTTAACATGTGTAATATTTACTCTGCAGATTGGTAACGGGTCGGTTAAATTTAGAAAAACCTGGGGCCCTGAGATAAGACAAATGAGAACAAACATTCTCCTCTATCCAGGGATAAAAAATTAAGGCCAAAGAAGCTTTCTATTACCTATCTCCTGATAATTCCTAGATTTCACTCAGCCTGAAACCTAGGGAAGAAAGCTTTGCCGAATATGTATAGCTGTGGTTTCTCCTTTCTTTGCTTTTTTCTTATGGTAATTTACAGCAACTGAATTCAGTCACAACCTTTCCTGTCTCTCTTCTTTTTTAGTCCCAGTGTTCAAGCCCCTGTGTTGGATATTTTGTTCAAAGAGGGGATTAACTGTTTTGTTTCCAGCTATTCTGTGTAATGGGAGAATGAGCATCCTGGAGTGTTCACCCTGAGGGGCAGCTTGGGGCATGCTCGAGGGAGCTTTCCTGACTCACAGGTGTGCACACCAAAGTATGGCACTGCTGTCAGACACCTTTGTTTACACCCCTCCTAATATGGGAAGTGCCATGATTTCTTCAGGACGTTTATTTTCAGTTTGTAGCTCCACCAACAGCAGTGCTATTGTGTATCTCCATTGCCAGAGGGGTGAATCAGGTGGAGGCGGTATGAATCTCCTCCGCCTGCACCGGCAGGCCTGAGTGCCTTTGGAAGCACCCTCTGGAGACCAGACCTTCTGTGTTCAGCACCTCCCAGACAGCATTTCAGCTTCCACTCAGATTGTTGACCCACCAGTTTGGATGCTTAAAATGTCATGTTGGTCCCATTATCATCAAGAGAAATTTAGGGCTCTATTCCACTGCCGAAGTGTCATTTGAAACATCCTCTAGATGCCATTCTGCAAGTGTGGGGATATCCACCGTAAGTTCACCTTTCTTTTTCTGAGAGCTAGACAGAAAAGAATAAGAAATGTAACTCAGTCCTTTTTTCTCTACCCCATGGGCTTCAGCCTCCCTTTCAGCATGATGGCTGCTACCTCTGCTGAGAGCAAATCCCAGTCTCACTCAGGTTTTGTCTGGGATTCTGGCAGTGATGTGCTCAGAACAAGGTGTCTGCATTTGCTCCTCAGACCTCCTGGCTCTCCCACTGAGGAGTGAATCCACCAGTAAATAACTCTTTCCTAGGAGATGAGAAGCACTGAAGCAGAGAACAGAACACAGCATGATTTACATGCTTAAGTTCAGTTTGTTTCCTGTCTCTTGCTTGTTTGCCCACTGTCCTCTGTATGTCATGTCATGTCATGTCATGTCATGTCATGTCATGTCATGTCATGTCATTTTCTCACACTGTTCTCACATCCCTTTCAATTTTTTTTCTTATGCATCTCCCGCTGTATACTTTTTTTCAACAGTATAATCATGCTTGGCACTCCTCTGACAATTTAGTTCTAGTTGGAGCTCTACATGCTTCAAGTAGCCTAGTCTGTATTTCAAGCACAATTGTCTGAGGAGAGCAGAAACAATTTCCTTCCCTTTGTTCAGTATTGACATCCACATTATTATTTTTACATTTTATCAGTGGATAGTGTCCTTAGTATCAGAACACCATTGTATAAAACATGTCAGAAATATAATCAGAAAGCATATAGGTCTCTATACCAAATTATTTAGAGATGAAATATGTAAGAACAGGAGTTCTGCTCCTTTCACTTTATGTATGGAGAGTGGATAAAAGAATGAAAATATCCAGATACCTACAAAAAGAAACCTTGCGGGACTATCAAAAGTGACTCACAAGGAATTTGGGAATATCTGTTTTCTGAACATGACCTACTTCTGTGGCAAGAGAGTGATCTCATCATACCTGTTATATATCTTTTGCTCCACTTCTCTTGAGGTCAAGAAGTTATTTGCTTTTCCTTTAGTCTCTGCCTGCAGAAACTGTCTATTCTGCTATTCCAACCAGCTGTAAATATTAACAGATATATAAACACATCCTCTGGAATGCTAACGTTTCTCCTACTCAGAAGACTTTTATTTTTCTGTGTCAACGTACAACAAGTAGATACCATTTGCAGGAACTGACAGCACAGGAAGGCAATAGGATGACCATAATAGTATTACTGCTCTTCCATCCAAAAATCTTTAGTTTTGTCAGAAATCCAAATTATAGAGTCACTATTCTTTTGGAGCTATTCTTTTACATAAATTTCCTTATCTTGCTCACTAGTAGACCTAACTGGTTTCAGCCTTTGCAACAGGTACCCACGAGCCAGAGAGCCTAAACCTGGAAAGCTACTGGAACAAATTCCTAAACCTCAGCTTATAAGCACTTGAAGGATAATACGGTAATAAAACCAGATCAATGTGGATTTGTCAAGAGCAGTCACATCTCTCTAGTTCCATTTCTCAGTAGGGTAACAACGCCTGGCGGGTAGGGTAGGAATAGAAGATACATGCATCTTGAATTTAGTAAAGGTTGTGGCACAGTCCCAACAACATTTTCATATGCAAATTCGGAAAATATTGTTGAAGTGGTTTTATTAAGGATTTTGTTTCAAAAAATGGTAAGTTCCAACAATTTGTGAGGCCCTGCAAAAGTCCCTCTCCATTAATACTCCATATAGACCTTGAGTATTGTGGTGATGAAATGGGTAGTCCCATGAAATTTGCAGATGACAGAACATTGGGAAGTAGAATATGCACTTCAATGGTCAGAACTGAGAATTAATTTTATAAATTGAAGCCCTAGTTGTAAACCAATATAATGACATTTAATAACACCAAGCTAAAAGTTCCTCAGGTAGAAAAGAAATACAAAAATCACAAATGCAAAATTAGATCAAAACCAGAATTTACTAGTTAATTTACTAGTTACAGTGTTGCAGTTTAGCTAGCAACACTGCAAGCAAGGTTTGGGGGATATTGCATGAAATGAGTCAGTGTTTGAGATGCTGTCACAAGAGACACAAGTCTCATTCTAAAATGTCATTACATACAAGAATTACTGATAGCTAATTAACACACAAGTAATTATTAATATACTGCATAGTTACTGCACTCCTTGGAACAAATGCTAGAGACTCGACCACAACATTATGTTCCCCTTAGAAAACCATCATTTAAAAAGTTTGTGGATAATCTGGAAGGAAACCCCAAGTGATGAACAAAAATAAGTACTCTAAAAAATTTGCAGTAAAAGCTGAAGAAAATGTTCAGTCCAGAAAAGAGAAGATTGAGGCTGAACAGTATAATGATGTTAAGAGATTTGAAACTGTTAGAATAGTAATCAACTGTTCTCAATAGGAATGATCAAAAGCAAGAGGAATTCAGGCTGATTTATAATAAGAGCTATTTAAATTAGACATTGCAAAAGCTTTTTTGGTGTCAAGATAATTGAACACTTTATCTAATTTAATTTTTTAATTTAAATATCTCTGAAGGTTATGGAATTCCTGGAACTGGAGATTTTGAAGAACAGGTCCAGTTAAAAAGTATCTGTCAGGAGTAGCCCAGAAATTGTGTTAGACCTTGTTTGAGAGCTAAGAAGGGTAGTCAATGACTTTCTGAGATATCCTTCTAGCTTTTGTTTCAATGGAGGGCCAAAGAGGTGCTGCTGGATCCATGGGTGGTATCCATGGGTGGTGACTATCCTCTGCTTGCTCTCTCTTTCCCCCTGCTCTCTTTTTTGTTTTTTTCTATCTCTCTACCTCATATTCATTGTTAAAAAAATTCTATATTACTGACTTCTGCATATCATCTCATTTGAGCCTTAACTAAGGCAGAAGCATCTCTCACTCATCTTATCTAAACACACATATGCAACTGTCATTTCTTCAGTCAACCAAAAATTTAAAAAATATCAGACACCAGCAGGAGAAACCTGCAGCACCCTGTTGCCAGCATCTATGATCCATGTCACTAATGTGACTGGGTTTTATTTTGGATTAGTTTGCAGCATTTCCAACTGCACATCCTGATTCCAAGTCCCTGATGCATAGTTATCTGCATCTTTCAAGGACCACTGGTTCACTGATTTAAGCCAACTCCCATCTGCTCATGTTTCACTGGTCACTCCCTTGAGTGGTTTGCCCAGTCACAGTAGTACAATTTATCAGATATAACTGTAAGTAGATACAGAAGCCATGACATATATATTTTAATCCAATACCCTACTATAAACATTTATCACTCATTCTCTCTTTCTCTCGTGCAATGTGAACTCAATAATATTTGAACTCATGTTGAACTTCTGAACTCTCAATTTTGAGACAAGCTCGTACTTAGCTGACTATGGAAGAATGAACAATACTTTGTCATTCAACCCTGACAATTGTTCTGTAGTTCAGAACCATGTTTCTGGGTATTTTGAATAATAATGACTATGAGAGTATTTCCTGAAGCTACTAACTTAAGTAGTGTCCCAGCTATAGCAAAAATGAGAACTCTTTTCAGACTCATTTTGAAAAAAATAAAAGAAAAATCCTGAAGGGGAAACAATGGCAGTGAATCAGGGATAGGAGAAGATTTACTGCTCTCATTTGTAAAAGATGCCCTCATTAAGCTGACACAGAGTGAGCACTGGAAATATGCCCGTTGGGAATGGGGCATTAAAGAGAGCTAACTTTGAACAGAAAAACCAGGGTACGCTCTGTTGGTAGGAATAAATGTCGTTCTGATGATGGGGATTTTAACAAACATACTGTAGCATAGATGAAATGCAATAATATATGTTTGAAAGATCATTCTCAGATATTGAGATTCACAGGCTACTGAAATCTTCTTCCATATTTCCAAAAACGAGAAAATATTTCCTTAAAAGGTTTATTTTAAAGAAAGGTACTCTGCCTCTAAACTCTTATCTCAAAACCCCTTAGATAATCACTGAGATCAATGAATATATGAATTTTCACTGATGTATCAGGAGAGTTATCCCCCAAATAGTGTTATTGAACATTTTTATCCCATGCTTTACTTTGGTCAATGAGTAACACTCCCAATGTGCTACAGGGTGCTGCACTTCATTTCAGGATGAAACTCTCCCAAAATGTAGTTCTGTTTCTCTCATCTGATTTTTAAGTACAGGGATAAGATATACACACCTGCATTTTGCAGAGGCATTGTTCTGCTGCACCTTTTTGTATCTTGTCTGCAAGACATCATTGGTATTGTCTTACACCATTCAATTAATTACTTGGTTGTTAAAAGTTTGAGAATTTCTACTTTAAAGAGGATTTATCTTTATAAGGCTAGGCTGACAGAAGCTGTGCTAACTTGAACTTGCCATACATCAAATTGGGTGGGGGACAAATCTATAATGATGTGCAATGTGGTGTGTGATATATATTTCCTTGCATGTATTCAGTTGCATAAATCCTAGTTTATACAATCTGTGAAAAATAGTAAGGAATTATTGAGTAAGAAGGTTGCCCAAATTATTTTGTCGTTGTGCAAGTACGTGTTAACAGATCTAGACAGCTCCTTTGTATTGTAAGGAATCAAATCAGAACAGAAAACAAGCAAGTAATCACTGCATAATTCAACACAATGCTAAACACTGGCTTAACATCAATTGAAAATTACCTACAGACCCAATATACGAAGGCTATAAATATCCAGCAGAAGACTCTTTCCTATCACAAGTGTTTATGTATAGATGAATGCCTTTCATTTTAGCCAAACAAATTTCAAAATTTTATGTGATTGAGTGTGAAACTAATTGTGAAATGTGAGTGTGAATATAGAAATTTTTAAACTGTAGAAAGACCATAATCACTTCAATAAAAATGTAAAACAATATCTATTAAATTTTATCTCTAACTGATGGCTAATGTCTTTCCAACTTCTTTCCAAGCTCCCCAGTGACATAACTAGATTCCAGCATTTTCCTGCTTTAACACTTCCAAATCACTTCCCCAAGTCAGTAGGAGTAAAAATACTTTAAACAACACCAAAGTAAATAGCAAGAGTCAGGTACATCAGTTTTTTCTGCATGAATGGGAGGACTGGTTATCCAGGATAAGGGAAAAAACTCAGGTAAGCAACATTGAAGACAACAACTGTTAAGAATGAACTGGAAGTTTTGTTCTGTTTAAATATCAGTGTCTGCTCAATTTCAATGTAACAAGATACTAATTATTCCAGTTGTGTTTTCTGGATGATGATTGGAAAGAAATTACATTAGGGATAATAGTTATTGATAACCTCCAGATTCCAACTGTGACAGCAGTTTAACAAAAAGCTTAGAAATCTTATATATCTGAAAACTGAGTCTTTTGCAGTTGTTTATTGTCTATTGATTGCCTTGTTTCTGAACCCTCTTCATCTAGGGTTTCAAGACACCATGCTTTAGTAAAAACAGGACAAAAAAACCTTTGCAAAACCTCTTTACAGATCTAGAGGAGAAGAAAAAAAAGAAATTGTGGAGACCATTCTGAGACCTATAAACTGCCACTCTATTTACACTTTATCTGTCTTTTCATCTACCAATATCAGTCTGTGACATTACTCAGATACATGCTCTCCCTAGCACAGGCTGTACATCTGGTGGAAGGTGTTCCTGCCCATGGCAAAGGGGTTGGAATTTGATGATCTTTAAGGTCTCTTCTTGCCCAAACCATTCTATAATTCTATAATCTCCTTGTGTGCTCACTGCTGTTTGTGCAGTGTCTAACACAAGAAGATACCATCTGAAGGTACCAAGAGTAGAAAGTATACCCTACTGCAGCTATAATAACCACGAGTCAAGACCTGAGAGTTTATCTTGAAATTTGAGCTTTCCATTGCATAGATATATAGCTGTAGATCTTACTAAGGATCTTTCACCCTAAAATGGAAACAGAGAAAGGAGACTGCTCTCTTGAGAGTCTAAGAACTGTTAAATTATCACCCTAGTTTCCCGACTTGCTTTAACTTGCAGAGAAGAGATGAAACTACAAACTTCTCTGAAGGTGAGAGTAGATAAACACAATTACCTGCAGGCTTAAATCAAACCCCCCAACTATTGCTTCCGGAAAAGCTATGGTGGCAGTGTGTCTGCTGAGAGTGGATATCCCAAGCCCCCAAGGACGCTTCGGTTACTGCAGCACTACATGAACAGGGTCCCACAATCATGTCCTCCTTCACCTTTTCCTAAAGAAATTGAATGTTTTTTAGGCAGCATGATCATGTCCAGGAATACCTGCTGTGATCTGAGAACCCTGGTCATTCTGGTTCCTCCAGACATGGAATGAGACAAGTCCAGCTGTTTCCTGGATCCTGGTTGGATCATCTCTGCTGGGAGAAAACTGTGGCCAAAGGTCCGTGGCATCCATCAAGTGAATTGCACTGCCCAGACAGGGCAGCATGGGTCTTCATCATGGATTTCAGCTCATCAAATTAAAAGCTATAACATTTTGGCTTTCAGGTTAATACCCTGCCGAGCACCTGGCTGTTGAGCTGCTGCCTTCATCTGGTATCTTCAAAAATTTCTTATTCAGGTTAGTTAGCCTTTGCTCATTGTGTTAAACTACAGAACGCAAAACTGGGATTCTAGTTTTGGCAGCTGAAAACAAAACCCCTTCCTGGCATATAATAGATGAAAAAGAAAGGCCTGACTACAAAAATTATTAATAATATCAAATGCCCAATGTAACTGACTTATAAACTGCACCAAAATCAGATGCAGAGAACTGCCTTCGGTATTCAGTAGGCATTTGATAAAATAAATCACAGCATATCAGATTTCCTTATTCTGTTTAACTGGAGTCATAACCTCAGCTAACTGGATTTTCGCTACTTTTCAAGCCTGACTGTGGAAAAAAATGTGTGAAAATTGATTAGGTTAGAAAAACTAGCATGAAATAAATAATTGATAGAAATAAACCGAAGAAGAAAGACAACACCTTAGACATTTTCTCTGTTGGATAGAAAAATGAGAGACGTTTGATATCAGTACATAAAAGGAATTATCTTTACAAACACATAAAATTATTACTTTCTGAAGAGCAAATGGACATGTTACAAACACTTAAGAAACTGTAAAATCTATCACTGAAGCAGATGCTGTTATAGGAAAATCAGAGATTTTTTTTTAAATGTAATTAATAGTTGGCAAAAAGTACTTGTTCCTTTGTAAATGTAAATAATTTAATAGGATGCATTTAATAATTTATTAATAATAATTAGTGATTATATTTATTTCTACTCAAACATAATGTTAGAATTTTTTTATAAAGTAAAATGACTAATTTAGTCTTAGGATTTTACCAAAGTAAAAATATTCTCATTAAAACAGAAGAATCTGATTGACCAAATGAGGATGAGAGCAGATATGTAGGAACAGATAAACAATGCTGTTGAGGAGTCAAGCTGCTATTGAAATCAGATTAAGTGAAGGCTGTATATAAAACTTGAATTGTATAGGTCACTTTGGGGAAGTTAGCGAAAAGTCTAAGTTAAGCTAACAACCCAGCTGAAGTGCTAAAAAAAGTCAAGCAGTCAAATTTTAAAAAGACATTAAAGCAGACAATAACTCATTCAAGTCCTGTCAGCTTCAACTCATTTAATTGGAAAACCTCCCAGACACTAACAGAAAGTGTATCCATTCCTAACATAGGTGCCGCAGCAAAATGACATTTGGGATCTGCCAAACATGAAAATTGCTATTTCTGCCATTGAAATATGCATGAGACCTTGTGTATACAAAGGCTCTTGTTAACCAGCGGGAAACCTGTGCCACTTCTTAACTAATGGTTGCTATTAACAATCTTGTTTCACAAAGAAAATAGTTACGAAGAATTACAACATTCAATATAAATGGCATTAAGTACACAAACTGACTGTTTGACTGGTATGAGTATAAAAGGATTGGTGTCTTCTAACAAAATTCTTTCTCAAAGTCTGCAGTTTTTATCTGTTAGGCCACAAGAATACATGGCCTATATTTCCTTGGTTTTAGACTTTTTTTCAAACAAAGTTACTTTTTTAGTGTTGTGAAATAGATACGTTTCTTTCAGAACATTTATTTAGAAGAGTAAAATATTAATTTTTTTTTTTGCTTTTACAGAAGCATCCCAACAGAGTATTCAGATCATCAGTTGTAGGTGTGTACTGCAGGTCTAATATTTACCTATTTTTATAGAAATCCAAGATCTAGCATCCATGAAGAGCAGGGAATTTCAGAGTCACTGCAACTGTTTCTAGGGCAGGCAGACATAGAAGGTTGCCTGTTGGAAACCTTAGTGTCTGTCTTGTAGGAACAGCAAGAAGGGGTGGATTAACACCTGTTTAAGGCAATGGGAGTTCTGTTTCCATCTTAATGAGAGCAGGTGAGAGATTACAGTGCTCTCCAGAAGAAGATTTCTGCTTTGAAACCAATTAAATTTCTCAGTGAAGACTATCTCAAGTGAGTTGATAACTACTGGCAAGAATTTTTTAATACCATGATAAGGCACGTCATATGGACAGTATAATTTACTAATGAAAGATTACATATTTGTAACTTTATTACCCTGCCCTAATAACTGATCACTGAAATAGGTTAAAAAGTGGAAAAATTTAATATCAATTTACTATTTAGATATTTATCATTCATACTTAAACACTGTGATAAGGTTATAGCACAACTCCCTAATATTAATTTCCACAAAATACAAATTATCTCTCCAATGCAGCTTAGCCATTACTTTCTTAATTCTTTTGTTTATGTATTAGTTGTAGTTCTTGTCACATCATCCCAAATTTATCAAGCTGAGTAAATGTTCTGAAAAACCACATGTAAAACATTTTACTTCTTCCCAGTTTGACTTGATGAGGTTAGATTTTTGGGGGTTTTTTTAATAACAAAACCAAACCTCAAACATAATGAGAACCTAATTTGGCTAATGAAAAAAAAAACAGATCTGTGATAATTCTGATGTACTTTTTTTGAAAGATTGGTAAAATTTAGTCGGGAATAAGTGAATAATCTTCTGAATCTTTTCTGAGGATCATCTCAGTGAGAACAGCCCAAGGTAGGCTTTTCCACTAGTGCCCAGTTCTCTAATTCCCACAAGGCTCTTTCACCTGAGATCCTCGGATCAGATGAGCCACTTGGCTTATGTGCCACCTTCTCATCCACAACTAACCCACACCATGAACACCCTGGGATCTAGTGGTGTTTGTAGCCTTCTTAAGTCTCTGAACCCTGACTGATCTGCATCCCTATGGGCACAGATTTCCCTCTGCTCTGTGTCATACCTGCCACTTCTCTGGGTGTCTCGGATACCCCAGGGCATCCCAAGAAGCTCTGTGTATGTTAGTGCAGCCAGCTGAGCCATGCCCATGGTCCAGTCCTCACTCACACTGAATCTCTCTGGAAGAAATATGGAAAGCACACAGAGCTGTGCTCAGTTCATGTATCTCCGTACCAGACCTAACCGAGCAGATGGGCACCCTGCTCTCCAAGGGGGACATTCACAAGGGAATCAGTCATCCTTGTGGGTTTTTGGAGCTTGTAGGCTTTGGCCAGTGGATGTCTGCAGAACCAGCTTGTGGTCTCAGGCCTGGGGATTTTCTGATGCTAAATTAAGACTTCAGGACAGTAACGGGAAAGTTTTGCACAACTTTTATGGGGAATGGTCATCTCAGACACACGAAGATGCTGAGAAAAGCTGGTGATAGGCAGGTGGATACAGGACTTGATGACAATGTAATTGTCGTATGTTCTTGTCTATGTTGTCTGCAAGCCCTAGTGTCATTAGACAGCAGGACCAGAAGAGAGCTCACTGCAAGGTGAAAGCCAAATCACTGTATAAGTGTTGCAACCATACATCCACCAGCACAGCCTTGAGTGGACATGGACCACAGATCCAGGCTGACAGATGTCCTTAGGACTGAAGAAATGCTGAACTGTGTCCCCAGATTCCCAACGGGCCCGTGTCAGTGGAAATCTGTGCAAGCAACTCTGTGCATTTGGAGCAAGCACACCATAATGATGGAAAGGGCAGAGAAACTCTCCAGGGTCCACCACTGCCCAGAAATGGAATTCCTTCTGGAAATTCCAGTTTCCAAACACTGGAATTGTTCTCAGAAACTCCAGCACAGACACTGCTTGTACTGAGCTGTGGGAGCTGAGTCAGGGGGCCAGTGCGGTTTATGTGTGTAATACTTCTCTGAAAAAGCAAGAAGATTTGCTGCACTCCTGCAGAGGTAGAGCTCAGTTGTTCCCACTGATTCATCCATCATTGGATCATGAACACTGCCAGAAGGGTTTCTTGCAAGGTGTTCCCAGGGTGCTACCACAGTTTTCCTATTGTATCAACTAGTGCATTCTCGTGGCTCCCAATTCCTTCAGGAATGTTCTTGAGGGAAGTCACAAGACAATCCTGAGAAACTTAAATCTTCTAAGTGCTGCATCAGGAACTTTGTAGTGTTCCAACTTCTCCAGCTTCTTTGTCTTGCTTATTGTTATATTTGTATACAAAAAAAAAAAAAAGAAATTACTAGGAAGGTTGGAGCTGTTTAACTCAGCTTTGCACCAACAAACAGCCGTTTGGAGATTTGTGAAACTATCTTGGAGTCACAAGAAAACTTATGGTAAAGGACAAGACTAATATTGACACTCAGATGGTGTAGTCCACAGGTTTGCTGTACAATCACAGAATTCTGTTTCCCGTAAAAGTCTGATACAAGCTCTGTGACCATGGAGAAAAAGTACCAGGTACACTGGGCAAGGTGTACAGAGAAAACAGTCTTATTTGATAGGGTAGTGGCTTGAACAATTTCTACAAGAGGGAAAATAAGGCTCCCTGACTCTCAATAAATCTTTCTGTATTTTATTTCCATGACTTTTAATGCCAAATGAATATACATTTTTGACAGCAAAGACAAGAATCAAGCCTCAGCCCAGTGGTCCAGCCAGCAGATATGACAGGTATTGTATCACATTCCTAGGCAGCTAAATCATATTTTGAATCACATGCTGAAGTGATAAAACATGCAGATCTGGACGCTTCAATCAGAAATTGGAGTTGAGTTTGCTTCGTAGAGAAGTGGTCTACAAACCAGCCTATTACATTAAATTGATGCCTCTTTCTCATGCCAGTTTTTAAAAGAAAATGGCATAGAAGCAGGTAGGGAGTTTAATTTTTGTGAAGCGGTAGGCAGCCTTTGAAAATATGTCACAAGCTATAGGAGGACTGGTGATGTCAGAAATTTATGCAACAGTCACAACAAAGAGATTAGGACAAGGATTCTGTGGGGAATGGATGACTGGAAGGCAAAGTGGGGAAAAGAGGCTGATAAAAATAAAAATAGGGAAGGGTCATAGGGTTATGGATAAGTGCATTGAAGGAAAGAGACTAGAGGCTTGAAAATATGGAAGGAATGCAGGAATTCTACCTTTAGGGTGTGAAGCCCAAGCAAATAGGCTTAGATTATATGAACACAGAGACTGAGGCTGAGACGGGGCATGCAGAAGGCAGGACTGAGGTGTATCTGAACAGAAATGATCACATAGGTGTGAGAAGGGCAGATACAGTTCTGCACAGTCCTCTCCAGAGCTGTGAGTGGAGCTCAAGGCTCCTGGCATTGGCCACTTCTCCAGTGCTATCTGGTCTCTCAGTGGGAAGCTCTGCCATCCTATATTCTGCTTATCCCCATAACAATGATCCCCTGCTACTGGCATCAGCTGCTCCCTGAGCTGGAGTCGTGGACTTCTCTGCAATGTGTCCTAAAGCTTTATCCTGCAGGATTCTGATTCTGTAAATAACATCATTCTGGGCTTTGCAAGTAAAACACAAGCAGCACTCATGCTAGTGTTGTTTGTGTATGGAATACACAACCATGGAATTTTAATTTTCTTCTTTTTTTCTTTTGGTGTGCAATAAATATCATACGGATGTAATTACTGTCTATGGAGTTAATAATTGCATTGCATATCCAAGAAAGTAAATTTACTCAAGAAAAGGTCAGAAAACAGACTGTAATATTATTCCTTCTGCCTTCTGACTTTCAACAGAAAACACTGTAAGATTTCTGTAGATCTCATTAAGCTTCTAAATTCAACTCTACATTTTTAAAAAGATGAATCTTCCCAGGCAAGGCTCTGAACTTTTTAATTAACCTGCACATACATGCACATAGAGAAGAGGATGGCAATATTTACCAAAATCAATGTAATAACAATCCAATCTATATATCTATTATAAAACTGCTTCCCTTCTCCAGACACAAATAAGCCTCTGCTGTCCGATTTTTCCATCTAAATTCTACAATAACAATAAATAATCCCTAACAATAAATCCCTAACAATAAATAAGAACAGCTTTAAGAGGGGTCCAACAAGTCAACTGGCAAATGAAGACAATCCTTATTGACTTGTACTGATTGCTTTCTTTCTGCCGATAGGTGACAATAATGTAGAAAAAAAAAAAAACACCAAGAAAAGATGAAACCAAGAAAAAGTCATACCCTAACAACTTTACAGCGTGAAAGCTGTCTTGAGCTCTCTGATACTTAAGGATACTCAGTATTTCATAGGACTACCAAACTTAATTAGACAGATTCTTTTATTTTGACATGGGGAAACTGCTTTGTTTCTACTCAGGGATACTGTTTTGCTTTCTTTGCTTAACAAGTAAGATAGATCACTTTTATTTTGACATGGAGATACTTCTTTATTCCCACCTCCTGCCCAGCTCCTGCTTTGCTAAGCCTTGCACTTCCCAGGCTCTCAGTGCTCAGAGCCACCAGCCAAGCTGTCAGGCTGCCCATGCACTTTTAAGTGCTGCAGGGAACCACCTGGCCAGGAGCAAAATGCCAAGGAGAGGGCAATACAAAGCAGCAGCCGAAGTGAGGAGAATGGTGGAGCCAGTTTATTGATAGGGGTCCTCTGCTCACAGTCCTCAACCAAACCCCCATAACTTCAAGCACACATAAAACCATTTTCTCTGGCAGCTCAAACTCTGGCAGCCAAAGCACGTGTGACACTTTCTGCATGGCCATTGTGATGATATTTTTCTTCTGCCAGTTAGGACAGAATCACAGAATCATTTAGGTCCTCCAAGATCATTGAGTGTGTCCTTTGACTGATGTCCACACTGTCAAATAGATCATAGCTTTAAGTGCCACGTCCAGTTGTTTCTTGAAAACATCCAGGTAGGGTAAAGCCACAGCAGGAAGCTTTGGATAGATAAGACAGAAAGACAGGATAGATATTTGGACAGAAATATAACGTCTTTCCCCTCTTCCTCAAACCTCAGGGATGTCACCAGAGGGGAGTAGGAGGTGACCAACCCAGTGGCAGCAGGCTGGCCCCACCTGTGGGGCTGCTGTCAGCACAGACTTGGCCTTGCTGATATGCACTGTTTGACATACACAGACAGCTCTGTCCCTCCCAACACAGCCTCCCTTGGCAGCCACGGTCGAGGAGAAGGCTTTTCCACTCTCCCCTGCCCCTGGATAGATACAATCCATGTTCCTAACATGTGCCATGGGAAACGGGAGTAAAAGGGGACAAGAGAGGAAGACTGCAAAACCCTAGACATCTTCCCCTCTGTAGAAAATTTACATTTCCCTAATAATTTTACTTCTGGGAATCTCCTGATCCTCAGCTTGACCTTGGTCTCTGAGCTATTAGTCAGCAGCCAAACAGTTTTGCTGCTTTAGTCAGCTTTAGAGGCACTCAAGGAGGGAAATCTAGTCACCTTCAGGAAGAGCAGAAACTAGCTGCAGATTTGGAAATGCCAGCATTAGCCTTAGGCGCCTAAAGAGCTATGGGGATATGATCCTCAACTGCAGTTATTTCCTCATAGTAACAAATACTGCTGCAGCTTCACCCAATGGTCACAAGGAATAGTTTTTACTGCAATGATCAAGACACACAAGCTCCAAGGGAGCTGTGGATTACCAGTGATTTTATAGAGGCATTTCTAATAATCACAGCCCAGTTTTCAAAGTTAGAGGAAGAAAATATCCATTTCATGGTAGCGTATGGTTGTTCATGAAGATTTAATTCTTTGGTTTGTTTTGAGATCTTTGCGGTAGAAATCATAACACGCACTTTTCTTGCATAATGGCATTCCATGAAATTATTTTAGTTTTTTGTGGAGGATTAGGTTAAAAATCTGGTATCTATGGAATTTAAGTTACATTATTATGGTGATGTTAAGCTTGATAACAAAGTAGATATAAAATTAAACAGCAGAGTTTGCAATAGAAAACAAATCAGGTTTAATTACACTTCAATTCCTTAGTGTCAGAACAGCAAAGTAATAAGGCATTTACAGTTTAGCCAAGGGAATTCACAATTCATGATTAAACAGCAGCTTTATCTCTTCTTATCTCTTGGTTCTTCAGTTTGAATCCCATTGCTAGTGAACTTGAATCTATCTTTGGATCTTCAATACATATTTTACGTAAATAAGCTATGTGTCAGTGAAGAGATTACTGTGGAATACTGTACAGTACAATCAAAAGGCTCTATTTCTTCCTGGAAATGTAATATGGCATGGAAATGGCAACACACTTCAAAACAGATTCCAAGTGGCTTAGAAAATCATACCATGTGAGTTCATTTTTGCATATCAACTGAATATTAATGAATTTAAGTGTCCACTCTGATTCCTTTGTGATTGTTTCAGCATTATATACTCTTCATCAAGACCTAGTTGTAAAATCAACCATGCATTTATAATTTATCAGAGTACTGAGTGAACTAGATTTCCCCATCCTAGGAAATGCAGAGTGCCTTCACTCCACTGCCTCAGCAGGAGTTGTGGGAATTCAGTTCATCACTGTATCTTGTTCTTTATGCAATCTACTTGAGTTTGTGCTGTTGTTTGCTTCACAAGAATAAGATAAGCTTCTAAATTCTTGTTCAAACACAGAAGAAAGATAATTTTTGCTAATATCCCTGCTAATAGGAGTGCTGAAATAGCAGAACCTAATATAAAGTCAGACAGTCACACTTTCATAAATCATTCATGTAGTAAGCAGCTGGTGGTGCAAAAGTAATAGCACCCTCACTGCTACCCAGCTGATAGAAACATTTTATCTTCTATGCTGAATTTCACTCCACCCCTCACATAGTCAGATAAGATATATACCCACAGTGACAAAGACAAAGAGAAATAGAACAGCCCTAGAACATACAGTTAAAAAGTCAATAATTAATTTATTCTTATTATTCCCTGATATCTTTTATTGGAATACAAAGCCTTAGTTGATGCATTCGGTCAAAACACACTCTACAGGGTGAGACAGGATGGGGGTGGAATGACCCATGAGAAGTTCTTACCATTCATGCTGTTCATGCAAGCACAATGACTCTCAGGTGACAGGTGCTCCCTGACTCCTCTGCAGCCCCTGGAGAATCTGCACCATCCAGACTTTATGAGCATCACAAAGCCAACACGTCTGCACTTTCAGGCTGAATGTAAGGCCCAGTGAACTCCAGCATCAGCAGCAAGTACTTACATATAAATTTCTGGTGTCCCATGAAGCATGAAGTACACGTTCAGCATCTCTGCAGAAGGTGGGATTAGGAGACGATGGTCCTCACCTCTCCCTTCTGCTTTCTCTCTGGTGGCAGAGCCTTGGCAAAAATACATGTTCACAAAGCTAGGGGAGAGAGAATTAACCACAGAATACAACAGCCAGACAAAGAAATAGATAAGTGTGTGTAAGTACCAGAAATACATAAACAGGAAATTATTTATTAAATTAAACAAGACAGCAGCAATTTTTTTGTCCTTCTAGTTTGTTGTACATCTCCAGAAAGCCCTAGCAAGACACTGTGACAATCCGTTCTTCCTTTTTTGTTTGAAAGGGTTCTTAATTTCATTTAAACATAGATTTTTGTCTGAAAAAATATGCTACTCTCAGGATATGAAAGCTCCATATACAAGGATTTGCCAGAAGGAACTTTATAAGGAAACTTCTGGGAGTTTCTGAAGCAAATATTGCTGATTCAGATGTCTTTTACACTTCCTCAGGGACCTGACCCTTTTATGAAAATTAAAAGGGTTTTGTCTGTGTGAAAAATACTGGCATGCAGAAAGGCAGTGAATAGATGACCCAAAGCTGTAGCCACCATCCCTTCTAATTGTGGCTGTGTATCAAATGGAAAGAAAATGCACACAATCTGATAGGGCTGTGGTCAGTGAAAAATCACTGTAAGCCAGCAGGCAAAAATAACAACTGCCCCTCTCCTCCTTCCCAGGTTGTGCTTGCTTTCTTCCTGCGGTCTCACTTTCAGAAACTGCTGATTAAGAAAGCCTCCAAAATGTCATGACCCAAGCAAAGAGGGGGAGGACAGGGAAGGAAAAGAACAGATGATATTTATGATTAAGAATCTCAATCACTCTAGCATAAATGATGAACTTAAGATCATTGGCAATAGAAATAGTTGACTTAACAGATGGTAGGCAGCTCCTATCAGAGGAAACCATTTTGAGCATGAGCTTAATTGAATGGTTCAGATCTGTATAAATTAACATGTTTTAAATCTGTGCATATTTTCAGCTTGATTTTCAGAATAATCTTTTAGATATTTTAGGATCCTTTAAGTGAAAAAATTATTGTCAGAAATTGAGTCCAAATTTTCAGACATTTATTGGTAAATAAAAATGAATGTACTATTATCTATCTTCAGAGAGCAAACTTTTGGTAATACAAGCTGTAGTCTGCTCCTGGTGCTCATGATCTTATGTGTATTTCTTATGGAAATGCTCTTGAGTAATTTCTAGGGGTAAATATCTGCCTATAAAAAAAATTTAGATAAATAATTTGAATATACAGTAATTTCCCTGTTTGACAATCTTACAGTAAAAAGTAATATTAAAAAAAAATGGCAATGAAGCTTCTCTACACTACCCCTTTTCTTTAAATTTTCATAGTACCACGGATTGCTGTGTGTATATGACAGGACATCAGTTCAATAAAAGAAATTGTTATGAGCACCCAAATAATTCTTAACACCAGCATGTGCCTCAGTACAATTGCTCATGGGAGCTGTAAACAAGTGCTGCACATTACGCTGACATTTGCAACAGAAGTGTGAGCAGTGAGTTTCCATATATTATGGTGCAAATGGTGTGCTATTCCTGTGAGATAAAGTGAAGGGAATTCAATACAGGTAGAAGAGCAGGAACAAGATTTATTGCCTAGAAAAATCTAAACTACAGAACTGTGCAAATCTACTTAATTCATCAAGTTTATAAGAAGTTTAGAGGGTAGGGTTGGTACACTGGTGAGGCCTATTCTCTGCTGCTTTACACTGTGTACAAAAAAATCCCCAGGCTGAAAAATTCCGTAGAATTTAATGCACAGTACAAAAGCAGAGTGAAAATACCTGCCAAAATCCCTGATGTCAAAGAGTTGTATCATTTCAGCACACCAGTACCTCATTTCAGACCAAGTAAATTTGCAAAATACATTTTTATTAAGTTTGTGCCCTGTCCTGGCCCTCTGCATATCTGTGAACATTTTCTAACTGCTCTGTTGTCTATTTCTACTGCTAAAACCTCACAAATACTCATTTTTCTATTATTTTTCCAAGGTCAAAATGACTTGAGCTAGGTATGACAGAGAAGGAAAAGTGGCCTTCTGCCTATATTTTGACATCAAATAACTTTTTGTTTATGAAAATATGCTCTTATTTCAAGGTAACTCATATTAATTGCAGGTGATGGTCCAAATTCCCTGGTGACCTAAAGCATTCCAGTTCCATCAGCTTCAAGGCACTTGTATGCTCATCTATCTGTCATGCATTTCTGAAGAAGCTGCTGTGAGTTAGTGACAGTATTGATTTACAGCAAATGCTTTATTCTGTGGTAGCTGCCTCTGTAGCCTATTCAGCTCTGTAGTCACTTTTTTCCAACAGCACTCTGGTTACTTTGAAATGTAACTTTAAATTTGAAAATATAACTGTAAAATCAAATTGTAAGCAAATTTGTCAAACAAATTGAAAATTCATATAAAAGCTCCAGGCCCCTCTCAAAGGACTAAATAGTTATTTCATGTGGGTCTTCACTAAAATTGAATCAGATACTGTACCCAGCTGTAGCAGGGATCCACACTTGGCAGTGTGAATAGCATGAGAGGAAAGTAGGTGGTTGTGGCCTGACCTTATAAGAGCCAGGCATGAAATTACCTTTCTTTTTCTTTAGAGTATGTGCAGTGAAAGACATCTAAAGACTTTAATAGTTCAAAAGCCAGATTCATCAGAGTAAAAAAACGCTGTCTTGGTTTGAAAACAAACCAGTGGGAGATCACAAGTCAAGATTGAAATTAAAAATAAGTGAAATAATACAAGGAAAAGCACTGACAAAGTCAGATACAACCTAACACCCTGTTAGGGTGGTAGTAGTAGTCCAACTGAAGTAGTCTAGTTGAAGCGGTGATCTTGTGAAGGTCTAGTCTCTAGCTGAAGATTCAGTAGTAGCTCTGGTCTTCTGGGAACCCAGTAGACAGGGCTAGCTCAGGCAGTTCCAGGGCCAGGTTATATCCAGGTGGGAACACCTGGCTCTTCTCTCTTCGGCAGAGCATCTCACAATGGGATGAGATAAGTCTATGAGTCACACGGTGGGTCCCTGATGGCCCATTGCCTGTCATGCGGGGTGGGTCATTAGCAAGTGATGATAGCTAACGGATGGCCCATTGCCTGTCATCCGCAGTGGGTGATAGCAGCTAATGGCCCACAGCTGGTGGTAATAGAATACTTAACTACATCAATATTGCAACCTAGGACATTATCCACCCCTTATTCTATTACCATCTACACAGTTCTCACTTAAGATAAGGTCTCCTTTGTGGGACACAACGGGTTTCCCCATCTGCCTGCATCACCCACCAAGTATAACCAGGTCTTTGGGCAAAAACAACCCCACGGATGGGCTTGCCTTTGCCTGAGGTGGGACTAATCCAAACAGTCTTTCCTAAAAAACTTCTTATGTGTACCACAGGGACTTTATCTCTATCCACTGTGTGCAAAGGTTCGGACTCGGCAGGACCGGCTCGATTGATAGAACCCCTTGTGTTAACCATCCAGGTGGCCTTTGCTAAGTTCAGTTCCCAATTTTTGAAGGTTCCCCCGCCAAGTGCCTTCAAAGTTGTTTTAAGTAGTCCGTTGCACCGTTCAACTTTCCCGGCAGCTGGTGCATGATAGGGGATGTGGTATATCCATTCAATTCCGTGTTCTCTAGCCCAGGTGCTTATGAGGCTATTCTTGAAATGGGTTCCATTGTCAGACTCGATTCTCTCAGGGGTACCATGTCTCCACAGGACTTGCTTTTCTAGACCTAAGATGGTGTTCCGGGCAGTAGCATGAGGCACAGGGTAGGTCTCTAACCATCCCGTGGTTGCTTCCACCATGGTCAACACGGAGCGCTTTCCTTGGCGGGTTTGGGGAAGTGTGATGTAGTCAACTTGCCATACTTCCCCATACCTGTACTTTGACCATCGTCCACCATACCACAGAGGCTTCACCCGCTTGGTCTGTTTGATTGCAGCGCAAGTCTCACAGCTGTGGATGACCTGTGAGATGTTGTCCATGGTCAAGTCTAGTCCTCGGTCACGAGCCCACTTGTATGTCGCATCTCTCCCTTGATGACCAGAGGCATCATGGGCCCAACGAGCTAGAAATAATTCTCCTTTGTGCTGCCAGTCCAGATCTACCTGTGACACTTTCACCTTGGCAGCTCGGTCTACCTGCTCGTTGTTACGATGCTCTTCATTAGCCCGACTCTTGGGTACATGTGCATCCACGTGTCGAACTTTCACGGTCAGCTTTTCTGCCCGGGTGGCAATGTCCTGCCAAATCTCCGCGGCCCAGATGGGTTTTCCTCTGCGCTGCCAGTTAGCCTTTCTCCAGCGATCTAACCATCCCCATAGCGCGTTGGCTACCATCCAGGAGTCAGTGTAGAGATAGAGCTTTGGTCATTTTTCTCGTTCGGCAATATCCAAAGATAGTTGGATGGCTTTAAGCTCTGCGACCTGACTCGATCCACCTTGTCCCTCGGTAGCCTGTACAGCCTGGCGTGTGGGGCTCCACACTGCAGCTTTCCATTTCCGATTTGCGCCTACAATTCGGCAGGAACCATCGGTGAAGAGGGCATAGCGTTTTTCACTCTCCGGCAGCTCGTTATATGGGGGTGCTTCCTCGGCACGTGCTACTTTTTCCTTTGCTTCTTCTGAAGATAATTTAAAAGTTTCACCTTCAGGCCAGTTTGTTATGATTTCCAGAATCCCAGGGCGATTCGGGTTTCCAATACGGGCGCGCTGTGTGATGAGGGCAATCCATTTGCTCCACGTGGCATCAGTGGCATGGTGGGTAGAGGGAACCCTTCCCTTGAACATCCACCCCAGCACTGGCAGTCGGGGTGCAAGGAGAAGTTGTGTTTCTGTGCCGATCACCTCTGAGGCGGCTTGGACTCTTTCGTAAGCTGCCAAGATTTCTTTCTCGGTGGGAGTGTAGTTGACTTCAGACCCTCTGTAACTTTGACTCCAGAATCCTAGTGGTCGACCTCGGGTCTCGCCAGGCACCTTCTGCCAAAGGCTCCAGGACAGGCCATGGCTCCCGGCTGCAGAGTAAAGCACATTCTTTACCTCTGGTCCTGTCCTGACTGGTCCCAGGGCTACCGCATGAGCGATCTCCTGTTTGATCTGGGTGAAGGCTTGCTGCTGTTCAGGGCCCCAGTGGAAATCGTTCTTCTTGCGGGTTATGAGGTAGAGAGGACTCACAATCTGGCTGTACTCAGGGATGTGCATTCTCTAAAAGCCTATGGCGCCTAGGAAGGCTTGTGTCTCCTTCTTGTTGGTTGGTGGAGACATCGCGATGATCTTATTGATGACCTCAGAAGGAATCTGACGCCGTCCGTCTTGCCACTTTACTCCCAGGAACTGGATCTCTCAGGCGGGTCCCTTGACTTTGCTCTTCTTGATGGCAAAACCGGCTTCCAGGAGAATTTTGATGATTTTCTCTCCTTTCCCAAATACTTCCGTTGCTGTGTCTCCCCACACAATGATGTCATTAATATACTGCAGATGTTCTGGAGCCTCACCCTTTTCCAGTGCAGCCTGGATCAGTCCATGGCAGATGGTGGGACTGTGCTTCCACCCCTGGGGCAGTCGGTTCCATGTGTACTGCACACCTCTCCAGGTGAAAGCAAACTGAGGCCTGCACTCTGCTGCCAGAGGAATGGAGTAAAAGGCATTGGCAATATCAATGGTCGCATACCACTTTGCTGCCTTGGATTCCAGCTCATACTGAAGTTCCAACATGTCCGGTACAGCAGCACTCAGTGGTGGTGTGACTTCATTCAGGCCACGGTAATCCACTGTCAGTCTCCATTCTTCACTGGACTTACGCACTGGCCATATGGGGCTGTTAAAGGGGGAGTGAGCCTTGCTGACCACCCCTTGGCTCTCCAGTTCCCGAATCATCTTATGGATGGGGGCCACAGAGTCTCTGTCAGTGCGGTATTGCCGGCGATGCACTGTTGCTGTAGCAATTGGTACCCGCTGTTCTTCAATTCTCAGTAGTCCTACAGCAGATGGGTTGTCTGAGAGACCAGGCAGGCTATTCAGTTGTCTTATGTCTTCTGTCTCTACGGCTGCTATCCTAAAAGCCCAGCGATGTCCCTTCGGGTCCTTGAAATATCCACTCCTGAGATAATCTATGCCGAGGATGCATGGGGCGTCTGGACCAGTCACAATGGGGTGTTTCTGCCACTCATTCCCAGTTAAACTCACTTCAGCTTCCAGTACAGTCAGCTGCTGGGATCCTCCTGTCACCCCAGAAATAGAAATGGATTCGGTCCCCACATACCTGGATGGCATCAGGGTGCACTGAGCGCCGGTGTCAACCAAAGCCGTGTATCTTTGTGGGTCAGACGTGCCAGGCTATCGGATCCACACAGTCTAATAGATCCGATTGTCCCTTTCCTCTACCTGGCTAGAGGCAGGGCTCCTCTAATCCTGTTTTTGGTGCACGATGTTCTTCTCTTGTAAATGTGTTCTTGAGGTCCCTTCAAGAGGATCAGTCATATTATCACTTCCATTCTGTCGGGGGTTCTGTCCACAAGAGACTGGGGCAGTGTTGTACCTAGATGAGCCTCCTGACGTGGATGTTTCTGTTTTCAATTCACGTACCCGGGCTGCTAAGGAGGAGGTGGGTTTCCTATCTCACTTTCTCATGTCTTCCCCATGCTCCTGAAGGAAAAACCAGAGGTCACGTCGTGGAGTTTGTTTTCTTTCTCTGGCTGGAGTACGTCTGCTCCTGATGGCAGAGACTCTGGTTGGTTTCGGTGTGGCATGAAAAAATTCTTTTTTGAGCTCTTTCTTTAGTTTCTGGTGGCTCTCTTCAATTAAGCTCTGGACTTGCGCGGCTAGGTTTGTTTCTACCGATGAGACCTGGGTCCGTAGTGGAGCGGTGACAGTGTCCTCATAAATTCTCAGTTTGTTTGTTAACATGCCCACCTGGTCTTCGCCTTCCCTCTACTGCAATGTTGCTAGGTAACGAGAGTAAATCTCTGGTCCGAGCCGTGCGAATCTTAGCCACATTTGTGAAGTGCACTGGACATTATCTGGGCTCTTGGGGAATCTCTCGTTGTCTGAGAAAATGATCTCTAGCACGGCCAATTCCCTCAGGCATCGGATACCTTGTTCTATTGTGTTCTATTTTCTTTGGTGCATCTGGAGGTCTTCTTTGCAGAGGTATCTGTCCCGTACACTCGCCAGCAATCTCCGCCAGAGGCTGAGAGTTTCCTGGGTTTTCCCAATCCCTTGGTCAATGACCACATCCTGAGACAGGGATCCCAGTTGTCTGGCCTCACTTCCATCCAGAATAGTGTCATTAGCTGCGGCGTCCCAGATACGGAGCAGCCAGGTCAAGATGGACTCATTCGCCTGCCGGGTGAATTCCCTCCGTAGGTCACGCAGCTCCCCCAGGGATAGAGAGCGAGTGATGATCTCCGGCTCTGTCTCTTCTGCTGGGTGAGATGGTCCTGCCGCATCCTCATCAGTCGCTGTGGGGACTGATTTGCTCTTGGATTTCTTTTTCTGGACGGGGGCAACCGCTACTGGCTTTGGCTGTTCTGATTCGGCAATGGTCTGTGTTGAGACATTGACTGCTCCTTTGGTTCCTTTCCTCTTAGTGGCAGTTTGCGTGGACATGGTGCCTGCTGACTTGTTTCTTTTCTCCTCCTCTTCAAGAAGACGCTGTACCACACCAAGTATTGTTCTGATCTTCAGCAAGATGTACACGATGCTGATCAAAGAAAACAGAACTGACAAAAAGATTATGCCATCCCTAGCATCTAGAGAGAACTCAATGTTGTCAAAAATGGCTGTGCCTGACCTGAAAGGCTGGAAGAAACCCCTCTCTCCTCCTAGCCCCAGAGGGTGGGTGCGATTGCTGAGGAGGTCCCAGACGAAGCAGCTCAGGTTAGGCCAGGCAGACAAAGTCGAGTATATATAACGAATGGTGTTCATCGCCTCACAGGTAACCATGCCATAGGCATAATAAACCAATAGAGCAATTTTCATGCCATTTCCTGGTCGCAACAGGAGCAATACGACGGGCAGATAGTATCCCATTTGAGGAAAAATATAGAGAGCGAGATACAGTACCCATATAGATAAGCCGAGCATCATGGTGCTAGGATTTCTGAGTTTCCCAGGTCGTGCCCCACGTTGGGCGCCAAAATATGTCTTGGTTTGAAAACAAACCAGTGGGAGATCACAAGTCAAGACTGAAATTAAAAATAAGTGAAATAATACAAGGAAAAGCACTGACAAAGTCAGATACAACCTAACACCCTGTTAGGGTGGTAGTAGTAGTCCAACTGAAGTAGTCCAGTTGAAGCAGTGATCCTGTGAAGGTCTAGTCTCCAGCTGAAGATCCAGTAGTAGCTCTGGTCCTCTGGGAACCCAGTAGACAGGGCTAGCTCAGGCAGTTCCAGGGCCAGGTTATATCCAGGTGGGAACACCTGGCTCTTCCCTCTTCGGCAAAGCATCTCACAATGGGATGAGATAAGTCTATGAGTCACACGGTGGGTCCCTGATGGCCCATTGCCTGTCATGCAGGGTGGGTCGTTAGCAAGTGATAATAGCTAACGGATGGCCCATTGCCTGTCATCCGCAGTGGGTGATAGCAGCTAATGGCCCACAGCTGGTGGTAATAGAATACTTAACTACATCAATATTGCAACCTAGGACAAACGCAAAACATTGTAGGATAGATATTGCTCCCTACCACGCGTTTCAGGAGGCATCTTGCAATTTTGTTTTCTAGTCTGTGATTTTCAGCAAGTTTCTGGGCTATTTTAACTCCCCAGGAAAGCCAGAGGCATTGCTTTTGGCCTGTATTCTGCTCCACAAACCAGTCCTTTGCTCCTCTTGGGAGCCCATGGGTTGTCCCACTACATCCATCCCTTACTGAGGGTATCCCTATCTCCTCTGTTGTCTCACACAGCACTCTGGGAGCTGCTCCCAGCCAAGCCTATCCATCTCCTCATGGGAAAGGCTACACCAGTCTCCTCTTCCTTGTGGTACCAGCTACTGAACCCTGTGTCCTGTAGTCAGGGCAGTATAAGCAGTGCTCCTACCTCCTCATTGCCTAGTTACACCTCCTAGCAAGACATAATAGACAGAATATTTACAGTAAACTGTGCCCAAAACAGTCCTGCCATCTGTCACAGTTGTGAATAATCAGTTCTTCATATTTCCACAGAGTTATGTATTCAAAGATCTCCCCATAATTGCAGACAATAAATGTGGACACCTGGCATTCCACTGACGGCTGTATTATCCCATTTAACAGATGGGTAAAACAGGGTGTGAAGCTATTAAAGGTAGATTTTTTACCTCACCTAATGTCAGCTATCTAAATATAAGGCATCTTGTCTATTCTGCTTAGACAGCTTCTGTCTTTAGCCTATAGAAGGAGACAGGCACCTCCAGAGGGCCTTATTTATCACATATTTTTTGGATTCCAACCTTTAGAATTAACTGTCCTCTGGAAATTCCTGTCTGTATTCATTGACTGCACAAGGAGACTTGATAACCAAACCTGCAATGAAACAGCTCCCTTTTAGATGTCTAAAATTAGGTGAGATGACTTCATACAAGAGTTGCCATTAGAGATTTAAGTAGTGAGCTGAACCAACTTCACAATTCTGGCCTCAAAGGGCAAGTGGGATGGCCACACCACCTTATCTGAAGGCAACATGGGAACAGGACAGGTCCCAGCTACAACACCCTGAGAAACATTCAGAGATGAAATGACATGTATTGTGAGGGGTTCACACTTTTGGTATAGCTGCTCACAGCTGATCAGGAAGTCTAGTCTTTGGAAATTGGCATCGTATTGGTGGGGAGTGGGAGTAAAACTGATGGTAGCAAATTAAACAAGTGGAGCTAACAGGAACCAGAGAGGACTACTAGAAGCACAGCAAGGGTTTCTGAGAACACCAAATGATCATTGAAAGTCATTGAAAGCTTTTTATCTCTATCTCAAATTGGTTTTGTGGGTAGGACAGGTGGTTAGTAGAGCTGTTCAGGTTAGTCCTTACACCTGCCTGCTTGGAGAGAGGCATGATCCAGCTGAGCTAATGCCAGACTAAAACTTGGAAGATTTCGTTTCCAGCTCTGTCAGTGACCTGAAACACAATTGCCACAGCCAGATCCTTTTCATACTTCACTTTCCTGATTTATTGAATGAGGGTAGTTATTCTGTAAGATTCTTTTATAAAATATTTCCAGTCGGCTGAATGGGAAATCTCACTTCCTGAGCTTAAAGTTATTAATTACACCTCTAATGCCATCTTTTGAACTCACTTGAAAAAAAAATGAATTTTATAATTTTTAGAAAGGATAGAAACCTGTAATTGTAGAGAAAATTAATTAATAAATACATCCATCTATGTAAATGCAGGGAAACATCATTGCATACTAAAGCGGAGTTCAGGCATTGTCCAGGTGAATTGAACTGCAAATTCCCACCTGTATATTTAGTGCTAGAATTGAGCCAACTGTGAGCTGTGTGGTTTGCTTTCAGGGTGACCACTGCCAAGGATAGCAATAGTTTGCCTTTTGATTGTAGTAGAATTGAAGGAATTTGATGGATAGGTAGCAAGAAATTTACTGCATTTGGCCCTGACTTCTCCCACGTTCTCCCTCCAACAATCTGCAAATGTCCCTTGGCTGCTCTGTGCACAGATTTATCAAGCAGAGATTGAATGATGGGAGCATACCACTGAAGTGGTTATATTCCTGTAGTGGGTGTGCTGGTGTGTTTCGGCAGTTGCTATGGCTCCTAATTTGTTCACCAAGCACATATTTCTCATCCTTCCAAGGAACCTGTTTCAATGGGAACTTGCTAACAGCTTCACTTAAGCACTAGAGTGTCTGTCCAGGAAGATGTGACTCCTTGGAGCAAAATCCTTTCCCCACTGAGATCAGTGGAAGTTTTGCCATCTAGGCAAAAATCTTTACTTTTTGTCTTCAAGACTGATTTCTTCTAGTTGTATATTTGCCCACAGTGTTTTCAGACCCCTTTGCAAACCTGAGACAAGGGAAACACTTATTTTTGTGGAATCGTGTGATAAGTCTTCAAATCGTACTCTGATTTGATTTATGGCTTTTGAGCTGAAGGATGGTAAGTGTAGATTAGATATTAGGAAGCTTTTCTCTGTAAGTGTGATGAGGCACTGGAACAGGTTGTCAAAGAGACTGGGTGCCCATCCCTGCAGATATTCAAGGCCAGGCAGGGTGGAGCTCTGAGCAACCTGGTCTAGTGGAAGGTTCCCTGCCCATGACAGTGGGGTTAGAACTAGATCATCCTTGAAGTTCCTTCCAACCCAAACCATTCTATGATTCTAATTCTCTCAGTTGCCATAAGGCTAAGCAAAATACATATGAGTGACTGATTCACGTATCCCAATTTTCAGGTTATTTTCTATAACATTCTACTGCTGGTTTTACCTTGTCTATGCTGCCCTGTATTAACAATGATATAAATAGAAGGTCTGTATGGTCAGTTAGATGAAAAGTTATAAACCCTATAGAAAGCATCAGAAAGTTAAAAGTGTAGTTTTGAGTATAAGTGTTGCAGAAAATGGGAAACCACGTGTTCCATCAGGAGTTTGTTCAGAAACCACCAGACCTTTCTTAATGAGGAACACCACTTATTTCTGCTATAATCCAGTATATTGGCAGCAGGTAAGGCATATATAAGAGACTGAAGAATTATTATCAACACACTTTAATTGAAAATAAACAGTAGAAATGTTACACACCGAATGAAAAGTCATTATTGGAAGCATCTCTTCTCAGGTCCCAGATGTGCACCCATATCCATGTGTTTGTTCCCTATGAATGCTACAAAGCTGTAGGATATGTAGCTACTAATATAGAGAAGATTTCTCAGCTCATGACAGACAGAACTAAATTTTTTTGGCACTTATAGATAGCAATTTTCTTCATTCCATTTCTCTCAGTGCTAATAATTTTGGTGAGGATAATCTTAAAAATTACAGTTATATTTAAAAGGAATTGCTTGGATTAAGAATCAATGGAATCTGAAAAGTATTTGGTTGACCTGATGAAACTGTCTACCTTCTGGTGAAATAAATGTATAACTAAGCTACAACAGGAGCTCAGGCACATAGCTCTTTTTGAAATATGAAATAGCCTAGTGCATACAAGATTCACATAGGGGTGGAGCTACGGCAGAGAACTTGAAGAAGGTGTGTGCCCACTGGAACTGCAGATGGAGACCAGCTGCTGCATCAGAGAGCATCCCAAATAGCCACAGAACTCTGCTAATGGTCATTGAACCAGACTCTAAGTTCAAGAGTCTGGAGCTGAATTCTATCCTTCCTGGGTGGCAATTTTATGGGACAATATCACATAATCACGACTTGACATCCTTATAAGAGCCAAGTTGTCTCCTCAGAGTGTCAAGAAGATTGCCACATTTTCCTTATAAATGAACCTAAAGTGCAAATTGCGCAGACAATAACCACAGTTTTAAAAAGTTCTGAAAATCCTTCAAGAACCCACCGGGAGGTGGAGAAAGTTGGATGAAATTTCTGTTAGAAACATACTTATATCTAACTTCATCTAAAAATGGTTAAATTGGCCTCATGTTTCAAAAACTGTTTAAGCACAGTTTTGTATGGTAGTGTATATTGTTTGTATCCATCACTGAGATGGAGTGGGTAGTTGTCTTGTTAGCTTCAGTGAAGCATTTGTGGTACTAAGCCTTATAAAATTTTGTTCAATAAGGAATCTTTGCAGTTTTTTAACTTTAGGAAAATGAGAGTATCACTATAGAAGATTAAGTTTAAATTACTCTTAATATATTTGGATTTTTTTTTAAAAATACATAGTGAAATTGCCTCTGAAGCCATGGAATTCAGAGTGTTGAAAGCCTGGCTGTGGCAAGGAATTTAGTATCCTCTGAGATATTAAATGGAAACTAAAATTTGGTCTGAAATAGAATTCATTTGGTCAGAGTTGCCTTCAGAGCAATTACTGTCTACTGACTCCTATGCAGAAGTCCCAGAAAAACATGGTGGGGTCCACTTAAGTGCTAACCTCTCTTAGTACCTCTGCAACTGGCAGAGAGTGTTCTGGAGGTGGTGGGGAAATAATTATAAGGGAAAAATTATGCAAGATGGTTGACTTTGAATGTTGGGATTTTTAGACATACAAAATTTGAGGGTTTAGCCATCTACCCCTGCTTTCCAAAGGATGGGCCACACAAACCCCTTGAGCTTTCTAGATCATCTAGAGGTTTTTAGAGAGATATTGCCTATGAAAACAGCCACTGGATACCACATAGAGATAGTCAGAAAACCTGGGGAGATCAGAAGCCTTCTCAACCTCTCTGTAACTTTGATTTCTGTTCCAGGCTGAAAGTATTTTGCCTTTCCACACAGCTGCCCAAGTGGGCTGTACTCCTGTATTTTTAAGGCTGCCTGATATCTGTGCTTATGCCATTTTTTATGATAGCCCAATGATATTAAAGCAGTGCTCCAGGAAGCAGGTAATCTGGGTTTCCAACCTCCTTCAGATGGAGAGGGCTCAGACCCATATTCCCAGGGGCTTCCCCACAGAGCACATTACAGACCCTTCTTGTGGGGTGCAGTGGGAGGGAAAAAGATAAGAGTATTCACCTGGCCAGACCTCAGCTTGGCATGCAAGATCCACATGCTTAAAAGAAAAACAGTCAAGAAAGAAAGAGCATAACTGCAAGATGTCTGTTCAAATAAGAGGCCCTCTGTTTCTGCTCCCTGCCCCTGGATGATGGCTCCAGCTGAAAGCCTGTTGTGCATAACTTGTGCAGTGATAGCAGCTTCTCTGAGGTTCCAAGTTAGCATGGACAGTGTGTAACTGGTGCCTGGGAAGCTTTCAGGTTAGCTGCAAGGTGCCTATTGATTTTGAGCTGACAGGCATTACGCAGTGCTGCACTGCTGTCAAGGCAGACATCCGTAAATTACATTTAAACACAATGGTAGCCAGGGTTGTAAAGGTGTGCATCTAATTCCTTGTCATCAAAACTTGGTGTCATAGAAATCTTTTAACACCAGCATTTACTTTAATAGAAAAAAAAAAAAAAAGAAGCAATTGCAAAAGGGATCTTGCTTGATCTAGTGCAGGTAAACCAGAAACAAAGAGTCATGCAGTTTGCTGCCTGGCAGGAAGAGAGCACACTGCAAACACTGTATGCAAATATCAAACAAAGTGAAGTACAAAGAGGCATATCAATGAAGTCAAAGCAGCATCACTGAACAGTGTATTAATTAATCACTTCCAGTATTAATTACTTACTGAAAAAAAAGTCAAAATTTTAAAGAGTTCTCTAAGGAAACAACCATCACAGTGAACACCACAGAGCCACAGGGGCTTTATAAACATTAGATAAGGTGATGCAGATATTATCAGTCTCACACAGGTGCCACGGTCATGCTGATATACTGATCACAGTATGAGGAAAAGCTGACTAAGTGGGATCCATGTTCAGACAGTATCTTTCACTCAAGCCAGTTATCGTAATGCAAATCTGCCACAAAGTCTGCTTAAAATACATGGTGTGAATGCTATCAGTTTGTTAGAAACTTGGCAATAGGAGGCTAGTTTTTCAACAAAGCATCAGCAAATGACACAATGTACAGAAAATATGTATTAGATCCTTTAGGACAAAAAATTGCTGTTCCACAGTGCATATTAGCTGCCTTTGCCCAATGTGGGGAAGTGTTACTACATTCATCACTGGCTCCATTTCTATCCCTGTTGTTAGCAGCAACTACATCTGTCTTAGCAACTCAGGATATTATTAGGTAAACCATGAACATCCTCAGAGGCTGTAGGCTCTTGGGGCATCAATATATCTGTCACTCTTCAAAATCATCAATTACATGTATAGAACTGACTCTTCTCAGTGTCACAGCAGCCAACTTGACAGCAGCTGCTCAGTGCTGGCAGCAGAGTTCCCATCACACAAGTCACTCCAGGTCACCTTACCAACTCAGTGGGGCAACTCACCTTTACCAGCCGCCAGAGCTGCTGCTGCGAAAGCTCTCCCTAACTCTGCCTCCATGTAACCAATGAGATGGTGATGTTGCCCAGGGTCTCACTCATGTTTGCTCCAAGGGGTAAAATGTAATGGATCAACTGGTGCCAAAAAAGGGCAGGAGGCAGGACTGTGGGCCCACCACAGCTCAGATGCAGCCAAGCATGGCAACACATACCTTCAGCACAAAGCTCCTTACCCCTCACTCACAAGCAGCACCCTCACAACAACAGCCCCATGCCTCAGGCACGTTATAAATGCTGAATGACATTTGTCTTAGCACCTTCAGCACCAAAAGAAACTAAAGGTACAATCTGCAGTCCATCCTTGGGAACCTGCTGAAGGCAGTGGACTACATGCAGCCAGGGTCCTCCTTATCCTGCCCAGTCTTTCTGCTGTGGTTGCTGTGAGCTACTTGCAGTTCCTTACAGCTTTGCAGTCCAGCAGCTCCATATCCATGCTCCAGCTCCTAGGGAAGGAATTGGGGTCTGGCTCCGGAGGTCGTCATGGTGATGACTGCACTGAGTAAATCACAGTTGTGGTCCAGCTGCAGGGTTGTAGGTGACATGGAGAGAGAGCTCCCTTTCTTTGGAATGTCTGCCACTGCAGAAAATGTTTTGTGACAAGTACCTTGTCTGCAAGGGCTGGCTTGTCTGCTTGCTGTCAGAAGGCTGTTGGGGTCTCTCTGGAGGCGTATGCACAATGATAGTGGCAAACAGCACACATATTCCCCCTTTAGGTAGTTTGCTTGCCAGTGAAGATCATTACAGACAGCATTTACTGCTCTTAGTAAGCCCAGCAAATGGCATCAATTACAAGTTTAGATTTGCAAAGGAGTACTGGGATCCTAATTGGTTTCTGTAAACATATATCATGCAGCTGGTGAGGGAAAGGAGACTACAACGTTTTCCAAACCTGGAGAAGGCTCCAAGTACCAATATACTTGATAAGAAAATCTCTGCCTTCTTGTCAGTCAGGCTGACTCCATAATGCTTATTCTTAATGCTTATTGGATATCACGGTGGAAACATTACAGGAGAATAAGAAACTTCAATGACTTTATTGGTTTTTGTATATGTGCATTCTTTCAACACCTAATCTGGCTTCTCACACTTGACTAGTAGACTCAGTGCTGTCAAAGATGTTACGACCTTTATTGCTAAATATAATGATATTAAATAAGCAATAAGAATAAAATATATATACAGGAAGGCAAATTGAGAGCTGGTATTATCCCGCTGATTCCTTTGTGTTCATAGGAAAACATGAATTTGCACTCATATGCAAACACTAGCAATGAAATGAAAGCTTCAATGGTTCTCTGTTGTGCAGTAAAGAGGCTGTCATGGACAAGATGAGATCCTCTAAATGACTGGACTGTCCATTATGATGGCAGCAGAACTGAAATTTAGTTTCCTATGTTTTTTCTTTTGTCACTGGACCTCATTCTGTCCTCAGCCATGCTGGTATAAAACACCATTATTGGAAACATTTCAGCATAAATCTAGCAAAAATAAAAAGAGTGCTAGTTTGCAAAAAGTACATGTTATAAATATGTACCAGAATTAAGGAAAACAATAGATTTAAAAAGATAAATTTGAAATTCAGTTGCATATTTGAAAATTATTAATTACTACATTCAGTATAAAATATGGAAAATATAATTCTGCTTCCTGAACACTAAGACCAAAATATATTTCAGCTGTCTATGACAACCAGGACACAGGGCCCACTTATAAAAATTACCTTACTATCTTGCACCTTTTGCATAGCAAGACATTTATACTGTTGAAATACACACAGCAGACATGCATTAATTAGTCTGTTGATTGTTATTAATACTGATAGACTGGTTGCTGAGCTAGATTAGCACACATTCTTATCAGCAGGAACTTCTTTAAAAAAAATCACAAGATAGGAACTGCAGCCTAGCATCTGATTTCATCCTGGATGGGGTGTTTCACATTAGAGACATCCCAGAAATCTCTGTTTATCAGGGTCAACCTTGTGCAATGTCCTTCAAATTCTATTCTTTTGCTTACCTAGAGTTCTGAAATCAATCTATATGCATTCCAGTAAAATGCTGTGAGTTTAATTAATTTTTTTATTTAATTATGGTGACATTTTAAATGAGAACTTAGAGAATTTAACTTTTTTTTAATTCAAGGAATCCCAAAGAAAATTGATTAAATTTTATGTCTCCTCATTTCCCTTACATTTTTAGGCATGCTCTTTCCTAGGTTTTTTCCACAGATTAGTTCAAAGTCTTTGCAGATTTGTCTTCCAGCAGTTGCATTAGTACAGATAAAGTAAAACTTTGGTTAGATCAGCATTGTCATGAAATCATTGATCTGTGTCAGCAAAAGGTTCTCCCTGGGTGGGCACATGCACAGATTGTCTTAACCACTTTCCTTCATGAAATTGTGGGGTTTATAATTTCTTTAGCGTAGTAAAAAGATGATTTGGGTATTAATAAGAGATTTCATAGGAAAAATAGCACACTTGTCTTGCCTTTCAGAGCCAGAGATATACAACACGCTGAGGGTGAGAAACCAGTCTTCAGTGAATTATTTAATATGAGAATTTTTTCAAATTCAGAAGCTGATGGAAACTGACTGCTCAAAATCTCCTCAGATCTGGTCTTTTAGACTTCTGTGGTCAAGTATACCCCAGACTGAACTGTTATGTGATTGAATATACTGTAGATCGAATCCAAAAAAAAATAAATCTAAGTAACACGGTCCTGAAATTATCTGACCTGGATAGAACCATGTCCATAGCCTTTAGAAGCTAATATTTGTATAAAATCTACCAAGTGAATAGTGATATGCTAATACAACCTTTCTCAACCCCTTGAACTAAAGTCAACTTTAAACATTGTGATGTCTTTAGAAAAAGGAATGTTATACACATTTACACTCCTTCCTTGAGATGATATACCACTAGGGAGTATGTTATCATTCAAAACCTCCCCTTTTTGAATGACTGCTTGCAAACATCCCAAAGGAGTGCTGGTATAATCATGCATTCAGAAGGGTGTAAAATTGCAATACATACATAGAGATTAAAAAAACTTCCTCATCTCAGCATATTTTACAAATGTCCAAAGATGTTACTGCATTTAATTGCTTTATATTTGATGATAAGATCAGTTTTCCCTGTCAGTTTGGTTACTTTGGTTGAAGATGACTTGGAGTGTTCTCTATGCTGCTGCAAACCATCGTAGAGTACATTACTCTTTTTGCACTTTTGTTGTAATGACTTCCTTGCTGGCCTCAGCTTTTCCTTAGATGCTACCTAGGCTTACTCCTAGTGTCCACACAGCTAAATAAAGGAGGACTGAGAGCTGATAAGGCTCTCACTGTAATAATGTAGGACTGTCTTGCATCAGCAGTGCTCAGTCTAAGATTCCCCTACAGTAAATATGTCTCAGAGAGACAGAGTAGACGTGAGCAAAAATTGAGCTGGGAAGAGAGCTTACAAATTGAGTTGTCAGGGCAGCCCTCCCTCATTTGTCAATCTAGACTTACAAATCAATGACATTTACAGTCCTGCACAGAGTATTGTGCTATTTTTGTATAAATATACTGTAATGTGCAACCTACCTAAAAAGGTTGTAAAGGTATCTAATCAGTTAACCACGTGTTAACTTCCATGATCTCTTATGCTGGGGATGAGTGCATTTTTAAGTGACTCATACAGACATACTAAAACATGTCAGGTCTGTATCAAAACAGAGCCAGACATTGTTACAGAGAATGAAGGAGATGTCTGTATTGGTTTTACCTGTCTCAGTTTATGTGCTTGATACTTTTTTTGTTTGAGTGCATGAATTTAAATCTGGAGCATCTCTTAGGAGGAGCATTTCCTTTACTCAAATAGAAGTTATTGAACTCACTGCAAGGATAAATGGGTGAAATTAAAGGGCCTCTGATATATATGAGATGAGAATAGTGCTTCTAATAGTCCCTTCTGGGCTTAAACTTTATGAATCTATGTTTCATTTCCTGCTTGCTCAGTGATAGAGATAAGATATCTCCAGGGCAAATACCAAGAGTCCTTCAGAGAACAACGGGTAGGCTATTAATCTCAAAGTGCCTATCTGCCTGGTTCAGGCTAAGGTTAACAAGCTTATTGTCCCACTTCTATGGCTTGAGATCAGAGGACACTTATCTGTTTTAAAATCTTTCTAGAGAGGAGAAGTGCAGAGCAAAGAGAGCTGGGGGAAAGCAATGTGGGGGGACAAAGAAACCAGGGGAAGTCAGCATGGGGTGACTGTGAGACAGTAACTGTAGGAGATCATTCAAAACATCATCAAACGCCTAACCAAACAGAATGTAATAAAACCTATCTCGGGTGAGGGTAAACCTCACTGCTAGTTTAATTTTGTTAGCCACTTAGTTAAACAAGCAGAAAAAAGTACTAAACTGTGCTCTAGAAGGTTGTTTGGGATCACTGTTAGCAGCTGCTGCTGGCATCTTTGAAAGGATAATTGCCTCCTGAAACCAAACCACTTAGATCAGTCAGACACCAGAAGCCAGCACCAGTAAAAGAGTTTGGAACATCAGTACCAGAGTGACTGAACTGCAGAGTTTTGGTGAGGATCCACAGAGTAAGTGTGACCCAAGGCATACAAGCTGTAATTGAGACTCTCAAAGACTGTAAAGAGCATACACACATGTGTTTTAGCCATGCCTTCCCAAGTCACAGTGAATGGCTGACCAACATGTTCAGAGCCTTGCTAACCTGTTCCCTGTCACTATGACTCACAATGCTTTGTGACCCACCTGGTCTTACTGCTTAGCAGCACACCTCCTACTTCCAACTGTTGTGTCCATTTGAAATTACTAGGATATTTGCTACCACAGCTAAACATAAACCTGAGAATCAGAATGTGAGGTTCAGTCTGCATCTTTTCCAGAAGAGTGTCCATGACGTGGTGTGGTGTATGCCACTGAGACTCTGGCTTCTCATAAATGGAAACACATTTGTAATACCCAAGTCAAATATTAAAGATCTATAGAATGTCCAAGATCTGTATGTAGATACTGAGCATACTTCACTGCAGTAACATGGCATTCAGCATAGATTATAAATCTTGCCCTAGACTCTGCCTTGTTTTAATTGCTGATCAAATCCACTGCTCTCAGGACTTGTTAATTTTTCCAACTCATGTATGCCTAGTTAAGCTACCACCAGCTTTTCCTCATAGCAGCAACATACTCTAACAGAAAGCATTCCTTACCCCTCCTCTGATTTCACACTTGGCTCTCATAGTCCCCTGGGTGCTCTTTCCAGACAACATCCTCTCTTGCTGATTTGTTTTTCCTGCTTATGAGTTTGTGTCTCTGCCAATGAAGAATTGCACAGGTCTCATGCTGTCTTCTTTAACAATATCAGTGACCAGTTCTGCTATTAGTTTGATGTCTCTCCATTTCTTTATCAATTTATTTCACCTGGAGCCATTCCACATCCCCACACCTGCTCTTTTTCCTTAGGATATATCAGTGAGATGTAGCCACAAAAATACTAACACAACAGCCTTCACATGCTCATGGCAGTTTCTTTCCCCATGGTATTCAGGAGCCGTGATCCCTTAAGAGAGTGTAAGGTAGGGACTAGCTGCATTTTTTCAGCAATAAAAGTTTTAATAGTATTTGCAGGGATGCCTGCCAAGCTGGGTTATAGTGATATGTCAGAAGCTCTGTTATGATAGCAGGCTGTGGATATTTCAGTTCAAAGGTTGCAATATCCTGCCAAAAAAAAAAAAAAAAAAGAGAGAGAGAGATAAACTTACATTGTATATGGAGTGTATTAGAACAATCTATCTGTAAAAGAGAATGGAGGCAGAGAGAACATTATATAAGTTCTGTCAAATTGTATGAACTTTGATTTAACCCTTGGCAGCACTGTGCAAGAGTCAGGGATTGCCTGGAGGAGGTAATGAGGCCAACTGGGGCAGCTCCTTGGTTCCTTGCTTCTGCTCAGCTTTGTGTTGCTCCTTCCACAGTCCCATCCTTTGGGTTCCAGTTATGTCCCTACACAAGGCTGATGTTAATAATCCTCTTAAAAGGCAACACTAAAAAAAGCATAGCAGATGCCTATCCTATGTCATACACTAGATTGAGTGCTCTCTTGCTGTTGCCTAGGACATACTGATGGTCTCAAGAGCGGCAGTGGGAAGTTTAGAAACACCATGATGGGGACCAGTACCAGATCTGTCAAATTTTCTGGGCCCAAAGAAGTACCAAGTTTTGCTATTTTTTGTCAGCGCACCAAGCATTTCCACAGATGATTCATTTGTATGAGTATCGTGAGCCAAAATTAAGTTCAAACTCTGCACTTATACCAATAAAGAGTGTAGGAGGTTGTGGATTTTTTAGGATCCTGACTGTCTTATGTAGTTTGAAAAGGATGCATTTATAAGTGTTCAAAGTAGCTCTTATTTCTTTTAGCTACAACTGTCCCTAAATCACCACTCTCCCCTGAGGTATTCAGCCCAGTACCAGCTTCTTCAAGTGCAAATGTCAACTGTTACACTCAGTGAGTGAAGGAAATGAGACAGAACCGTGTTACTTATATAATCAGTTGTCACTTAAAGACACTGAATATTGTGTTTTTCACCTCTCAATATATCCATAATCCATCCCACATATGTGTACAATGAAAAAATGTGAATAATTTTGAATAATTGTAGTATGGGAGGAAATTTTCATGAGTTTGCAAATAAATAATTAGGAAAAGGTTGATTTAAAGCATTAAAATATTCACTCTCAATTGTCAGCTCAGTTCTAAATGTATCTTCCAAGCCGCCAAGTGACTAAGAAAACAGTGTTGTTGGAGCAGGATTAGTCACTGTGTTGGGATGTGTTTCTGGACATGCCTTATGGATAGATTTCTGTGGGTTGAGATAAACTGCATGTTTCTGAAATACTCTTCAGCAGGATTATGTAGAAGTGAGTGAATGCATTTGTGTCTTCTTGTGTCTTTACCCAAAGGGCTTGGGACTAATCTCTGAAACTGTTTTTGTCATGGTGCAATGACATTATCTACATTGCTATGGCTTAATGAGTGAGCCTTAATTTATTTATGCCTGTTCTGGCTCATAGCCAGGGGCTTTCAGATGATGGACACCTGACTGTGGAAGGCTGTCTCTGTGGATGTAGGTCTGAAGTTCACAATCTCAGCCATGTTTTTGCTTTTACCTGGGGAATCTGATCTCTTTACATTACCCAATCGCTCTCAAGAATTCACACAAGAACTGTATGAAAGGAGCATGGCACAAGATTGGCTGGGCCACCCTTTATCACAGAAAAATGTGTCATGGTTATTTTGTTAGCTTTTCTGTGACTCTTTCCTTCAGGGCAAAGCATGTTCCTACTTATAATGGAGAAGAGAGTCCACTGTGCCCCCAAGGTGTCCAGCACTTTTACCCCAGCAAGAGCTCCCCACCTGGACTAATGTGCAGGAATTGTGTAGTGCAGCTCTCTCTCTTGCAGCTGATACTTTCACTGCCAAGTATCCCCACTCTGGTCTTGAACACAGCCATGTTCCTCCATCGTGGCTTTTCTGCAATGCTCAGTACATCTTTCCAATAGGAGCGAGAGCTCAGCAACTTTATGACTCAAATAGAGGCAATTTTGAATGTCTGTTGCACCTTTCTTCTATGGCTATCAAAGCATTTAACAGACTCCACACAGCTCAGCTCACCCACACTTGCAACACAGGCTTACTCTGAACTCTAACCCCATAGCAACATTTCCGTATTTTCTTACCAACACGATTATGACAGATGAGAGTATCAGCTTTGTTTCCCCAAATGCCACCCTTGCCAGTTCAGCCTGGGGTCCCACAGTGAATTTTACTTTATCATTTTGTGCAGCAGAAAGAGTAGCATCAATCCTTTAGGACAGTGCTAGGACCTGAGTTACCTGGCCAGATTGAGTGTCATTACCTAGAGTATCAGAGACTCTTGTTTTTGCAGCACTGATGGGTCTCTAGGAATGCAGTGTGTGACCTGCAATGTCATTTCTTAAGCAAAAATGGTCTCCAGCTTGCATTAATTTAACTGTGTTGCCTCAGAGGAGTTAACACCAGAAACATGTTTTTCTATCTCACACAAGCAGGGGTAATCAGGAATACATATAAAAGGCTGATATGCTAAGTAAGATTGGGCTGGTTTTTTCATGGTCTAGTAATCCACTAAGTGATTTACTCAAAGTCACATGTAACCTCTGAAAGAGAATTTCCAGTTTCTAGGATCTCAATATGGCATTTTAATCACATGATACCTTGACTAGGTTAAAAAGAGACTGTGCTTTCTATTCTCATGTTGCTGTTTCTGGTTATCCAGTAAACTGTCTTTACATCTCAGTTACATTTTGCAATGCCAGAATAACAATGAGATGAAAAAGAATTGTGTCAGATTCATATGGGACAGAAGACTAGTTTGATGTGATCAGCTTATTAATTTGGGAAAAAAAACCACAACCCAAGAGCATAATTTTCACTTAAATGTCACATTCTGTAATTATGTATCCAGAAATCATAATATTTGCTTTTTTTTTCCTCCTGAAAAGAATGCAGGTATGGTTTTTTTCTTACAACTTACACTTTTTCAGTGCCTGAAGAGGAAAAATATTTTTAGTAAATCTAATATCTAATGTTTATTGATAAAATTAATTTAATATGAAAACCCTGACACGTGGCTCCTCAAGTGCTTTCCAAAATTATCTTGATGATCAAGAGGGGGACATTGTTGCACCCATCACAAGACAGTTAAATATAGATTGTGAATTGGAGGCATTGATCTGCCAGACTAAGCCACATAATTGAGCTGAAGAGATTTTCTGTTATTTGTGCTGCGGTTGATAATTTAGCCTCAAGTTCTGAGTGAAACTGATGATCTTTACACAGTCTTATAGGGCCTCAGCCTATCATTATGTTATTACAAAGCACCACATTCTGTCTCTGTGGAGTCCAAAATGCCTGTTCTTCAAATAAGAGTTAGACCATAGTACATCAGAATACAATGCAATGTTGTCACAAGTGCTATTTCAAAGCCCTGAGGGTGTTGTAACACAGATTTCTTTTTCACTGGACACGTTAGCACTTTTCCGGCATAAAATGTTCTTTCTGCCCTCCTTTAGTTTGGATACCATCAGCCTACCTCCAAGCTATTGGCAGTGAACTCTAGCATTCCTGCTGGGAGGAATATTAAAGGCTACTGATATCAAAGGCTGTTCACAGCACTGACTCAGGCCTTGGGTGTTTTATAACATAAGCTTGCAAGCTTGCAAATGGAGTCTGGAGGTTTCAGCACAGAGAGCAATCTATGAAGACTTTCTTATGTAACATGCATACAAAGTTTTGCTTCTAAAAAACCATTTGTTTTCAATTTTTCAGGTGTGCAGATTATCCCTAGACCTTTATGCCACACACAGACTGCACAGAGGCAGTCCAAATCATGTACACACTAGTGGTGTACCTTTGAGGCCAACAAACGCAAGCAAATATGGGGCTAGTGCACTATAAAGATTTCACTTTATTTTTGCCATTTCTGTTGCAAATCAAGATCAAAGTAATACAGCTACCTCAAGGGCAACTAATGAGATAAAAGTTATTTGTTTGCTAGCGTGCTCATTATTTGTCCTGAGCAATGTGCCTTGAGCCACCCACCATTCCTCCAGTCCTGCCCTGGGTGCTGTTCTTCAACACATTTCTGTTATTGTCAGATTATTTTGAATCTTCTCTTGGTATGAAAAGCCATTCTTTAATGCATCCAGCCTGCCTTTTCAAGTAGATCACAATTGGCCTGAACACTGAAGAAATAAGCAGGAATGAGGCACACAGACTGAAAATGCTGAAGGGAAAGAGAAAGGTCCTGAGAGAATGTGTTTAAAACAGTCTGTTAACCCAGATATTGCTTCCCTCAGACTCTCTAGTGGCTGACTCACATAGAAATTTCATTTTCTATCATAGAATATCAACTGAAAAGAACTTCTTAATAGAAAATGAAACTTTTGTATTTGTAAGCTGCTGGAGAATTACACAATTAAAAATAACCTGACAAAGTCTAGATGAGAAAACACCAAAAAAGACCACTGAATAGGGTCAGAATTTTAATGAAAGAGAAGACACCATCAGCCTCCAAAAATGCTGCTATCTACTATCCTAAATCCTTCAGTGTTTGGTACATGTTTTTCCTTACCAGTATTCCTGTCTCTCTGTATTTTTTCTAACATATTTTCCTCCTTTCACATCACTACATTATGTTCAAAACAACAAACTTACCATCCCCCAAAACAACACAGAATTCACAGAATTTCAGAATTGAATGAGCCAGCTGTAATATAGAAAAGATTAATTGTGAGTGCAGGGTTTGGAGGTGATATGGACATATCATTCATGTCAGCAGTAAGGCAGATTTACAGCTCCAAACAGGAGTAAGAGCTGCTTGCTTTAGGTAAAGAGTTGCTCAACCTCCTTTATGAAGGACATGAAAAGATGGCCCTGAATCCCTGCTTGCAACCCTCACAAGGGTCACATTCACTCCAGTGAATGGTTCATCACTCTATGGTCAGGAGCTGGAGAGGGTAGAAAGGTTCTCTATACCGTTCAAGGCTAGCCTGACCTAGAGCAAGTTGGCTACATGGATGTTGTGAACCACCAGATCCTCAGAGAAGGGTTATACCACAGTAATCAGAACAGATCTTTGCCACGAGTGTCACAGAAACTGCTCTGGGGTCTGGGATACAAGTATTACTGCATGTACCTTTTTCTCAGCTCTACGTTCAGAAATTATGTAAATGTCCTGTTTCAGCCCATCAATAAGAAACTTAGGCTTTTGTTGCCTGCACTGAGATGGAAACGTGGGTGTTTGTGAGAATGAAGAGCCTTCTGGGATCCCTAGGACTGTGCAGAACGAAGTGAGCCAAATCTCTCGCAGGATCACCAATACTGGTTTTTGGAATTGGTCCTTGCACTGAAGTACTTGTTTACTTGTACCTGAGCACTGATTTCTGGAGACTGGCTTGGGGTGGTCCAAAACAAAAAGAGGAAGAAAAAGAGCAATTTTCAAGTGTGAAGAATAAGCTTGATCCCATGATTATTTGTCAGAGTAGCTGTATCAACACGACCCCTTTGTAGAACTGTACTGGGGTGCCTCGCTACACTGGTCTGCTGCCCCTCTGGTAATTTTGAACTAAAATTACATAACAAAGCAGTGATAGGCATCAGGGTTTGTCCTATTCCCTTTCTTGTTTTTATGTAAAAATGGGAAATAATTTGCTCATTTCCAGCACTGGAACAGCTGGCTGCTTTGTGCAAAGTGGCTGCCCCTTCAGAGGCAGGGCAGAGCTGTGCCATCTCAGGATGGACAGAGGGGAAGGCAGCAATAGTCTGATAGTTTTATTGGGAAATCTTCGGCAGATCTTACCATGAATTAAAAAGAGCACAGTAACTGTTTCCTACTCCAAAAAGCTCTTGAATGGGAGCTTGAATCTCTAACTTATGAGATTAAAATGGCAAAAAAAAAAGTTTAGACATCTTATTCTTCAAAAGGTAAATGAGACAAACAAGTACTGCCTGATGAAGGCATGTGCTGCAACTGAGGAAGCAGAAGCAAAGGAAAGATCAGGTGAACACGATGTTTTCAGCTAATTGCACACGTTGGCTTGTTCTGTTGTTAAGGGGAGACTCTCAGGTTCAAGTTAGGATGAGAGTTTTGACATGTAAAGCATTCTCTGCAATCCACAGCTATGCATATGTAACAACATATTATTTCTACTGTGGCAACCATTTTTTGCATCCACTTAACAAAAAACAGCAAACAAAAAAAAGTACAAAACCATGAGAATTACATTTAGAGCTTTTCTTATCTTCCATTGATTTTACCTTTTTTCTGGCAATGGAGAATTTCATGGTGGGAAAACATCAACATGTCTTGACCAGTCCACTTAACTATTCTAAGACAAACATTAAATTTCCTTATGTGGTCTCTGCTTGGAGGGTCTTGCGAAAAAATTTCCTAATCTTTCAAAGGAAAGAAAATTAACACAGGGAAACATAAAACACCATTCTTGTCTCTGTAGTAGACTTCCAGAACTGCATGATATAATCTTATTGATTAACACCCAAAAAGTTTTTACCAAAGTTACACCATTCTTATTGCAGCACTTCACAACATCTCTTGGTATCTATCTGTAGTCACCAAGGACTTTATGAAGACTGCCACAAGAAAACTTATTATTACATAGTTGCATTTTGACTGTGACTGTCAAAACTGTTGCCACTGGGAATTTGGCAAACACAGCAAAAATGTGTTTGAGAACTATGAGGATATGTCTAAATGAGAACATGCAGAGAAATTTGAGCTAACTTTGACTGTGCTCAGAGCTGGTCCTGAAGTTCTGTGCTATGCCGGAGCTAGCACACCCTGCTGAAAAGGCAAGTTATGGTTTTGTAAGCTGGACCTGGGACCATGCAAACATGCTTTCTGAACATCCAGGCCACTATTACCCTGTGCAGACTGTGCTGGGGCTGTGTGCTCCCCCATGCAGATGTGCCCATCAGTGCTGAGTCTGATATTCCAAAACACTGGCAAATAGAGGTAATAGCTTCCGAGCGTGGGCATTCCACCCCATGGATTCTTAGCAGATGTTTTTGAATCACCCTAAGGATTATCAGTACTTCAACACTTTCTCCTTGTTTTCACCCTTTTTTTAGTACATTTCTGGTATTTGTCTCCAAGACAACTTGAATGTTTTTAGCTTCATTTCAGCAGGAGCTGTCCAGTCAATCATCATTATCTCTACATGCTTTGGTTCTAGGCAGTTGTTACTGGCAATTAATATCCCTACTGGACAACAATATGCTAACATTTTGTGCTTTATGAAATATACTTAATATATACATTGGCATCAAAGGAAAAAAAGCATGTCATCCTGTGACCTCTTGTGAAGTCATCCAAGCTGTTTTCATTTTCTGTTTTCACAGTGCACTTATTTAAAACCTTGGACATCTGTCACACAAAGTAAATGACTTATAAAAAACCAATAATATTTTTTTCTACTATGTGTTACACTACAGACTGTACAGAGTGCACATGGGTGCAACTGGAATTACTGGTAGTGGACACCCAGTGGGGTTAGTGGTAATTATCCATTACCTCATACATCCTTCCCACACTGCCAAAGAAGGGCACGCAGCAAAGCTATTCTTCACAGTAAGAGTCATCATCACAGTGTGCTTGCAAGCAAATGGTTTGCATTATAGAATAATCCCTCTGAATGTACATTGCCTGAAGAACGTTTTTAAAGCCACTTATTCTTGCCAGAGATGACTGTTGTTGTCATTCTCCCATGTATTCTTCTTCCTGCTAAGTGATACTGCCAGCAAAAAAACAGTCATGAAGCCTATACTATAGCACATGACAAAATAGATTTGACATTGTCATTGGCATTATCTCTTCTGACAACAGCCAAATTATGCTAGCGTGTTTATGTCAATAGCAGGGAACCTTTGGTACCATCTCTCTGTATACATAGTTGGCTGATAGAGCAATTCACCACCTGAACAAAAGCTTTTTCATACCTGCCAACTAATCATGACATGTCATCAGCCCAAACAGCAGCAACCTGTGCTTCTGGTTCTGGAGGGAGGGTTTCCTACTCCAAAGCAAACTGTGTTGGGAAGAAGAGCTGATAATAGTCCCCTCAGAGTTGATATACCTCTGACGTGAATCCCATAGACTAAGAAATTAAACTCTTCCATCATATCCTACTCCTCCCAATATGTCACATTTCTACTTCTGTTCCTCACTGTGAGTTAGTTAAACTGAGGCAAAAAAATTGAATTTGGCACTGAATTTCAGCAGGGATGGAAAACAAAACTTTTTGAAGTCTTGAAATCTGATTTTTTTCTGATGCTGAATGAAACTGAACCAATAAAAGCCATAAATAGATGCACCAAAAGAAAAAAAAAGAAAAAAAAAAGGAAAAGGAAAAGAGAGTTATTCAAGAATAGCAAATTTTCTGGAGTCACAGCACTCACCTGAGGTGGGAAAAATCCCTTTCTAGTATAATCTCTTAGAGAAACTGTAGAACTGTCAGAGAGTAGCTCTTGGCTGTGTTGGTTACTTCTGTAGATCCTGGTGCATTTCTCTGCCCAAATCATTCTGTAGTCCCTAAGCAGGAAGTAAACAGCAAATTATTGCATTCATGCTCCATGTTCCTCTTTTTCTTAATTTAATTTTCATTGCCTTCCACTACTAAATCGTTCTGCACTAAGTAGAGCCACTCTCAGCCTTACAGGACACAAGATAGCTCTTCAGAGCTATGTCCTGAAAGTCTTGGTGCAGAACAAAGGCTCTGTTCCCTTCCTAATGGCTTCCCCTTTTTCCACATCTGCTCTCTCCCTTCCAATATCTCTTGGCACACAAATGTCCAGTGCTTCAATGTCACGGGTCATCAACTCCTCAGGCCCCAAGCCAAGCAAAGTATGATGCTGGTGGTGGGAGTTCCTTCTTGTTCACCCTACAGGGCTATATTTATATGTCTTCTGCCATAATGTGCTAGTTCTCTTTTTTTCAATTGGGAATGTGAGAGCTTTCGTATATGCTGGATACTTCTTCCTTGTTTTCTTTGCTAACCCTAAAACTGGTTTAGCCAGTTCTCAGGCCTGCATTTCTTTAACTACCGGCGGATAACCAGTGATGGTTTGTTTATAGCAAGTTACTTCCATGCCTGATTCCCCCACACAGCATTTTCTGTCCCTATTGGCAAAGGTTTCTGCTACAGTACCATTCATTTACACCACATAATTTTGCTTGGGTCAAAAATATTTTGTTCTGCATAAAAGAAGAGCTTGTTAAATACTGTCTGTAAGAAAACTATGGTTCTACCAGATGACTATACAGAGCTAAGCAAAAGTAAAGCAGATTAGACAATAGCCATGTGGTCATTAGGAAGCTGCTGGTAACAGCTAAAGTAAGTTAAAGCAAAGCTGTAGGCAGTCCAGAACAAAGGCAGTCAAAGCCTGACAAGTCTGGGGACCTAAAGAAGTTAGAGAGAAGCTCCTGGTGTGTTGCTAGCAATGACAATTTGTATCTGTTGAGTTACAGGACTGCTTCTGGCTGTTCAGGACACTGACTTTGAGTCATCTTAAAAAGCAAAGACTGACGAATTTCACCAGAGTGTATAAAACTGATTAAAAATTTACAGCAGTGTTTAGGATCAGGAGTGGCTCACGATTAGCTCCTCGGCAGTCACAATGTCTCAGGTTCCCATCAGGTCTCCACTGGACCAAGGTGGGCACTGCCCTCAGCCTGCTGCAGCTGAGCTGCACTGCAGGAAAAGCCCTTTCTCTCCCTGTTGTGGCATTGATGAGCCAAACACCACAAGTTCCATGGGCTGCTCCACTCACGTATGAGGTTTCTGCTTGACACCTCACTTAACTTTCGCATTCCTTCTCATTGGGATCCCTCACTGATACTCAGCAGCATCTGTGGAGGCCTTACTAGCAAGCCTCCTAACTTGGGATATTGCTCTCTGTTTGATTAAAGTCAGTAGGTATCTGAAAATTTTATCCCAGAGAATTACTTGACAAATGACAGCTCTGTTTTGATTCCTCAGCAATTCCTTCAAAAGCCTACAGGATCTGGAGGCAAATTTGTAATGAGGACACTTTGTAGAATAGTCTTAGTGATATTGTTCAGTGTTAGCACCAATTGGTGGCTTATTTTTGCGGCAACTGTTGATGGCAGAGCAATTAAATAAATTTTACCTTCAAATGTAATTTGATTTGCTACTATATATGAACAAGGTACTTCATTTTTGCTGTGTACACACACTTCTATTTTTTTTTTTTGCAGGAGTACCTGCAACTGACATATGTTTTTTGCTGTAGAAATCAGATGGTTTTTATCTGTCTTATCTTTTTCAATGAGAAAATACAAAATCAAATTGAAACAGCAGGCAAAATAGTATATATATGCACAAAGCAACATGCAGTCGTGCCTCCTCCAGGCTGGAGCTGTCGTCACTTACAATAAAGCCAACAGACTGCCTGTGCAAAATATGCCAATAACCCATCTTTCTCTTCAGTTCATACAGAGCTTTGCATGAGGTGTGATCCAAGGGAAGTACTGGTTTTGGGAGAGAGCCAATATCTGAGAATATTTTCCTCTCCATCTGATGTGAAAGTGCCTCAGTATGGTGCTGCAAACTCTAATGGCTCTGCCTGACAGCTAGTCCAGATGTCTGAGGTCACACGTACCACCACACCACCAACTGCATCTCAAAGAGACACATAAAAGCCAGTGTTTCACACACATCAGAAGTCTGTAAGGCTGAAAAAATATTCTCTGTGTGGCACAAGGTGGTTTGGTGCCAAGTAGTTTAAAAGCCTTTGCAAACATATGTGTTTACTTTGCTCTGAGGCATCAAGTCCACTTCGATCACCACAGAAATCAGAGCTATAAAGGCAATTGTTTGAAGGGTTGACATAATTTCCTTTTTTCCTTCTGTCTCTGAAATGGCTACTTCTCATCTGCAGATTATTTTACATCATGGAAGCTTGAGGGGGTGCTAAGACAGACAATGGAGCAGAGAAGTACTTTAGAGTGGGAAGTTGTGAGTGGCGGAGAAATTGGACCGTGGCAAATCTGCTGCTGCTGCTGCTGCTGCTGCTGTGACTATTTCTCCCCAAATTGCCCCACTTACATATACTGACTGGTGATCTGTCAAGCCCTTAGAACTGTGGACAAACAAGTTCTTAAACTAAAGCTTTTTTTTTTTTTGCAAACAACATGTTTGTCATAATGCAATTTCAGCACTTATATGGAAAAAGGAGATAACATAGGAGGCATCATTCTTGAGCTATATCATCAGTTGCAGATAAGGTGAATGTCTGCGAGCAGATTCCTGTTTACCTTGGTGAAATTCTGTTTTTATTGATATCAAAGCAGACTTCTGTCTGTCAAAAGCATCACTTTTTGTAGCACCAGTTAGGCCTCTCAAGTGCTTGTGGAATTTAACACTGATGGCGTGTTGCCCTGCCAGAGTGATTTGGGGAGCAGAGGAACACAAAAATCAATCACATTTTTGGGAATTTAGATGAGGAGCAGCATGCTAGTGTTGGGGCCTTTCTTCCCACTGCAGGTGAGGATTTATGAGCCTGGGCAGGAGGAGAAATGAAGAACTGGAGTTGTCCATTGGGCCAAGTAGATCAGTGCAGCTCCTCAAACACTGTTTAAGCACTAGGCTGAGGCCTCCTCTGCCCCATGACTGCCCTTCATAAATGTCATTCCCTTATGTCACCATGCACTTGGCACCCACTCTCCCACTGCCCTGACAACACACCAACCTCTGGCCCTCTGTGGCTCCCCCAGCACTGCTCAGCTCACATCAGGGCTCAGATTCAGGAACAGTGCCCTGGAGCTCCTGGATGAGAGCTCCTGGGAGCTGCTTTGTATCTTTCAGCGTGCATAGAGATCTTTCTCTGGTTACCCATTTGTTTCTGCAGAAAAGCTCAGTAATACTTTAGATCTCTCAGTGTCTAAGCCTGCTCCTGGTCCCTCACCCCCTCATTATGCATTTGGCATCATTAATTGCACTGGTTCTAACCACACTGAGGCTCTGGAGGAGCTGGGCAGCTGTGGTCACTTGCATAATGCATGATGTGCCTCCAGCAGCACTGTACTCCTTCGCCCTCTCACAACAGTAGAAAGGATGTCTGGGTTTAATTTTTTCCCCCTTTCCCTCTTTTCACCTGGTCTTATTAGCCTCTCTGGGGGTCACCATTACTGAGCATGACTCCCTCAAAGCACACACACCCACACTCCTCACCCATTGCTGTTTGCTGTACTGCCAGTGCCTGAGGCTATCCTGAGGACTAGTCTTCTGACAGAGTGTCTAATGCAGTTCTCTGCATTTCCTTCTCATTTCAAAAAGTAAACCCTGACATCTGCTATCTTTTTCCAGGTGTACCACGACCTCTTTTTATTATTTTCATGTTAAACCAAACCTTTTTACAGACTGACTTTTAAGCAAGAACTTTAATAAAGAATGTTTTAATTTATTTTTTAGCACCTGTGGTACTGGTCCACCTCTGGGGCTGCCCTCTCTCCAAGCCCAGGACCTGAGGCAGCTGGCTGCCATGGTCAGTGAGGCTATCTTTAGCTTTCAAAAAGACCACTGTTTCTGCTCTGGCACCACCAGGGATGTTTTTCTCTGTTGTTACAACTGTTCAGCCTTTTAAAGGTTATTTTTAGGATGCTGACCTTTGAGATGAACCTTCACACTTAATCTCACCCGGCGTCCCAGGTACTTGGGACTGTTGGGAATAATCAGGTCTATGACATTTTAAAGTGAACCACCTTCATCTCTCAGCTTCCTTTTTCAACTACATCTCTCTTGCATATTTACATATGTCTGTGCACACACCTCCATAGATTGGAAGGTGTTGATGGGGCAAGAAGTATGTCCTTGAACATCTGGAAGTCAATTACTTTATTGTATTAAAGCAACCACAATCACCTTAATTTCTGTCAAGCCAAGGAAAATTACTGAAGGCAAAAATAAATGAAATAAAGAAATAAATGTTAAAATGGGTTAATGACAAAACTCAAGCTGGTCTGACAATGGAAGAGCTCTACCGGCTTCAGACACTCTCAAATTTATATTTCAATGAATTCACAACAGATGAAAACCAGAATTAAAATATTAATCAAAATTTGTTCCATGTTGTGCCATTGGGAGATATTTTAAAACTTCCTCTTTTGTTCAAAAAGGGGGCCTCTGGTTCTCATTGGTTTTGTGGAAGACTTTATTGTGCTACCTGCCACTATAGTTACATTTAAGAAAGGTGTAGCATTCCAAACCAGGTACCTTACAATATTTTTTCCACACAAATGGCTCTCTGAATGCCATTTAAGGGTAGAATACTCAATAAATACTGCATAAGCTCTGCAAGGTGACTTGTGTGCATAGTTTTGAAAGAACAACTCCAAATGTCACTAATAAAGTAATTTATTTTTATATACTATATTTCTAATGCCACAGGTATCCATTTCTTGTTTAGCTTTTCCATGTAAATTTCTGTGATACCTAGCACCAAGCACAGTTTTGACCTTCTGCCTTAGCAGAGCTGTACTATAGGTTAATTGAGGATGGAACAATGTCCATAGCATATTCTTTCTTAAATTCTTATTTTTTTTAGAATTGTGTTCCCATGCTTCTTTTTATTTGTTCTTGTAGCCTGCAGCTGATGTCAAACTTCATCCCTATTACTACTAACTACTTTTGTTAGTCATTTCACATTTCTGCAGAGCGTGTTTGTGTAATATAAACAGTAAAGACAATGTGAAAAATAAGGAGAATGGAGAAATAAATGAACACAAAGAAATAAAATTGCATTCATTCTACTCTGCCATAGTGTTGTTAATTCACAAATATTTAGGCACTCCCCTTTTTTATGGAAATGTTTATAAAATCTCAAAAATTCAGAAATCTAATATAAAATGCTTTTGTCAATTTGTATATTTGTTATCTCTGTCTTTGTAAGTTTTCTTTGCTCAGCCTGTAAACAGAAAGAGTATTCAGTGAAAGAAAAGCAATCAAATCCAGCATAATGTTAAGAATCCAAATGGGGAAAGTCTGTGTTGCTGCTGCATACAATTGTTGATGATAAATTAATTCTGCAATGAAGCGTAGTTTCATTGTTTGAGACCATATTCCCACTGTAAATGTTCTGCATTCCCACATTCTGCCTTTTATTCCCACCAGCAACCACACAGCTGTTCAGTGTATGAGATCCAGTGGTAGACCCATAACACAGAGGGTCATTTTTTTGTAGAACTGGTCGTGAGCAAGATCAAGGAGCTGAGCAGAACTGACTGCACCTGGCAGCATGGTGTGGGGCAGGTATGATTAAGTATAGGGTTGGAGGAAAGCAGGATCCTCTTTCAGAAGTAGCATAAGCTTCAGTACTTTTGCATAAGCTACTTCTGAAACCTCACCCTGAGTTAAAAAAAGCTTGGCCCATATCACAATCTGAACAGTACTGTGGTTAATTTCTGAGGAACCACTTGGGCATCAAGTGAGGTTCCAGTGTTGATTACACTCTTGTCCTTTTTTTTCAAGTCAAAAGTCTGCCCACATCTATTCTAACAGAGTTTACTACCATGCCCATTACACAGAGTTTTGCCCCTGCTCTTTTATGTGACAGCAAAGCTGCAGATGAGCCTATTTGGCGTCACTGATTCTTTACAAATTCCTTTCATCCTTCCTTTAAAACCTTTTGTCTCATTTAGATATTCCAGTGCAAGGATCATGCAGCTATTTTATCAAAATGTATTATTTTCCTACTGTGATTTGTTGACAGGATGTATAGGCTTTGCCATTTCCCCTTACCAAGATTTTGCTAAGCTTTAAAATTGTTATTCAGTGAAGTGAAGTGGTAAATCTGTCCTCATCCATGGTGTTCAGACCACTGACTGGAACATTTTTGACTGACATTATTAAAAAGAAATATAACCCCAATCTCTTTTATTTTCAGTTTTCTGTGTCTTCAGTGATGTATGAAATTTCTTTGAGGTTATTACAAATCTTTATCAATTTTTTTTCTTCACTTGTCACAGTAATGCAGACCTTGTATTATGATTTTCACTAGTGAAAGAGCATGACTTGAAGTTCAAATGGGCAGAAATCTTTGCCTGGGCTTGGAAAAAATATATATTATGTGCAGTGAGACTTTACCTACTTGGTAACAGCAAAATCAAAAGGCATTTTTGATACAGTTAAGACTTGGTTTTGAAGTCTTCAAGATGACATGTCAGATGATTTTTATGGAACTATGTTTACCAGAACTTTTTCATGTTTTCTGAACACATGGTCTCTATTCTTTAAGATTTAAAAGTAGCATGTTAGCCTTAGAAAATCCTAAGCCTGACACTCTTAGCTGGGCAAGAGGAATGACATATGCACTCTCATGAGAAATGGGAAAAAATGGAATAGGGATTTGGAGCTGCTTTTGTGAAAGGAAACAGAGGCTTGCTAGTAGCAGTTTTTAGATACAGTGCTTTAGGCACACATTCCTCTTTTTCCTTGTTACCCAGCCAGTTCTACAA